>NC_046638.1:4220172-4887672 GCF_900324485.2 Mastacembelus armatus | reverse complement strand
CAAATGTCAAAAACAAAATGAACATAATGAAAACCATGGGTCAAATAGGGCTTATCGTCAAATCTCAATGGGGAAAAAAAAAAAAAAAAAGCTCTTACTGAGATTACTGAACAGAGCCATGAAGTGTCCAGTGGCCACAACACACAGGATATAAAAACATAGCTAGGAGACATAGCTCTATTGTTAAAGCATATACAGTACTAGATTTCCAGAAGTAGTTCTATTTTTTTCGATTATCTTCCTTTTGTGTTTGGAATGTGACTTTTTAATGCCTCACTGCACTTTCCATCAAAACTTTCTGCAACTCATAAATGCAGATTAGATCCTTCCCTTCGTAACTCTGTTTTTCTTGGAAAATTGCATCAGTTTTGTCTGTTGTCGGATCTACTGTAAGCCATTTCTCGTCTGTTAAATGCATCAATGTTTGATGTAGAATCAGCATTATGGCCCAACCTTGGATGAGATTCAGTAGTATAATCTTTGTTAGTGTTGTGCATCCAACAATATGACTGGCGATGGCAATTCATGCACTGATGCTTTTTAATAATTTTAAAAGCAGACCCTCACCTCAACAGCTACATGAGCCAAGACTAAGCCTTTACAGGGGAAAGTTGACCCATGAGCCTAAAATCTGTTTGCAAACTCTAAACATAAATCCAACAGAAATATTTGATAGCTCTACTCAATTCAATCCAGCTGCCCTGTTCTGATGTTCTGCTCCAACTCTGAACTAGTCAGGTAAAAATTATAATCATAAATATTGGGCAGCCATACTGTGGTTATTCATTAATTTAGCAAACACCTACTGTTAGTTATTCTGGGCTAGATCATCATGGGAAAAAAATTACAAAAAGCATTTCATATGTAAGATTAATGACTATTGAAAATCCATTTAGGGGACCATTAAAACAGATCAAAGCAATAGAGATTAAATCCCAGGACATTTTAATATCACACTCAGTAATTGTGTGTGCAACACACACACACACACACACACACACACACACACACACACAATTTCACGCATGCACACATGCACGAAAAACTACAAATTGTAAGAAAATATTATGTATTTGCATTTCTTCTCCCACTGAATGTCACTGAGTGTGCTGACACTCACACAGATAATACTTCAAATCCCAGTCATGCTCTTACAAGAGACAAGCTTTTGTGTATCATATTCCATTCCCATTCACCCCTGTGTACATGAATACATCAGATGTTACCATGGCAACAGTTAACAGCAAGGCCCATGGTAAACATAATGTTTAAACACATTCTGTGCATTTCAGGACAGTCGTCAGTACTGAAGGTCCCTCAGTCAGCATTTTGTCAACACTGGCCCACTGTGCTGCTTATCCTATTATGCTATGTTGCTGTGATGCACTGATTGAAATCTTGTCTTTAACACACCACAGAATAAAAAAAAAAATTAATTTTAATCTAAACCAATTTTAAGTGTTCTAGTGCTCTGTGCCGCCAGAGCACATTTACACAAAAACAGCTTTGAGATCCCTGGTTGGTAAATTTCAAACATGCATCTTTGCTTTTTATTATGTTAGACTTCATATGCATGCTCATGTAAATATGTGAAGTTGATGTGTATTCTGTAAGACAATGATAAAGAATAGAAATATGGCCCTTGCATCTTTTGGAGAGCTGACCTTGGATTCTTGTTTCGCGCTTAGCAGCAAGGATTAGAGGAAATCTTTCACAAACACACTTTTTGCTCCAAGAGATCTGGGATTTTTGTTGCCTCAGCTTCATTTCAAAAACAGAAAACAAGGCTACTTTGAAAATGCAATCTGTGGCTGTGGACAGAAAAGGAAAATGCAGTGCAAGGGGGTAATTTTTCTCTTATCATTTCCTTTTCGTGTCAAAAGTAGGTTGAGCTGAAAGGCAAAAGAAACTAACTTCTGATATTCAGTTCTGTGAGAGGACAAAGACTTTCCAAAAGTTAAACGAAACTCTTGGGCAACATGACCTTGCTGTAAATTAATGAACCCTTTTTTCTAGCTTCTCAGGTCTCAAACCAAGTATTTTAAAGCTTCCAATGCTGCCATGGCTTTAAATGGGAGCTGTATTTAGATCAGTGCTGAAATGTTTCTTCAATTTCTGGATTCAAAGGTATTAAAACTGAATTTGGACCTTGTGTTTTTAAGGAGAGGACTAGGCCACAGTGGTGAAGGTATGGTGAGCATAACTGAAACAAAAAACTAAGTTAAGAAAGCATAATAAATATGAATAATTATTATGATGTATGATAATTACAAACTTTGAAATGTGAGATTCTGTGTCAAGGATATTAACTGTCTAGGTCTGGATATTATGAAAACTGCACATCATTTAAGGACAGTGGTTTTATTGTAAGTTAGTCAAACCAGTCAATTTGGTGTTAAGGTAAAAGCAGAAACTTGGAGTCGTATCTTATGGCGGCATTGTATTGTAATCTATTGATGTGCAGTGAAATCCCATTACTGCATGGAGTGTTGTTTATTGTCAGACCAGAAAAAATCCTAGAAAAAGGAGCTGACCAGACCAAACTGCTATAAATACAGATAATAAATAAAATGTAAGCAAACCCTATCATAGCTGCACAGGACAGACGGTAGTTTGATGTGATGTCCAGAAGAGAGAAATTCACAACCAAAAGCAATACTGGCCAATGAAATGCAAGGTTCATAAAGCAAAGTGAGTTCAACTTTTTGTGTATTTTGTTTTTGGGTTGGTATTTTCCTTCAGTGTTTTGTTTCAACTAATGCACGTTTCTGATCAGATGGTACAAGAAAGACAATACTGGACAAAACACTTCCACTACAGTCTTTGTCAAAATCCAGTGTGTAAGAAGCTTTTGAGAGCGTTGCTGTCAAAATTGCTATTTCTCAATATCAACCCCTATTTGAATATCAACCCAGGCAGGTTTATCTTGAAAAGTATTTCATTTTAAGAGCTCAGACAGAGTTTACCCTGCAAATACAGTCAGGGTAATTCACAGAGTATATATAGTATGTTCAAAATGTGACCACTTTGATAAAAGAGGCTCTAGCAAATTCTATCAAAATAGCATTAGAAGCCTGAATACGGACTGCTGCTATTGTTTAATAATCTCACACACAGATTTCATGAAGTAAAGTGAAGTTGTGGATATATTATCAACTATGATCAGAAAAATTAAGACTGACTCACAGCCATTAAGCAAATGGCATTTCAGTGCATCTCTGGATGTTTTACTTAACATTCCTTCCCTGTCTTGGCAACATGGATGCAGTTTCATCCAGTGGAGATTGTTCATAATTCAAAGGTCAAGGCGTGGGGGTTTTGTATGCAAGGAGAAGTGCAAGCCATCGAACAAGAACATTCCTCATTAGAGCTCACTGAGAGGTGTCCCTTCATTGTTCTTATGCAAATGATGAATCATTTTTTGATGCTGTACATGGACTTTATCCTGTGCAGCAGAATATATAATCTGCACTGTTAAGGCACGATACAACAGCATTTCACATATTTTGTCTTGGTCTGAAAGAAGAAAACTGACAAATGTTGAGCTTAGCCCTCTATAAGGTTATAGTAAATATTTGGCATTATTGATAATTCATGAATTAGAAGTACATTTCAACTCAGTGAAATTAAAAGAATTATGGTGATTTGAAAATGAAGTGTTAATGTGAGTTTGAGAGGTGTGAGCTTTTGTGGCTCTAAGGTGTTTATAGTGATCTCAGCACCATTGACTGGTCTTTGGCTCAGATGAGCCAGGAAAACAACGCCTTCCAAATTATTGTCACAGATACAGCACCGAACACTTGGCAAGATACAGTGAGAGAAAATATCAGACTACATTTTGTCATATTTTGCACACAATGTACAAACTGACACCTTTCCTCTTGATCATGAATCTCATATTCATGCTGAGGTTGAAATTAAGTTTAATGATATGCACACAAGATGCATCAGTGCCACGAAAAAAAGCTTTCAACACACTAGAAAAGTTACTGTATATTAACCAAATTATGACAGCACCTAGTACACAGTGAGAGAGAACTGCTCTCTCTCATACATAATGAGTTCATAAATGAATGCCACAAAGCTACAGTACCAAATATGCAGATGCACTGACACAGCAACAGATCCCCCTTAAAACCAGGCCAAGATCCACTTTTATAAGTTGCTTGTCTACAAGGACAAATACACCCACCAAATAATTATATATTGTAAGGCATATGATGTTAAAATAACTAGGATATCAGTAAGCCTCAGGAAGTGTCAATATCAGTATGCATTAGTACCAATAAGCCAAAAAAGAGAAAAGGACCAGGTGTCACTCATTATACACATCCAAAATGCTCCCTTCAGTCACAGGCATGTTTAAAGCGTGACAGTGTTCTCCGCAGGTCTCTTATGGCAGTGCAAAAATACATTAAAAAAAGCCCCAACTAGCCTGCCTGCATGTCTCATACATCTTCAGCCATGCAGAAGGTCGTCCATCAGTTTTACTGCACATCGGCTTCCTCTCAACGCAGCATCAATGACTGATGGCTCTAAGTGCAACTAGATAACTACAGCAGGGGATGATAAAAATGTGAAAACACACATCCTAGACAGGAAATTTGCCATTTTGGAGCAATTGACACAGAGGAGCTAAAGTGATGGCACTTCCTGTAATGAGCCTCCCTTAGAAAAAAGAGCTGTCTGGTCGTCCACAGGGAGATAGTTACAGTCCACTGGTCATATTACTGAGGTACACTAACCTAATAGATTTTTTGCTTCTGTTTCTCACAGCTGCAGTGTCAAACCTAACACAGGATAAGCCTGTCATGAAAAAAGTTTCAGTCAATACCCTGGCTCTCTTTAGCAATAAAAATCAATTGAAACAAGTTAGGAAACACTGAGCTAATATGAGGACTTATCTGAAGAGGTGTAGTGAAACAAAAGCCTAACAAAAGCAGGGTAATGAGGAAAAGTGAATACCTGAAAATGACCTGGGTCGGACTAGTGATCTGTCCAGGGTGTACCCCTGGCTTTCACACAAAGAAACCAGGGATAAACTCCAGCAGATCCTTCTGATCCTAATTAGGAATAAGTGGGTATAGATAATGAGTGAGTGAATGAATGAATGAATACCTAAAAACGGATCACTGAGGCTTAGTGGTGAACGGAATATGCTTCATGACGTTTTGAGGTCACTCAACTGCATTTCAGAGTGTTGGTTATCAGTTATCATGAAGATAATATCTGAATATGTAAAGATGTTTTTATATTTAATTTCATGTCTTTGTCTTTACATCTTTTATCTTATTGCAAAGATGTGGTGCTTATGCACCACATGTCTGAACTGAACTAAACTAGTTGACAATGATAATAACACACAGCTTTTCCAGGGTTATAAGCATATGATAGATGTAAGCTGTTCAACCTTACATATTGTATCGAGTGCAATCAAGGAATTACATACCATCACTGTATAGTCTGACATTAATAATAGCAATCTTCAGTTGAACTCAGAAAGTATATTCATCAGTGCAGAACTGTGCTTTTCCCACAGATATTTTTAGCATTGGTGCAAACCTTTATTACATGGCAGATTTTCAATCTCCCACAGTCAGTCAGCACAGATAGTCCCAGTACAGGGAGATGAAGGCGTGCCCAAACTTTTGACCGTATTTTATGTTACATAGAGATAACCCAGAGGATACAACTAAGTGTTTCCATGATAATGAGTTGGTTGATGAAGAAACTGGGTGAAGCTGCAGAAATCAACAAGGGCAATGGCATTTTACACTGGTGATTAAACTGGTGATTAAACAAGGCAAAAGGATGAGAATTTGTGGCATTACAGCCACAGTTCATGTTCAGCATTTATGTTCCCTTAATTTTCACAGTTGAATGAAAAATGGCAGTCTGGCCTCTCGTGTAACAATCCTGTATTTTGTGTGTACACTAATAAAGGCAGTATTTCCTACACTAGAAAAATCATTGCCTGTGGTGATAATCTAGGCATTTACATTTACATCCATGCAGTTGTTCACATATTCTGAGGGATGCCTTTGTTGACAGGAGGTGCAGCAACATTTATTAACACAAATAAAACTCTAAAGATCATATGCTTTAACATTTGAGTGTGTTTGGACTGGCGTTAAATGTGTCAACTTTCTGCAAACTTTCTGTTTATAGCACACTCACACTACGATGGATGGTGTCATGTTCATAATATTCTTTCTGCTGTGTTAATTGCTGGCTCTTCTGCAAATGTGTCAGACAGGGCCTGAAGATGTGGTGAATTTCAGTATACCGAAGTTAGAGATAAACTTAGATTTATCTACTAAACTTAAATTCTGCACACTGTGTGCTGTTCAGCAGTAATGTTTCATAATTCAGGAAGAGCAATGGTACTCACAGGCAGTAATTGCTGGCCTGTTGATTGCAAAGAGCTGCTAGAGCTGCCTAGTGTGCGGAAGGCAGGAGACTGGAGGTGTGAGGTGGACAACGTCTCCCCTTAATCCACATACCCTCACAGCATTCCCTTTTCCAAAAAGCAGTCACCTGTAAGAACCAAGAAACAATGGAAAGCTCAATCTGGTGATAATAAAATCAAATAATTTACATAAACTTTACTTAATATTTATCTTCAACTGAATGGGCAGAATTTAAAAAAATGACAACTGACTGACATTCACAACAGGAATTTACATGTGCAACATCTTCAAAAAGCTCTTTGCATAAGAGCACAAAAGTATTTCAGCTTAGCTTTTGGATTCCACATCTCTACATGCTGCCAGTAATAACCACATGCTCCATTTCCCTCTCTGTGGGTGAGAGATGATCAGGCTTTGGAAATGCCAAAGAGATGTTGTATATTTTGAAGGTTGTAGAAGCCACAGTTAATTTGTTCCTTCATTACATAAAATAAATAACAAAAGAGCTGCTGGTGTAATGATTAATATTCACATTTCCAATAATTGCTTTTGTATTGCCACATTTTAAACTGGAGGGTACTAGGAGCACGTGAAGTTTTGTGCATGGAAATAGAAGCTTCTTAATAACAACTTGGATCAAGAAATAAGGTGTAATACCATTAAGCCATGTTTATAGGCAAAATGTGCAAAAGACAATTTGATCTTCCACAATCTGACACATACACATTGATGCAGTTAAATCAGAAGGGAAGTAACTTCCCTTCTGATTTCCTGGCTGGGAAAAGTAAGGCTTTGGATCCAAAGCAAAGTGCTGGAACATCTGTACTGGCATAATTTGTTTGCAGAGTTGTTGCCAATAATAGAGACACCTTGTTCTTCCTCAACAAGATGTTCTATATCTCATCTGCCTCATTACTGGCAAAACAATTAATTTCAATGCATGCTACTGGGTTTCAGATTATTTACTAGCATCTGTGGTACAGTGTACATGTCACATGAATATTATACCAGACAAAAATTAGGGCAAAAAAGTCTCAACGTTTGACACACGTGGCAGCTATTACAGAAATCAAATCAGATGGAGTAATACATAGATCCAGCACCATATCGTTCATTAGATATTGAATGGATGCCCAACTTTAAGTGCATCTGAGGTAGTGTTTTTCTAACACAATAAATGGATTTAATTACATTTTTACAATGAATGTGTCAGGAATTATAACACGGGACCAGGAGGTTAGAAAAACCAAGGGTTTAGTAATCAATGTGTGCAGAGACCAAAAAAACCATAACACGAGGTTTAAAGACAACAAACACAACAAAAAGAAGCATGGACACAGCAACAAGTAATTAAATCAGAATTACAACACGTGCTAAACCAAACATAAGAATGGAGCTAAACTAGGATCAACAGAGTAATAAACAATACACAAATACGGGAGCTGGAGCTAAGGGTACACAGATTGTGAACGCTCAGGTGTGGTATAGATATTAATGATAATACAACTAGCAAGTAGCTGGGAGATAGAGGCACATGGAGACTGACTGGCTAGCAGGTAAAACAGGTAGACTATAATCTAGGAAGCAGGGAAAACAGGTAAAACAGACAACAAACCAGGAAGGAAGGGAAATAAAAAACAAAAAAACTACAGCGCACATAACAAAGAGAAGCGACATCCATGACAAAGTAGAGTCCAGATAGTGGAAGGAGAGTCCAACAAGGTAAACACACAGACAGGGAATAGGGAATTGCACTGTAAAGGAGTGTGTTTTGAACAGCAAGCTCATAGCTCATAGTATACAATGAGTACTTAAAGTGTATCATTTGGCTCTCCAAAATCTGTGAAAGAATGAAAGAAAATGACCATCAGAAGAGGTTCGGTCTTATTTAGAACAGAATTAAGTTTTCTGCAGAAATGGGCTGAGTCAACATTTCATAAGGCCAAATTCTAGTGCCAGCAAAAAGTCTGTAGTTCTGCAGTACTATCTATACACGATTGCTCACCAGGTGATTTGATGGTGTATTTTGCCTCATTCTGAATTGTCATACTGTAGCTGAATTGATGTTTTAATGGGATTAATGTAAGAAAAAGCAAACATAGTTATGTATGAGGAGCTGTTTGAGCCAAACCTAGAAGTCAGCTTCCCATCAAGACTGTTGCTGGGTATTTTAAGAGTGAAGACTGATAAGGGAATTGGCCCATTGTTTCCCCACTTGAAAGCCATCAGCTTGGACATGCAAAAATTATTTGTGCCTCGCCGTCACATTGACAGTGCCTCTGAGAATAGCACTCTCACCACCACAACCTCTGCCAATCTATCACCACACTGCATACAGAGTAGCATCAGCTACCAAATGTTAGTGAAATACAGCTGAATCTCAAAGGCAACAAGGATACTTCACACACATATTATGAAGAGTCAGAGTCAGTAACCACAGAAACAATGAAAACAAGCAATGTTTCCTTCTCAGATAAAAAAACAAAAGTACACAGTTTTTAATTTTTACTGAACGAACACATAAAACGCGTAGTGGGGAGAGAGAGGGGGTCACTGATAAACACCATCTCCACAGCATTTTCGAATTTAAAATGGAGAGCAGGGAACCAAAGGAATGGAAAACTAGAGCATGGTAGATGATGTGGGGTCTTGTGTGAAAATGCTACCAGCAACCTTGACAGAAAAGTAATTTCAAGGGGAAGCGTATGATATAATAAATAACATAAATGTATGCATAAGTGAATTATGGATCAACAGTAGCAAAGCCTCTGGGTGCAAAAAAACTTTTCTCAGTTTCTATCATGTGCTTGCATGAATTTACAAATCATCTCCATGAGCAGAAGCTTTTGCTGCTGATAGCTTGGGACTTTCATTTTTTTCCCATGTCTTTGACAAGATTAGGATATCTCTCCTTGTGCACATGGATGACTGACTCCTTGGGGCCGGTCGCATCACTCTTGCAACCCCCCTCCCTCCATCCCAAGGCAGAAAACATTTCTATTTTCAACAGGATTAGCTCTCACCACAAGCCACCTGACAGGCAAAAGCATCACCCATGTGGCACATGCCTCCCAGGCACTCAGCAGAACATATCATGGCCTCAGTGAATAACAGGGATGCCAGGGAGTTTACCTTACAGTGAGTAAGACAGTTCCAACCTCTTTACAACATCTTTTAACCTCCCGTGTCTAAAACATTAAGCACATAGAATTTTTGAACCCTATCTTTCAAACTGCAAATCAACCTGTATCTGGGACAGAAAAGTACAGACAGTCCCTAGACACAGTTAACAAACAACACATTTGCAGTAACCTAAGATTGAGTGGTACAATAGCCCATATTTTAAAATATAAAAATTACAGATTTATTCCAAAACAGTATAATAAATGCATAGACAAAAATCTAATTGCTAAGATGACAGCTAGTAAATGCCATAATATTTGGTGTATTGTGTAGTTTATGATTTCAGTAGAAAGCCCTGTTTCAGTTCCTCTTATCTTTGTTTGGAAATAAACTTTCTGTCAGTGTGTTCTGTATTACACCAGTGCTTTTATCTAATCTGGACTCTGTAATCCTCTGGAATGCAGAAAGTTTCTCAAACAACAGATCTGATACAAAACATAAGACTTTGACAAACGCTTTTACATTCTGAAGTATAGCATGTGTCACAATCCAGGAAGTATCAGATTTTTACAAGCACAGATTTTGTGTGCCAGTTGGGAGAATCTGGGCAAAGGAGAGAATGAGAAAGATTCACCTCCCTCTCAACAATTAACAGTGTCATAAATGGCTTAGAGGAGCCTCTCTGCAAGACATTTAACCCCAACTGCACAACTGGGAGTGTTGAGCGTCGATGACCTGCACTGCAGTAGAAACTGCTGTTAAACTTACTCACTGACAGGAAGTGTTTTCACTGTTGATTGTAGTGCATTCTGGGGGAAAATGTGCAAATAATAAAGTGTCACTAATCCAATGCACGAATGAGCAAGAGAAAACTCAGCAGTAATTGAATTTATGTTCACACTAAACTCTAATATTCATAAAAAAAAACCCTCTTTCACATTTAGTGATTTTGTTTTTGACATGTTTGTACAATTTTTTGCATACATACATATTCTCCAGAATGACTATTCATTTGTCCAATTACAAACAAAACGGAAACATTACCATGAAGTTGATCTTTTAATGTTTGATACAATATGCCGTTTTCTTTCTTTTTGAGTTAGATGAGAGGGCTGACACCACTCCAGCTCTCCACTAAATATATAGCCAGAGCCAGTTAGCTTAGCTAAATTCAGAATAAAGACAGCAAGAGAATAGCAAGGAGTAGTAATCCACATGCACTGCATCTTCAATTTATATTAGTTATTTACCAATGTATTGTATTAAACAATACATTATCAAATATTGCACATGTATGTTCATACGATCATTTTAAAGCCAATTGTTTTTCCTTTACAGGGTGTCTCCCAAACCAATGAATATTACGTCATCTGCTTACTTCCTCTTCAATGGCAGTGCTTAAAGTAAAGTCATATCACCTCTATAATAGACATACAAACCTAAGCAGGTCTTAGTCTGAATTCCTTTTACCCCAATCACATTATCCACAGAAAACATCTCTAATTTGAACTGATTTGCAATCATTTCTGTTCCAACTTCTGCCAATGTATTGTTCTTCCTTTTTAAACCACAAAAGTATAAAGGAAAATGCTGAAGGGCACAAGGTCATCTGAACCACCTCTCAGAAGGATCCACCAGCTCAGATCATTAAAGAAATACCCTCAACCTTGACATTCGGTATCTTGGCCTGTTATTTTTCCTCAGCCAACTCTATGGCTAATGCTCTAGTGAAACTATTGTGAGTCCCATTAATGATAACTGCATAAAAGTGGCAACTCAAACATGCCATGATGTTACAACTATAACATGATGTTTAAACTATTTTCACAGCAGTTTGATTAAGTGAAGGAGAATATTAGTCAACATGGAGCAAAATATGATTTCAAAGTTGTTGGCACAAATCAGTATTTTTGAAGCCTGCACGCCTGATGCAGGGTTGCAGTGCAGTCGGATTATTATAGTGACATGGTTATTGTTTCTGGATGTGTTCTTCAGTTAAAATGAAAGAGCAACCACAAGGATGACTAACCAGTGTAGGATCCATGACCCTACAGTTCACAGGATAGTAATATAGCAACAATGATCATTCAGATAAAGTAACGAAGACGTTTTCAGTCCCCAAGCACTGAGATAACACTGAATAATTGTTTTTCATATTGTCTTTCCACTTTTCAACTGACTGCGTCTGTCTGCTCCCATCACATCAACCTTTCTATTTTCAGGCCTTCAGTGACACCTCCACCACCTGCTTTACTAAACCTTTTCTCTCAGTTCCCCTCAATTAGCTACTGTGCCTTTTTAATTATGCCTGTTATCTATTTTTGAATTCCAATCTGCCTTTAAAGTTGAAAGTGCAGTTTTAAAGCTAATCCATGGTTAAATGATTCTATGTGTGCTACTGAACAGGTTAGTTGGAGAGCCAAACATCAAGAACACAAAAATATAAATAAAATACACTGTTTTTTTCTCTTTTTTCTACTCTTATTCAAAAAATCATATCTTTCTACAAATCAAATGGGGACAGTAAGTATCTAATACTATAGTCTGAGTGAAGAGAAACTACATTTGCTGGTCAGAAGGTAAAAGACAAAAAAATCAGACTTCATGTCCTGTAAAGTGCAACAAGACCGTATGACAGTAGTTATGTCATTTTAAAAGCTGATTTCAAAAATTAAACTATAATTAAATGAATCTGTTTATTGGTCTCCTCTATATACACTGGCAATCTAAAAGTATGTAATACTTTAATAAATGACACAACAGATCAATTCTGTTTGTCCCATCCAGCTGCAGTTTTGTCTCATAATGCTCATAATGAATTATTTGTTCAGCCTTTTATGATACCTAAGAAGATACGCACACACGTAAGAAGCAGTAAAATACTTCAGAACCTTTTGACAATCACCTGAATTTGCCATCTCTACTAAGGTTCACATACTGTGATAATGCAGAATGAGACTCATCAAGACTGTCCAATGAATTTAAAGTAACTTGTCAGTTCATATGCTGAACTGGTCCCTTCAGGTTGGTAGTCATGTCTGCAAGGATAATATTCTCATGGTCTTACAGATACATTATGAAATGGCCTTTTTTCTTCAGTACCTAACCATCCCCAACTCATTGTCGCTGTAACAATGCTTAGGAGATTGGCTGTTTAAGTAACAATAGTCCAGTTCATATAACACAGTCCAATATAACACATACAAACACAGCCAACCTCCCATGAGCCACTGGAAAACCTTTTGACATGCAAAAGTAATTATGTGCTCTCTGAGCTCTTGTTTTCACGGTTCACGACTCCTGCCCCCTTGCCAGCCTGAGCCACAGGAATGAGTCTGAATTCATTTTAATGGCTTCATTTAAAAGTACAACACAATCAAGGTAATTATGGGAACCAAGCAAAGTTGGGTGACTGTCTGGGTTTAAGTTTGTGTCATGAAGAGAAAGATGCTGGCCATCACATTATTTCCCATCTCTAATTGAAGGGCAGCAGTGTAACTGGTGTAGATGAAAGAGGTGTCCAGGGAGTTCCACAGGTCCACTTTAATTAAGAAATAAGCAATTAGTCAATGCAATTAGACGAGTAAATTTCTGAGGGGTAATTACCAAAAATCTACCAAATCGAATCTTAACTGTGGTGGTGTTTGTTTTAAATATGTATCATTCCAGGGTGCAGCCTGCTATGACTGTCAAAGGTCCAGTGGTGCTTAACTATATTACCATATGTTTGGGTCATTTCAGAATATAGTGAGAAATCTGAGCACTGTCATGATTCTCCATTTGCACCACTCTATGGCAATTTCTAGGTAATCCATCAAATAATTTGCTTCACACAAGCAAATTAATCTTCACTGTATAATTATAATATCATTAAGAAGCTGTGTATCCCAGAAAATTGTGCCTAAATGATTTCATGAATCATTCCGTCCAATGTGTTACAAAGAAATCTATAGTACAGAATCTACTGTCACTCTCAGCAAAGCAAAGTTCAGCTTTCATCATTCTATCATCTTACACATTAGCACAGAAATGTCTCGGGTCATGAGTCATTGTATTGAATAACTAAAGATATTATTTAATATGTAATTATATGGAACACAATATATCACAGTATCTCATGCCTCCCAGTAAATAACTAACTTTCACTCCTTTCCTGAGTTTTAATAAAGAACAAGATAATCACCCTTAAATTTAATGACACTGTGTTATGCATGTTATTTGCTTGCTGTGTATTTATAAGAAATATTTGACCATGTTTTCCCTTCATCCAGTGTTTAATGAATTTCTCAATTTATCAAGGCCAATGAAAAATCCAAATGTAACTTGTAGTTGTATTAGTAAGAGTCATTCTCTGCAGAGTTCCCAAATAGGACAAATTTGTCAAATAATTATTTATATAAATTCGTACTAAATGTAAAATTACTGTATATTAGTGAAAGTCTCTTAAGACTTCACTTAGGCCCACATTTGGTGACTGGTCTCTGTTTTTCCTTAGTCATTTTGCTAATGGATGTCTATCTCATAATAAAATCCTGAAATACTGCCCTCACATACTGCGATTGCAGTTTTGGCTGCCTTATTTCTGTTGAGATATAATTATAATATTAAAAAAAAAGTTTATTGATGGGATCAGGTTGCTGAACTTTTTTCCTTCCTAAGCATATTTGTTTGGGCGTAGTATCCTTTCAGCGATCATAAAAGCACCAGTGTCTCTTTGAAGACCAAGTCATTTTACTACAGGAGGGTATACAATAACGATTATAACTACTTTAATAAGGTAAACAGTTTATAGACACAGTGCCCACTTTAGGGTCAAATCAACTGCTGAATGGCAGTACTGGGTAAAACTCTCTTTGCTATTCATCTTATATTTTTTGGGCTGTGGTGATACAGGGTTAGTAGCAGATTTTACATAAATATTAATGACATGAAATAATAATTTTAACAAGCAACTTTAAAACGTATCTGGTGGGGATACAGTAAATAAGCATACCTCATATACTAGGCTGTATTTCCCTGTGACTGATTTTGACACATATCTGTTAGGTTAATCAATAGAGGTAATAATGAAAGGGAGAATGTGATGACCCCCTCTGGAAAATGTACAAGTTAGAACATGATTGCACATTTCAAGTGCAGGATATTTCAACTCAATGCATATCCACTAGATTCTTACTTATGTTGTCATTAGTAAGAATCATTGTATTAGTCTGATGACTTTGACAGAAGAACCACACACAGTTGATGTTGACCTGTGAGCCTGCAGCTCAGCCCCGAATGTTAATTATGACACCAGAAGACCAAGGACAGTCAGTATAATGCTGGGCCATTATTGTAGATTGTTTCAATACTGTAACCGCTGGTGTATGATGTTACAGAGTCTCTAAATATACACGGGTCCTCACCTTGAACCATCCTCATCAAAAAGCTCACCAACATCCATTTTTGTCTGCTGACTCAGTATCACGACTGCCATCACTCCATCACCAATGCAATTGGGGTGTTGGCTTCAGTTTTTCTCTAGACAATGGATCACTAGTCCAAAAAAATATTAGCATCTAGCTTTCTCTGTTTTGTGTAAACAAACACTAATAATACAGTGGCACATTAAGCCCTCTGTTACCCTTTAATAACAATTTTATGAGATGACACCAAATCCTGAGACGCCCTTAGTGTTAGTATCTCCTTACTGATTCTTAAGAAATGATTTATATTAGCACTGCAACCTGATACCATATTCACCACATGGCACCAGAGGCATAATATTGTCAAATTTATACCCAGAGACATTTAATTCAGTAATGGATTGAGAAGTGGTCCAAGGAAATGAAAGGAAAAAAGAGGCAAATTCTAGAGCAGCAGATGGTGTGAAATGACTTGAGATTTTTGTGTGAAACAACTTGAGATTTAGTGCATGACTAACAAAAATGTTGCCAAAAGCACTTGAGCTTATTTCACAAGCGTAAATGAGATGTGCAATGGAGTGAGACCTTAAGATCAGTCAAAATATAAGTGTCACATTCCTGCACTAAATTCTATATAGTATGAAACCAGTATTTTAATCATGACTATGTAGTTTTTACTGTAAATAGTTATACAAGCTGCAGGTATTGCTCTTTGCCTTTGTCTAATGGTGTAGCTCCACATGAGGTCTGGCTTCTATAATATATTATTCCTTGTAAAATCTGATAATCAAAACCCTGCATAGTTAAACATGCAGAAATATTATCAGCAAAATATACTTAACATATCTGTTATATTACTAGACATTTCACTGCTTGATTGTTATTAATGCAGCAAAGCATAAGCAGTGTTTTACTGTTGCTAGTGAAGGTGAAGGTGGTTTGAACTCCACCTCCACCAGTCACAAGATAAATCCATGTATCTATGACTTAGTTACACATATTTAGTGATGTATATATTCATTTGCTTTCTTCAATCTTTTTTTGTAAGATATTGGGTAAAATTACTTTTTTGGACCTTGAAGAGTCAATTGAATAGAACCATGTAAGTTTAAAAGAGAACTCTTGTGTCTAGCATGTTTTCTTTAACATCTAATATAACTAAATATAGATGTAAAAAATGTAGTGGAGTCATATTTCTGCAAATACAGTAGAATGCTTACAGTATATTGTGCTATAAACATTTTATTAAACTGTATTTATTAAGTGTTTGTATATTCCTTATAAATGCTAATTAAGGGGAGTACAGTGTCTCCAAAGTGTAATTTAAATTACATTTAGATTTCTGTGGACCACAGTGCATAAAATATTTAATTGGCCTATAAATGGCTAACTCTAACTAAAACGCTTGGTCATGGTGTGTGAAAAAACTGAAACATTTCATTTCTTTTTGCATTTTGGTTAAACTAAAAAGTTGAAAAAATGATAAATAAAATATGACATATTTTATTTATCATTCCTCTGTGGACCTCTGTGTACACGAGGTGTAAAGCTCGAGTCCTAAGAGGTGAGCACAGTGGACCACACACAAAGACCCCAGAGATTTCTTCATCTCAATAGTCTTATCTGTGATGTGCAACTGATGAACTCCTGAAAGACTGAATCAGCTTGCAGAAGGACAAGGGGCTTGGTCCATTTCTCACTCGCTGGGAGATAAGCTCTGTCTGTCATCTTGATTGACGTATCAAAGAAGGGCAGCCTCTGCTATTGTCGGGAGGACTTGACTCCTAGATAGGCTTTCTCAGCCATCTTTGGGACTGGTTTCTAATGTAAACAAGCAACACAGACAGACATGGCCGCTTTGTTTGCAGCCATAAAGAGGTATTATAATTCTGCTGGATTGTGAGTACAATAAGACCTGAGAACTGAATAGCAGACTTCTGCAACAAAGGAAGGAGGCCGCCAGGCTTGAGAATGGACTACAGTGCTGGATTCAGGATCCAGGGTGCATGTCTGGAATTAGTGATTGTATTGAAGACATGCAGTATATGATTCCCCCCCCCCCCAAAAGAAAAAAGAGATGATTCAACTCATTAGTCCGCAGAGATTAACAGATTTCAGTCATTTTTGACAGACCCTTTATTCTTTAGCCCTGTGACATTACTTTTTTACTTTCTCACTCACACATACACACAAAGAAAGCCAATGAAAAAAAAAAAACAGTGTTGAGAGGTTCAGCAGCCACCAACTGCTACAGAAGAAGCAACTTCACAAAAAAACAGTATAAAGCTTTAAGCAGCCCTTGAGTTATCTGTATTAATCTTAGCCATTATTTGTGAGAAAATTTTATCTGTGGTGGCTTGTTGACTTCAAGGCATCACAAGTAAATAAAAGACTGTAAATACTGACCGAGAGGCCAACCATCATACTGCGAGGCAGAGTGAGAGACTTTCACAGTAAAGGACCAAGAACAGCTTTCTCCTTTGATACAGCAGCAGGCAGTTTGCCAAAACATCCTTATCCTCAATTCACTGCTGCTCAAATGAGGCTTCAATTATTTACCCAAAGACCAGCAAGAAATCCTAAGAAAACCTTGTGCACATTTTAGTACTAACAGGGCTTTTTGTTGCATTTCTCAGAGTTTTCCACAGGCTTCTAAATACATGATGGGTCTTTAAAAAAATACTGGTGAAATCTGCAACAGGGAGTCACATTAAACACATTCACATCACACCACTACCAAGGAGGTTTGTCTGACAGAAGTTGACAGTAAGTGTTTCAAACCAGCACTGACTTCCTGGCCTAGTTCCTATTTGACAATACATAGCATTACAACAAGCACAACAAAAAGTTGCAAGGAAAACAAGCCATATATTTTGCAGCCGTGGGCTCACACAGAGTCACATACATCAAAGGCTAGAGGGGCTAGGCTGCTGAAAGGTTGTTCACCTCTCTGTCCTTCAAAAGCTCTACATGGTACCAGCTCAACAAGAGAAGCCACAGAATAGTAATTGGAAATTCAGTCTCACACTAGGAGCCTCTATTTATCAGAGGTACAACAACATTTTACCCAACTACTCTCATCTTTAGAGGATTGATGGTTTTTTCAGAAGTGGTTTGTTATATAAGTTTTGAGATGCAGCTGGACAAGCAAAGCATTTTCATGTTTGGTCAGTCAACACTTTTATTTAGCAGATGCTACAACTAGTACAGTCTAATGGTAGTGTTTATGTGTTAAAAAAATGACACAACATTACTGGAAGTGAACATTACCATACTGCTTTGCAGTATTTAATAAAAGTGTTGGGTCATTAGCATAGAAATAAACCAAAACTCACCAATTAGTCATTGAGCCAAATAGAAGGCCGTGTCACTGCAGAGCGAGAATGTTTTAACTGAGACACAACTTCCTCATTTCCTTCAAACAAGTCAAAACTGCCTGAAGTTATGGACCCGAGCTGATGTCTTTCTGTATTACATTAGTGATGAAAGCCTACCCAGAGTTTCTCCCTGCCCTGACTCACTACTCTCCTAAACACTTCATTCTGATCATATGGACAGCACAGTCTCATTATGTTCCTATCACAGTTGTATGCTAATTTCAATTATATCATATCTATTTCTAACTCAATTTATGAGCTTTTTTAGTTTTGATATATATATTTTTTGCCACATTTCATCAACTATAATTTCTTCTATCAAAATGGCAGCACAGTGACTCAGCACCCAACTGATGCTTTCAAATGACTTGTTTAAAACTCAGATATACACTAATATACACAATTTATTTCATTAATTTATATCCCCTCATGTTCAGACGTTAGAACAAGACAACGTTTTGCACTGTTGCTTATATAATAAGTGAAATTATTAATTCAATATGAAAATAGTTGCAGGTTATTTTTCTCCCACTCAATTAATGGACTAACTGTTTAAGCAATTACAGCACAGTGCAAAAAAGCAAGATAATTTATGCCAGTAAACATGAAACTCTAATTTAGTTTTGCCAGTTAGATTTTTTCTCTGCACCGTTTTAATTGATATGTGTCATGCTACCATTTGTCTCCTTTCAATAAAGATGAAAATCCATGAATTATGACTTTTTTTCCCTTTCATGTCTTAACAGTGATATAAATAACATTTGTAAAATGTAATTACATATGATCTGCACTGCAATACTAGCCAGTCTAACAGTTACATTACATGAATGACTCTTTGTCCCGTTGAACCATTGTGTCCAGACCTTTAATTGGTAGTGTACACCATTGTTTTAAATTGCAATACATGTGTTCTTTAAGGGTTGTTTTTTAATTCCCTACTCTTTAACGCCTGTCATTATTATAATCACAACTGTGTTTTTAATTTATTTCCTTGTAAAATAGCCTCTAGATCTTGTGAGCTGCTCTCAACTTAAAACGATTTGCTCATATGTCACCATGCCCTAATTAGCTTTGTTAAAAATATTTTCTAGAGAAAAACATTTTGCTGTATCATGTTATTTTAGCTCATCACTCAAAAAATGTTCAAACAAGTTTGTTTTGTGAGAACCAAAACACAAAGTGTTTTTTTCTGGCTTGTTTACTAGTTAGAAGTGCTGACCCAAATTTTCTGTCTCTTGCTTCCTGTCTAACGTCTACCCTTATTTCCTGTTTACAAATACAGTGTATGCCATCTGTGAGCTATTATCATTAAAATCCAAAGTCTGCCACCCTGCTGGCAGAGAGACCTGACTAAGTGAAAAGGAGCTGCAACTTTTTATTGTCAAAACAGACTTCACTGTAACGGTAAGATGGTGTGTTAAGAATTGGATTGATTGTGTTCAAATGCAAGTCCTATGACACACAGCTAAGTCCAACCAATTGGATCAATACAATTGTAAATGACTAAGACATACATTTATTTGTCTTTTATGTGTGAGTGTAATGTAATAAATCACGTGTAGTAAACAATTACTTTGTGTGCTAACTGCCAGACATAATGATTACACTAGGAGTCATGTTTGTTTATGTTCAGTTACTACAATAATAAAGTGGGGGCCAATTTTCACATGATGTGCAGTTTGTGAGCACCCAAGATACAGGCTTAGCACCAAGATAGCTGTAGAGCAGAAACGCCAAAATAGCACTGTATCCTCGTAGTCACACAGAATAGTGGCACATATGTTTCATGAGAACACAAATTAGTTTTTCATAAATATCGTGAACAGAGGAATTCTTTCTTTCTCATGAGTAAGCAGTTTATTTAATTAATACTTTTTTAAGCACAGTACTACAAACCCCTATATATAAACAGTGATATTACACAGAACCTAGAATTACCATATATAATATCCAATGAGCCTGATTTGATAGGTAGGTGTTGGTCGTGATATAACTAACCCCACGTTTGATGAGTGATGAGAAGATTCTGTGTCTATTTTCCATTGTATTGTATTTGTTGATTTTCTTGGTGAAGTCACTTCCTGCACCCAGTGTTGGGAGAGACAGTGACACATGTTGTTCTGTACATGTATTTACAGTTACAAATTAGTTTATCTCTTTAGTGATACAGTGACACGTCAAAAAATGTGATGTACTATATGGGCACCACTTTTAATTATTACTTTTTTAATAAATGTCATGTTTTCTACACTGGTTTGGCATGACAGGTGGCTCTAAATACTATAATACCCATGAGCCTCAGTCACTGTTGCTATGGAGAGGAAACCAGTCTGTTCCAATCTGAGCTGTAGTGTATGCAAAACACATTGCCACTGCAGTCATTTCCAAATTCAAAGCATTGTAATTTTTAGCTTTTATTTATACTGTACACATATTCAATGTCTGTGAGTGTTACATCTTGCCTTTTTATTTACACAAGCATGTACCTTCAATGTTTAGCCACACATTTTAGTTCACGCTGAAACATCCCAACTATTGGATGTGTTGCTGTGAAATTTTGACAGTTCGACACACTTAGATATTCGTTTCAAGGGGATGAATCCTATTGTATTTTAATTGGGGATCCCCCTGATTTTTCAGGAAATGTGAACATTTAATTGTGCAACCCAGAATGCTCAATACAGCACAACCCACTTCTTGACTCTTACGTATCTGGAATTAGAGTGGCTTTATGAATTGTAGACCAGACTTCAATGGGAACAGAGTTTAAAGCGCATGCATACACCTTGTTCAGTGTCCTTAAGCACTAAGTCTCTATCTGCAGCTGGGAGCTGTTCTGCAGCTGACCTGAAACTCTGAACCGGCTGCGAGGGAGGGCAAACAAAGCCAAAGCTTATCTATAGAGAGCACAAGAGCATCTGTAGGGTAGCTTCTTTGAAATGATGCAGCTCAGCTCTGATTTAAGAATTTAATTTGATAGGCATTATCTTGTTTCTGAGTTAACCTTACAAATTTGAAGACAGTGTCATGTCAGTTAATTCTGGATGTTAAATGGAGAAGAAGTGGATATATAAGAATGGAATGAGTTAAACCTTTTCACAGCCTTATGTCCCTACTCTTCCCTCTTGTCTTGTTCTCAAAGCTCAAGGGAGCTCTAGTAGGGAGGGAAAAGGGATATTTTTAGCAGTTTCCACAATCTCTCTTGTAAATAATTACCCTAGTTGCTGTTGAAGCTGCCAGCTCATCGGACTGGATGAGCACACAGCCTCAAACGTCAAAAGAAAGCAAGCGGGCATGGTGACATCACATCTACATGGGTGTTTTGGTGATGAGAGACCATGGATGCTCACTCACACCACAGTGTAATGGGAATACTGGAGTGATGGAATGGGGGTAAACGTGAGCTAGCACATTCTAAATGTTCTGGGTAAGAAATTCCACCATGGCACTTTATATGAACGATGGGAATGGGAGGAGTGGCTATTCCACCAATCTGCATAGGGAACTCTTCAATAGAGGTAAATGTTTAAAAACCAGTATAAAGAGCAAGATAACCCATTGCATTAAATTAACCTTTTAACACCCACAACCACTGTAATGGGAATGCCCCGTGTTGAACAGTAGATTGTTGTTGTAGGGCAGTTTCTTGATGTGATCATTTACGGGTATAGCCCTCCCCATTCTTGCAGCTACTCCCCTAGGCCACTGCTGTAAACAAGAATATGCTCTTAGTCAAGTTGCCTAGTTAAATAAGCATGAAAGAGAAGAAACTCCCAACAAGAAGGTCATCTAAAGTTGTGTTGTTCTGTCATCTTGTCTGATATACTGCATCACATTTATTACACATTAGTAATGCCATCACATGGTCAGTTTATGCATTGTTGTCAGTGCTGGTGCTTTGTTTTTGTACATTCACTGTGAAACAACTGAATAGATGTTTTCTTTCAGTGTTCCACAGGTTCATACACAGCCAGTACATAAGCTGTTCAATGGATCGCCAGCTTTTTATGAAAATGTTACTGTAGACTACAGAATTTTGGGAAACATGCTTATTTATTTTTGGCAGTTACATAAAAAGACTGATAATAGACTCAGATGAGTTCCCTAAATATAAGGCTACAGCCAGCAGCTGGTTATTTGGTAGCAGCTTCAAATAAAAATTAATAAATAGGGGCCACAGCTGGTATGGCTCTGTCCAAAGACTGAATAGCACTTACTGTACCATACAACCAGTGTCTCCAACCAAGACACTGACTAGAACATAACTCATGTAAGTTAAACTAACAAGATACATGATTTTAATAATGAGGTTTAGAGGTGTTGGTAAGTGGATTTTAACACATTGAAACTAGTGCCTATCTCCTTGCAGCCATGGTGCTATAGGGCTGCTGGATGTAGGCTTATACAGTATTTGATCTCTGAATTTCTATCAGAAAGAGAACCGCTTTAAAAAAGAAACATATCTTTCAAGTTTCAAGTTGGCTTACTTTTGTCTAAAAATATATGGAATATAAATAGTGTGATGTCTGTTGTTTAGCAGTGTGTGTAATATACAGTGATGCATGTTTTACTGAGCTACATAACAAACACAAATGTTGGTCAAATATATTGGGCAATGAAGGATCTGATTCTGAATCTGACTTGTAAAACATTGAAAAAAAATAATCTCTGAGCAACCATTTTGTTACCCTGTTAGGATTTGTACTCACTCAAATGTGAACTGAAAGGGTTTTTAGGGGCCAGAAAGTAGAGGACTGTGATCAGAAATCCACAGTCAACAGATTCTCAGGGGCCCACTCTTTTCAGAGAAGAATAGGCAGTGAGCCCCCATTTCGTATTTTATTATGAGTGTTTGAAGAAGCTGACGCAATTCCCTCTCCGTGATGTCACTGATGTTAACTATCTGGCTTTCATCTTTTTTCAGTTCTACTGCCTTACAGTAACTGGTGCTGCCACTGCCTCATTTCTTTCTATATAAAGCCTGTCTTATTTCTTTGAGAGTGAGGCGATGCACTGATTTTTACATATCCTCTGGGTCTGCATAAAAGAAACTAATTTGGCCAAACAATGTCAAATTCTCTAGTGACATGTACCAATCGTGAACCTGCTAGATCAAATCAATTATAGGACGAGTAACATCAGTCATTGACTTTCAATACCCAGTGCCAAATACTTGTCCAAGAGAATTTTCCCAGCTGTCTGTCTAACCAAATCAAAGCTTTGCTCTATAAGCTTTGACACAATCCATCTTTACTGCACCGAAAAACCATTGTTGTATTCCTGTGAGGCAACTGAACAAAGTTCCACAGAGTTTGTTTCTACATATCCTTTAAAGTTCTGGTATTCTTAGTTTTTAATCAATAAATCACCAATATCTAAGGTTAAAGTCTGACACATTAGTGTAAGCATATTGCAAGGTTTGACTTTAATTTAATGTTATTCAGTTATTCAGTATTTTATAAGATTTTGCTTTGGTGTGTTATAAATAATGTCAATTTTATTTTTGTTTTTGTTCATTAAACTTCATTAAACATAACTGACACATTAAATTGAACGAACTGTAAAATCAATTGTTCTGATAAGGTTAAAGAACAGCTGGGCATCATGAATCAAAAATTTGTGATGACTTTCATACTAAATAAATACATTATTGATGGATAGGCTTAGGTCTGTATGTAGTTAGGACCAACTTGTAGTTAGTCTGCATTTGAAACTAGTTGGGGATACTCAATGGGATTTGTTCACACCATCGTTGTCATCTATGTCTAATTGGATATAAATCAGTACTGTATGTGTCTTTAAATGTAAAGATACACATGCAACATATTGTCATTTATAATTGTTTTTATAGTATAATAATTTACATGATTTATAATTCTAATTTTTTATTGTTTTATCCATTTAAGGAAAATAAAGCAGTAGACTTTTTGCTATGGTACATTTTAAGAGGCACAATGAAACAAATGGAGCATAAAATAGAAAGTAGTACTACCCAATGCCAGATTTCCTGAATGCATTTCACCTTGATGAAGTTTGGCTTGCAGGCTGAATGTTAATATGGGCATTTAATTAAATTAAGCACTTGAAATCAAAGTCACAGTGATGTCACAGTTTAGGCAGACAGTGAAGTGTGGCATGAAACAAGTTGGTGATTTATACGTCTGCATCAGTGCATGTATTCTACCATGTGCACTGTCATTCAGAGATGGTTGCATAGCTGTTCAATTGTATTTGTGCAAATGTTATGTCCTTTGATTGGGCCTTCAGTTTCCCAATAGGAGGTTGGATCAAACAGTTAATGTGTAGGATGCGCTGCTCTACCGATGTGTAGTTGATATTTGTGAGATGTGTGCTTCGGCTAGTCTGCAACCCTCACTGATATATGTTAACAGATAAACTCCTGTGCTTCATAGGTAGGTATCGACACCTAGAAATATATGACCCATAAGGTCAGTTCCTTTCAAAGTTTCACCCTGGACCACTTCTCTTATTTGCTGAGTATTTTCTTTTTTGCCATCCTATCTGGACATTAGGGTCAGGTCAGATTTCAAGGCATCAGTTTTTTCCTCATCCATTTTAAATTGTTGAAAAATGGAGTAGACACAGCTGAGCAACAATCAGCTATAGTGGAAGCCAGAGAACCGCTGTATCATTGCCTCTTCTGAACTAGACATGTTTCAAGACCTCTCCTTTAATTAGCTACCTTACTTGTCTCTGCTGGGAAAATGTGACTTCATTGCTTGTATCAATTAAAAATTTAGTGCAATGAAAAAGATCTGAAGGGAGGCCTGAGGATTTCTCAAGGATAAGTGTTGTTCTGCCTGGTTAGGTTCCTGGAAAGTTGTTTTAAGTATGAAATCCCAAGTATTCTATGGCCCTTTAAACTCAGTCTTGCATTAGAGTACACCAGCCTATAGATATAGTTGGATGAAATAGTCTTTCATCCAACAAGATTTCACTTTGGGAGTGTATAGTCTTCAGATTAAAGTTCATCTTAAGTAGCCTATGACTTCACATATTAAATGCTCATAGACATTAATGCAATATCAGTGGCTATATTAGAACACATATTTAATATGCTTGTGGTACCTCTTGCATAACATCATTTAATGGAACACCAGGTATTTGTGACCTTGTGCAATATCCTCCCTCCAGGTCCATTTTTACAACCTTGTTTGTCATAACCATGTGATGTTCAGATGAGCACCATTCCCAGGACATTTTAAACAAAAGACTCCAGCTATGGAAAGATGATGCTGCTCAAAAAGAACTGCGCATGCAACATGCTGATTGGCTGCCCTCTTACCGTCTAGCTGATAGGAGCATCTGGAGCCTTTGTGTTTCTGGCAAACAATAAATTCTCTCACTGGTCCGAGCATAAAGTCCTTCACAAATTGTCCATACATCAAAAGGCGAGTTTTCTGGGACAGCCTGTAGACAATTCTACAGTGCAGATACCTTTTTGTTGCAATAGTTAGGTGCAATTAATGACAGTGAATGAAAGAAGACAACATTAATAGCTATTTAGTTTAGGACAAAAAAATTAAACATGACCCCCTCATTGTGTATTTACACATAGCTAAAGCTTCTGTGTGCATTTTCCATGTGTAATGTTGATGTGTAACTAGTCAAAGCAAATATCTCCTTGAGTTAGACACACTATCACTTGATGGTAATGAGTTACTGTAATTACGCCAGACAAAAAAACTACAAACTGTCAAATGTCACAGTGAACATCCCTACTCTCACATAACCGACTAAAACATTTTCAAACAATCTTTACAGCGAGATTGCATTAGAATTTAACCCACAACTGAAGTTCTGTCTTTAGTGCTCTTTACCACAGGTTCACATTAGTCTTCACACTACACAGCTGAAAGGATCAGTCTTGAGATATGTATTGCAATAATTATTGTTGCATATTAACAATAAATAAAGCATCTTTGTGTTATCTTAAAGTGACCATTTGTGTTAACATACCCAGAGAAAAATAGAGAAAGTCTGTATCTCCACAGTGTTTACTAACTGTTCTGCACCAAATGGCAGAAAGACAAAGTTTGACATGTAGAAGCTGAAGAAAGTCAAACATTTAGCAGAGCCAGATATTTTTCTCAGGGGTTGGTGGAAAACAAACACATTAACTATAGGCACTAACAGGTGTAAAGAATGTGTGTCCGTCTGCCTTAAATGACCATCTTTCAGGTTGAAAAACAAGCCTTTCAGTCTGTTGTTTTAAAGTTCTTCATCCCCTTACTGGCTAATATGCATTAATGCTTTCTCTAGATTATTGTTTTATTCATAAGTATTTTTAGAAATATTTCAGCTTGACATATAATGACGGTAATACTCTGCATTCACATATAGGTTTAGCTTTGGCCTCTTTGGATAAAGCTTAGAAAATTTAAATCAACACTATCAAGGTTCATCAAAAGAAAGGAATTTTCATTACTCTTCGCTAAAACACCTACTGTAAAAACACAGGGTCACTAGTGGGTTTGTGCAAATCTCTCTCTCTCTCTCTCTTTCTCTATCTCTTTTGCAAATGCTTATGAAAGGAGTTCAATAAAACAAAGCACAGGGAGTATTTGCTGATTTCTGATGTATTTCGTGTGTTTTCCTGTAGAATATTGTATTAAATGTATTAATTTGATCATTATTATCATATGCAAAACCAGTTTTTAAAGTAAGATGTTGCATGTCTGTATGTGGGAATCAAAAACTCTGGGAGCTACATATTTATAAGCCCCGGTTCAGCCATCACCCATGTTTTGAAAGTATATAATTGATATTAATATACACATTTGCAAAGTGTTTTCACTATTAAAAAACAAGCCTGAGTTAGTTTTGCCTATGAGCACTGAACTAGATATTGCTAGCTGCAGTTCTCTGCAGGGAAAACAGCCGAATTTTGCAGCCACTTTTCAACAGGGTGAGCTTTTGATATACAAAAAAATAGATCCTGAGTGTAGTATCACTTCAAGGGTTTCGCCGTATACGTGGTGTTGCTTTTTACACATCCAAGCTTCTTTTAGGTGTGTTTCACCATCAGCTTGGGGCCATTAGTGAAACCCTTTCAAAAAACCACATCAGGTGTAATTCTGCTGACACTGAACCCTCAAAGACAGATCTATAACAATAACAAAGGTCCTTACAAGAACTCAGGTCATTTACTTTTCAGGCAAGGTGAGTTAAGGATATTCTCAAACAAAAAGAAAATGATCTATGGTCCAACAGATTTTCACAGCGTTTAGATGTAACAGCCTCTAAAAAAAGAAAATTTAGTAATTACATGATCTGAAGAAAGAAAGGTAACTGAAGGCGAGCAACAGAATGCTGAGTACTGGCCTAGTGTAGAGATGCAAGGCAAGGTGGGAACAGGATGAAAGACCTGGTGGGAGAGAAGACAATATAAGTGAAAGAGAAGCATACTCTGTTTAATAAAAAATACAGGGAGAGAGGAGGGAAGGAGAGAGACAGGAGAAGCTGGTTGTGCAGTGCATGAAGGAGAAAAAAAAAATGGACGGATGATGAAGTGATGGCACAGCATCTAAGACTAGAAGCAATTCTTACTGTCCCTCCTTCCCTCCCACTCCCTCTCATTATCACTGTGTTCTAGCCAGCTTCTCTCAAAGTGTCAAGCTCAAGGCAGGATGTCGCTGTTGTTGTTGTCAGATTTATGCGTGCATGTAAGACACACTTAGAGGAATGCATGTATCTTCACTCTAGTTGCATGCAGGCAGAAAACAAACACCTGTCAATCAGTTCACTGGGAAAGGTGGGGAAGGTAGTGCCTCAGTAAAATAAGCACAAAGCTAGTAGGAGTTTGGTGGATATCCAATGTTTACTTAATGATCCAGGTGGTTTGAGCAGTAAACAAGAGAAATGAGAGCCAAGGAAAACTCTGATTGAGGTAGGAGCACAGATGGGCATGAGGCATATGTCTAGAACTGATATGCTCCCTTACTATACATCTATAGCATAAACATAAGGTTATGACTAGAACATAATAATGGCTTTAGATATTTGAATTGAGAGATTGGGTTTCCAGATTAAACATCTTCACAAGGGAGTGTGATTACATGGGACTATCAATAATTGTCTTTGCAGAACATTATCAGGATATTGTTGAATGCCAGCTCTAAATATTTATAACTATGAAGCAAAATATAATTAGTTAAGGTAAACCATTTACAGTAAATATTGTGAATGTGTAGTTTTAATAATCATGGTTCAAGTAATTCTGTGCACCCGTTTACAACAAGTAAACATTAGAAAGTTTAACAGTTCCCTTAGAAACACTTTTTATGGTGCAGGTTCTGATCAGCCTCCCCTTTGGTTAAAGCCTGATAGTCCACTTTAACTGCCAAATAGTGCAGCTTCAAGGCAAGGCTGAATTTAGGCACTTGACGTGCAGATCACTTGCCTTGGCCTTGACGTTATGGGTTAGGGTTAGCACTAACTGGCACATAAATAATTTTATAGTATTTAAACAGAGTACCAATGCTAGCACAGTCTCTTTTTGCATGACTTAACAAATGTAATTTGGTGTTATCTGTCGTTGGTTTTAACAAATTGGTTAAGTTTAATTTGTTGCAAAATAACCTGCTCTCTTATAAGGTGTTTTGAAGCAAGTGAGAGGGTAGGACAATAATAATTGGTCTTATTTCCACATGGTGCATTTCCTGACAAGGATTACTAATAGTAAATCCATAAATAATTACACAACCTACTCACTGAAAAATATGAGTGAATACACTGAGTTTTTAAACAACTGTAAGTCCTAATCAAGTCAACCCTCTTAATACTGCTTTTCAATTAAGTTGATAAAGAAGAAAATGAATGAAGCCATTAAAACTCAATTTAAAGTCAGCCATGAATCCCAGATTAGATCTCACCTTTTCCTTGATAGAATAGGACAATCTAAAAAACAACTAATGTGTTTTGAACGCACGAAATGCTGTGCACCTAAACAGTGAAGTGACAGGGGGTAATGCTGCTGATGGGATGTTTTGCTGGTGCTGAATTATTCACTTTCATATAAAAACATAAGCTACTGTGTGTGTGTGATGCTGTCAGCTGACTGCTGAACCAGTAGTTGAACCCTAAATTTGTATCAATAGTCATCATCTTTTGAATCTCCCCTCAATAAACAGCTTTACTTTGTGAATAGGTTTTGATATTTACTTTCTCTATCCTAATTACTGGATTTATTTATTAACTTCAGAATGATGAGGGATTTCTCTTTAATTACTGTTTTTGATAGCGCAGTTGAAATGGTTTACTTGACTAATAAAATTAAGATGCCTGTGGTAACCTGTGTGCCCCCCTTTTTCAAATGTCTCATAAACAAAAAAATTGTCTCTGTGTATTCATAAACTGGTTGGAATGTATGCATATAAGCAGGTTTTGTGTAAAAAGTCATTATAGCAGATACATACAGCCCTTCTCTGTTATGCTCCTTGCTTAAAATTGTATACTGTGCTGAAACTATCATTTATACCAATTGTCTTCCTTATCACATAAAATTGGTGCACTAAATCTAGCATGGCCTTTAGCTATGGAAGCTACTGTGTGTCAACAGAGTGATGTATAAGGATGGGGGCTTAGTTGCTCTTCATAAGACTGCTGATTGCTTGCTCTTGGCTTCATATTGATTCCACAGCATGTAGGCATGTGATTGTGATTCATGTGTGCTGTATCGATATTTTCTCTCCCCTCTGACCTGACACAACCTGAGTGTGTCCCTGGGTCAGGTTTGTAACATTAATGGGACCTTTACAACTGTCGTTATCTGACCGAGAAGGCCAAGCACTGAGGTGATAAAATAACCCTACACTAGTGTTATTTACATGAACATTATTGATTTTAGTCTGCACCAGTCTTTAATCTTCAACAAGGGAAACATTCTGCCTGTATACCACTTAATTTTAAAACACATTTGAAACACATGGAAAGAAATAATCACAGCTTTTGGTTTTTCTTACTCAACTTTTACAACAGTTTTGATATGACATTCAATTAATTATGTTCTTTGAAATACTATGCATACATCAAACTGTATATAGATTCACTAAGCAAATTCTGAAGCCTGCACTAATCAATATTTTTATAGTAATGGGTCAAATGAAGCCCTGTGACAGCCTGGCGACCTATCCAGGGTGTACCCTGCCTCTTGGCCAAAGACAGATGAGATTGGCTCCAGCCCACCACTAGTCACAAACAACCCTAGGAATTATGGTCCAATGCTGCAGGACCCTATACCTAAATGTTGGTTTATACAGTCACATCTTTCAGCTTATTATTTTGGTTTTATGGACTATTTGGTTCAATCTCTCTATGCCACCTGCCTAAGATCAAACTGTAGACAGATAAAAATAGACTAGTGTGCAAACACATTGAAACATTTAGCACCTAAAGAGTTGTTACACCGTGCCCTGTATATCAATGCTGTGTTTACAGCTTATTCTGCTGCCCCAAGTGGTAAAAAAATATGTTGATTCTTATCAGTCTTACTCCTTGTGGGCAATGCAATGCAATTCACAGTGCAGATATTTGTAAAGGCATCAGGAGAGTGATGCAGCAATAAACACATAAGGCACATCAAAGCATAACAGACTGAGTAAAATGTCTGTCATGGCTTTTTCAATTGCAGGACAGCAACATTTGTATCTGAAACTGTATCAACGCAGCTATAAGAATCTCATTCCACTGAGGTTACTGTGCATTCCAGCTCTACTCTAAATCAGACCTATTTTCTCTGACAATATAAACCTGTTCTTATGACTGGATGTTTGCTTTCATAAGTAAGACTGTTCTCCTGGTGGTTTTACATGACTTGCAGCTGACAGTTGTGATTTTGAGAGGAAGATAAACTACAAAATCAACTTTAAAGAGAAAATTTTTGTCAACTTTAGTAATTATAGAGCTAGAAATGTAACTGCGGGGCCTTTCTTGAATTTTCGTAACGGAATTCAGTTTTAAAGCACAAAGCCTAATTATCTATTTGGTTTGTTATTCATTAAAATTGGTTCACATTCTCCTCCATGGTTTCTTCCCACTGCCTGTGCTGAGTGTGTCATCTGCAGCTGAGCCATTGGAGCCAGTGAAGCCACATCTCAAAGTCTCAGTAGTGGCTTTATTTTACTGAGTAGTGACAATGAACATCATAAGCAGTCATTCAATAAGGCAGGGGTCCCAAAATGATTGCTGCACCAAGGTTATTTATAACTGCAAAAGCTGTATATATATTTTTAATTGTGTATCAATCACTTTTTACACACTAAAAATAATAGCATGTTAAAGAACATTACTGGGAAAGAAAATCTGTGATGAGTCTTAGAGGACACAGCAGCTACTCTAAACAAGCTAACAGCATTAAAAAGAGTAGAATAGGATAAATGGCCACATAAATCTCTGCAGCTGCTTTAGATGTGTTGTGGAGGTCATTACATTTTTCCAGAGAAAATAAGGACATAAAATACTGATGTAAAAGTCAAGTCTTCAAAGCTTTCCCAATCTTAATATTAGGCAAAATACTATGTAGACCTATAACACATATCTGTACCAGAGAATCATGAGTGATGCTCTTTTTGCCCAAGGAGTGCTGCAATTATACATATAATTTACAACATGAAGGGCTGTGCACATCCTGAAGCAATTTCATTAGTGAAGTCAGAAACTTCAGAGGCAATAGCCTGTCCTTCATTCTCTGTCATGTTACCATGGAAACAAGAGGAGAAGCAGTGAACACAGGAAATAAAGTTTGGCCTATATTTTATCAGAGGCCATGGACTAGTGAAGACCTCAGGTTGAGTGATGGTGTGCTGTAATATTTCAAAAATAAAAATAAACTAATAGCAAATACAAGCAACTGACGAATAAATTAGGTGTCTCAAAGTATATCACAGTAACAAGTGTTAAAAAAGTAACTATCACAATTCAATAGATATTGTATTCAACATATGTAAATACACCTCATATAACACAATCTCAGAGAGAAATTAAAACAAACAATAAATCACATTAAAAGCATATCTGGATCAAATGTCATTGTTGTGAAGGTACAAATTAATCACCTTATCATCACCTTTTCAAAGAGGTGGCAGTGTGGACATCAGGCAAGTCATATTCATTTTGGGAATATCTGCTAACTTGCCGTGGGTGCTGATTCTGTACATGGCTTATCGCACACATTTTTAGTGCTTGATTACAATCAGCACAGAGATCAAGATAAGGACAACTTCTCAGTGACTGCACATTTTGTGATGTGGTTCCATTATTTTTTTTCTAGTAAAACATACAGTCTGGACCAATGCAACACAACACTATACCTGATTCCTTACCATAGTTTTGTTGTTTCTAAGAAACAATTTATGGATACCCTGATTAAAACATTTACTGAGGTACCAATGAATGTAACCTCACCACACTCTTCAACAATGAAGGCCCCACCCAAATCAGCCTGTACATATTACTCAATTGCAGTTAGTTTATTAAACACAGTATGACCTAAGTGGCAAAAACAGGTCCACATCATTCTACTAATTAGAAAAAAGAAAATGCACTACATAAAACAGGAAAAACAACACTCTTCTGCCACAGAATTAGAATCTGACAATAACACAAAGTGAATGTGTGAGTTTTACATTTTTCCTCATGGGAAAAGGCATGTGAATGAGATTTTTACAATCAGCCTGATTGTGAGGAATCACTGCAACCTGAGGTGTGTGTGAACATGAAATAATAAACTCAGCACTAAGCTACAGTACACACAGGAGAAATTCCATGTTTGTGTATTAGGAGAATGAGGTGGACTTTCTGAACCTCGAGTCAATAAATAATTGAAAAGCTGCTCTTGTTTCACAGTTTCCCTCTGTCTGCTTTTGTCTTTAATTAAGAGGCTATGGACCCACTAATAATGAAGCTCTGTGTCAGTGAGCCCAAAGTCACATAGGAAGACATGCGTCTTTCAAGATGCAATCAAACTTTAGCAATAAAGGAGCACAACAGTCGCAGCTCAACAAGAAGTGGAGTGATTAAAAGAAAGTGAAGATGTTTGGGAGGAACACATTTACATACTGGTGCCTGCAACACTTTCTGCAACATGTGGCTTTTATTGTGCCACAAGGTACATCACAATCCTCTAGCCTTCAGAGAGTACATATAGGAGAATATAAAAGCTCATTTTATGAGTTTTTAATTATAACGCTCAGAAGCATATATCCTCAAATATAATTGCTTTGGATTTAACCTACTCTACACTGGTATCCATGTTATACTAGAGAAAATCAAGGTTTGAACAGAAAGCAATACCCCTATGTATTTTTCTTTCAGCATCACTTGTTAGTGAGTTAGTAGTTAGAAACACCACAAGAAGCTTTGAGATACACATTGCCACTTATTATTATTACTCAGTTAGCCTTATGAATACGGCTAATCACTCTAATTGTACCACTGAATGGGTGGATTCTTTTATTAATCAAAGCAGAAAGCTTTCTCCAAGGGCTTAGATAGCAGAGGGCCCATTAGTTAGGACTATTTATATTCCCGTTAATTCTATAAGTAAAATGCAAAATAAATGAATTCAATAGTAGAAGAAAATTTCTCGAGCAAAAAATGTGATAACAGTCTCTCTGGAAAGAAGGAAGGCTGAATCTCAAAGTCTTTATACCTTCATGCCAGCCCATGGCATGAAGGTATGGCATTTTTTTCTACTACTCTCTAAGCTGCCTACCTTCCTAAAACAGGTAAAACTACCCCATAAACAAGTTATTTTATCCTCATGGCACAATAGTTACACGCTTCTATTTCACTAAGGTTATTTTACCCTAAAATGTTTTGAGCCTCAGTAATGCCATGTTTGCAAAGTGAGGTATCCATTTAGTCATACACTGAAATTGCTATTGATGAGTTGCACTTGTTTTAAGACCAAGCATCCAAACCTTGTCAAGCCTAAAGTTACAGACGGAGATAAACCACCACACCTTGAAAACAGACTTCTTGCACTTATGCTTTACACTATACCTCATTATTTATAGAGGAATGTTCACTAATTGTAACTTCATTTACTGCACAAGAAGGAGATGGGATGAAGTCTTTTTTGATTGCTGTTAATGGTAACGTTACATAAAATAATCACATTTTTCCTAAAAACTAACTAAACCTGTGTAATTGTTGTATGAAATGTAGGGTAGATACTAAACTGAACATGAAATATTGCAATTCTAACATAACATTTCTTAGTATTTCACTCAATACAGAAAATATATGTAAATGTAAGACTTAAAATGCTTTAGATTACGTATTTATCAGACAGCATAAATTAAAATAAAATCAACACCTCAAATCTATAAATGTAATCTGTCAAAACATAGCATTCATAAATCTGCAGCATGACTGCCCTGTAGCTTTCAACTTCCCACACAAACTAACAGTGACCTCTATGTATGAAGCAAGAAAAGGTCAATTACATGACTTCGTGCCATCTTGCTGAGCGTAATTCAATAAAATTCACCTGGGAGCATCTTATGCTGGCAGGTCATGAGACAAGAATGAAGAACAATGACCTTTTTGCAGCTCTCAGAAAACCACTATTCACACAGGTGAATTTGGCAAACGGTCTCTACCTGCACCTAATTAGTCAAGTAACCTTGAGTCAGCCAATTGGATATGGTGTGACTAATTAGCTGTGCAGTTTGTGATCAAACTTAGGCTGTGACAGTGGAATGTTGGGGGCAGAATGACATGTGTAGAGAAATGGCCTGTGTTGATTTACAGCATACCATGAGGTGACATTTAGGAACTGAAAAAAGGCACAAGGTCATACACTGAAAACCTGGTGTCCTTTTATCAGCATGTATCTGTGACTTTACCACCACATCTATATAATATTATACATACTATACCCACAGATGTCATTATCATTTTACTTTTCACATATTCCTTTGATATACATACATATTATTATTATGTTATTTGTTATTTGGTGCTTACATAATGATTCATTCTTTACAAAGTCATATTTTAGGTCATTTTAGATGGTGAATATTGGGCTTCAATGGGCTTTCTGAATTAGGTATTATGAGGGAAGCAATCAAAATGGTGGACCCCGATTTGCAAGCACCAGTGCATTATTACTGCTAGTTTTACAATTGGTATCAACTAGATAGGCAATAATTACACTAAATCCTGATTGAAATGAAGGGGACCTGCTGAGTGTAACCATTCTGGAGAAAAATGAAAGAACTAATTATTGCCTATCTAACTGATTGGAAGGGTTAGACCGGTTGTTCAATGAAGGATACCTATCGATATCAAACCCAAATAGAAAGTTACTTGTAAATTGAAATATTTTTCAGCTAACTGCAAATGTTGTTCTGACACTTTCAAAATATCACACCGAGGTGATTTTGGAACATACAGCTTGAAAAATCACACTGTATGTTTTTTCACAGTAGTCTGTTATTACCATAAGATTTAATTTAATTGTATGTAAGTATAAGCAGAAAACTAAGCTTTAATGAAAACTATATGCTGCCATTGCTAAAATAAAAAATAATTCCAGGGGTTGTTGCTATGGTGCACTTAGTGTAGTTATTAAATATTAATGTCCAAGGATCTTCTAAGGGTGTTTGCCTGAAAGACAGTATTTATGTTATATATTTATGATTTACATAGTCTAATTTGTTTTGCCACACTAACACAAATTACATAAGGACCCTAATTTAACCAGTTTACCGACCAGTAAAACTATTAGTAATAATACACTGTCAGTAAGAACAGACTTGGCTTTCTTATGTGTGGTAGAGTTTAGTGTATTACAAGTGGGTGCATGTATTACAGATGAACACTGATGATTTCAGTGGGTGCAAAGGTACGTTTTGTTATATGTCATTTTGTTATTTGTCATATTTCCATATAATTATCCTGCAGTCAGTTTCATCAGCAATGAACTCACAGCAATCCATTCTTTAAATTAATGAAAAGTGCATTGATTTCTTTTGTTAAGTGTTTTATCTTCTATTACTTGCACAGATGTACATGCCTGAGACTTTCAATCGAATTTGCAGGAAATTCATTATTTTTCATTTGGCCTTAAGTCAACTGATGGGCTGAAACTATGGAGCTTTATGGAGACTTTTAGCACAAATTAGAAGGACCTCTCGAACTCTGAGCTATGACTGATTAATAACATCTATTCAGCAGTTTTTTTTTTCTTTTTAAGGTCAAGGGGCTTTGGTCAAAATATAGATTTGAAAGTATCTGATATCTCCACACTGTGTAATCTCTCATGCTTTGCCGTGAGCAAAATGGCTACAGCCTGAGGGGTGGACATCACTATAAACAAACAGTACAGCCATGAATTTGAATGAGATCTCTAACATCCTTTCTGACACACCTAATAAGAATTTAGCATGCACACACTAAGTCATATAGGGGTCACCAATCAACATTTGTTGCATAAAAAAGTCACGCATTTAGTCCTGGTAGTGATAGTTCTGCTCCTAAATGGTCGCCTGTACTGTAGGAGATGAGTATAGTAGGAATGCATAAATAAATAAGCAGCAGCACTATGAAACCAGCCACGGCTGCAGAGTGAGTGAAGCGAAAGCAAGCAGAGGCTAACTGTTGGTCACGGCGGTGGTAAAAAGCAGCATCACTCATTACACACTCTGGAGTGTACAACAGTAGTGGTAAGTGATGGAGGACTTCCAGTCAATATAGTCTGCATTGCATTAGTCCAGCAGTTGTTTCCTGTCATGTCATCATGCCTAGCCATGCCGCTGGCATCTCTAAAAATACAAGACTTAGCCCTAATATACCTTGTTCTTATAACTGCAGGATGTAAAGAGAAAAATGTTAAAACCTCAGTGAATCCCCCTTAAAATATAGTACATGACCATAGTGTCCTCAGTGACAGCTCATTACAGCATTTTACGTATCCTTGCTAAACCACCCTGATTTTTTTTTTTAGCTGATACAGAATCACAGCTTCACTATGGTTCCAACATTAAACACATCAGGTCGACTAGGATGCAGCTGTTTTGATGAGACAAATATTGCCTTTGTCAGACTGTCAGAGGTACCCATTCTTTCAACTCTTTTATTGCTCATAAAACGACTCCCTTCTTCCCAATGACTAGCATGCACCTGTGCCACCATCAATAAAAACAGCTCTGGTGACTGTTCTAAGCAGCTGTTAAAAACTCCTGCAAAACTGGGACAGCAGGTAAATTGATATCGTAAACCATTCGCAGATCAAAGATGAAAGGAAATACTGAGGAACTGACAGTACCACCAAAGACAGATACATCTAGGGACAGAGCAGAAACGGTAAACTCATGGGTGCGTTCATGCAGTTTGTTGTGGGAGATGACTCAAACCTGAATTGTGGATGATGCTTGACAAACTGTGAAGATATTTTATTCTTTTTTTTGTTCTTTCTAGTTGTTTATGTGAAGCAGAAACACAGTGATTATAGGACTGAATGGACACATATTTGTGATGTAATTGGAGAGGCACCAAAGACAGTCCTGCCAAACTACACTTTACTCACTTTAAATTTTCTAAATCATGAAACACTATCAGAGATTTTTTTTTTTTTTTTTGCCACACACCAGCAGACCTTCATACACATACCTAATTACCAATGTGAAGAGCAATATTAACTCCTAAAAACAACCAGAACTCATCTCAAGATTAGTCAGTGCTCACAGCTATTTTAGTCACATCATGTATTTCCAGGTAACAGACTGTTTAGTGCCACTTCAAGCTGTGAGTAATGCAGGCAGGAGCAGCACCTGCCATTTCTGTCTTATGTCCCAACAAGTGCGAATAAATACAGCAGTAAAATTGCTTTCAGACAGGGTGTTGAGTGTACAGTAACACTTTGCAGGAAAAATTGCATATTTGTATTTCTTGGACGCACAAAAGTTCATTTTACAAGAAATTGACTGGCAAGACAAAGCTGACAAATAAATCTAAATAAATGTAGATTAAATAATCATTTCTTATATAGGTAAGCAGTAGGCCTAATCCTTGAAGTCAGAAAACATTAAAAAAATATAAAAACTTAGTCCCACTACTGAAAACAGCTTCTCTCAGTACCATCTCTTCAGTGACAGACTCCCTGTGGCACACAAGCAAATCAAAGACATGTGGCAGAAGGGACCAGGGCAAACATCTCAACAGGAAATAAAGTCACTCCTGCATATCATATTCCACAAACAGCAAAAATGTAAATGCAAAAACTTTTAATCAATGAGTACTTTGCAAGATGCTAAAGTGTCCTACTTTCAAAACTCTGGTTTAGAGGACATCACTACCCTCCCTTCAAACAGTAGAGGATTGTACTCTACTACTGTATGTGTTGATCATGGTACTATAACAGGACAACACAAATTGCAGAGACCTATTGTAACTACAGTATTTTACATCATGGTATTAGCGTGATGGTACACTGTTTAAATGTGACTTTTTGTCACTTTATCAGACACTACAAGCTGTGTACAAGCTGTATTGCAATTCTCAGTTCAGACTAAGTAACAACATTGCTTAATGTTCCATTAAATTAAATGCGCCACTCATTCTATTTTAACATCCAGAGGGAAAAAGCAGCAATACAACTATGCTCCTGTTAAATATTAGATCTTGCTGGCTTTAGAAAAGTCACTTCAACTGTTTTACATTATCTTACACACATGCACACGTAAAGACAAGTGCACGGTCATAAACAATATTAATGATTTGGTTTAGAGGTGGCTGATTGAGAAGAAATTACCATACAACAACCAGGGCACATTGCACATAAGGAAAATTTAAAGCAAACCAAACCTCCATTACTATCCTTACAAATCAAAAGATCAAAATATAGTTTAAAAAATATTATGAAACAGGTTGAGAGTTCAACAAAAAAGTTACTTTTTAAAGAATGTAATGTTTGGAGTATGAAAAGGTATATATATATCACAGTATTACAGTACAGTTGTGCTGTTATTTTTGCTACACCTTTCACTCAAACCAGCAATAAAATACATTCTGTTGCTTTGTTGTCCTGAAAAATGTCTGCAGTTGAAGTGCAGTGGGTTTACTTGATGATCATCTGGCTGATTGCTCAAGCTGTATTTGAAATATTAATGACAGACTAGCTAATGAAAATCGGTGGGAAAAAAAATATGCTTATAGTTCTGCTGCTCCTGGTAAACCGCTTCAGGCCCACAGTTAGAATGTGGAAACAGGGCCAGGTAAAACAAATCTGATGTTGTCTATTTTCTTGATATGGGTATTTGAAAATGAAGTGAAAGTCAAATCTACACTTACTACAGACTGAGTTTATCTTTCGGTTTTGCAGCAACTATCAATCATACAGCGTCTTATCAAAGCGTTCAGTCCTGCTCCAAGATATGAGCTGCTCAGACCTCTTAACCATAAGTGTGAAATCTTTTATTCCTGGTAAGTCAAATGATATCTTAGGATTTGGGGAGTACTATAAACAACATATGGTGTAACAAATATTCCCTTGGGCCCCAGAGAGGCTTAAGTCGAGCCTTAACTGTTACTATAATGGTGTACGACCAAAAGCAACAAGGTGTAAGCAAATCCTTTTAAAATAAATCCCACATATATAAGTTACAGATGACATATCTAATTAGCTGCTTAAAACTACTAGGAACCGGATTTTGCACTGTTTTATTCAAATGAGAGATTAAGTGATACGCAAACTAATTTCAGCATTGATTCAATTATGAAATATTTTTATTTTACTTTAATGAACATATGTTCATGCACATGGCTTTTATTAAAGAAACCAGTAAGATGACAGAATCCTTTTGAAGCTAAATTTCAACAGGATGAATATGTTTCAAGTGTCTTGGTAAGAGCAAGCAGCAACTACAGTAGCTTTTGATCTATTCAAACCTTCAGTTGGCAAGGTTTTTCAAATGTGGTAAAGCTTTGTTCTGTTGAAATACATAAATCTGCTAACACCTATTTAGGGACATCTAAAGGACATCCTCTTCAGCAGTTTACACTGAAAAGGGAAAGTGCTGGTGACGTGCTAAACTGGTTTTACCAGAGTGGAAAATGGTCCATCTGTTTTCGGTACCAGTCTGATGAAATGAAACTTTCATGATTTGTACCTGAAAATTGGACCATTGTAGCTGGAAACCACAAGGAAACGAAGCGTAATTCAGGATGCATAGAGGTATATACTGACATGTGTACAATATAGCACTTTATTGAACCCCATGGGGATGTCTGGTCATAAAAAAGTTTGACACTACAACATCTATCAGCAAAAAGCTAGAGTGTGTGTAGGAAGTTAGTTCAAATAAACTAAAGCATCTAAATTCCCAAAAATGGGATTTCCAAATATGTTTGGCCAACAGAGACTATTATGTACTGTAATTCATAACCAAGGACAGAAATTTTGAATTAATTAGGGAAATTTGAATACACTGAGAAAATGAAAAGATATATGGACTTAGGGAACATGCACGCACACACACACACACACACACACGCACACACACACACACACACACACACACACACACACACACTGTGTAAAGGATTTAAGCACATTCAAGTTAATACAAACAAATGTGCATTTGTGTATCTGGTGGGTGAAGTATACTATGTACGGAAAAATAACATGTTTTTATCTCTCCTTTTTAATCCTGTGATAATTAAGATTTTATTTATAGACAAAAGTCACTACTGTACCGTATGGACAGCTAGAAGGTTTAGAAAACACATTTTCATGTACAGGTCAAAATGATATGTTTCTTTGGTAAATAAAATGCAGCTATATAGAGTAAATTGTATATCTTTGCTTTAATGTAACAGCTGTCAGCAAAAATACTGCTCCGTATCTACATTTACAAGACATGACTCGAACTAAAGGTCACAAGACACCAAAAACAATCAGCCTGCTGTTCAGATGCAAAACAAGTGTCAAGAATTGTACTTAAGAGAAATATGCTGTGATTAATGATTTCCTTAAACAAGGACAGCAGAGACAGATAACCTCATCTTTTACCTAAAACACTGCAATATGTGTGCTACATTTCCATATTCTAGGAATCAGTCATCAAAAAAAGAAATGTTGTTCATTGTACCAAGTAAAATGGGACCCAAGGCCAGTATCTGTTTAGCTGGTTTAACAGGTGTTTGGCTTGTACTGTTTTCCTTCATAATAAATCCATAAAACTCTGTGACAAAGATGAACTTATTAGCCTGGCCTAGCTGAAGTCAGGAGTTGGCAGCAACTGGAAAAAAAGACATAAAAATAATACCCAGGAGGAATTTATAGAAATCAATTCCTACCAGTTTCTAGCAGCACACATATTGGAGTAGATAAGAGGTTTTGAAAAGGGTATCATAACAATTTGAAAAATCTGAAAAAAAAAAAAAATAACTACAGAAATCATTCTAAACAAAGTCAAAAAGCAGCAAAGACAAAGTGAAAATGTGAATGTAGGGCATGAAAGATCCACTGTCGACTCCAAAGCATTTTTCCACATTTCACATATTTTCACAGCAGCCACTTAAAGGTAATATCCACTCAATGCCAATCATATCATTTGAGCAGCGGCACTATTTTCAAAGGGACACAAGCTGCTACATCAAGGGACAAAATGTTACACCTCTCCTTCCTCCTTCTCTTCTAACTACACCTTGAGGGTCTCATCCACATTCTGCTCCTGCTGTAACAATTTTGCCACACATTATGTCTCCTCACAACAATCCTTTTGAACTGAAAATACAGCGTGAATTACTGAAGCAAGACAATGTAGCTTCAAGTTGTCTTTAATGGCCTGGATTCCCATTGATACCTTGTGAGAAGTATTCACTTACATTAGTGTGAGGCACTTTGGATAAAAGTGACCAAGAATGGAATATGTTATACATATTTTATAAGACAGTTGAAACGATAAAGGGTTTTACTTATTCTTTCTCTCACAGTCTTTCCCACATATACTTACACACAGCAATCCATGGCTGTGTCCTCCCATACAGTGCAAGTCAGATTAAGAACAAAGAGGGGGCACTTCGATTACAGCAGTAAAATGACCCGCCTCACATAAAGTTCACCTCATTTCGGTTGCAAATTAAATGTCGGCTATGGTTTAGAGAGCTGAGCAGGTAGCCTTTCAGAATACCAATATGCTGTTGCCATTTTCCACATCAACTTTGTAAGGTTGTTTAATGAGGTCAATTCACCTGAAGTTTTGTTTTCTCTCTCTCTCTCTCTCTCTCTCTATATATATATATATATATATACGTTTCTCATATTTCTTTGTCTTTGTTTGGTGTATCATCAGAGAGATAGATCTACAATCTACAACAATTTGAAACCACACATTTGGAATACACAAACAAATCTCAATAGCTTCAGTTAAACTGTAAGCCCCACCCAATCACATTAAACTTAAATCATCATCAGTAGTGGATCATTATTACATCAGTGCTTTACCTTGGCTTGACCACAGTTGGAATCGAAGCACAATTTACATCAATAAAATAAGACAGTGGATACATTTATACAAAGCACAATAAAGTACTATAGGTGAATACATTTTTCACCTACTGTAGGTACCCCCTGGGGAAAATGAATTTCTTAAACCTGCCAGTGTAACTCTGAAAGTATGCTTTTTTGGTCAACAGCAACCATCAAAAGACTCCACTCGATTATTACCCATCACCTTTGTATTTTTTTTAATTCCGACAAGATCCACGATGCGTTTCTGAACCATAAGAAGCTCAGCATCTAATAATACATTCCCAAACCCTGTCACAGCCAGATCACTTCTAGGTCACCAGTGTCACTTAGTTCTCTGCTTTGAGGGTCTTTTCCAATTTGGCTTAAGTGTGAAAAGCTCACCTGAGCCTGGCCCACTTAAGGTCATTATAGCTGAAGACTGCAGCTACAGGGAGACTTTTTCTGTCTCCACCTCCTCCATCATAATCTTCTCTCAACATTTGCTCCGTGCTGGGGCAGGTAATGATTAGAAATCCAGTGTTAATATAATGCTATGTAGATCACTTGTCCCAGGTGGTGATGATGCTCATTCACAAACAAATGCTACAAACACGACACTACTAATAACCACACATGGTTTCAGTGTATGAATATGCAGACACATATTTAGTGTAGTAAATTACAGAAATGCACATTAAAAGTAACACTTTGAATGTATGCATATATAAATAAAAATCATAATACATTTATGACAAGTATATTTATTGCATGTAAACAGGATTTTTGATGAAATAGCCAAATTTATTTTTTTTTGCTGCTCACCAACTACAAAGTGCATACATGTAGCCTAATTTTAGTTGGTGGATACCAACTACAGACTGCATAAACTATCAGGCAAATCTCTCCAGAGCCTCTTCTGAAGGCAAGAAACTCAGTTGTGAAATCTCAGCCAAAGAGCAGGATATGACAGACGAGTCTAGACTCTCAATCATAAAACACCTCTTGTAGTCTCTTCTGTAGGATGTCTGAAATGATAGATTTCTATCAAGTGAAGAACCCAAATGTGATGTTAAAGGATGACTGAGGCATGTGTATCAAGGAGTTATTAGCCTACTAAAACTGCTGAAAAATACACAAGCATGACTGGTAATAATAATAAAAGGTTCATAGCTACTGTATGTGCACTGGACACAAGTGCTTTTGTTTTATCATTAGCAATTGGCTGTCTGTGCAGGTTGAACCTGAGCTGCAAATGAAATGAAATGACACCATCAAAGTCAGTGTACTAATAACATAAAAAGTAAAAAAAAGAAAAAAAACTAATGTGACACTGGCTGAAATGTCACAAAGGCACATCTTTATACATCCACAGGAATCAAACAAAAACTAGTTTGGCATCTGGTCATGAATGACCCTCCCCCTTTAACTTACTTACAGATGAAATCGTTGCCATACGTTGTTTTCTTATGGGAAAACTGAACTTGAAAGATATTGATCCTTCCAGATGAATTACATTTTAAACATTTGGACAGAAGGCAGTGTAAGCACATTACACAGGGACTGAATTCTAGTTTATGTCATAAAAAAAAATAAATGTGTCAACAAAGACCATCTTTGTTCATTCAATACCATAAAAGATATTAGGCGAAGCATGCTTCTGTAGAGGTGGTCAGGTCATGTCCATTTTTATAGCACTGTTCAGTAATGTCCAGGTCACCAGGATTAGGTGCATCTGCTTTGATCAGTGTCTCCCTCCATGAACACAAGAATACCTCAGTATCAGGACAAATATCTTACTGAAGCCACCAGTTTTCAAAGCTAATTTCTACCAAGCGCCTGCTTGTTTGAGTATATGATGATCAGGTCTCTCCTGCAAGCTGCCTCTTTTTTTAATTTTCACAGCAAGTGCCAGACTTAAGTCTCAGCTGCTTACTGACAAGTTACTGTGCATGCTCACTTGACCATGAAAGTGAAAACATATATCCAACATGTTACATTCAACAATCACACTCTTATGTGTCATTTCAAAAGCCATCCAATTAACAACACTCTTTCATCTGGCCCTTGTAGGACTGACACTGGCAGATAGAGTGTGGGATGCTAGTTCTCACTGCATGCCTACAATACACTGCCAGCTGTGTTATATGATACTCTGGACCTGATGTAATAGCAGTTGAAGAAGTAAAGTAAATGTATTGACTTCATCTTGCACAGATGGAAGTGTGTCCTCCCTGCATTCTCCTGCTGCATTGATCCAAAAATAGAGCTCTCTGTGCATCATCCATGATAATTAGAAATATTGGCAGCTTGCATTAGCCTGTGTTTTCACTCTCAACTGACACTTACAATAGCGCAGACTTCAGTACAGTTGGGAACAGGAAATAATCCAGGAAAGATGCTTGTGGAACAGGCACCTCTTACCCAGCTGTGCTTACATAACAGACAAACTCTTTTGAGCCTGAAATGAATCTAAAATAAATAAATACTATTTAACTAAATCTTTTATTCTATGTGTTTCTGAGGTATTGAATGTTACAGCCTTTGAAATCTACTATATGCCACAAAGCAGGAAAGAACACAAACACAGAGGGCAAAATGAAAGGTCTCAACTAAATGTATCAGTATTTTATGTGTGTGTGTGTGTGTGTGTGTGTGTGTGTGTGTGTGTGTGTGTCTAAATAGTTGAAATATTGCAACACTTTAAACAACAAACAACCCAAAGTACTTGCAAACAGGTAGGAGCACTTTGATACTTATGCAGCACAGACGGAGGATGCAACATTTTAATTACGACCATTTGTAAGTCATCACTATACTGAGTCACTGACATTTAACATTTTCAAAGGCTGCATGCACATGGATCCTGCATACAGATGGTCTCAGTTTTCCTCACACAATAAGGTCAAAAATAGATAGCCTGCGGAGACTCTGAAAAACATAATGAGCCACGTATTGATGCCAGATCAAGAGGCACATTGTGCTTCCTAACAGGTGTTAAAATCTCCAGCACTCATATGTACTGTACCTCATAGAATGGGCAAAAACAGATCTAAGAAATTGCTTTTGGCATTTTGTTCTACACTTTTTGACCAATGTAAATTTATGTTAAAGCCAAATGTCACAATGAAGAAAAAAATGTAATTAAAATTAAATGTGTGTGCCACTTTCATCAATACTAGGCTTCAGCCCTACAGGTTGTAGCTCAGCCCCTCAGTTTCAGTAGGTGGCTCAGAGCTTCAGTCCAGAAGTGCTGTTTGTCCTTTCATTCATCTATTAGTAACAGACTGGCACAAACAATTTCAACAGAACTAATAGGTGGGATGAAATGGCAGATATTTTGTAAATTGAGACTGAAAGGTGATTTAATATAACAAGGGCACTTCTTTGGGAAACAATGGGAACTATATAATGCTAGTATATGCTAAGCTGTGTTTAATTCACGAGTTCTCTTCATCATTGGAAGCAGTTTCAATTGACAGTGGTTTAGTGTCAAAACTGTATTCTGCTGTGTGAGGCCAAAGGAAGAAAAGATTCCTTTTCCCAGCATGTTTCTAATGAACACAAACACTGCTGGCTCATCTGAGTCCATTTTGTAGATGTAAATACTTTGCATCGCATAGGCATTGATTATTCATATGCATCAAAGTGCCTAGATTAAAGCTACTCATTCGTTTGGAAAAGCGCCCTTGAATTGTGCAATACAAGAAGGTTGAATTTGGTGCATTCTGAATTTGTTGTGATTAGACACTTAACTTTTGTTTCCTAGCTTTAAAAGCAAGCTTTAGAATACACTGCACATCTACAAGTACAACAAGGGTTTTGTGTTGCCTGGTCCCTCTTTGTATCTATTTGTTAGTCTGTACAGTGTCCAATAAAGGTCAAACCACCTCTTTATGATAGTGATATGTTTCCCACTTTCAAAGTTCAGTGCCTGTTGTAAATGGAGAAAACATCTGAAAATGGTCTTGACAGAAAAACAACTGGCTATTTTTAAAATTCATAATGGTAATGGCCTTTGTTTATGCTCACTTGACAGAGTGACTGTGGATTTTGACGTTGTTCTTTTAGCAGCAATGCCAGAAGTACTGTGATTATTAGCATGAAAAACCATCTTACACTATGCCCAGTGCATTCATGACCTCAAACACTGGGGAGAAATATTTTACAATTCATTATAAATTATATCTTAAAAAGCATGTTAGTGCACCCCATCACTATTCAGAGACCTGCACCTAGTAGTCAGCAGTTAAAATGTACAATCTTTGACAAAGATCAGCAAACTTGGAACCTGATAACCTAGAAGTCAAATATGTAGAAGTATTTCAAATAATATGGTTCACATTTCTGTTTTCATCATGATGAAAAACAAAAACATTTGAGTATGATTTTCCATAGACACAATGCAACTCATATGAACAGCAGGGCAACATAGGAGGCATTTGATACGACACCAGGATTCACAAGTCAAGGAAGGGTGAATCCTTTTCTGAGACTGTAACATATAAGAATATGTTTTGCATATGCGTTGGCCTAGTATGCATCCAAATTCAGATGATAAAAGCTGTTCCTGATTTATTTACAGAGTTTCCAATTTATACTATTTAGATTTGCTCAGCTGGCTGGAAAAAAATAGGCAGTGGAAATGAACAAATACTGCTCTTTCATCTTTCATGAGCAACTGCTGAGTACTGTCCTTAACCCCCCACTGCTCCTGACCACAGCATTTGACCAAGTGTCAGTGCGTGTGAATGTATGACAGTGGAGCTCAGTGCTGTTTCTAGAAAAGAGAACATATCAAATTTTTGGAAGATTTAACAACTAAACAACTGACTCAGTATTTTTAGTGTTATATAAAATCACATTATGTGATATGGAAAAATGCTTATATTATATGCTTAGTAAAAGGAGATGATACTACAATGCAGCTTGATTGACTATGGATCTCCTTAGTGTTGGACAAGGGAATTAAAAAAATATTAGTAATTTGATTTCAACATCAATCATCTTCGGAAAAAATGCATTGGCTCAGCTGGATTAAATAGCTGGGTAAAATATTATTTAAAGATATCAAATATATGATTTTACTTTGGTAAAATTCTTCATTTCAATGCATGTAATACTTTAAATCTACCATTTTACAATAAAAGCTTTTTCACTTTCTTTGGCTTTATTTGTAGAACACCACACAGACAAGACTGATTATTCAGGTTGATTGAATCTTGTCTAAGAGCAGTCTAAAGGCGTTTTTCAGGATTCTGTGCTTGACCCTCCATTATTGATTATCAAAATATCTGTTTTTCAGTCAGACAGTATAATCTACTGCATACAATGCCTTAAATCACTTACCATTAAGCTCAAGCACACAGCTGCCTTCGTTGTAATGGCACTGCGCTTGTACATCAAATAACATATGAAATGTTACATGTCAGTATAAATACATTTAAACATCAGTGCAAACAAATGACTGACGCACTACTATCAAATTGCCCTATGCCAACAACTTTCCAAGATCCATCCCCATTTAGGGATGGAATCTTGTAATTTTAATTCGTTATTAGTAAAGAGAAAGATAACTTGTTAATCAGTGATCAAAAGTGTTCTAGAAAGATTTTATACATTGCCAATGTGTTAAATTGTGTGTTAAATAGTGTCCTAGAGAGTACACTTGGATTGGAAGCTCATATGTAGATAACTTTACAATGCTAGTTCACCACTATGGACACCATTAGCTGTGAATTACTGTAACAAATTTGCCAACTTCATTTCATGCATCATGGTAAATCATGAAACCACATCGGTAATAACCATTATTCGCTATAACAGCCTTGAGAATAATTGCCTTGGAAGTTGAGGAAAAATGAGTTGTTAACTTCTCATTTGATGATGGGCAGTGTCAGTGCATCCTGGCTGTGGGTGGAGAGCATTCATGGGCACTGTGAGTCACTCTTGGTTGCAAGTCATCCATTGCATGATAAGCTTTTACTGCAGCCGAGTTGGGTAAAAATGACTCCCCAGCTACATTATGTCACATCCTGTGCGTGTGTATATGTGTGTGTTTGTGTGTAAGGGAGACTCAAAGGGAAAGGAGAAGACTTTACTTAATTAATAACTCAATCCATTAGCATAATACCTCTGGTTCAAAAATACAACTAATCAGCTCAATTTATAAGTGATGCATCCTGGGATACCTTCCTAGTTGACTTTTCATCCACACTAAACCCCTCATAAATGCTTCACTAAGTAAAGTCAGATGTTTATTTTAAAACCCTTAAATCCATATTAATACGGCATCAAGAATTTTCAGCTTGAATAAAAACTGTGAGTAAATGTGATACACCAAATAGAAAAAAATGTTTAATGCTTTTCATTTTAACCACAGTGACCTCTCATTAGTATTGGCAATATGACAAATGCTCTGCAAAATACAACCAGTGAAAACATGAACTACTGTGGCTGTTTATTTCAACATGCAACAGTATCAACCAACCTTCCCTAAGTGCTGGAAAGGAATTATAAATGAAACATAAGCAGACGGTCTACCCAAGGTGGGGTAATTTGATTTATTTTTTATTATTTTCCATCCTCTGGTGTTATCATGGTTTCATTTCTGAAATGGGAAATGTAATAAATATTGATGTCCTTTACAGGAAATGCAGCCAGGCATGCATGAGGGTCAGGGCTATCTATCATATTTTCCTTTAGAGAGCATGAACGTGTGTGTAAACTGACCCCCTTCCAAAAGCATGGGTCTCAAAAGAGGTTTGCCCACCTAAAAGCCCTTTCTAAGGCTTGTTAACACACACACACACACACACACACACACACACACACACACACACACACACACACACACACACACTCCTCCTTCACCGTCTTGTCTTTGGCTTCCTGTCAATTTTTCATTGCTATATTCTCTCTCCATTCACTACCACTGGCAACTGCTCTTGTATTTTCTTGACTGCTTTCAGTATCAGCTTCCCCCTCTTGCTCTCATATTCCAGCATCTCTCACCCTTTCACTGCTAACAATCTCACTTCACTCCTCTCCCTGTAGAGATCATAGAGACAAGAGAGAGATGAGCAGAGAATTAATAACAAGAGAGCAGTAAAGATCAAAGCAAAGAAACTCATCTGGCATGCAGAGGGGGCCAATATAGCAAAATCAACTTCTGATGCTTCCAACTGACGAAGTGAAAAAGTGAAATAAATAAGACATCTCCATTAATGCATTGGTTAGTATTATATATTCAATAAACTAAATATAAAACAAACTATTAAAATAAATGAATGTCCTACTCTATAGTTCATATGACCTGCAAATCAGTCATCTCAAGTCAGTGTCTGATGACATCTTTTCAAAAGGCCCCATCAGGTAATCAGACAAATCAACATGGTGCCACAACTTAGCCTCTACTTAGGCCAAGTGTCAACAAGAGTATATGCAGGTATGCAGGCAAGGATCCAAAAAAAGAAACTAAGTCTAACCTTATCACATCACACCTGCATAAGCACATCAGGCGCACACACATTCTGTAATACTCACATATCCTCATGCTCCATTCCCCTGCTGTGAGAAAGCAGCAACACACATGTAAATACAAATATACAATATAAATCCTGAACACCTACCTATCAGCATTAAACCTCCTTATTATGGCAAAGTATTTTGCTGTCAGCTTGCACAAATGGCCAAAACCAATACTATCACTGTCAGGTAGACCATGCAAAGTTGTCTCCAAGGGATGGGAGCTGAAAATAACAGCAGATCAATAGCAAGTAGCAAGTGGAGCATTTTTCCCTCCAGCCTCTGACAGCATGAGCAACACTGCTGGTGTCGGCACACATTACTGTTCTCTGCCTCTTTCCCTGCACTCCTCTCACACTCCCCAGCCAGCTCATCCTCATTTTCTCTCTTTTTCCATGTCCTAAATTCATGTAACTGGCCCCCATCCCATAATGTGGTCTGCTTGCATCTGTCAGTATGTTATGAGAAATAAATCAGGTAGGAAGTGCAAAAAAAGCACAGGAATATACAGAAAGAGAGTGAGAGAGAGAAGGAGACGAGAGAGATATATTCTTACCAAAGCTGTAACGAAGGGAATCCAGAAATTGCTTGCTTCATTCCACTGTGCCTTCTCATTAAATCCAAGATACAGGGTAAAGGAATGATGATTCCATCGAGTTGGTGCCCCAAGAGGAGGAAAATGAGATTCTTTAATAGGAGAATTTTGGAGTGTTGTTAAAAAATGCGGTAAATATGAATAAGGAAAAGGATCTAATATCCAGGTCCAGAGCACTTCCCATCAACTGCGAAGCCACATGTGTATACACACTGACACATGCGGTTCACACAGCAAGCCACACACATGCATACACACAGAGAGAGGGTGTATACTCTGTTAGTCTCAGCAAGGCTGGAAGATTGAGGGAGAACACAGGAGGGATGGAGACAGAGAGAAAGAGAGACAGCAGAGGGGAGGGGATCTGGAGAAGGGCAAGGTGGAAGGAGGAGCCACAGCATGTGATGAGAGGTTGAGAGCAATGAGGAAGGAAAAGGAGGGTGGGAGAGTCTATCTCCATCCCTTCTTATTTCTCCTTCAACCTAAACTGCAATATGATCTGTGCAAACATAGCAATGGGAGGTAATCAAATAATTTTCCCATAGCTACATCTGAGAGAATGATCCTAAACAACTAGATAAAGGGATGGAAGCATAAACTCTGTGCATCTGAACACTGAGAAATATACATTAGTTGTATCAATCAGGTAAAAAAGCTGCAAAGATGGCTGGGAAAGATGAGAGAGGGAGGAGGTTGGTACATTAGACAGCTCTGTATATAAACACACCCTGGGCAGAATATTATATCAAGATGATGCATGTAAAGTAACTTTGCAAACAACTATCACAACATCTCATGTAACTGTGCCATCCATTAGCTCTCATCAGCATCTCAATTTTATCACATTTCTTCTTCTTCTTTTCCTTTGGGCTGCTCCCTTCAGGGGTCGCCACAGCGAATCATCTGCCTCCATTCAACCCTATCCTCTGTATCCTCCTCACCCACACCAACTATCCTCATGTCCTCCTTCACTACATCCAAGAACCTCCTCTTTGGTCTTCCTCTAGGCCTCCATCCTGGCAGCTCTAACCTCAGCATCCTTTTACCAATGTATTCACTGTCCCTCCTCTGAACATGTCCAAACCATCTCAATCTGGCTTCCCTGGCTTTTTCTCCAAAACATCTAACATGAGCTGTCCCTCTGATGTCCTCATTCCTGATCCTATTCATCCTCGTCACTCCCAGAGAGAACCTCAACATCTCAGCTCTGCTACCTCCAGCTCTGCCTCCTGTCTTTTTCTCAATGCCACTGTCTCTAAACCAGACAACATTGCTGGTCTTGTCCACCTTTCCTTTCATTCTTGCTGACACTCTTTTGTCACACATCACACCTGATACTTTCCTTCACCCGTTCCAACCTGCTCGCAAACGTCTCTTCACTTCTTTTCCACACTCTCCGTTGATCTGGACTGTTGACCCTAGGTACTTAAAATCCTCCACCTTCTTCACCTCTACTCCCTGTAACCTCACCGTTCTACTTGAGTCCCTCTCATTTACACACATGTACTCTGTTTTACTGCGGCTAACCTTCATTCCTCTCCTTTCCAGGACAAACCTCCACCCCTCTAGATTTTCCTCCACCTGCTTCCTGCTCTTACTACAGATGAGTGTCATCTGCAAACATCATGGTCCACGGAGATTCCTGTCTAACCTCATGTGTTAGCCTGTCCATCACCACAGCAAACAAGAAGGAGCTCAAAGCCGATCCTTGGTGCAGCCCCACCTCCACCTTGAACTCCTCTGTCACCCCTACAGCACACCTCATCACTGTCTCATACATGTCCTGCACCACTCGAACATATTTCTCTGCCACTCCAGACTTCCTCATACAAAACCACAGCTCCTCTCTCGGCACCCTGTCATACGCTTTTTCCAAATCTACAAAGACACAATGCAGCTCCTTCTGGCCTTCTCTGTACTTCTCCATCAGCATTCTCAAAGCAAATATTTCTTGGCATGAAACCATACTGCTGCTCACAACTGCTCACTTCTGACCTCAGCCTAGCCTCCACTACTCTTTCCCATAACTTAATTGTGTGACTCATCAGCTTTATTCCTCTGTAGTTTCCACAACTCTGCATGTCTCCCTTGTTCTTAAAGATGGGCACCAGTACACTTCTCCTCCATTCCTCAGGCATCCTCTCACTCTCCAAGATCTTGTTAAGTAGCCCAGTCAAAAACTCTACTGCCACCTCTCCTAAACACTTCCATACCTCCACAGGTATGTCGTCAGGACCAACTGCCTTTCCACTCTTCATCCTCTTCAACACCTTCCTCACTTCATCCTTACTGATCTTTGCTACTTCCTGCTCCACAACAGTCACCTCTTCTACTCTGTGCTCTCTAACATTTTCCTCATTCATCAACTCTTCAAAGTTTTCCTTCCATCTTTCCATCACACTTGTGGCACCTGTCAACAAATTTCCATCAATGTCCTTAATCACCCTAACCTGCTGCACATCCTTCCCATCTGTCTCTCTGCCTCGCCAACCTGTACAAATCCACCTCTCCCTCCTTAGTGTTCAACCTATCATACAAATCCTCATACGGCCTTTGTTTGGCCTTTGCCACCTCTACCTTCACCTTACGCTGCATCGCCCTGTACTCCTGTCTGTTCTCTTCTGTCCTCTGTGTACCACTTCTTCTTAGCTAACCTTTTCCTCTTAACACACTCCTGAACTTCCTCATTCCACCACCAAGTCTCCTTATCTGCTTTCCTCTTTCCAGATGACACACCAAGTACCCTCCTACCTGTCTCCCTGATCACTTTAGCTGTAGCTGTCCAGGCATTTGGAAGAACCTCCTGACCTCCCAGAGCCTGTTTCAGCTCCTCCCTGAAAGCCACACAACACTCTTCCTTCAGTTTTGTCACATTTACACAGACAAATTTTCGAGCCAAGACAACAATCTGGCATATGTTAATTTACCATATACGGTACATGACAAGAGAACCTATAAAAATCCCATCAAAAGCAATGAGAAGAGATTTCTTTTTCTTCATGTTCTCTTTACATATAGCTGGCAGAGAACGTGGTGGTGAGATGTGTTTTAATTTGGACACATCATCATCCAAGTATGGCGTTAATGTTAAAGACTGATGAAAACTTTCAAAGTCTAACAAAAAACCAGAAATAGCAAGTTCATTTTTCTTTTTACTGATGAAGCAACTTTGGTGAAAGGTCCATTTTAGCTGGCACTTTTATGTCCTGGTCTTTATCCTAGAAACAATGTGTCTTCCAGTTTTGTCCAATCAACTCCGCACACTGCAAAATATTTCCACCAACACATCCTTTAAAAAGCACCACAGGCAATTCCTTGGCTGACATGACTCACTCAATATAATCCCACACTGATGATTCATGCTCTAAATCAGCGAACACTTCGAGCCAGGGGTTAAGAGCATGGGTGGCATTAAGCGGTCAGGACACCCCACTGTGATCATCTTAGAGACAGGATTAAGAATCAGTGGTAGATGGATGGGAGGCTGTTGAGTAGAGCTATGAGGATATGTTTCTCCTCAGCAGAGTCATAGTTGTCAGCGGAAGCCCTTCAGTAGTTGATGCTCTTGGCTGGGATAAAGGATGAAGATGACTGTCCTTTACACGGCTAGTCTATGTATTTGAATGGTATCACTTTGCTGTACATGTACAGCTTTACAGGAACTGCCCAGTATACAAAGAAAGTTGATAGCCAACAGTGCAAGTGCCATATTATTACAAAATTAACTAAATGTATGAGAAGACTCTGCTGCTATAAGTGTCCAGGAAGTAATGAACCTTAATTTTCTTATGAAAGTAACAGTGTATACAGTATACAGTGCAATGTCACTCAGCATAGTAGCAAGTGTTTGTGTCCTGTTGATAACTGTAGAGGACAGGCTCCAACAAGTGTTATGTTTATATCAAGATTATGTTCAAAAGTCAGGATAAATCCACTCTCCCACCCTGGTGACTTTAGTGCTTTGTTAATACTATGGCTGACTTTTATTTCTTACTGCACAAGATTTATACCCTGCTATGTGCTTTCTTCTCCTTGGCCAAGTCAAATAAATATATCTATATGAGACAACAAATGCTGACTTCAATGAGTTTTCTTCATTATACTAAAATGGTGGACACATATTTATGAATCCAGATGAAAGAAAAGACAGAACAGGAGAACAGTAAAGACTCTCCACACCCATACCACTACGCACACCATGCTTACTTTCTCTTTGCTCCTGACATCAGAGATATGGAAATTAAAGTTATGCATCACAGTATCTGTCAAAAGTGTCACAAATTGTTGATGATTCATATGTGTCTGAAATTTCTATTTGGTTCTCACTAACACACCATATGAGTGTTTATTATTTAGGAAATAGTGAATGAGTGTATGAAAAAGTGATTCCAAACACAGTGCCAGTTTCCTCTGTTTAGTTGCCAGACTGTTTGTGTTGCTTATTTTGGCACAGATTTCCCTCAAATCTAAATCCTGTTTCTTCATTGACCATTGTCTGAGAGGCGTACATGATCCTGCGTGATTGCCAGTCATCTTTCTTAGCTTGACTGTGAGCCTCAATTTCATTAACTGCTTTATAGCCCAAATTGCCATGTCCAATATTTGTCTCTGAGACCTACTTCCATTTTGCTAGTTGTCCAAAACACCCACACATTCACTACAGAGGAATATATCTGAAAGTTATCACTAAATACTGTTAACATACAGAGTCTAATTAAACTATTCACTTTTCCCTCAGATAAATATCGTTTGCAGCAGATTAAAAACATCTCTCAGTATAACTTCATACAATTTAAGAGCACTACAAACTACTGCATCCATAATAAGCATAAAATTGAAGCAATTGTAATAAAAATTGTAATATATCATGAATGTAGCTCTGAACATATTAGGCTGGATTTGTTCTTACTAGATCTACCTAAACTATTTTGTGGGGGCCAGTGAGAACCATATTTTGTCAGACCATTTAGTGGTCTTTTAGTATTTGTTACTTATGGCTCAAACTACTCCACAAACTAGTAGGTTCAGTTTTGAGACACATACAATAGATGCAATCATTTTCCGATGCTATTGATATAACAGTAGCTACTGCAGTGTGAAGCCAGACATTGTTTGGTAAAAGAGGTTAATTGTGTGGTCATGCATTAATCAGTTCTACCTCTCTGTACATACTGTATTGTTGCTGCTGGAGTATAAATATAAGGTGAGATATGAAATAACAGTTGCTCATGGTGGCAGAGGACTAAATACTAATTCACTCTTCAATCCACAAACATATATCTACAATTACGGGGAATAAGTTTGCTTTGCTAATTTTGAAAAAGAAACTTTATAATTATAACTAATTTATCAGGAGCCATACAGTAAAATGACTGATGATGATGATGAAATGGATGAGGAAAACATGTGTGGCATAGATGTGGGATTTTCTCAGTGTTTTTTTCTTAAACATCATGTAATTTTCTTGATAAAAGGAAATGATCAGAACGTATCTGAAGTCTGTCTCAATAATGAAGACTTGTTGATGGGAATGACTCATCTCTTATTTTACCAGAACGAACTGTTAGTCAGTCAGTCTGTTCTGTTGTGTGTACAATAATGGCTAATAAACAGTGAGAAACAGTGATTGTCTTTCTGTGTGTGAAGTCAATATTTAGTGATCATCCTAAACATGGATACTGGATTGATGGTTAGCTGTTTTTTCAGGCAATATCTATATGCATACCTCCACCCAGAGATCTACAATTCTGAAAGTGGCAGTTTTCTCTGCTTTTCTTCACAGACGTTATAGTAAATACCGACAATGGAAAAAATGTTGCGCCTGCAGTCTCTGAGGCAAACGGATGCATCTGCAAGTTATGGAATAGGTTTGGTGCTTGTAGCCAATCATACGCAACCATGAATTATTAAATAGCACCTCCAGCAAACTGACTTTTTTGTCCATCTACACAGAAGACAGTTCCAGCTTTTATTGCAATCAGACATTTGCTCTTGTCCTTGTTTAGCATTTGCAGTGCAGTCTGCAGGGTAATGCAAGCATAAAATTGTAGTTCTGTGCATCACAGCGTTTCTCTTCTGAACACCACAATGACCCCTTAGAAGTGCCTGAATTTCCCTCTGGAGCACCCGGACAGTGTAGGTTATACACGGCTGCATAAAGGAACCTAGTGGAATCGATGCGTATGTGCATGCCAAGTGCTTCGCCAATTAATTGATACTGCTTGAACCAAAGAAATCTGTTGTGCACTGTCTCTAAAGGGAGTCTTATTGCTTTGAGATTCCAGCAACATTACACCTATGTGATCTTAGGTCATCATCTGTACACATACCATGTTTTTACATTGTTTCTTCTAATAAACTGTCACAAAAATATCTACAATGAACTACTATAGAACATACTACTATAGAAAATATGTCAAATACATATTTTTGTGTTACTAGTGAAAATCTAAAAAAAAAAAAAAAATTTTCTTTGGTTTAATGTTAAATTTGTTCATCATGTCTGTTTGTACACTAGGGCCTTTTATGAAATCATAATATTTTAATTGTGACAATGTTTCCATAGAAGGCAGACGTATAATAACAAGAGTGATGTTAATTAACTTCCAGTGGAGACTAATGAAGCAGCAGTAGACTATTTTGAGCCATTGTGTAAAATATAGAGTATGTTACACATTAAGGCCATTTTTGTATACAAATGTATTAGTTGACACTGCAGGAAAGATGGATTGCCTTAAAGATGGATTGAACAAAGTTGGAACAATGTTCATATATGGAAAAATCAAAATGCAGACCCTTTTCATAATCTGTTATACAAAATACAGACTATTTAATCAATAATATCAAGACTGAAGGCACTTTCAGACGAACACCACAGCTGACTCCAAGGTTTCTAACTTACATATGACAACACTGCTACTGAGGTATGTGGCTGTTGCCCTGTGACTGGAATCGACTGGACTATTTAAGCCATGGTTTGTCTTGTGACCAAGGCAACCATGAAAAACATGACAAAATGATGCAGGATCTAATTTGACTGATACACTAGTGCCAGTAAATTATATGCCTCTTAGCCAGCAGCAGCAACAACAACAAATTAACTGAGGAAATGATTGAGTTTACTGATATTGTCTAAGTCAATAAAACATATTTATGATGTGAGTTACTAAGCCAATACTTAGAAAAATAATTTACATCAGAGGTTAAATGCAGTTAGTAAAAAAACTGTCCTGCTTATACAATTTCAATATATATTTTATTTTTTTGAAATACAATTATAAAGGTATCTCAAGTCCTACAGCCTGTTTAATAGTATAAGCTAATGCAATTATTTGCTGTATAAAGATTTTAAGTCTTGCTCATCTTAATTGGCTGTGTTTATACTGTATGTAGACAGCTAACAAATGTTTCTGTTGCATTAACTCAGTTTCAGAACCTCTCGACTGTGACTTCCAGAGGAAATTTGTCTTTTGAATGGGTTTTAGAAATAAAACAATAAAACAAAAGCACAGTTTCAGCCTTAGCTCAGGTGATTTAGACATGCATTAGTTTACTCTTCCAAATAACCTACGTTTCAGACATATGGCCTAGCTAATAACTGTGTCAGTGGTTGTGCCTGCCCTTCAACTCACTCTCATTAGCTTGACCTCTTACTCTGCAGTTTTAATAATCCACAATATTACTACCCCTAGTGACCCATGCATATTTATAAAGGCCTCGTTATGCCATCAGTCAAAGTAATCATTATCGTGGGGCCCATTATAGCAGATTTTTGGCACTATCCACTGTGGGACTGCTTTTCAGAGCACAAACTAGTATGCCTGAAACACTTTCACACTCCTGGGGATCACAGGTGGGACTGAAGAATGACAGAATAAACCTTGCATATATGCTTCAAAACAGAAAAGAAAGTCTTGGCTATAAACTTGAGGATTATATTTCTCCTGGCTCTCTAGGACTCTGTGTGAGACAGTCTTTCACATGCATGTGTTTGTTTTCCAGCTCAGTAACTCTACTAACAATCTTCTCTCCCGGTGCTGCCTTTATTTTTGTTATTTGCTTTTAGCTGTGTATTGATTGCTCATGTTCCTTGTGTTGTCTGTAAGTCAAAGATACAATTTCTGTTGTTCCCCAGATGTATCCTGGTGCTCATATTGTTTGTATATGTAACCGTGTGTATTGTCTGATTATGAAATCGTTTGAATCTGTTCTGCTGTGCTGCTTGCAGCTGTGCTGCTCTTGCCCTGCTGTGACTGGCTCTGTGTTGATGTGCTTTGTTTGGTTTCTGTGTGCTTGCTTGGGCTTTTGATGGTAAGTGTTACTTTTTCTTTTACTTTAAAACACACCGCTTAGTGTACAACATGAGGCATTTGCTGACTTGCATATATGTAGAATATTTCTTGAATTCCCATTTTTACCTTTGCTGGAAAACCCTGACCAGTCCTGTGTAGCAAAAATCATAGCTTTTCCAAGGGTTCACCAGTTCACCAGAAGCTGAATTCAGCTCAGGCATCATTCATAAAATTATGGGTTGCACTCTTTTTCACCAGTATCATCTGCATGTATCATAGCAAAGTTTTTGTGACCTAATACTTTATTATAATATACCAACCCATTTTAAAATGTAGCATCATCTTCTCTGGTATTATTGACCTGACAAAGAATAGTAGAAAAGTAGAATAATTATACAAAAAGATACAACCACTATTTCTCACTGTGTTTTAATGTTTATTATACTATGTGCATACGGTATGTACAGAGGTTCTGATAAATTATTTAATGAATATATGAATGCACCAACTGTGCTAGTGAATGTTTGAAATGAAGTATTGCAAGGCTTCTCAATGTTTTTGCATTTAACAAAATAATTACATATAGTTACAGCTGAGTTCACTTTTTGTCGAAAGAGGACAGAACAGGGTTTTCTGTCTTAAAATGTAGGTGCAGTTTACATTACTTTGCAAGTACGTCTCTCATAGCAGCTTGACTTTCAGATACCTGCCCTAAAAATAAGAGTAAAGAAACAAGTGCCTCACAGGGACCAGCTGAAAAATGCTGCAAAGGTGGCTGATATCCCAAAATACCTGCTTCAGAGTAGGGATTCAGTTTTTCATCAATTTGCTCAGAACTTATGAAGGTTTTATCAGGGAGGCTCTTGAGGGTATTATCTGATTCACAATAGAAAGGCTGATTAAATGAAAGTGGCAGTGTCACACACAATACTGCATTTTGCATTCAGTGACACAGCATTGGTATTCTGGCTATTTTGGATATATAACCTTCAGTCTGTAGAACCAAGGTTGTACTGTTCATCTAGTACCATCGAGAGGGACAGAACCCAGTAGCTGAATTTTAAGTTATTCATATGAATCATGATCAAATACCTAAATTATGTTGGCATGATTATGGTGTTGTTTTTATTTTGCTATTAATTTCAGCCAACAGATTATTATATGCATCTGCTAGAATGGCATTGCTGATTGAAAATCAACGCTGCTTATACCACACCATCAAACAGATCCTTAACCTCTAGTATGTCCCAGAGATTATTTAAATCTAATGTTGCTGTCAAGATAGGTTTGTAAATATATGCATCTACACCCTTAACTGCATGTATAACTTAAGTTCATTTTACTGCATAATTGCAATGGCAGAAAAGTTATTACAATCTAGAGTCCCATGAGTATTAATTTAGAAAGACACAAGGAATTGTTTTTATCTGAACAGTTTGTTCTTCAGAGGAAAAAAAACAGATATCACTCTGTTGTTGTGATGCCTAGAACCTTATCCAGCATTTCCAGTTTCCTGTCCAGGATATAGCAATAAATGCCCTTCAATGGCCTCCATGAATATTTAAATAAAGTGCATAAATGTTGAAAAGATTATGAGAAAGTTAAGACACCATCCCACTGTTAGCGGCTCATAAGTTTATTGTATCTGCATAAAGAACATTTGCATTATTTAAAATGTATGTTGTGTTGCTAACCTGTCATATTAACTTTATGCATTGTGGTGTAAATTAGTGTTCTATAATTCTAATTAAATTACACAATAGCCCTTAGCGTACTTAATATTTGTGCTTAATGTATTTGACAGAACAGATGCAGACACAATGGGTATAGTATGCTTCATTTGATATCTCATAGTAGAGTGGAAATAGGTATGATGGGTTGGAAATGGGGAAAACTGACAAAGACTTGATTTTTAAATCTGAATACAGGACATTGCAGGTGCTTGATGAGTATTCTAGCATTGTCAGTCTGTATCAGCTCTGTAAAGCTATACAAATATTAGGATTATTTCAGTCGTTTTGTTACATACATATACAGTATATAATGCATGCAGTTCTACCTATCTGGTCACTGGCTATAAATTGCTCTATGCCTGATACCCGATGTACTAATATGATGTTGTGAGTGTCACTATGAAAAAACCCAGATTTATTTATTTTTTTCTGTGCTGTCAGTTTGTGATGGGGAAGTAGCAGTAGCAGTATTTCTATAATGACGACAAGACCTACTGTATGTTATCAGCTGGCAGCCTGGGAAGTATTTTAATAATACCACTTCTAGAAGCTCTTACATGAACCATTTTATTTCATTTGTTTTAGAATAACTTATTTATATCTGCAGTAAATATGATAAGATGTATCTGGGACTTGTCAACATCTAAGCATGATTATTAGATATTATTTGTCAAATTTGTTCTGAATCTATTTATTTACAGTGACTCTTGCTGCTATTTTTGTCTTTATGCCATTGTCTGATTTTACTGTTTTTAATGGTTTGATTGTTTTTTTTTTTTTTACCACATCTTGCCTTCCTAATAATGTTGCCTCCAAAGGTAGGACTTGCACGTTGACACATTTTTATTCCTACCATTCATTAATTTCCTGTGGAGGTATTTTGAATATTGACAAACTTATTAATATTTTACCATTTTTCACACCATTATATTATGGACCTGTATATCTTTGGTAACTATGAAGAGGATTTTAGCACACAGACTAAGTACACAGTGCTCTGAATGTCATTAGGTGTCCACTGGCTTCCTGGTGACTCATTGCCTCCACAGACCTCTCTGTCAGTCACTCGGGCCCAAAGGGACTATGTCTTTGGAGGAAAGTAGACCCAATGAAAACTGTTCAATGTGTTCTGTGGATTATCCAGAGTAATAAAGTGACCCGTTCTGGAAATTGATATTTCTGTTGGACTTTGAAATGTCACTGAGGTCATCAACCACAAATAAAATTCAACTCCTTCAATGTACTGGGGTAAAGGTAGTAAGCCAAAGAGATCGATGTCTTAAAACCAAGGCAAATAAATCTAAAACTAGCCTGGACACCCCTGGAACAGAATGACAAATGCTGCATGGAATTTGTATGAAGCAACCCTTTTACTTTAATTAAATTCCCCACCATGGTTTGAAATCCATATTCTTTTACTTTTATGGAGACTTTGCCTCCTACAGCAAGGTGCTTATATCAGACTTGACTCAGTCCTTGGCTGCACTAGGATATAAATATCAGACTGAACGCAGCAGAAATTTTGAGAAACCAGGATTAGATATTTTACTGGAGTAGCAGGGTTATTCAGAGAGCTTTTTGAAGAGGGCTGGTTAATGTGGTGCCAGTGTTGATTCTGCTGTGCCAGAGCCAGAGGATGTTTGCCTCTAGGGACTCTAAGTGTTTGTGTGTGTGTGTGTGTGTGTGTGTGTGTGTGTGTGTGTGTGAGGGTGTGTGTGTGCGTGTGTGTGTGTGTGTGTGTTTCAAAAGGGATGTGCTGAGCTGCAACCTGGAGCTATTCCAGATTATCCCCTCTGTGTGGCATACATACAAACACACACACCTACATCCAGCAGCACCCAACATGAAAGGATCCAAATGAATAGATGAATGGTTTGACTGATCCTCTTTTGGGTTCATAAGCATAAACCTTGTTGGTTATGAAACTTGTTGGGAACATGAAACTTGTGCATCCCATACTTTACTTCATGTAATAAACAAACATGCACACTTAGAAAGAATATAATATATCTACAAAGTAAAGTATAAAAAAGGTGAACTATGATGAACTATTAAGGTTCCATATTTGAGATATATTTCTTTTGTAAACCTGAAGAGATTTTTCACAGGTTAATACTTAAAGCAGGTGAATCCCCTTAGATATCTGAATGTTGCATTATTATATATCACTTAGAATAGTCAGTGAGACCTGTCAGAGTGGGGATAAAGTCAGCTTATTCTTAAAGGCACCCTTCCCTTTAATGCTTACAGTGATAACTGAAGGTTATCCGCTGAATGGAGCTGCCATGATAATTGACATTTAGTGATGAAATGCCTCACACAATGAATGCTAAAGGGGGAACTAATTACTGCCTATCCAAGTGTCAATAGCATCATCTGTTCTCTTCTAAATGTCAGTTTTACATTGAAATGCTTGAGGCACTACTGCCAAACACTAATGGCTGGTCATTGGCAGCACTAGCTTTGGAACATACTCTCAGGTAAGCTATGATGGACATTATGACAGCTCTCATCCCCAATCTGCTGCTTGTCCTCAAAGGTGCAATAATTAAAATTTTCACAGTTTGAAATCTGTGACTGACCACTTGCTATCATGTGGCATCATTAGTTTCTGCTGTCCTTCTTTCAGTGTGTTCCTGTGGTTTTGCTATAGGATGCATATGTGTCTAGTGCAATGTTGTCGTGTACGGTATTTAGTGCCTGCAATTTCTGCTCTCACCTGCAGACAAGCTCGTCTGCAATATCAACCAAAGATATGTATCACATGACCACCAGACTAAATTAAAGGGCATGTCAGAGCTGCAATGGGCCAGGAAGGCACAGTTTGCAGGGTCGATGAACCCAGCCCTGTCCATGGGTCATAAGAAACTTGGGTATTCACAAACTCCTCGACTACTCACACACTCAGCTCAAAAATCCACTAGAATCAACTACATGTGGATATTACAGTTACAGCCAGCTTGATCAAATTTACAGTAGTTAAAGTGTTAAACCAATTTCTTGCACATTTTAACATGGCTTCTTCAAAATGAATCCTTGTGTGGTGCCACTGAGATCCATGGCATAAAATCTCACCCATCATTGCATGCCAGTATATTGTCAGAACAAGGGACAAATTGTCTTTTCCTGCACCATTTATCATTTCATTGGAACGTAATGATAAAACTACTAACACTTCCCTCTTGTTTCAAAATACAGCAGTTTGGTTCTAACTTGCAAGTAAAAGAATGGCATAAAGCACAAAGATAGATTCACACACTGTTTAGGGTCAAAGTGCTTTACAGTCTAAGCAGTTTTCGTTGTAAGGTAAGGGGCCGTGCTGTGATGACAGCTCTACACAACAGCTTAGTTCTGTTTGTAAGGTTTGTTCAGTAGCCACAAGACTTGTAATCATTCATGATAAACTATATCTGTTGTGTTAAACAAGTCAAACATGATAGCTTCAACAGATTCCTGTGACAGGTAAAGACTGGTAGTCATGAAATTCCTCTTCTAGAGCTAATCACTAAGTGCAGTCGTGGGATAAAATCAGCTGGATAAGACAGGTTCACATCTAAACTGTTGAGTAAATGTAAATGTGTGAACACTAAATTATCTTGTCAAATGGCATCAGTTTCATTTCAACTATGCCTGGCTTGTACTGTTGTTTACAGTTTAATTAAATCATCATTTTTTATTATTAATCTTCTTTAATTAAAAGCCTATGAAGTAGAAAAAAAACTCATCAATGATCTAGATGTAGTTCACTCATTTGGAAAAGCTAAAGCTGGTTACCCATGCATCCACACTTGCACTGGAATGTCATTTATCCTGACCTTTGGTGCCAGACTGTCATCACTGTTGCTCTGTTGGGCTTGTGTCTAATTTGACCCAAACACAAGGCTGGCACAGTTGAGGTCCTGGTACTCATTACCTGTTGCAACATGGGGTCATAAGCACTTTGGTCCTAGAGATAGAGGGTCAGGGCTAATCACAGTTACACAGCAATCATGTCCGAGAGGTGTTGAATGTCAGGCCTCATTATACTAGCAATGACATTGGAGGTAAGTTTACATTTACTGCATCAGTGTCCTCCATGTCCTGGTCTCTCAGAAGGAGACTGGCTTTGCTTTAGTTGCTGTGACTTTACTATGCCAAAATCTCATTCCACGTCACACACAAAATGGAAACGCTACAAATAATTGCACATGCACATTTAACAGGAATGAAGAGTTTCTCTCCTTGCTTGCTCTGGCTCTGACACTAAACACCCCATTATTTCACTGCATGAAAGCTAAACTGGGAGCCACACACCTTTTACAAACATTGTACACATTAGATGCAAGTTCTGTTAGTGCTACTTTTTACTATTAAATAAATAATTACATTTTTATCTGATGGACCAGAATTTTTCTGCAATTTTTGTGATATCAAAATGTTCAACAGGCTTTTGATTCACCAAAATTTATGATAGAATGTGACAATAAATAGGTGAGCATTGCTGTTTAGATTCATACCCTATGATATGGCCTCAAAGAGGGGGCTTTCACACCATGCTGTCATAAATCTTCAGCAGGGCCCCACAACAAGACCACACGCCAACCCTATCCTGTAATAAAGGACACCTCCAGTGTGTCCTGTTGTCTAAGACCCATTGGTACAATTAATTATACTGTAGTTACAATAACTGTCAGTGTTACTGTTCAGTTAAACTGTTTGTCATGTTGCCTTGAATTTGCATATAATATCCTAAGTTACTCTGTCCTACTACTTAACCTAAGGCGAACAGCAGTCCCTTTGGAATAAATTCACAACCCCGTCTGTGAGGGTGTGACAGTGCAGGCAAATCTGCACATTTCATAGAGTTGGTTTCAATACACAGAGAAAGTCTGTCCCTGAACATTCCCTCTCTTTGACTGATAGATATTTTCATGCTTTCTACAGGTACTAAGGTATCATAGCTGATGTAGAAATTTACCAGGTGTAAGTGTTTAGAATCTTCAACTTGTTTGTTTGGTACAGTATGAGGGCACAAGGTCACTGAGAAACACTGCAAACCTGCCAACAGACTACTAATTTCTACAGTGATGATGGGAGAAATTTGCCTGCTGGTACAAGGAGAGAAAATGACAGTAATACCTTTTGTATTCCAGAGCTTCATGTCCCAATGAATTAGTAATGACTGCACCATTATGAGCTGCATAGAAAGTGACTGATGGAGGTTTTCAACAGGTTACATGTCAATAAGTAATAAATACAGTATTTTCCTAAAATATAATGATAAACTGTATAAACAGCATTCAAGGTTTCGTTCCTGAACTTAATGATTCATGTTTTGTTGCATTCACAGCAGATCCGCACAAAGACAAAGCCCATTACATGTTAGATCCATTGGGTTTTTTGGAAAATATTTATGGAATCATTTGACACCAAATAGTGATTAAGCCTCTCTTTTGTCTAAATGAACATATCAGCTAAGAGAATCTAACATCTGGTTGAGAATGGGTTTGATAATGCTTTTAAATTTGGGCATTGCATATACATTTGAGCATCTGTGTGTTTGCTAATTGCCATCACCAGCAGAAATGTAAGAGTAATTTAAAGCTAAGACAGCTGTAAAATTAGTGTTATTTGGCATCATTGTCATAAAGAATAAAAACAACAAGTAGATAATGTTAGATTATCTGTTAAATCATCTTACACTTATGCAGTCTGGTGAGTTATACTCATCTGTGCACAGACACTGCAGTGTTTTTTTTGTTTTGTTTTGTTTTTTACTTTGTGTCCATTGCAAACATTTGACCTTGCAAATATTACAGCTATTTAAGTATCTCAGGTGTTGAACTATAAAGTTCAAAGTGATAACAGGAAATTTAAAAAAATGCTGATACCTGTTACTGCACCAAGAGCAAACTTATGCAGGGGTCAGTTTTAATGTGCCAGATGCTACTGTGTGCCTATTTGTTTAACAGGCCTTTACAGCCATGGCCAAAGCTAAATCACACTTTGATGAAATCATAAAATTTGTCCATGAGGTTTATTTTGCTATTTGTCCCCACCTCAGTCATTATGTGAGACAGCTGGCTGGAAACAGGCAAAAATAAGACCTTTACAGTGGCTACATTAAACAGCAATCCACCAAAGTCCTCATTGTACATTGGGGCTCTATTACGCTTGCAAAGTGATACAGAGAAAGTACCAAGAAAAACATACCAAAAGGACATTATCATTCTTCGCTGCCTCTCAAAAGAAGCCAAACAATGCTTTAAACCCCTGTGACTTCTCTCCGCCTCCTTAAGGGTAATAAGCCTTCCATTGGAATCAAGGCCAATGAATTAGCCCTGGGCTTTATTTTTAATCAAGCGTCAGATCAGCAGCAGATTGCTCATCACTATCTCTCCAGTTTTTACAGGCATAATTATTTACAACTTTATCCAACTAATGAACTCTGCATTGCCGCAAATTAAAGAGTAAAGATGTCTCAGATTTACAGAGAATATAGTTGTGACAGTATCACATAATAGCTGCTTCAGTGGGGACTATTATTTTAACACACTTATCCAATGCTCTTAAGTCAAGAGCATATGTTACAAATGTTACACTTTTTCTCTTAGGACTTAACAAAACCAAAGAAATCTGTGTCAAGGTTTTGGTTTCTGAATTGTACCCCTAATTGTAACTGATGATTTGCCAAAAATGTGTCTTTTGTTTTATGGTATTTTGATTTCTCCTATCTATTCCATTCTTTCTGATAATTAAAAGAAATCTATGCTTAATAATGACAAACTGCTATGCTAACATGGATTGATCCAAATTAGGTAGTTTTTTGTGTGTGTTTTCAACAAACTATTAAATTGTTACTGACATTTGCTTTGTTTTTTTTTAACCAACTGGAATGAGGGGGAAAAACTAAATCTGAATGAAAAAACACATTCTGTGCTTAACATTTGCATAACAATCCCTGGCCTTTCTCTGACATTTAATATAGCCCATGAATTATAATCAGCCCCAATAATGAGATGAGAAATACCAAGTGTGTCAGTAAAAGGTTTGTCTCAAATGAATCGCAAGTCTTTACCCCCCAGATAACTGTATTTCAAGTATCATATTGAAGGGGACTATGTGAATAGACCTGCTAAATCTTTAAATAAAAACTTGGAGATGAAGGGACAGTCCATAATTTGCTGACTAATTTTTTTTCACAGTATAAACATCTCACCTGTGGACTAGTGGAAGTCTTGGAAAAATATATTTATAAGAAAAAATAGGAATAAAACTCTTCATAATAGTGTCTTCTAAATGCCTTGAGTTTGAAAGCATTAATTTAAAGGTAGTGAGCAGGTATCAGCCATCTGTCACAAAACCATGGCTGTGTGACAGTTCCCATGCATAATACTGGAGGGAACTACAGGAGTGTGCATGATGGACGGCTGGCCAGAAAAAATAATAGTTTATGAAATGTGGTCATGGTTTTCTTGGTGGGTTGAAATGTCATCAGTAAATAGATTGACGGAAATGTTTTGTATTTTGAGTTTTGGTTTAGTCTTGCCTTAGTCCAGGCAAATGAGCATTTCTGTGAAAATTCACCACGCTGCTTTCAAATAAGATTTCATTCGACTGGTTTTAGACTAAAGGAACAATTATGCCGCATGCAATATGCCACATAATGGCAAGTTGTATGATTAGGAATGCAGCTTTGCAGAGAGGGTGTAGGGTCTGATATTATTCTGTACAAGACTACACACAGAAATGACAGAGGATAAAACAATGAAGTCTGGACAGCAAATCCAATGAAGCATACATTTTAAGTCAATCATTGCTCTGATACTTGATAACACACACCCTGAGTATCCAGAAAAAAGGAAAACCAATGTATTTTTGATGAGGCTTTATTGCCTAAATGTAACTCTATAGTTTTAATGTCTAAACCTCACCAGATTCTTTAATTCCCTAAACATAACCATATGATTTTGTGCATAAACAATGTATTTTTGTGAATCAAGGCTGACTGACCCTGACGAAGGCAACAAGCCTAAAGGTGTTGGTTCAGAAATAAAGTTATTGTGTACACAGCAAGAGCTGATGTTTTTAACTACTTAGACTAACTTCTTTTCTGCATGCACCCAGAAATCCCTACTCCCTCTGAGCCAGCCATTCTTCACAAGAAATTTAGGCTAAGTTATTGTTTAATAACATCTGTTTTTATTTACCTTGGAAAACTAGACTGCTCATAATTATATCACAACTAACACTACTTTCAAATAAAGGGAGTCTTCACAATGAGCTTTAAAATGGATATCCAAGTTCTATTATTATACAGGCCATCCTTTGCAAAACAGAAAATTAATTAAGAAATTGCCAACAGTAGCTAACACGATGAGTTTAACCTTATAGTATTTCAAAAACAAATTAGAGAAACTTCCACAGGATTTAGTAACAATAATTTCATTCACCTATAAGTAGAGTGGTCAAGTTTAGCCAAAGTTAGAGAATTTAAACAGAACAGTTTACTGTGCATTGTCCTTCTATGTAGTCATTACAAATATTTGTTGATTAGTTTTTGAAGTTTGGTGGGAAAAGGCTTCTATCACAAAGCAGTTTCTTTTCATGGGAAAAAAAACAAGAACTCACTTACTAGACTAAAACAGCAGCATCAGCCACTTATTCAAATAGTTAAAGTGAAGAGGCTGAAAATACAAAGTGTCTGACCACAACAGCAGAAGGCACAATTAGCATCCTGTCTAAAAACCACCAGCAAACATTTTTTTAACTATGACAGCAACCTTTCCCTAACTATGTTGCAGCAGTCCAGGGGTTCAATGCCGAACCATTTTAAGACATTTATAGCTTTCTCATACCTGTATCATAGGAACATTCTCTCTAAAAAGACCTTGAAAAATGTTTGCTTTCACACACATTGTATTGGACTTTCAGAATGGCGTGCAAGCCAGCACCACCAGGAAAAGTAGAGCCTGACAACAGAAAAACCTACATTATCATTTCAGGTCTTCCTCATATTTTTGTTTGTGTTCTTGCCGCAGGCTCAGCAATTCATCCCTGCTGGTTTGCTGCATGCAAATTTAATCAAATCATAAAACAAAAGAAGCAAAGCTCTCAAAGAGCTTTTGTGTAATTGCATTAAATTTCATTGCATGGGATGATACTTTCATTCACCATTGTGTTGAAATGGTGTAGGGCCTGCATTTGGTCTTGACCCAAAATAGTTCATTATACAGTAGTGGCTTTACTGTATACTGTGTGGATAGAAACTTAATTTCAAAAGTTTGGATGGGATTATCGATAAAAACAAGGCAATGTGGCTAGACCTTACCTAGGTTGAAAAAGTTATGTTTTTGTTTGTGTTAAACTTTTTAGTGACAAAGATGAATCGACTCAACTGATACCATTCAAGGCAAGCTTTGTGAAAATCCAACATATCAACTATACACTTGCAAATCATCCAACAGTCACAGCGTTAACCTAATCTTTTAATCTTCATCATTCTTTCACTGGATCTTATCTTTTATTTTTTAATATTAGAATTTAAAACTCAACTTGATAATTATATTTTAAAAGACATGTTTGAATTTATGGGATTTAGTCAGAGATAATTATCCTGTCAAACTCATAGGTCACTTCTTACTGGAGATGATGCTGCAGAAAAGTTCCACATACACTAGTTTTGGAAAGAACAAGACTTTCAAAACAGCAATTTCTGTATTGCACATTTGTTTTCCCTCATGTTCCACAGCTCATGTCAGGGGCTTATTATTTAAATTACTGCCTTGTTAAACAGAATGCGGGGTGATTTCATGAAAATGCACTGTATATGGCAAGGACATTCCTGTCCAGAACCAAAAAAAGCATGTACTGGATGGATGAATCAGTCACTGACAACCATTTCTTGTTCAAGGTTGGCCATGGAGTGAAACCAACATGTGACCTTTCAGTCACAGAACAGTCACTGTCATACTCAGAAATATGAGGCCACAGTCAGGGCCTGAGAACAATTTGGCTCATAGTTAGACTGTTAGGAAAGAGCTGCAGACAGTGCTGCTATATGTATGATAAAAAACATGTAGAAAAACTGCTTTTATTACTTTGTTGAATAGCACAAGCAAATTGTACCTGCTTGTTTTCTGTAATCTGTTTTGCGAGAATAACTGTGAGACTTTGTGTTGCAGTGTTAGGCGACTGTGAAATCATTACATGTACTCATTTGCAAAATAACACTATGGGACTTCATTTGAGCAAGCTACAATACAAAACCCATTAGTACTTAGCCTCTGTGTAACTTAAAATACACAGTCATTACTTACAATCAATCGTGTTTTGTACAACAAATATGACATTTAATATGTTTTAATTCTTCTACAGGCTTATAAAATCAAACGCACACCTAAGCAGCAGTTCATCCATCTGCAGCACAAATAACAACATGGTGGTTAATCACAAATTGAAATCAACAATACCGTCTAAGGACATACATGGCCTGTCAATGAACAATTCTGCAAAAATTGTTAATCAGGGAACAGCAGTCATGTACTGTCAGCTCGAGACCATGATAGACAAGTCCTTATTTAAAGGACCCACTGAAATATACAGTGTTTGGCTACTGACACAAGATTCTAATCATTCTAGATCAGACACTCTTTATACTTTTCATTTATACTGTGATTATAATTATGTTTTCAGTCAAGACTCTAAAGATGGCCTACATTAAACTGGTGACACATGACAGCTGTGGCTATAAGGTATGGACTGTAGTCATTTTTTATGTATGATTAAGTAAGTTGTCCAGTTACATAAAATGTTTTCACAACTTACCTTACAAATAATAATGTACTCACAAATGTAAGTAATCCCATTTTAATTCATGGTCAAATGTTATTAGGGATTTTGAATATAAATAGTTACCCTGTACCCATACAGACCTAAGGCACTTTAACGGGTCCTCTGGGGCTTAATGTTCACAAATACAATACATAACACAAGTGGGAATATAGGATATTAAAACAGCCCCACTTTGGACATAAGGTCTCATTAATTATCTGGCATGAAAAAAGTACAGCTCTCTGATTAGGAACCCAGTTGTTTCCAAGGCAACAAATTCATTTATTCTTTTCTGATAAGCATCTTTTGGCTGCAGATTTGATCACTGCTCCACCATACTGTAAGCTGCTTAATGGAAGCAAAGAGATTAAATTATGATTGCTGTCTTCTATATGATTGTAGCCTGATATTAATGCACCATGTTTGTGCAGCTGTGGTATTTATACCCTCAAAAGTACAATTATATGACCAAAAACCTTCAATTGTAACATGATATAGTATATAATACAACCTCTAAACAGAAAGTGCAAATTTGTCCCTGTACCTGCTTACTTTGGGCTAGGTACAGAGTAGACTAACCGAGAAAGTGACACAGAAAGCAAGAGGGAACCACTAATGCTTAAAAAAGGTTATGATCCCTCACCGACTTCCCACTCAGAAATGCTGTTAGTTGCACTTAGTGAGGCCTAGCCAGAAGCTGTGCAGCTAGGGGCTGTAGTGCTGTGGTGGGTGATTGCTATTTCTCCTTTGTCACACAGGCTGAATTTGTACAAACCTGAACAATATCTTATCGAAGCCTGCTGTGTAGTTTGTTGATAAAACTAGCATTAGGCATATTTAGTCTGCATAGCATGCTGCCATGATAGTGTGTTATGGTAGTGTGCACTCACAAAGTCTATTTGCATGATCATTCAAACATAGTTTCATTAGTCATGACTTCTTAGATGCGAGCAGAACAAAGTCTTGTTGTTGTTATTACAATGCTGAATATGAAAAACACCCATTGCTATTGCTCCTGCACATATACATTTACTGTACAGTATAGAGTATAAGAGTGAGCTGTGTTACAGTGACACAGAAAGAAGTGATGCAGGTTAGATTGCTGGAATTTGCCACAGGAGGTCCATGTGTGCACTGCTTATAGGAAAGCCAATAAAGGTATGGACATAAAAATTGGGTTTTCAGGAAAAGTTCAGCACTACATCTTCAGAGAGTTACACTTCATTCTAATTAGACTTTAATACAATTAATTTCCTCATTCAAAGCCCCAGCCATGGCTTTTACAGTTGCCTGCTGAAAAATGTGTATGTTTGTTTAAATCACCTGGTGAAGCATGAAAGCATATGTATTTGTCCAAGGAGTATATTTTAAATATGTTAATACAGTAAAGTATTTTGTACAGCACTCTATAGATGCTCATTCCCTGGAACCTAGAAATGCACTTTTCTGGGTCACTTATATGCCGTCCATCAGCATAACTGTTACATGATTTTATGTTCCATTGTTCCACACTGGCAAGGACATGTGGAGTTGAATTTGAATGTTAACTGACTAGACTGTCACATTTGCAGGCAGCTCTATTGTCATTCCTGTGATGAACAAAGATACCTGTCGTATCGCCATGTTCTTGTTTCACCGCTAACCCCAATTGGAGGTGAAGCCTTGTCCAATTGTGGTTTTATTGAACTTTGCTGTTGATGCATGCAATTTAGAACAGTTGTGCTCAAGATACCTGCCCTGATGGTTAAACTGCCCTTATGCTTTGCAAATATTCACTATTTCTTTATATTTCACTCCAGACCTTAAAGGTTGGGTAGTCATGAAGACAATAAAGGCTTTTATTTGCTTTGTGATAGCAGATCATGTGAAAACTACTTTAGATTCACTTAATCCCTATTGGAGCAAACAGATTCTATGTAACCCTGCACGTGTCAACCCCTTGAGTGAAACAGTGAAGGTCAACTATTAAGAAAACTGTACATGTTAATCATGAAAGCATTTGGTGGATGCTTTCATCCAAAAACACCTCACAATGCTAAGAGTGAATGCATTTTGAGGATGGCTGGCTGCAGCGGAATCAACCAACCATAGCAACCAAATCAAGATGAACAACAATTCACAGTGCAAAAACATGTTTAAATTTAACAGCACTGTAGCACTTCAGCTGCAACAGTGCTCTTTACAGGCAAGAATGACTGCAACTTTTCTTACATCTGAGCCCTTGAAGTATATTTCCATTTGCACGCGTGTACACGGTCGTATACAACCAAACACAAGAGAATGCACTGTCTCCCACAGGAAATGACATGTGACCCTCCACCTTATTGCTCGCAACCGATGACTAACAGTTTTGCCTTAGCACTTAGCCTTATTGACAATGAAGCCAATTTTTCTCCCACTCAGCTAGTCCCTTTCTACAGGCAGGCATCAGACATGCCTCAGGCTCTAGATTAATACTCTGCTGTCATATTTTGTTACTTTTAGGATTTCCAGTTTGTTGTTGTCTAACTTATTTATTCCTTGTTGTTTTGTCCACACATCATCCCCTGTAGAGATATGTAAACTGAAAACAATAATAAATTAAAGGGGATCTCTGTGTAAACATTTTACATGTGAAGATCAATTAACTTGTCATGAGTACTATTACTCAGTATGTAAAATCAATTGTATTATGTCTGTGGCTCTAAATGGAGCTTCATAAACTAAGAAAAAAATAATACTGATAATGTCATTAGGGTTATCTCAGCTTCAGGCTTACAGACTGGACGTGAAGAGCCAGAAATGATTGTTGTACAAGGCAGGAATGCTCAGAAGAAATGATGCAACTACTGAGATGCATTATGGGAACAATAGGATACAGTGTTTTCTGAAGCTTGACTCTTACAGAAGACTAAGAGTAAGGGCATCTATTTGATGATCTGTGCCGCATAACTTTTTACCATTTTCCTTAATCTGCACCTTGCACATTTGACAATTTTATAGTAAAAGTAAAATACTGAAGCCCTGGAGTAATCCTGTAAGTATAAAACAACACTCATTGTGGCATCTGACACGTCATGACACTTTGGGCTATTGTTCTGTATCGATGTTGACAAAGTGGCAGTGATTCAAAGCATGACATTGTGACCTGATGTATGTCAAAATGTAAAGAGAGATACATGTCACTCCAAAAGGTCCAGTTCAATTCTTTTGAAATCTGATGAGTGTGAAGGCCACAACATGCAAGTCAATACATGGTTGCCTCTGTGGAACCATCCGATTTTATATATTTTATATTTATTTTTTATATATTTAGGTTTTCTATTTCATTTGTCACACTTACTACACTTGACACAACTAGAACATATATTTTTTTGTAATCTGTAACTGATCACTCTATAATATACAGTATAATTTAGGTGTGACCTTATCTGAGGAAAAATTACTTTCCTGCGAGTGTAGCTGATGATATTCCAGTGATAGATTCCTTATAAATGATCTATCCCACTGCACTCCCCCTGGCCACATCCCACCACTCAAATCTGCAGATGAGTGTGGGAGGAGGTGAACTGCCTCTCTGCCTATAGGCCGATCCACAGGATTCTGGTGCCAGAGTGCCTCGGATGAAGAAATTCCAGCGTGCATATCGAAAGGCCAATGGAGACAGATGGAGGACAGGGAGGTTTAGACAAGCCCCTCTCATATCGCCTTTGAAAACATGTGAGGTATTTTTCTGCCTGTCATCGCCTGTGGTATAAATTACTGCTTACTCAAAAGAGATGCCATGCACAGCCTAAGAGAGATAAATGGTTTGCATGCTGTTTACATGGAACACTGGCTCTATGTACATCAGTGATATTAGCTGAATAAAACTAGTCCTGACCTTAATCAAAAATGTATCAATAACAAATAATAAATGTCTGCCAAACATTTGCGTAACTGTGTTGCACTCCTTATGGATTTTAAATCATCTAAAAGCATGAAGAACTAAGAATTTCTAAATCAAGCCATAATTCATGGAGGGATTGAGCCTAAATGGCCTAGTGGTGCAAAATTAGGTTTTTCAAGTATCGTAGCTTGGTGCTGTCTCTTGCCATGGGGACGAGCCTGATTAGCATTATCGTGATGGACCAGAGCAGGGGTACAGTCATCATTTTGGAGACCTTTGATACTGGTAAATCCAGTGTCCTCTAACTATATCACTGCCTAACATAATGTTTTGACAGCACTTGACCTTGCAGTTGCTTCTCAGAGAAAATAACCCCACAAATCAACAAGCTCTGCTTTTTTCGCCTATACAGTCAATTTGAGAGTGTAACATCAAGATAGTACGGTGCCAGTTTTCTAATCTCCTTTACTGCAGGAGTTAGTTATGATGGCATTTTGGTGATGGCACTGCCACATGCATCTTTTTACATTTAGCACAGGAATCACTTCCATCTAAACCTCACAGAAGCTATTTAGTCAAGAAGTCAAGGATTCATCAATATCAGGATCCGAGTATCTTTGTAACATTGTATTGTATTGTATAAGTATAAGTAATGTATAGGTAATTTATCAGTAGCATGGTCTTTACAGGGGGGGGCAGGGGGGGTGGACTGTCTCCTCATTCTACAGGTTAATGTAGTTTGCATTTAATGAATGTGAGCCTGATGAAAAAGTAGGTGGGAATGTAAAGTCAACAGACTTAGACTGATATTACAGAGACTCAGTGAGGCTCTTTCTACTGTAAATCCTACATGTGATAATCCAGTCACAAGCTGAACAGTGGGGAAAAAACGAAAACAAAAATTTACTTTAGTATACCTGAATTCCAACTCTCATAGTTTCATCTGGTCTAATTTCAAGACAATGGGGATCAAAATGAAAATAAATCTTTCTAAATTCTATCTGGTCTATGCTTGATTGATGATTACTCATTCCATATTGGAGAGTTTTGTTGTTGGAGAGAATAACTATAATATAATGCAATCCAGCTACGGCTCATCCATGCATTTAGATTACAGCAGGTTAGATTACTGTAACAGCGTGCTCAGGGGGCTCTCAGCACAAGATCTAATGCAGCTACAGTACATTCAGAATGCTGCTGCGTGGGTCTTGAATAGAACCAGGACATACAACCACATTACCCCTGTTCTCAGCCCTGCATATAACAACTGAAAGTGTTTTATCTGCACTCATTCTGTTTCATTTGCTATATTATTTGCTGACTTTTATTTTAATTTTTGCCTATGTACTTTTAACTTGTCTTTTATTTCTGTAAAGCACTTTGATTTACTCTGAGTATGAATTGTGCTATACAAATAAACTTGCCTTGCCTTGACGTACTGCAGCCCGCCACTGACTAGCAACATTGACCAACGTCATTAGTGGAAAGGGAGAGTATCTTTGGTCCACTGAGTGTCTAGATGGGGATTGGCTATGATCAGCAATGAAACTTACAGCTGATGACAAAGGGCAGGAAAGGAAGTAAAAGAGACACAAAGAGTCAAAGATGGAGGTGGGAGGAGGTGGGAGGAGGAGATGAAGCATAAGGGAGGTAGTTAGGAGAGAGACTGGAGGGGAGGGAGTGTATGGTCTGTGGGACAGAGATAGACAGATAGCAAATGAATAAGGGAGAAAAAGAAGGTCTGTTATCTAGGGAGAGTGGCAGCTTGGGGGCTGCCTTTTCTGCAATGTTGCCATCTAAAACTAATGACCTAACTGTCTGCCAGAAAGAGCAGAACATGTGCAAAAAACATGAGCAAACGCATCCACCTGGAGAATTACTGACATGAAATAAACATAGCAGGGTGACCACAGGTACCGACACAAAAATAAATGAAACTACAAGGCCAACATCAATGAAAAAAAATCAATGAATCAAAAATATTTAATATAAGGAATAAAAGAAAAGTTAAATATTTGGGTGTTTTTACAATGGATACATTATGCTCTACATAAACTACATAGAGTTAAAGGACATCTAAATGTGTTTAATCAGTCAATGCAAATTCATTTAAAACCTGTTGCAACCGTCGTGCAATTAGAATTATGCTAAAATATGCTGATATAGTGCGGCATCAGTATAACCTTATGTGTCGATTGGACACAAAAAAGCAATTAAAAATGCAAATATTTTTGACTGTTCAAGATACTGGCAGCAGCCTGAATTGATAATCACAATCCCTCTTGAGCCTGTGTTTGTCTAGGCCACAGGGACTTTACAAGTGAGGCCTGACGGGAGTGCTGGAAATAACTGATGGAGGCGAGAGAGAAGTCCTGAGTGACGAGAGTGGCTTTTTTTCTGACAGACACCAGCCAATACTGTCTGCTAGAATTTTACTTGCATGGCTGATGACCTGGAAGAATTTGCTTTGCTTTTGATAGAGGCAAAGTTGCAACAGAATATAATATTGAATCAATACTAGACATGTAGACAGCTGTAAAATGTCTTTCCTAGTTTGCAACTCAGCTTGAGCCATGTGGACTGCATGCGCTGCAATTGAAATCTGAACCATATGGACTCTGACAGTTGGGGCAGAAAGACGCTCTATACACCAGTGATGACTCGGAGCCCTAAATCTCTCTGATAACAGGCTGTGCCAGGGCCTCCTGCACACTGTGTCAGCATTTTGGGAGAAAGACAGGAGGCAGTCTTTCTTTATTTCCTGGTAATTAAATGCCTTGACCTGCTTCATCACTTGGCCTTAGGCTCACGGGTTTGAGGAGAGGTAGGGACATTATTGCAGCTTCACCTTTCCCCACAACAGAGTTTCTTGGCCATGGAGGAGCTAAGCTGAAAGGAACTGACTTTGGTGTCAAGATGTCCATATACTAGTGGTATCTTCAGGTGAAACACAAGTGTATGTTTGCTTTCAAGCCAAAAACAGTCCTGCCTACCATGAAGAAAGTCTTGCTATGAATTTTTGTCCCTTTTGAATCAAAATACAAAGGGAAATAGTTTGAAAATCACTCACGCTCACTTATTAACCCTGATTACTCATGTCAATATCAGTAATGCAAATTGTATAGAAGGAAAGTCTAGAGAATCAGAGTAGACAAAGCCATCACTCCCAGTAACACATGTACCTCCCTTCTTTTTTCAGACCAGGGCACCAAGGTGCTCATAAAATTTGTTATGGTTTCAGCTGCAATAATTAATATTATGAACACCATGGAAAGTCACTTTTTAACAATTAAACAGACATCACAAACATGGGCAACAAAGAAATGAAAAAAGCATACAAAACAAACCCTGCTGATGGACAAACATCAGATCATATAAAGTGAAGAAGGAACTGAAAGGTGGTTTTCTCCTTATTTATTTAAGGGACTTTTACCTGAGGTACTACAGTTTTTTATCTTTGAATTTATTCCATTATTGACCCTTTATCACTTTTTACTAGTTTCCTCAGTTTAATATGGTTTTATGTCATTTGATTTGCACTATGAAAAGTGGAAAGTCACTAGGCGATGGGCAGCGAGGTACTGCTTACCTGGTATAGCAAGGAAACTACAGTGGAATAAAGAGTGGGCATTAATTATGCTGCTGTTCTAGTTTTCACTTGAACAGAGGGCCATTAATTCAAGAGACAATCATGTCCTGGCCCTGTAAGCCTCCCAAGAGATAAAGGCACATCGTCTTGACGACATCAACTTTGTGATAAAAGACGTCGTGCAGCACATTCAAAGAGCGGGGACACATTTGTGCAATTCTATCTGACAGTGAGCACATCACATCATCCATACAATCAATCCAATAAATATTAGCTTTGTAAATAAAAAAGATTATCATCATTATTAAAAAAGGATTAGTATCATTATTGTGCTTCAAAGATGAGAAAAACATGGTATGCACTTCCCAGCTGTCATTGCTGACACTGATACTCTTTAAAGTGAAACAGAGGCTTGATATGTATTTCAATTAAAGTCATGGTAAATGTTCACTTTAATGTAAGACACTTTCAGTGAATATAAAGGAATCATATACAGAGGGAGAGAATATGTTATGAAAGAAGCATTTCTGTTCCTGCTGTGACCTTTTACTACCACTCAGTAAGTGATAGGACATCATCTGATGAAACAATTTGGATTTCTCTTCTGCTAAGATTAAGAAGAGAGAAGGCTGTTAACAAGAATCTAAGGTGGCATTTGACAAAGATAAGTGCTGGCAAAACTTGTCTGGAGATGCAATCTGTGGCCTTTAGAAGTTAAATATTAGGTTTGATGCCTATCTCTGATTTTCTTTTTCTTTTTTTTTTTTTAATCAGCCAAGCAAAATTAAAAATAGGATTATTACCATTCTTGGGTACCCCACTCATAGTTTTGGTAATTTTTTTTCTCTCTCTTTGAACTGATTATATGTGCACTATGCATCTACAGAGGCATTATATCTTGGCACTGTAACAACTGGTTAGACGTGTCACATTCATTTAAAAATTAAAATAATTACAAACAAGTTGATGAATGTCCAACAAACAACTTACCTTTCAAATGTTTTCAACTTACATGTGTGTTTATATAATATAGCATTTTCAAGTAATAGATCTGAACAGAAAAAATAACAATAATCAGTTTGGGCTGTAGACAATTTATCATTGTGATTGTCTGTGCTGTAAATCTACTGTGTATTTTCTCCAAACATCTATCACAAGCCTGTTTGTCCTGGAAGAGGGATACCTCGTAAATTGTTGTTTGTCAGGTTTCTTCAATTTTTTAGCATCAAAAGGTTTTTGGGGGGATTTTTTCTTTTTTTTTTGATTTGAGAGTCTAAGAATAGAGGGTTTCTTGTGCTGTACACATCTTATGTCCCATATGTCCTATGTCAATTTTCACTTGACCTGATATGCTCTGCCTCAATATTCACTATTAGCTTTGTTTAGACTGAAGTACAGAAAACAGCATTTATTAATAATTAACTTCACATAATTTTCTTATAATTAATTTACACCTATTCATTGAGGATATCCATCCAAGTATTTCATGGTCATTTCTTATTATCATACTTTGCAAAGAGCGTGCTCTGAATCAATTACACTCATCCCTGCAGCCTTTCCCACCATGGCCTGCTGTGGGCTCTGGAATCCAGTAACCCACAGCCATATGCTAATCAGACTCACATATGTCGCCTGTGAGACTATCAAAGTGCCCGCAGGACCCAAAGGACAGAGGACGATGCTGAGACTGGGATGGGGGTGCTGGATAAGAGGCTAGCTGTTGCCCTGTACATGTCTTTGGGTTGCTGCATAGAGAGAGAGGGACAGGACAGTGACTGGGACAGTCTGGCGTGCAGTGTACTGCCAGATGGAGAAATTGCCCGCGAACATTCACACTTAGTAGGAGCAATGATACTGGTGCCAGAGAGCATCCAAAATAGTCTCCTCTTTGGTCAGCATTCTTTTGACCACAAAAATAGCTTTCAGTATGGTTGGAGCCTTTTTCAGAATTGTCTGTTTTTGAACCAACACAGTAGCTGCACTAATTCCACGAGGACTGCAAAACAACAAATGACCCAAGTATAATTTTAGGGAGTTGAAGAGCACCCTAGTCTCAGATCGTGTACCTTTCAATCACACTTTCCCCCATTTTACATTGATATTTTATATCTGATTTGGTAAGATAATCTTTCATCCATTTGGTGACAGTGTTTCCCCTGTCTACTCACATTTCATTTGCACAGTGAAAACCTTGCAGGGAGCCAAAGAGGCTGTCACTGGAAATTTCAATTATAAGAACTATGAAGCCTTGCTCTCTCATCAAGGTTTCAACATTTATCCAGTGTTACTGTTGGGTCTCTAGTCTAACAAGCCTCTTATTTGTTGTGAAAATGTGACTTTACATTATCTTTTATTACCAGGTCCTTGTAAAGTGAAGATAATGATTTATCTTAAAATTTTAAGCAGCATAAAAGTAAGTGTGATGAGGCCTTCTCATCTCTTTCATCTACATGCACTACAGATAATCGAAAAAGAACATGCAGTACAAACTAATATACATTTGGTACTGGCTGAAAAACCACAAATGGATAGGATAGCAGGGGTCAAGAAAAAAGTGGCAAAGTGCATGAATTAGTGACCTGTTTGTCATGTTTGGAAGTGGTGAGCACAGTTGAGCTTTAAAGTACATTAAGACTCTCCAGACAGCCTGGAGGCAGAGCTGCAGACCTGACAGCAACGGAGCGCTCAGGGTCACTGGATCTTCTGCATCCTCAGTTATAAGCCATGCCCTAAATGCTGTCATCTCAAGACTGAAAGGTCCTTGGTTCGAGACACACAAGCACACCTCCTCCTTCTCACAACTAAAAATGTCTGAATAGGTTTTCCGGATCTGGACCCGCAAATCATTTGACTGTCGTAATCATTTCTCCATTAAATTTCAGGAACTTCTGAAACACATGGCTACTATGTTTGTATTGTCTGCAAGTCTTTCTATTTTAGGGGTGCTCTTTCTTTAGACTGCATCTGGAATAAGTACTGGAGACCTAAAGACAGGCTGTGGACAGCCAGTGATACACAAATATTCACATGCATACACAAATGTAACTGCAGTCTTACAATGTGTAACGACAGAAATATAACACTTAGGTCTGATAGTCTAACACTGGGCAGTACAGTAACAGATTTTCAGTTAACTAAACACTTGATTACAATACAATTTAAACAGCTAAAATATAATAATCTCAGTGGCATTTATGATATAAAGAAATAAAATGGTTTGCAACTCAACAATAGGAGAATTATCTCAGTTGAGAGCAATTCAGTGTTTACTCTGGGTGATGTATAGGTGTGTGGCAAATATATAGCAAATGGACACTGCAGATTTGTAGAGTGTAACTATTGAGTGTGTGACTAAAAGAAATGTTTGATGTAAGGTAGCCCAGCTACAGCTACAGCTTACAGAGTCAGTAGAGTAGGATTCTTATGCTTCACAATAACATTGTAGTGTTAATATTTCATCATGTCAACCTTCGGTTACATGCATAGTTACTGTATATTCGTGTGCTGTCTTACTCTGACACACTGGGACAGGTCTGAGAAGTTGTATATAAGTAAGTCAGGTCAAACTATCAAAATTTCTGACCTTTTGCTTTATTAAAATGGGTAAAAATATACCCTGCCAGTGCCAGCCTAGATATGAAGGTATCTTGCAGGTACTTACATTTACAGGTAAATCCCACTTCACTCACTTTAATCTGAAATGTACTGAATGCATTTCTAACTTCAGCACACATACATTTAGATTCATTATATTATTGAGACACTTTTACCTGGTGCTGCTTTGATTGGTTGTTCTGGTAGTCTGTGGTTTGGATCACCTTTGGACGAAGCCTGTGACAAACAAGAATAGAAGTGACCCAGAATTCAAATTGTAGCCTATTAAGTAATATCTCCAGAGAAACACAGATGCCCAGTGAGGTTTTTACATTTACATTTTCTTGTCCTTCACAGGACTGCAAAGGCTGTTGTGTTGCTGCATTTCAATGTACACAGTCCCTGTGAGCCACAATACAGTATATTGTTGTCTGCAATAAATCAAGCATAAGTCTGTCATCTCATGCCAAGAAAATGCCAAACAATATTTTGCGGTCTAATTGGATGAAAGAGCGTCTTTAGCCCAGTGTGTTCTGCGTTGAATCTCAGAAGTATTGAGTGTCTGGATGCCATTAATCAGAACCAAATGATCCTTACTGAAGCACACGGCAGGCCAAACAACTGAGTGGGTAGCAAAAGAAAATATTATCATCTAATACTGCAGTGAGTTAGACAAACAGCAAGTAATTACTTTAGTAAGTAATTTACTTTTTGGATAAGATAAATGTGCTCAAAAGTCAGGTCATATTTAATGAATTATAGTTAATTCTTTTAGTCTACATTTTATAGTTTATGTATTTAAAGCATTTTAGGATTTCTAAATGGCGTAGTCATAACAAAGCAGGAAATTTGACGTTAACTAACATGTTTTGTCCAGGAATACAATTAAATTCAAAGTAATTAAAGTCCTTATCACTTAATTACAACCTGCAGTCACAGAATGATCAGGAAGTCCCCATTGTTGGCTTCTGCAGTGTTTGCTATTTGAAGTCTGTATCCAGAAGGAGTGTCCTGGTTTTGTAAGGCACATAAAAAAGAGTTCAAAGTCCAGACCAAGAGAGTCTGTCAGTAAATAAGCCATGAGATTAACACAGTTTACTTCACACTGTATCCTGTAGACCCTGCGCTCCAGCTAAAAAAAAACATTCAATGCATTATGCAGAGATCCACTGACAACACAAGTGGAGGTGCATTTTCAATAGATACTGAATGTACAACTGCAGAGTTGTACATTACTGTGTGTAGTCTGGTGCATCCTTTGCAAAGTATGGACTGTGGCTATGCAGTGGGTAGTGGGAGTCATTCAGCTGGAGTTATTGTTAATTGCAGACTATCACAAGATATCTTCCTTGCAGTCTCTCTTGCTTCCTCCAAATTAATCTTGACTTCAATCTTTCTTCAATGTACAATTCTCTGTGGTTTTAGCTTTAATTATCATTTTACATGCCTAACTGCAACACTGATCTCCGAAAACAAATTTGATTACTTTATTAAGTTATTTCAAACCATACAGTGATTAAGCACTTAAAGTGGTATCTCATGAAAATGAGATCATTACTTCCTCGATCACACATGAAAAATTAACCTGCTACCTGAACAGTTTATTTCCGTGAGCAGTGGCCCTGTTCAATAAGAGACCTAACTTTAATTAATCAACCTCAGAACTGACAATACCCATCAGTACAGAAGTTCTACACCCTCAAACTTCTATGAAGCCCCTAATATGTTTACAGTTTCTCTTGTGTTGTCATCCTTTCTGTCTGTTCTTATTTGTCATTCACTTCATAATTATACACAAACATTAATCATATGTTATTATTGTATGCTACTGTGCAGAAAGAGCTCTCAGTGTTTAGAACTGCACAGCACAGCATGGTTTGTATCATGTAAAAGTGGGTAATTGTACATTCGGTTATGATCTGTACTTATTACATCAATGTCATACCAATAATTACAGAAACATCCTTCCTGTGATTACTGCAGTAGAAACTAATGATTTGTCTCAGTGCTGTCCTGCTTGTTGGAACTCTCATGCAGATCTTCCAATGGAGCACTATTAAGCTATGCATTTAAATTCTTTAAATTATAGGATGTAAGACATAAGAGTTGCATGGGTGTTTTATTTCTACAGACATTAAGTGAAACTGCCGCTGTTACAGAAACAAACGTTGTGATTTCTTGAATTTAACCCAGTTAGGCAGATACAGGAAATTTTCTGGAAGCATTTAATCACAAAATTATTCATTTCAGTAGCAGTAGTAGGGGGGCTTTAGCATCCACAGCATCAACAATCAACCAAATGGGTAATTTGTGTATTTGTTGGTATTATTTGTGTCTGTAGGTACAAAATTTACACAGAATTGGGCTTATAAAGAAAATGAATCATATCCAAGCATGGACCTTTGGACTTTGGAACTAGCATGTCTTATGAAAGGATCTAAAGTCAAGGTACAAGTACTGGCTTTTTCTTAACTTTGAAATGCAATTCAATCAATTTATGCAAGGGCTGACCAATTTATCTACTGGGCATACAGAAAATCCAGATGTCACCATAATTTCGTAAATATAATGGTGCATGATTTTACTTGGGAGCAGAATGATCCCCATTTATGGAAATACAATGTGTTTTGCATTTCCATAGCGTATCCAATAATTGCCTAGGTATTTTTAATAAGGCTATAACCCTGAGAAAACTCAAAACACTCAGACATCTGACTCAGCACCAACTAAATTGTGCTGCTTATGGGTATTGCAAACCGTCAGTCTCATACTGGGCAACATCTGTCCTCTGTTGCCACACAAAATGCCACCGATCACATTTATTTTAGTAAAGCAGCAATATGAATCATAAATTATGGACAGATAAACAGAGAAGGGGGAACAAGAGAACAAGATTGTCAAATCATCAAATTATACTGACCATATGTTACAATATGTTAAGAGCAGAAAAAAAAAGTAAAGATAATACTTTAATGTGCATGAGTAATAGCATTCGTCTAAATTATGATCAGTAAGTTAAATCATGTTCCCCGGAAGACACTGGAACACTTGATACTAAATGTAAATATAAAGCTTGGATCTGACTGTGTCTGTGGGGAAAAGCAAATACAGATTATTAGTAATGATACAAGTCATGGTGAGAAAATTATGTGGTCAAAGTAAAAAAAAAAAACAACAGCATTGCCTGCCAGCTAGAAATTACATTATGTACTATTATTGAAAGTGCTACATTGAAGTTGGAGGTGGTTGGTTTGGACTGTGGGTTTACAGAGCTCAGAGCTAGAAACTAGAAACACTAGAAACAAGGGTTTGGATAGAAAGTCCCATGTGCTGTTAAAAAAAAAGAAAGATCAAAATTAGAGAAAGACTGTGGTTGCTGTTAAATGTTCAAAAGTAAACTTGAGTTCAGCTGTCACCTTTCTCTATATTTAACCAAGACCATGATAGTTTCTTAGAGAAGTCTTTACAATTCATTACAATCAATTCATCACTTTCTGCTTTAAGAAAAATCTTTAAATGAAATGCTGCCTCTCTGGTTTGTAAACTTTGCTACCTCTGCTTTGAAAAAATGTCTCTGATTGTTAAGCTCTTACTGAACATTTCAGGGATGTTTTTTTAAAAACCCAGACTGTAGTGGAAAGGAAATACTGTTTTCCACTTATCTCTTGTCAGTAATGTCGTGGCATATGTATATATAGCTTTTATATGAATATTTAGTGTGTTAATTGAGACCCTCATCCTCCACTTATTTTAGTGGGACAAAATATTTAGTGAGATATTGAAAAATACATATTTCTGCTTTTAAGAGCCTCCACAGCAGATAATTTCATTATATATGTACTGTATGACACTTTTACAGTGCTGCACTGTCCCAGCCAATAATCCATTACTTGAATCTTTAAAATTAACCTAATAAGCATGAGTGGCCTATAACAGTCTCTTAGTGTGGGAATTAATCCAGAGATATGTTTTTGTGCTTTATATTTTCTATTCACTTTGTATCTCTGTTTGATTTGTTTCAATTTACGTAGTAAGGATTTTCCACACCTTAGAGCCTTGCAGTGACTGAGGTTGGATGGTACTGATTTTCTTAGAGACTGAATTAGCGGGATGCCATTTCACCCAAAATCCTGAGCTTAAAAAGCATTCAGCCTAATTGACCCTGCCTTCACCTCATCAGCACTAGCTTGCATTAGGGCACTAAGTGCATCAGTGCTGCATTACATGCTATTCCAGCAGGCCCACTGTGTATCGTTGTTTTCGTTGCCAGCCTCCATAATTAATTGGCCTTGATGAGCATAGAGATGGATACTAATTGGTCAGTTAGGGATGCCTTTGACTTTATGTTTTAACATGGGGATGACATAACATTTTAAATGATTCAACCAGCTATTTATTTTCCTTGATATTCAGTTATATATTTCAATACTCTACTACTTAAAGTGTGAACCCTGAATTTGTCTTTGCTGAATTAGAATCAGGCAAATAAAATCAATTACTTTCTTTGCAGATACAGCAAATCTTCAGCTTCTCCTTAGGCATTCAGTACCAACATCATTTCTTTGACACACCAGGTGTCTGTTGAAATCCACTGGTCTTTAAATCAAAATCTGCTTAAATATGTGTCCCTTTAAAATATGAAGCTATAGATTTTCTATGTTTTGGATATTTTCCCCACAAATTCAATACAGACACTAAAATGGAGTTCTGCACCAAACACATCAGTGAGCCACACATCTGCACTAGGTGACATGTTCCTTCTTGTAAAACATATATGTTACATCTTTTTTAAATGACCTCCAGGGGGTTAGACTTTCTTTTCCTTTGGGCTGCTCCCTTCAGGGGTCGCCACAGCGAATCATCTGCCTCCATTCAACCCTATCCTCTGTATCCTCCTCACCCACACCAACTATCCTCATGTCCTCCTTCACTACATCCAAGAACCTCCTCTTTGGTCTTCCTCTAGGCCTCCTTCCTGGCAGCTCTAACCTCAGCATCCTTTTACCAATGTATTCACTGTCCCTCCTCTGAACATGTCCAAACCATCTCAATCTGGCTTCCCTGGCTTTTTCTCCAAAACATCTAACATGAGCTGTCCCTCTGATGTACTCATTCCTGATCCTATCCATCCTCGTCACTCCCACAGAGAACCTCAACATCTTCAGCTCTGCTACCTCCAGCTCTGCCTCCTGTCTTTTTCTCAGAGCCATTGTCTCTAAACCAGACAGCATTGCTGGTCTCATCACTGTCTTGTCCACCTTTCCTTTCATTCTTGCTGATCCAGGGAGTTAGACTGACCATCAATTTTCAGTCTCTGGAGTAACAAGTCAACTGTGCAGCCACATGAGCTCTGTTTACATTAAGGATGTATATTGTCTCATGCTACACACAACAATGAGTACACCACATATTTCATGAACATGAAACATGCCACCTAGTGCAGTGTGGTGGTTCACTGGTGACTTTTTAATAGTTTTCAGACAGTAATGGAGGTTTACAGCACACAGTCACAGTGAATACACACAATCCCTTGTTGATTTCATTCTGTTTGTGACTTGTGGAAAATAACAAAACATAGAAAATAGTCCATATCCTTTAAGGGTGTCTCCATGGGTCACTAATAGTGTAAAGTGACCCATGGAGCAAAGGCTTAGATTAGACCTCTTTATTCCATAAAAGCTGGCCATCTGACATTGTGCAATTATTCTTCTCTAGTCAGTCTAAAGGATAATGGTCTTGTGAAATATTGCTTTTGTTTTATAAAAGCTAAAATGTGCTTATCCATGTAGATGAGCTGAACCTGGCAGGCAGCTCGAATGTGAATTCAGTAACTGCTGACTGACCCACTGACTGTCTCTTTAATAAATCCTCAGTTTCACCTCTGGTGCAAGGCTGAGCAATCTCCTCTTCTTTTTGTCTTCCTCTAATTAGACACATATTAGAAATGCAGTGAGAAACAATCTAATTAAGAGGGCCTGACTCAATTTGCTTGTGGAAAGTTCAGTAATGGAGGTGGTGAAAGCAAGGGTGAAACACAAGAGATAGGTGAAGTGGCAAGATGGAGCCTAGACTAAGCCATCTATCTCTCCATCTCCAAACCAATTAATGAATATTGCCACACAGACGTGCAAAAGACAGGCAGATGTGGGAAGATAGAACCTGTCATTTTTGTTTACTGTGTACGTCTTCATGTACAGTGTGTCCTTGCCTGCTGTGAATTGAAAGGTTTTGCGATTTACCATGCAGCAAAGACAGTAGAAATTCATCAACACAAATTGGACTATATGCATAAATAATTCCCTTCTCTCTGAGAGGTGCAAAAGCAAAACATACTGACAAAGCAAGTACATGAAAATTATGTCATTTATCTTCAGGCTAATTTGATTTAATAGCTGCAATCTTCTTTAGGCACAGTATGGGGTGGATTGTCTTTTTTGGCAAATATATAGTTTTTGAAAATAGCCACTGAGCCAGCAGCTTAAAAACAGACCTACATTATGTAGCCTAGCTTTTCAAGATTACAGATTTTCACCTGTAGTAAACATTTGTTTTGACCTAATGTTCTCCACATTTTGCTTGCTACACACAACTAATTATGCTAATAATTATTCATCATGTCTGCTCACTAACTAATTATGCACATCATTCACAAAAGGTTATATTTTTTCATTTTAATTTATTCTGTGCAGAACTTGATTTGCTGGTATTTTTGCAGGTTTGGTATAAATCATATTTACATTGACATGTACAGTCATCCTCACACTGACAAAAGCCTTCACCTTTTCCACTTACTACTTACTTTTATTGTCATGTAATGATTATTATATAAAGTATGATTATGTTTAATTAAATTATGATTATGTAAATGAACTATCAGTCATATATGACAATGAAAGCATACATCTAAATTGTGTTATAAACGTGAATATGGGGGTTCCTCTAATAAAGTGCCAGAGTGATGGACTTTCATTAAATTTTTAATTTTGTTAAATAAGACAATTTAGTTCTTGATTTTTATGAAACTTACTAAAATTTCTGATATTTTCTCTGCAAACATTTTGTCTTTACTGAATAAATTACCGTTAGTATCATATTTTGAACCATATTTTGGAACAAACAAGCATTTATAGTTGATCAACATTTATGACTTTCTTGTAGTACATTAGTGTTTTATCATTCAGTGTATTACTATTAGGCCAGATGTTTCTCTCCATCTAGAGTGTGAACATGAATGAATACCCTTCGTTCATTTTGGCACGTACTTTCATTCACAATGAAAGAATCCAAGAAACAAAAGGGCAAGAGATAGACTGTCTGAAGGTCACTGCACTGCCCACTAATGGCTAAAGCACTCCCAGTGGTGCCACAGAATAAGTCCCTGTTCAGGAACAGCGATTTCCTACAATGAACCAAAATTAGGAGGAATCCAGTGGCAGCCCTGGGAAAAGAAGCTATCGGTTGACTTCTGTGGAGATTACCACTGAAGGTGCCTCACTACATGGTCTGTGTGCTAAACTATGGTACAGAACATCATTAGATTTTGGTAAGATCTACAGCCTAGATCTTTATATGCCCAATACAGTGCATGTCCTGTATTTATTTAACCTCATATTAAAACCTTTAAACCATTTGTTGGCTTTATTTGTCCAACAATAAAAATGAGCATGTGATGCCCCCCCTTCAAAACCTAAATGGAAAACAGGGCAAAGACTATTGTAGGTGGTGAATCCAAAATGGTTTGCCAACTATATCAAAAGCCAAAGGCATGGTCTGCACAATGCCAGAACATGATGTTCAAAAATCTAGCCAAAATAATTACAGAAAGCCATAGACAGATACAAAAAAGAATGTGAGAGAGGAGGTATTATTGTAGATGTACAGAGAAAGCCAGTTCATTAGCCACATTTGCTTGGTAGACACTGTTTTTAGTGCAGTCAATTGCCAGTTTATTAGGTACACCTAAAACTATTGCATTCTAATAAAATGACCTGGCAATAAAATATACTTCCTATACTATAATACTTTGTTTTTGTTTAAACTGAGTAAGTGATAACTGATTAGTTCATGGAAACTAACTCTTGCTTGAAAAATATAATGATGGTTTAATGTCATTGTGGTGGTTTAAAAAGCATCCAGCCAGTTTTGAGGCAACAGTTCACGTCACATTAACTCCAGTGACTAATCAAAACCATCTAAACAGTAATATCAAAGCCCTTAGCATTACAGGCCTACACATTTGAAATCAATGAAACTACAAGCTGCATAAAATGCTCTCTGCTCATGTAGCATCACATACACTAGTATTTGTATTGAGTGAAAGCAGTATAAGAAAACTGCAGACAAGACTGCATTTATTTATCTGGATTTTTAAACTTTCTTCAAGTGAGTGATGGTCCATGCTGGGCCACTGCTTTCCTGGCAGGATTGCACCATGTGAGGAGGAAAGGTTATTTTACCAGGATGTTTCTACAGCTCGGTCTCCATACATCCAGCTGAGGTTGAGGTTAAACACACTTACTAAAGTTGCAAAGTCTACATTCGCGTCTGCATTACATTCAAGCATAAACACTCATTCTGTGTGGGTGATAATCATTCTTGCCACACTCACGCTCCTGCATTTGTGAGTGGTGGTGACTTTGTGAGTATCTTTGAGCATATTTTACAAGTTGGCATTACCTTTCACAGGCACTGTGAGGTGAGCTTGGGGCATACATAACAAAAAGAACTACTGCGTAGCTGTGTGACCCACTGGCACTAAGGACAGGTGAAGAATACTTAATAAGTTTTCTGACAGCTTCTGTGACAAAAATCACTATCTGTTTCCTAGTTTTCATTTAGAGAAGTCAAATGCAAGTACCATGAGACAACTGTTTGAAGTGCAGAATTCATTTCTTCTATTTATAAATGTATTTTATTTGCAATTTTGGAGAAAACGCCTTTATTAGTTTATGATTAAATTCAATTGAATAAAAATATGTGTATGGTAAAAAAAATAATGTTTGCAGATCTTCCTCTAATACTAGCTGATTCCAAACTAAATATGGTATGTTTTTTAGCAGTACTGCACTTAAACAAACCATGCCACTCAAGAAATGGTTGAAGGCAGTTCTGGCAATAGAAAACTGGGTGGAAACAGCTTGTGTTTTCAAGACAGCAAGCAGGAGGGTTAGCATAGGAGGAGAGCTCCAGGGTTTGATAAATGAGGCTGTGTGGCGGCTGCAGTACTAAACTGCTTCCCTGCTCAGCTGTGCTGACAATGTGATTAATATTTGCACGGCATTAAGCTAATTTATCATGGCCACGTGCAAGCCTATGGGAGAATAGACTGTCACATGGATGCCTGGTCTAAGAGAGGAGAGTAGGTTTGGCAATGAGAAGCAATTATTTCAAACCAAAATAAACAAATAAATGCAGGAAATTTATATTCGAGGGTTGAGTCTGCCAAGCAAGGAATTTGGGAATATGAGAAAAGCTAAGAGCAAGAAGTCGAATATTGCTGAATGTTGTTTGGGTAATAAACATGTGCCATATGCAAACACCTAGAGTTAAATATTAGACATGGAAAAGCAAATTTGTAGGATTCCTGTTCGTTTTCATTTGATTTTGATGTGATTACATTTTTGTTTGCAGTACAGGGTAGTACAAGTACTGTACTACAGTCAGTCAACAAACTAATACATTTGCTGTAAAACTGAACATTGTTATACCACCTTGTGTGATTTTTTTCTTAATACAAAAGAACGGACAGTCAAAGTCTGCAATTAACTAGAGAAAACATTTTAATACATAGCTTCAGGTAGATGTTCCTAGGACCTGATGGAGACCAAAACAGAGTTTGAAGGAGGATGACTTTTGGAGTTGTAGTTAGCAGAATAGCTTGACTGAGCTAATAAGTTCGACTTGCATCTCTGTTTTCTAAAGATTTAATGACACTAATTTGCAAACACCTTTTGGAACAAATGTGATGGTAGTGTAGCTGTTATATACTTGTATATACAGACTATTTTAGGTGACAGAAATTGATGTTGGAGGGTTGTTAGTTGGCTTGTTTTAAAGAGAAAATGCACTAGTGGCACCTGGCTACACTAACATAAAACTCAGTTTATGCTTGAAAAAACAGGCTCCCTAAACAAGCTCCTCTTGGATATATGTGGGGACATTTTTGGGGGTTGCATACAATGAGATAGGAAACACTAAACGTAAGAAACAAAAGGGAGTGTTTCTTGGAGTAATTTTTTCATAGAAAATATTTTTCATAGACTGTTGAATTCCCATTAGGTTGTTTTTTTTTCACCAGAGAATGGCTTATCAGTAAAGTATGGATTGTTTGGTTTGTGGATGTTGTGGAGATAGCTTTGACTCTGTCTCCCAGGAAAACCTTGCAAGTGAGCAGGTGACATTTCCACAAACTGTGCTAGTTACAAACAGCAATGAAATTGCTGAATGTTTTTTTCAGATTATTATCAGCCGGTAGGTTGGTTGAATATTCCCACTACATATCAAAGTGATCTGTTTATGATACAGTGAAGCCTGAAATATGGAACAGCTTTTGTTCATCTGTTGTGGAATTCATATCAGAATGTATTTCCTTCAACCAATGCCATGTCTGTCAGTACTCTATGTTTAGTTTCTCTGCTGCAGTAGGACAAACTAGGCAGGCGGCTGGCACTTGGCAGGGATTCTGCTGCCTTGGTCAGTAGCCAGTATTAAGATGCTACTGCTGTCAAGGGACCCTGGACGAGAAACCAATAGTCAGGGCAGTAACTCACCCTTTAAGACCATTGCCTTGTTTAGGAAAGTAATCTACCCCCAAGCCGCTGCCTCATTCCACACATGATACATCATTGACGAACACTGGCACAGCAGTATTCAAGCAGCAACACTCAGCCTCTCTACTGCACAGCAACGATCAGCTCGGCCTTGCAGTGTGGAATATTACAGTCTGCCTTTAGCTAGACCAAAGGAAGATGTCAAAAATAAGGGCGTTCACAGTGAAATATCATACATCACCATATGAGTTTGTATTATTGTAATACATTATGCAAGTCACATCTCATTTCCACTCATTGTCACTGGAGTGCTTTCGAAAAATACTGAGCTCTCCTTGAAACATTTACATCTACTCAGCACCTCAAGTTCCAAAGTTGGCTGTTTCAGTACAACAAAATGTTAGCAAATAATTAATATATTTTTAAAAACTGTTGAGATTCATTCCTTCTTAATTCTATCTCTTTTAATTCACTTCTATAAAGAAATCCAAAAACTAGAAAAGTGTGAATCCAGAAGGCTGCAATTACAAAGGACTTCTGAAAGTCAATAACAACTATGGGTCGAATTCATAAATCCTGTATAGTGATTGATTGGTTGGTATGTTGCAAATGGTGGTATTTGTCCACTCCAGTCAGTTTTATGTCATAGTGTTGTAATGATAAGAGCTGCTCTGGTGATCTCTCAACTATAGTGGAACCTTGGAGACATAAGAACAACCCTTAAAAAAAGAAAGACTAGGAGCTTGGTCATTTAACATAGTCTATGTGTCTCAATAAATATCCAATATGCAAGACATGATGTTTTTCCTGCTGCCATCTGACCTTGGCTTCTGTCTTCACCATGCATGGGAACAAGGAAATGCCAATCAGACTTTACCTTATAATGCATATGCACCAATTTTAATCTAAAATCTATCAAATCTATCTGTAGGAGTACGTAGAGGAGATACATCTCAGTTTCTTCTCCACTTCACAATATAGTCAAGCACCTATGCAGCGAGATACCCATCAACAACCACGGCAGCAGTCCCCTGAGACAGGTGAGTGGGGAAATGTGCTCAGTTAGTGCTGCATTGTCTCTGGTTCAGAGACATCAATGAGAACATGTCGAAAACAACACAGATACTGCCAAGGGTTTTGGCACATACATCAGTTGTGACCTTTGTCAAAAATGAATGTGTTGTTAAACTCAGTGTATGTAACAGTGTGCCACATTCAAGAGGTAGCTGACAAACAGATGGACATCTGCCTGGCATCTAGCACGCGGAACATCAAGATCAAAAAGCAGCAGCTAAATAAAGAAAAACTCAGAACAGGACACTGACAACTCTACCACAGACCTAATCTGTCTGTCTGCAGTTTGCAACAGATTCACTACAGCAGCACTGGAGTCCGTTCAATATGCAATATGACATTCACTCAATATTACATTTAGATAAGGTAATATGGCTGTAGCTGTAAGAGAAAGAATCAGTGTGTTATATTTCTCATGCACTATATTTTTTATTGGTTCCATCATGTAAGCAAAACTCCTTGTGCTAAAATAAGTCTAGTAATCCAGGATGTCAATAAAACCTCACTGAGGATATCTTCCCTTGGCTTCAAATGCAGTGTGCTACACACTGGCAGACACTAATAAGACTGGCAATGCGAGCAAATGCTAATAACTAAGACTAACTAACAGAACCTAAATATTTACTCTTGTAGCCAGACATTTACTGTATTTTGCATCTAATCTGCATTAGTACTGCAGCAGCCACTGCAGCCTGTGCATTGTAATGTTGACCTAAATCAGCACGATGCTTCAATCAGTCAAACAGAAATAGATGGAAAAGGTAAAACAAATCCTGGTGCAGTGGAGAAGTGGTGTAGGAGTGAGGCACCTAGATGGCCAGAAAAACGGCTTCTTTTGTAGGTCAACACTTATTTTGGATGTAGTGTAGACAATGTACAAACCTAGTAAATCTGTAAAAACACCATGTGTAACAATGTGTATTCAACATGCGTGCCCCGTTCTTTCTGCACCACAACCATCAATTTGTTTTTATATCTTAGCTGTCACGACACCAAGGTGCATGCAGCATTTTGGTGGAAAATTCTATTTGTAAATTTTGTTCTGTATTATATGGTTCAAATTATAATCGCTGCCACTTCACGTTCTACGCTCCCTATGAATTTTCACTTGTAGCAGAACATATGCCATTTGGTACTGTAGGTGCTTTTATCTAAAGTGCCTGAAAATATCAACATGAGTGCTTTCAGTTTCTGTATATGTGGCCCTGGTGAGTTTGAACCATTAACCTTGGATGTGTTTTTGACATGCTCAAATCAGAATATGTAGCATGTTGAGTCTGCAGAACAGCCTGGCTTCCAGCTGATGCTCTAGTTTTTCTAGTACAGATTATTCGGTTTAACCTCTTTTTTTTTTTTTTTTTTGCAGAGAGTGACTGAAGTACACAGGGACACTTGTGCATCTTATCTCGTGTCATTTATGCGCTTAAATTGTTTTCTTTTGGGATGAAAGAAAACATCTAATTCAGTAAAGAACATTCAATATGATTTCTATTTAGACTTATGGACATATGTCCTCAACTAAGTGACATTGCTATGGCAGGAAATAAAACGATGAGCACTGCGGTGCAAGTACTATGCCAGTGTGTTCTGCTGAGTTATAACACTGAGATGAGCGTTTGAAACTTGTGGTGCAAATTTTGAATCAAATTCTAAGGGCTCAGAGTGGAATGTTTAAAACACTTGGATGCCAAATGAAGATCAGTTGTGATAATTTTATGGGTATTTTGCCCAGAGTCCAAACATCAATGATTAAATGGACTACATTAGAAGAAAACATTCAGCATTTCTTCCATCATGTGTCAGTGATGGAGTTTAAATAACTGCTATAGCTTAAACAGCTGACATGCCTTTAAGAGATTTCTCAACCAGTGCCTTAAAAATACTGATATTTAAAATCCACTTGGTCTCCTTTTTCCCAGAGCTGTCTTTAGCAAAGGGTTTAAAGGGTCATGAAAGTGAAGATGTAAATAACTATATCAACTTGAAATTCAACTGAGCAAAGGCAAGGCACCTAGACTGCATTTGTGTGCATTTCTATGACAGAAGTGACGTTCTCTTCCAAGCTCTGAGAGCTCGGAAATGCTGTTTAATGGAAGTAATCTGAGGGATGACGGAGGAGCTGGGTTCATGCTGTGGATTGTGTGAGACTGATATGGACTGAGAGAGAACATCACAAGTCCCTGAGCTGGGGTTTCTCTGTCAGCCAGTGATCCCTGCAGCTTGCCCTAGGGCCTGTTGGCAAAGAAAGTTCCCAGAGCTTTCCACCTGCAATGTCACGTTGATTACACAGCAGGAAGAGCAGAAAGGAGGTTACTCATCAGGTTTGTGCTCACTTTCACTTTATGTCTCTTTCTCAGAGCCTCTTTCTTTTCCAAGCCTATCAAAATCAAAACTTCCCAACTGAAAACAAGCAAGAAAGGGTCAATTCTCTCAATTCCAATTGCCCACCACGCTTAAAACATCTGTCAGAACCTACCAGGGATAGCTGAAAAATGATGAGTTTCCATGACAACGGCTCTGCCACTTTGACACCTGTGAGTGTCCTGCGGGAGAGGAGGAGGCAACGCCATTCTCAGGGTCTTTTCTCACCTTGCTGTTTGAGAGAAATTGTCCCACTAGAGCATACTAATGGGATGGTGGAGGTCATCACACTAAATGTGGTTGACAATGGTAGCAGCAACCAGGAGGTGTTAAGTCATGAGGTGTGATTTTTGCCCTGTTTATGGAGGTTTTCTATTACTCTTAACACTCTTAATGGCCTGTTTGAAATCACGTCCATTTGTAGTCATCTTTTGTCCTCCTAAATAGATCTGAGGCCTCAAATTGATGTGAACAAAACAAGAAAAAGCAGCCTCGGTCATTATGGTTCCTTGTTATCCAGGTTCAATAGAACAAGAAACAGCAATCTTCTCAACAAGCTGCAAGTAGACTGGTCTTTTCTCTTCAAGCTGACACACCGGTAAGCTTCTATATGAGAACTGAAAAACAGTGCCTGGCACTACTCTGCTTGGTTGATCTTAGAGAAGTCTCTTGTGCTATGTGTATCTTCCTCTAATTGGACCAACCCCCATACCCAGGCTCTGAATGGCTTTGTTACTCTCATTGGGGGAACCAGAGAATGGGCAGCTGGGCAAGGGGCTGGGGTTGGTGGGGGTTGAAGAGGAGGGTGGATTCAGGAACATCCAGAGGGCATAATTAGCAGCAAATCTGTGTGCACCTGCTATCACCGTATTGATGGGTTTTGTGGACTAGTATTTGTTATTGGGTGGCAAGGGCTGGTGCACCCTCATTAACACTCCTCACCTTTGGAACAGAAAGTAGTGGAAGTAAACAAGTGAGAAGAAGAAAAAGAATTTGTTTTTCAAACACACACACACACACACACATACATACTTGCAGGATGCACATAGAAACAATTACAGCATACCTGCATAAACAAGCAAACAATCACACATGAAAAAAAATATAAACAAATAAATACACAAAATTTTTTACATTTTGAAATTCAAAGTTGATTTTGTACCTAAAAGAGAAAAGTCCCATAAGATAAAAAAAAAAAAAGTTTCTGCTTATATTTAATTTGACCTAATGTCCACATTTTACATTTAATATTTACTGTTAATATTTACTTACCACACATACACACACACACACGCACGCACACATGCACAGACACACACGCACATACTTGCAGGATGCACATAGAAATTTGGATGACACTGGATAACAGGAAAACTGAAGCAGAGGAGAGTTAAAATTAACAGAATGGGGTAATTCTGACCTCAATTACCCCTGAACAAAAACATGGTGAAGAATTACAAACATGGAGGGAGGTAAGTGCTGATGGTGCAACTTACATGTGCAAAGTCATGACTTCAGTCTACATGATCGAGAAATGTGGGTTTTGTGAGTTGGTGCCAACACTATTTATTCACTGAATTAAATATCTACATTACACATCCATCCATTAATTCATTATCTATACCTGTTTATTCCTAACCAGGGTCATGGAGATCTGCTGGGTACACCCTGGAAAGGTCACCAGTATAGATTACGCATGTTATCGATAAATGTTGATATGCTGAAGGTGTGTCATGATCAGTAGGAAATAGCCATTTTGTAGTTTCCCCTTTAGTTTTATTTGAGCATTTCTAGCTGATTGTTCTCACTGTTTTGATGATGATGCTGAATGCTTTAATTGAGTGGTAGGTGTTCTGAAATTTTGCTGTCTTTGGAAAATTACTAGCCATCACCAGCAAAACTGCGGTCTTCCCTTCACTAGCTGTCTTATGTCTTCAGTTTTCTTTCACAATGAAGGATGTAACATTGCAAATCTGTCTGACTGCTGTTTATTTAAAATAACTCATAGATACTTCATAGTGCCATTTGGTGTTGGAAATGTTGACAGAATTCAAATGGGTGGTTATATAATAGGTTTCAAAAACTAAGATACATTAAGCTTATATTCAAAACAGTATGTTTTGAAAGGATGTTCAGTCCCCTTCATTCTTATTTTCTGTGGTTTAGATGACCACAGCTCTTTTTTATGCCTGAGTCAAACATCTCAGTCCCTCTGGTCACTGATAGTGTACTTAAGCTTTCTCTCACATGTCTCCTCTGTGCTGCCTCAGCTTTTCACCCTTTCTCTAAATACAGAAGAGAAAAACAACAAGGGAGGAGTGAGTCCATGTTTGCATCTTACAGTGGGTGAGTGAATTTAAAATGTTGTTTAATGTTGTTTTGTTCTTCCTCTTTTAAATGTTAATCACAAATAGTCTTTAAGATTCAGTTTGTCTAAAAGTAACCATATTTATTATACGCATCCATTTTGTTTTACCAAAGGTTGCAAAATAACAACAAAAGGGGCTATCTCATATTTATGTACACTAATTGCTGCAAACTTAATATTTACATTGAGTGTATGCCCTGGATGTTTGTTAAAAATTGGTGCTGAGCTGATATTTTGTGGCCTCGTAAGAACATTTTGCTCTCAGCTCACCAGTACATTTTTTCAGACGTTGCCAATTTGGCACTGCATAACCAATATTTCCCCCAGCAATGTGTTTGAATGATGTATCACTTTTTAAAAATTTAATATGCAACATTAATCATTCTGCCATGGTGTCATGCTGCCATTTCATGCCCTTTCAAAAATACTCAAATACTGTGAGACCAAAAAAATTGTTTGAAAATGACAAATACCCCCTGCTTTCAGACCACACAATCCCTTTGAACTCATTAAAGTTTCTTGCAGGTCCAATTTTTGGTCTCTGTCTTGTATTGTGTTATAGTTTAACATGTATTGTTATAAGCACGTATTGTTAAGTACTCATTTTATATCCCATTTCCCTTATATCACTTTCCTCTCACTCTTCTTTTATTGGTGGCGTCTTACATCCAAGCTCACTACATTGAATTGTTTTATTTTTAATGTACCTGGCACCTTGATATGGAAAGGAAAAAAAACATTCAGCCCCTCCCTGAAATATTACCTTTTACCTCCAATTCTTTTATATATATTACTTGATGTACTGTCACAGTGCAGTTGATTTGACCCTTATGTAGCTGTTATTGTTACTGAAATTAGTATTAGATCCATAATTCAGTGTGGATTGAGCTTTTATTAGGACTATCACATGCTGCAGTATTTGTTTGGTTTATTTTCCACAGACACCAGATAGGTTGCAGTCTATTACAGCTTTCCTCTACTTTTGTTTTACACAATATCGACTTAATCTGAGTGTCTGTGATAATGAACCTCTGTCATTTCTCTGTATTTCTTTATGATTTGACAGGCTTGAATTATCTAACAGGGTTTGAAACATCAGGGGTGGCTGAAGATGCGAGAGCGATTTAAAGAAGTATGTTGTTCAGGCAATTAGTTTTTTGCAGTACTCCGTGGGGACCTGCATACATGGCAGCATCGGCTCAGCGGTTGCAATTAACATCTTGTGACTTGATATTCCTTTATACATTTTTAATAAACCCATTACTAACATGGGTATTGTTGTTCCACAACCAAAGCTTAGTACGGTGATGTACAGTTACACTTATTTATATCAGTTACACTTATTTATGTCAATATCACATTTTGTAACTGCAGATTGTCTAACTGGATTTTTAATTTTTAAGGTTCCTTAAAACTTGTATTTGTAATCGTAATTACTGAACGTTTCTTATTTTAACATCTCAAAGCTTGTTTTGTATGAGATTAGATGAGATGATATTTTCAAATGTATAGCTATTTCTTTAGAGGACAACTATAATAATGACTGTAGTCAATCTTCATTTAAAAGTAAACACAATTGGTGACCATCTTACTGATAACATAGCAATGTAGAATAACTGTGTAAATAATGAATCACAGTGTGGCATGAACTGGTCAGTGAGCATACTGAGCAGTGAGATCCCGTACACTAATGAAATTTCTGCCTGCAGGATTTATTATGGCACCACACAACTGATACAAATGGCAGCGTGGGGACATCCCCGACCCCGACTGATTCTATCTCACTGTTATCAGTCTCCTCTGTGTATTTCTGGGTGAAGGACACGGTAAAAGGCTGCAGACACTCATTGATCTGATGCCTTTGATTCGAAAATGCAATTAGAAGCTGGCCCCAACTTTGTGGGTGGTTATCACAAGGCACATTGCTGTACACTCGGATGACTTAATCTGGATACACACGGTAATGATTATTTCCTAATTACTGCGGTCTGATTCCAGTGAGTTCATGGCTGCATAGGATCAATTATGATGAGGTGTTTCTGATTTCCTCTGCTTGATATGTGCCAATGTTTTATATATCATGGTATTTCACACTTGCTGAAAGTGAAAGATGAGCATCTTTGGTGTGCTGTGTTGATAAATGAGCCATAACTGCTGTGAGAGTTCAAGTTCTGACCAACATTTTAATGTGCATCCTTTTTAATCCCACCCCTCTGTTCCTGATTCCTTTCAGGGGTGTGGACTTTCAAATGTCATGTTTCATTTTATTTCGTACTCTCCCTGATAGCACTTCTTCTCACTACTGTAACTGTAATGCATTATTTCAACACTCAGAAGGAATTATAACATGTATTTTCTTATTGCTACTCTAGCATGCATTGTGGACTACATCAGCACGCAGAAAACTCAATGACACGTGTGTTATGAATGTTTATAATTAGTATTGATCTACTGACGTCTGACAGACAGAAGAGCATTTATTAGTGAACTGATTACACAAAAGACTTCAAACTTACAGCATGCTTTCAGGTAAATATGGCCTGGAAGTTAACTTAAAATATTACTTAAATATATCTAATTACTTAAATATTATTAAAATGTTTCTGAAAATATTCCGGTAGCTGGTCTAGTAAATGTGCTGAAGAAGAAAACAGCAGCGATACGATGATACAAGCTGATTGGCAGGTTTTTCTTTAGCTTTAACAAGGGCAGATACAAAACGTTACAATAAATGCACACAGATGTGTTCTAACAGATGACTGGGTGGAAAGTGTGAACAAGTGTTTTGTTAACAGTAGTTACTGACCAGTATGTATCATCAAACTCTATTGTCTCTGCTTAATCAACAGAGTAGTATGACAATGTGGGGAATAAACATTTTGAATTTTTGGTGGATTGACCGACAGAGTTTTGTATCTGAATGTTAACAGCCAACAGCTACTTAGCACAAAGACTGGAAATAGGTCTAACTGGACCAAGGTTGCCTGTGACACCTACAGGCATAGCGGGCGTCACCCCCCTCAGTAGCTGTACACCTGGCTCCTCTCCTTCGAACTACCTCCAAACTGACAGGCTGCTGTTACTCCAGGTGACCTTCATGATAGTTTTCTATTTTACACAAAACAGAACAGCATCTAACAGAATCTATTATTCCCTCACTCTCCCCTCTAATTACAGTGTTTCAGTCCTATATGGCTGTTGATAATTGCTGTGAATCCCAGTTATGAAGACTGAAGTGCCACAGGAGTAGTCACCCTTCTGTTAATGTCTAAATTACTTTTTTCCTCATGACATTGTGTTTAGCTCTATACATGTGAGAACTTTTAGTGTCTACAAGGTTGTCACATAAAGCAGAGAACATCAGAGCGAGAACTGTACAACTGTAGAATTGTACAATGCTGTCTGAAAGTGCAGAGCTACCTGAGCTTCACTTCACCCACTCTCAAAGGGTCCACCTAGCAAGTTCAGACCAGGTAAAGGTTGCAGGGTAAAGGTTATTTAAGTCCATGAACACAATCTGCTCAAGGGAGAATAACAGGTCAACTAGCAATTTCTCCACAACATGCTCTCCTGCCTGTGATCACCTGTGCTCAGTAGTCAAACCTCAATTCAAACCATCTAATGTACTGAAAGATGAGACTGTATTTCAGAAGCTGAGTGTTTCAAATTTCAGTGTTGTCCATTGATTAAAGCTCAGGTTAAATTAACTGACATACTTGTGGTTATCTTTCACTGTATGTATTACAATGAAAGATAATGCTTTACATTAGAGTAAAATGCAGCATTTGACCTGTCCAGGGTGTCCCCCTGCCTTCCACCCAAAAGAGAGCTGGGATAGGCTCCAGCAGATCCCTGTGACCCTGTTTAATGAATGAGTGGGTATAAAAAATAAATGGATGGATGGATGCAGCATGTGAGATGCAGAATTATTCTGCAGTATAAGCTGCAGAGTTGTGGGGGCAAGAGGAACATTGTTTACTCATGGTTCATTAGTTTTTTTTGAGGTGGTTTTCTCCCTTTAGGCATCCTCCATGCTAAATAATGCTTTTCCTCATTTTACTACCTGCAATTAGCCTTGTACATTAAAGTGGTTGCTGATGTCTGACTAATAGCGATATCTATCACACCCCACAAAGCAGGAGGGTCTGTTCATAGCTAAGAGCATGCTGTGTCATGTGTTTCTAGAAAAACACCCCATTTATTTATGCAAATCCATCAAAATGTGAAACTTGTTTTTAATGTGAGGGGAATTTTGACAGGGTTTCTGTTAAAGGAGCATGTGGTTACTGCAAAGAGATGTGTGTGCAGTGCTACGTTGCTGCAATAGACATTAAATCTGGATCATGATTACTGCAAAACTAAAGAAAATATGTCAGTCAAAGTAGGTGAGCAAATTTCATTGATTACTGTTCACGTACTCCTGTCAGGTTCTTGATTCATTTTGGTTGCTCTCATGATGGTTTAGTTAGCAGTGATTAAGCCACTAAAAATAAGAATTTAACCAAGACTCATCACAAGATTTTAGTAATGAAACATTCACACAATTGTTGGACATGTTTTGATCAGACTTTTTGCAAGGCCTTCTTTTCAGAATGAAAATTGAGGGTATTTTACTTGACATTCCTATTATGTGAGACAAAGATGCAGGAAATATTCAACTGTAGAGTATATACAAGAACCAGTTCAAGCCTCAGTGTTTTTATGCAGGGACAGATGCAAAATTCCTTGCAATTGCATTTCACATTAAAGGCAAAATGATGCAATATTTGTCACATACTCTAAGAGGATAACAGCTCAGTGACTGCAGATCTGCTGCTGGGTTGAATTAGACATGTATTATGTATTAAGACATGCTTTTCACACCAACCTATCAAAAGACAGACAAATGGGTCGACCAAAAACTGAACTATAACAATATTGTCAAGAACAGAGAGAAATACAGGATCAAGCATATGAAGCTGAGGTTCAGTGATATGACAGTCAAAACATTAAACCTCTAACTAAAATTCAAAAAGTTCCCCTCAATTTAGCAGCAGTACTACTTATACCGTATACCTAATCACAAAAACCACCTAAAATGTGGTTTGCATCAGTAATTTCCTCCACCTTGTGCTGGCCAAACTTACACTCCTGTGAATTCACTGTAACATTATAGATAAGGTGAGCTAAGTTAAGATATTTGTGTAATTATAAAAAATGTCAACACTGGTTCTAATGGAAATCTGTAGATTATTTGAAACAGTTGGAGGATTAATGTTTATTTTCCTTTGAAGATAGACAAGTATTATAATTAACTCTTGTCATTTACGAAGCTTCATCCTGGTTTGAGTTTCAGTACAAAAGTGTCATCCAATTTTCTTCCAACTGGTTCTTTAAATGAATAACGCAGGTGATCAACGCAGGGGAATCTGAGCTCTTCAGACCTGCTCAGTGGCCCCATGTCACATACAAGAGCATTTTTTCCTGTCAAACACCTGCTTTGAGTTGTTTCCTTCATGCATCTACACTAAGTGGCACAAAGTGGAGGAGAACAGTATTATTGTGAGAGGGATCTTCAATCTCAAACATAGAGTTTGAATTGTGTAATGGTGAAATGAAGCTGTTAGGAATAGCTATTGCTTATTCATGAATGTAGTTGGGATTATTTCAAGAGCCTGTGAGTGTTCCTTCCTTTTTCCACAAGAAAAAGTATCTGGGACACAAGCTAAAGCTGAAGAATCACAAACTGCTTGTGTGCAGTTTAATATAGATGTCTCTCATGTCCTTTCTTGAAACAAAGGACATCAGCACTAGAGACATAATACTGTCAATAAAAAAGTGAGAATGTTATTTACAGAAACTCTGAAACTCTTTGCTGCACATAATCAGTCAAGTTTTGATTTCCGCATAAGGTGTTAATTATTGTCTGACTCTGGCTGAGCAGGCCTCTGCAATCAACACAGCTGAGTGGAGAATGAGACTGACTTGGCCTATATAACAGCTAAGCCTCATTAGCCACAGCCTCAAACCTGCAAAAGACTAGAAAAACAGAGAAACACAAACAAATTTCTTTTGACAATAAGAGACAACAAGACAACCGATTCCCACCAGAGTCACAGTGGGTATTGGCATTAATTGAACATATCCCAAACCCAGTGTGGAAATTTCCTGATTGTCTTTTTGAACACTTGGAGAAGCAGTGTCTTTAATAATCTGTGTGATTCTTGACCTTCATGCTTCACACTACACAACATGTTGAGAGATACACTGCTGTAAAAACACATGTTAATTTGTGAAGTAATCTTGCACAAAGTATTTATTGACAATTATTTATACCTAATAGTTTTCTGTGCGTGACACAATTGTCTATAACAGTCACAAGTAATAATGTGACATGTTCATGCGGCTTTTTTCCTACAGCACTATAACCAATATGGTTCACAGTCACAGTATATACCGTACCAATTAATAAGAAAGATATCAGATAGGGTTTAAGTCACTTTTTATATAATAAAAATGCAGATGTGTTTATATATGTGTAGTTTATATGTTTATGTTTATATGTGATAGGATGTTTGATTTTTTTCACTCAGGTTTAAATCCAGAAGTATCATGGTTTGCTATTTAGATAAGTACACATGACAAGATGTTGCCAAAATAAATGATCAGTTTACTTGTACTACCATAGGGTGCTACTTGAATGTGCTGTTATATTTCCACTGAGTTTCTATTAAGCGAGTCTCTTGTGAAACTTTGTTAGAAATAATCATAAAAAAAATAAGTAAATTCATTTTCAAGTGTTCAAGTTTAGAATTACTGCAAAATCAAAAGCCCTATCAGCTAATTAAGTACATATGACCAGAATACCTAAGAGCTCCCTTCTGTTGTCCTCTTTGCCATGCACATCCAGTTTGCATACATTAGTCAAAGCAATGATGTGGATTTGTTCACCACTTTGATGTGTTTTTGTTTGTAATCCAGTGGCCCTCGCTGTGCCATCAGGGCTCCATCTGGTTGAAATGTCCAGTGGGAGATAAGGGTTAATGACACCAAAGAAAAAGATGAACTGAGATGAATAATGACTTTTAATGTAGAAACTGAAGTTAGATCAGTAAATTCAAATGTAAGGTACAGTAAGTTAATGACAAATCTGGGAATACAGAAGGACTGAGAATTTGTTTGAAAATATGTCTAAGAAAAATGCATTGTATATAGTGAAATCAGAAAATGGGCATGTGAAATGTGAGCGATCATGGTTAGGTAAGTAAAACTATCATTTAGGTATTGTATTACAGTTTAGCCATCTGGAGATAGACATTTATAAAGCAACTTTAACTTTAGATTTAATGTCAAAGATTCGTTTGAATGTCATCCTTTTCACCACAATGCACTATATGCATGTTTATATAAGTATATTGTCTTAGACATTACATGCACTGAGCTCATTTTTGCATTTAAGGAATATCTTAAAATGCTAATCAGCAATTGAAAATTAGGGTTTAGTGCAATGTTACACCCCAACATCTGCAAATAAACTAATTCTAGTTTGTGATATTACAGCACAGAAACAAAAATCCCTTTTAACTGGCCTTAACTGTTATCACCATATTAATGAAGTTAAGAGTGAAAAATGTCTCCAATGTGTCTCCATGTTGTTTATATCACATAGCTCTTCTTGAAAGTCCCAAAACTGTTTAATAACCCAGCAATTATGCAACCTCATGAATCTTAAACTGTCAGTCTCCCAGTGCACTATAGAGGAAATTATTACTGCAAACTTTCTAAGATTAGCAGTTAATGAGCTTGACAATTTCTAAAGTTCGGAGTGTGGCAAAAATACGACCCAAATTTCATCCTGGACCATGAATAGAAAAACTGTACCAACTGTAACTGTATGCATATCAAGTTTTTTAATATACTATAAATATTCATCAGAATGTTCTTATGCTGCTCCAACCAGTTCAGTGTACAGATTCTGTTCCTGAGCAAAAGAGAGCATCTTACAAAGTGAGGAAATTGATTTAAAACAAGGGACATGCCTGCCACTGAACTTTGATGAAACTTCTTGGCTGAGCAGGATGATTTTATTTTTTCCTAAGGGGGAATAGCCTACTCTAAGTACATATTAAAATACTGTTCAGTCAGCAGTTAAGTGAGGACCTATGTGAACATTAAGCTGCAAAGTATAAATTATAGGGCCAGTCTTTAATTGCAGTAATGTGGCCATCCTGGAACACCATCACTCCACTTCTCTACTGGATATTTTAACATATGTGATTAACTATACTGAAGACATTATCAGTACTAAAATATACTATCCACTGTAAATCAAGAGACTTACCCACAATATTTTACAAACCATAACTAAATCATTTTAGTTGCCTCAACCTAACCATACCCAATGCAACCACGCTTAGAAAACTAAAAACCTGACATTATGGTCACCAGGTGATTAAAAGTCAGGAGGAACACATCTGTTTCTCAAAGCTTTGTACAATGAAGCAAAAGACTTTATTAGCTTGACTTTATGGTTGATTGCATGATGGGAAATTGTCTTGGGTAATGTACATCACCTTTACAAAATAAAAATAAAAACACTATGGTTGCCTGTTTAATTTGTACCATTAAAAGTAGAAGATCCATTTAAAAAAAAAAAAAAAAACTGGTTTACTCTAAATAATTAAAAAGGTACATGTCAGAGTTCAGGTTTCTAGCACGGCGGGCACCCAAAATGCAGACAGCATTTGTGAGATTGCATATAAAGGGCAGCTACCAAAGTTCATGAGGTCACATTAACAGGCTCATAGTGGGCGACAGTCACAGAGTTAGAAGCAGGTAAACAAATTCAAAAAACAGCATGCAGTCAGAAGAGGTAACAGGGTGCAGTTAGGAAACTGGCAAAATTGGCTTTAAAACTACAGCAGCAATCCAGTATAGATAATGTGACAAATGCTGTGTGAGAACTAGCCTCTCTATAAACACTGGAGCTGGGTGTGGGGACTAGCTGAGAATATGACTGGGTGAGGAGATTCACAGACAAAGGATACAACTAATGGACTGACACAGACATGTCTGTCAGAAAGTAATAAAACTTAACTGTTCACTGCAGTGCCACACCTGATCAGTAAAGTAAAGTTATTTTTTTAAATGATGCCAAAGGCTATAAATAAAACAGAACTCACTATTATTGTCCTGGAATGATGTCCAATACTATGAGCCAGTGCATATAGTTATATTGTAGCTACCATGTGCAGATATTGTACAAAACAAGAATTCTAAAAATTCTTCTTAAAAATTGAATTCATGATTGCACATAAAATATAGATTTTAAAGGCTAAGGCCTAGTGACATGCATATCATTCCTTTTAATATGGATGAGCATAAACAAACAGTGTTGATGAAAATCATGTAGAGAAACAGGAGTCAATAAGGCCCCTTAATTAGACAAGAGCTGCCCAAAGAGAACTGGATTAGCATCTAATTATTGAGCTAAAAGTAAGACATCAATACGCATGACTATTTCTGGTGCTACTGAGACATTACGCAGGACATGAGATTGTTTATTTAGTTTGGACTCTGCATCAAAATGTTTTCTAGTTTGATATGCAGATGGAAGAAAATGCAGCTCCACCGTCCAATATCAATCCAAAACTATAGCTGTGAGCAACAATGACGAACCCGAGCACCTTCGGTGACGCAAACCCTGGCATGACGCCATCTAATATTGCACTCTCAACATGGGACGTCCATCAAATCTACAGAACTAATGAGAGTGTGCCAAATTTCACAACCTTTAGACACAGGAATCACTAATTGCTAGCGTGCCACACGGAGGCTCTGTGTCAGTCTGGCATGTTGCTTATATCTATATCATCATAGTCATTATCAGTAACCACTGAAGTTTGGTGTTTATCAAGGAAAGCATTTCCCATTTATTTAGCGAGATGTGTAAATTCATCATGACGCTATTTCGTCACATTTCAACACATCAAAGAAATGCTCACAATTTGACATTTGCAATATAGTGACATGACGTATACCAGATTTGACACAAATCTCATGAAAGATATAAGTATGTTAAATTCCACTGTGTGTGAAAACACACAAAATTCCAAATACCTCTCTTCCTGTTTGGCGTGACTATAGCAATGTATATGCAAAAGGTTTTCTTACTGGGGAGTTCCATACAGTTTGGTGTGTGAAACAAGAGAAACATTTTTTCCAAAAATGAAGGAGTATATTTCAGAGAGAAATGATCTAGAATGATGACAACACTGGATGATGGTGAAGACTAGCTGATAATGATCTGTCTTAAAAACCTGATATTAAAAGCCGATGCAAATACTCAGTTGATCTTATCATAACTGATGTCTGTATGACCCAGATACTGTCTATACTGTACTTCACTGCATCTAAGGCCAGGCAGTCATTTCTCTCTTAGGATATGAGTCAGCATCATTCTGAGTACTATCAGAAACCAGAGGCATCAGTGAATAACAAGGTTTACATGCAGAAATCATAAGAGCCATAAATACTTTTCTAAGTTTGCTGTCTGTGCCCATGCAAGATGATATTTACTGCCATTCATTTTCATGTACAGTATGAAATCAACTTCCAGTCATTTGAAAATGGAGCAAACGTCACTGGATTCTGTCAAATTAATCATGAAGCCTTCACTTGCTATGATTGAAGTTTGACATCTAAGCCCCTACGTCATTCTTAGTACATGCTGCCTAACAAATAGGCCATGTTCTCTTATTGAGGCATTTTGTGTCCATAAGAACTTCAAGCAAACTGGGAAAACTAGATTAGAATAATCCAGTCAGTGCCAAACAGTTTAGTAACGGGCTTTTGTCATATATGGTTTGCAGAAACATTGGGTTGAACAAAAGTTACAGTATGTTCACTGTATTAAAGTCACAGTTCAATGCAATGAAAGTTGTGATTAACTAAAAGGTTTAAAAAGCTTCTTATGTTAATGACTGAAAACCAGGCCTCCTACTCTCCAGCTTACTATCTGCTACTGATGACTTTTATTTTCAAAGACTGTCCCAAACACCAAAGACAAAATTAATACATTTACTAAGTGCTTAGAGCTCTGACATCCCTGCTTGGATCCAGCAGATCCAGATTTGATTTCAAAATGGCTATTTGTGCTCCTCATAGTACTGTTTGACCTACTTCAAGACCATTGCATTCATTCCAGTCTTCCAGATTTGATTAATGGTGACATGATATGACAATGAGAAAACCTTTTCATTTCCTTTTGTACCGATACATTTTGGGTTTAATTAAATGCTTGTAAAGTCCTTAACAAATATTGAAAGAGTCTGTGAAAGTTTAACTTTGTAATTTCCTTGGAAAAATAGCAGGGATACTAAAAAAAGCCACAGCAAGAACACATCAAGACCACATGCAGAGTGCAGAGTTTGACAGTGTAAACATAACCTCCTATTATGCATTCCACAAACAAGAACTTGGCCTGAGTTTGTTTTCATCCTTCTTTATTGAAAACAAGCTCTGAGGCAGGAGGCGTACAAACTGCCTGTCAGTAACACATACACAACTCAACAGAATCTGTACTCACTGTCAGTAAACTGTGCAGAGAAACAAACACTACATACTGAGTCAACAACATATCTGTGCAAGCTGGTAATGTTGACTAAACATTTCTTCCAAAGATTCTGCACTCATCCTGTAGTTATATGATTCCACTTTACGAACATACTGAGGAAAGAGATGACCTGATGTCTAAGAGGTCAGAGCTCAGTCTGAAGCAGAAATTATGTTTCTCTAATGCACGTCTCTGCAGTACATACAGTGCATACTATAAAACAACACTCATTAGAATGTCTCTGAACATGCAGCCCTTAAGGTACATGTTTCTGAGCAAAGAACATGCATCAAGTTCCAGCTGTTGTGTTTTCCCATATTATATAGTAGCTTAAGAAGTTCTAAATCTGTGCTTTAGTTCATGGAACAAACTAAGTGGTTCTAGTTGGGGAAAGCTGACCAATACATCATTTCTGCTAGCACTCAAAAATATTACTGTCCATCTGAAAACAAAGTGAAGTCAGTCAACAAATGTTGGGCAGATGAAGCTCTAATATAATCTTTTTTTCTGGTGAATATATCAGTAAAGGAATACACTGGCAGGTTTTTGCATCTAAGTTTTCTTTCAGTTTGCCTAATGCTAATGGAGAAACACTGTCTCTTCAATATAAGGCAAAACTTGACCGCCCACTGTACAAATCTTGTGTGTTTGTTGTTGCATTGGGTAATTTGTGCTGAAAAATAAAGCAAAATAACTTTTGCTGATGAATGTTTTAGCTACAGCTACACTAAGCAAGCAGAGCTTTATTGTGCGGAAAATATTCTGAATTATATTTATGTAACTTTACACTATGCATAATTTTGAATCTGGTATGGAGCCTGAGTTTAAGAAGGAAGGAGATTTTTTTTTTTTTTTTTTAAGTTTCAAATTCCTGCTGCAAAGGTACCTTACCGCAGCTTTAGGGTGCAAAGGGAAACAATGCACTAAGGTCTGCTGTCTTATACTGCTTTGTACACCAGAAAGCAAACAAGTAATTGGTTCCATTTGAAGTTGAACACAGGGGAATATGGGTAGTCTCTCTCTAGCTGTTAGCACAACAAATGTCACACTGTTTGGGGGGTTGTTACTTCCTCAGATATTGATTCCTCCCATGTGACCTGAGACTGAATACCTTCTTTTATTTTCTCTCTGGTCAGCCAATCATAAGTCTTATAACTTTGGGTGCACTATAACCCTGTAACTACTTTTATTTGGTTTTTAATCACCAGTGATCCCCTCAGCAGTTCTCAGTCTAAAATGAAGCTCTTATCTTGATATTTCCTCTTGAACCTCATATAATTCTCATGCTCACTTTCTAAAGTTTATGTCAGATTCACAAAATTCAACGATTTGCGTCCTCCTAATCCTGTAGTAATCATTGTTTATGGAGGCACGGGTTGCAACAGGCGAAAGCTGGCCCCAGCTGTTTTTTTCTGACACCTGTCATGTCTGTTTCAACCTCTGATCTGTATTCATCTGTAGGCCTTAGCTGAGGCTGATCTCACAAAACTTGTTTGTGCCGCATTCACTGTATCTCATTGCAGCTGAGGATGCACATTTATCATTGTTATAAAATACTTTTTCCTTCTGTTTTTAGCAGGCTGCTGAGATAAGAGTTTTGTTTACTCTGTGCTAATAAGAGAAAACAAGTGATTTCCCTGTGAAAATGGAGGCAACACAAAACCAGGTTTGCTATGAAATTAATTTCAAACAAGTGTTTCATGTTTTTATTTAACTCTGAACCTTATCAGTGGGGAGTTCTTTTCAGTTTAACACCACTTTGAGGTGTCTGCATTCAGATTGAGTTTTGATACCTGTTTTCCACTCTTTGTGTGGCAGAGGATAACACTGAAGGTCTACTTGACACAAAGGCAGTGTTGGGAAATCTTTGCCTCCAAAGCAGAGCATTATTTAAGACCTCAGAGGTTATGGCCTTCGACTTTCCAAGAGAAAAAGAAATCTATTATTTGCACATTATACAGCAACAATTGGGTCTTTTTCTTGTTGGAAAAATATTTTGCTGCTACATACAAGAAACCAAGTTTCAGAAGTAACAAGTTAACAATATAAAACCTATTAATTTGTTAACTGCTTTTTGTTAAGCCACAGAACATGTGGAGGCCCTGGACTAATGCATTAAGCAAACACATTGTGGTTAAAAACATATCACCTCTTAATAATAACCAACACAAACCTTTTAACGGCTTTGTTAACATGATCTGTATTGGGAGACATTATGTGGATAATGATCTCTGATTTTTCATACAGTATTAATAAACACAATTAGTGCATTTCTGCCCACATTATGCTCAAATTCAGTATGAAAATATGTTGCCGCACTTGTTACGAATGATCCTGGGTTAAGAGAAGCTATATATACTGTAAGGTTTGCCTGCTAATGTCTATCACATAACCTTTGTCTTGGATATAATAGTGTAAGGTGGTCTGCCCTGCTGGACTATTATGTGTTCTTCCATCCCTGTCCAGATGATACCTAAATGCAGATCGTACTGGTATGTTAATATCAGATGGTCTGAATTGCCAATCAAATCAGCATATCTGCTGCTCAAGGACTATTTCAGTTTAGCCTTTTCAGTACACATTCAAGGTTTCTGCTCATGTTTTCTGGTGTCGCTCCTTAAGAAACAGAATTCGTTAAGTTCTTTCTTTGTCCTGCTGAGACAGAGGAAGATGGAGTAAAAGATAGAAGAGGAAATCTATGAAAAGAAAGAGAGCTGTGAAAGAGAGTTTGAAGGTGTTTATATTTTTAAAGATGTGCAATGATTTGACTTCTGAGCCGCTGTGGGAGGCTGTGCCAGAGCTGAGAAGCAACAGCAGCAACTATGTTTCCAACCTGATTTTTAAAACTGAAATGGAACTAAAATTAGATACATAAAACAGAAATGTACAAAATAACTTTCCAATGCAGGAAACAGTTAAGGTTAGTCATAGACATAGATACAGTATATCACATACACGGCATGTATACCCCTGGAGACCCTCACAGCCTATTGGCACACATTTCTCAGAGCTGAACCCTGACCTGTGTGGAAGTTGACTGTAAGGGGGAGAAAAGGCAGCAGTGACAAAGAGAGAATATCAGACCTGTCCAGCTAATTGTGCTTCCTTCACCAGTGCTTGCTCACACAGTGGGTTCTCTCCTGTGTCCGTCTTGACTGATGTGCTGAGAATTAGATTCTGTCACTTAAAGTCTCACCAGGGTGACACCCCACAGACTTTTTACCGAGCCAAGACAGGGTCTGCCCCAGTGGTATTTGAAGAAAGAAAATGAGGTTGCATTCAGTTTCTGCCTGCAATGTGTGACTGCTGCTTCAGGGGACACTGACAAATACTGAGAACTGTGCAGTACAAAAATAGTATTTTCTGGTTTGCCAAAACATAAAACGTAATTTATGTGGAATTAAATTAATTAAATTAATTGATACCATAGACTGGCCACACCCCCCTATAGAGTAAATAAATGAGGAGGGCATCTGGAGTAAGAAACTTAAACCTTTAACAAATAAACATAGGAAAAATGTAAAGGTTTGTATCACATTGGAAATCCTCTGGACAACATTATGACATTAAAAATTATTTAGCAGCACCACTATCTTTTCTCTGACCTTAACTAAACAATTTTAGTTGCCAAATCCAAACTGAACCTTAGCCATGCAGACAACAGTTCAGAAGATTTTAGATTTTAGAAGGTTATTAAAAATGAACTACTTAGTTTTAATACTTTTCTCTTTCCAAATACTTCTGTTATATAGTATATTCTGCTAGAGTGACATACCCAATAACTTTTTTTAAAATTTATGCTAGAATACTGTCATGTTTCATATTTGTTTTTTAAATTTACTTTAAAGTAAAAGAAAAAATGAAGCATCTACATGAAAATTCAATATTATGTTTTAAATGTCTTTAATTAAAGAATAACTGACTCTTATCTCTATAACAGTATTAACTGTACAAAGTACTTAGGTTTTTAACCTAATTCAAAACTCAATGCTGTAACATTAGTCACTCTCTTTACTTGCTTGTCTTCTACCCCATTAAATCTATATCCATTGTCACAGTCCTGGATATTTATACCAGTATAAAATTCCTTCCTACATGACAGGGTAACGACAGTGTGCAAGCTTATACATCAAGAAGTTCATGTTAAAAATGGAGCTTAGATGGATTTGTGAATGAATGCTATCTGGATGTTTTTACTGCACATCACTGCAAGTTTATGGAAATGTTAATACAGGCTTTACATGCATTAACACATGTCAGTATTTCCAACCAGTGAAGACAAGACAAGGATCCTTGATGTAGAATTACACAATAAAATCCTCTTGTGTGCAGAGCGAAGAGCAGGGTTATATCTGCTCAAGATGCCTTGGGCCTAGGCCTAGGAGATCACGGTGCATGGTGAGCATAAATATTCATATTTATGCACCACAGTTCAAAACCTACAGCTTCACTTCTATAATGTCATCAAAGTGCTGAACATTGCAAAATTTAGGCCCAATGCTTCAAATAGACAATCATGTAGCAACTTTATGTTGCATCATTTTCAATTAAGTGATTTTTTTTTTGGCTTTTTACTGAAAATTGAGACTCACTTATGTCAATCTGCAGCACAGTTTATACAGGGATAGCTAATATTCTTGAAAAACACTTATTTGCTTTGTTTCCCAGAGTGAAATGAGAAATTTGACAGAAATCTCAGTTAAGAATGGAGATGGATGGCAGTGATCAGACCTTTGATATACTGCAGATTATACTGGCTGATCAGATTACATGAGATCACATGACTGTGAATTTATCCTGCCCTATCAAGTGCAGCAAAACTATCAGGATTGTCAGGAAGATATCAGTCAGGCACAGCCCTGAGAAGAGGACTAATAAATAGAATTAAGTGTAGTCATGTGTGTGAGCTTACTGGAGTGTAAAAATAATATTATGCATCCTGGGATAGTTATGTAGAAATAGGAAACCTATTTTCACTGAATACAGGGAGAGACTAGAAATTTAGACAAGTGAGGGGACAGATTGTGAGGTGCAGACATAAGGCCTTTCACTGGTGGTGAAGGAGGGTGGGACAGTGATGGATGGGATAGGGGCTCTGTAACAGAGGAAAGGATGAATAGCTATTGTGACCTACCATTTCTAAAGGGTCAGAGAGCTTAGAGATGGCAGAAATGAGGTTGGTGGCCCTCTGTCTTTCCAGTTGAAATGAAGATTGGAGTGCATTTATGTCCTTTCTTGCCCAAGGTATTAAAACTGTGGTCAAGTAATGATTGAGATGTTAAAAAAGGGTAAAATTCCCCCACAGCTTCCTCTGCCGCACAGAAAATATCTTAGCTTTCACCTCTATTTTATGAACAATTGTGTACACTACAGTTAAAACTTTCTACACCATCAGTTCACAAAAATGCGTAAACTTTAAAGTTGCTTAAACATAAACAAATTTAAAGAACTGTTTAAATACAACTTTTAATTACTGGAGAAATTGTACAAACCAGTCTCCACACTACATATTTTGTGATTAATGGAAAACATGCTGCAAAGTATGATAAGCCAACAATATGAATCTTTTCACATAAAAACATGAATGGTGATGTAAATATGAGGGTAAAAGTGCCCTAATTAATACTGCACTGCTATCAAGAAACAGCAACAGCTCTCCAACCATAAAATGGGCTCTGGCAACAGCAACAAATCCCTTAGCATTTTTTCCCCACATTAATGTGAGCTGTAAGTAGACCAGGGGATTTGAGATATGTGTTTTTCTTCGGTTATTCACAGCCACCTACATTCGCCGGCTAATCAGAAAAAACGATCCTGTCAGAATAGTTTTACATACACTGATGCTTCAGTAGCATTTGACCCCTATCAATTAGACATAGTTTCAAAACGTATCGTGCAAGGTGCATGCATGTTCAAACTGCATATCATTAGCAAAACCAAGACATAAGGTCCAAATAGGTCTCTATAGAGTGCTGTGATAAATCTGAAGCCTACATCTGGTAAAGGGTTTAGTAATACCTCTAATGCTTTGAGTATTCCCACAGCATAGTGGCCTCAGCAATCATTAAAGGCTTGGAAACACCAGGAGTCTGCTGACTGGCCATGCTGAGAAACTGGGCAAGAAGGACATTGGTCAAGGAGGTGACCAAGAACCCAGTGTTCACTCTAACAAAGCTGTAGAAGGCCTATGTAGAGATGTTAGAACTTGCTAGAGACCTTTCTGAGTAACCAGGATGTGACAGCCCACTTGGAGTTTGCCAAATAGCATTTAAAGGAACCTGAGAGCATGAGGAAAATACTTTTTGGTCTGTTGAAACAACAATTCAAGCCTTTGGGCAGTTTGCCAAGTACTATGTCTGGCAAACACCAGGCACTTCTCATCACCTGGCTAACACTATTACTACTGTGAAACATCATGGTGGCAGCCAACAGGAAGACTGCTCAGAACTGAAGGATAATTACAGCCAAATGCAGAAAGGATGCTGAGGTAAACCTGCTCCAGAGTGCACAGCATCTGAGACATGTTGACACCTTATCTTTTATCACCATAATAACTTGAAGCACTCAGTCCAGACAATTCTACAGTTTATGGCCATGAATGACATAAACCCTTTTAAACCCTAGGTTGCGGAAAGTTCTGGCTTGACGGACATACATAATGGATTTTGTTTTGGTAGTGTTAAGACCTCATCTTTTAGATATATTTAGAGGATAGACCCTTAACAGACTAGCAAAAGCCCTGAATACTTAACTGCCAGAACAGAATCGTATAACAATCACTATACACAGAGTACTGTATGCAGTTAGTTACTAAATTATGTGTAGGTTTGCATACCAAAGGTACTTGGGTTCTGAGTGTGCAGTTGACTGGACAACATTCCCTAAATTTAATGCAGAAAGAAAACAGTTACTCACAAGTACAAACTGCAGGTGACAAAACAGCTATGCAGCTTCTCTAAATTCTCCCTTAGAAGTGATTAACTTCTCTACATGTACAAGACTTAAAAAGGAAACCTAAAGTACATCTCCAGAAACTTTGAGTCCATCTTTGACTGAATAAACACCACATGTATGATCTACTAAATTCTTCAGTGAGTGAGTAAACAGTTCAAATATTTATTAATAAAATTTAATCAACCCTACAACAACATCAAGATTAGTCTTGGGCCTCTGATTCTAAACAGTTTCCAATCTAGTGACTTGATTTCTCCACAGTGCAAAGAGAATAAGTCTGAAACAAAATGGAAATATCTGCTTGGCTCCTGGCTATCGAGGACCCACAAAGCTCAGTGAGAAATATTTACTGTACAGGCCATTCTCATATTCTTCTGGTTGGCTCTCAGCTGATGAAAACTCAGAGGATACAGAGAGAAGCCCCCCTGAGCATAAACACATTGCATAATAGGCACTTTCTTCAAAATGCTAATGGCCCCAGAAAAGGTCTTACCATTTCAGAGATTTGACACATGTAAGCAAGGGTGTAATTGTGAAAAAGGAAAACAGCATTTAATCTACACATTGAGAGAGCAGACATAGCTGACAAGACATACAATTATATTTATATTCTTTCTGGAATCTCAGGGGATTTTTTTGTGCCAGGCTGTTCTTTAAAGATGGCTCAGTAGGTGTGCCTGTTTGTATTCTCAAACATTTTATTCTATAAGCATGAATAAGTAAAAGGAAATCTTTTTAATAAGTCAGCATAGATCCCAGTAAGTGTCTTGACTTGCAGGACTCCCACCTCAAAAAACACACTGTGTCATTTTGTGCACCAAATTAAAAGTAATAAAGAAACAGGCAGACAATCCACACATAATCCACACAAAATAAAGTGCTGAGGTGGGACAGAATTACTCATTTCAGTTATAGATGGAAGACAGTGGCCGGCAATCACTACAGCAGTGTGTTCTGTATGTGTGGTTCTTTGTTGCTTTGTTTTCCTTACAATAGCAGCTATCAAGTAATACTGTTATTATAGCTATCATTGAAAATTACAAATGAAAAACTGCATACTATCATTAATGAGAGAACAGGACAACATTTTGTAGCTTGTGCATTACTGTGTCTCAAGTCAATGGAAAAAAAGCTAAATAAATTGAATCTGATTAAGTTTCTACCACCCTGAAGAGTTTTCTAAGCTAACGTGCACTTTTCAACTCCAAGAACACAATGGGCCTTATTCAAGAATGTTTTCAGTTTCTCATCTTAACCCTCTTTCATTGCTCTATGATGTCTGCTTGTTGTAATTACTTATCAATTTGATCAGTGCCATCTGTTCTTGTGGGAAAGTTTCACTCAAAAAATAATGTTACCAAAGAATAAAAAGAATTCCCTCTGCTGTTAGTAAGCCGACAAATGTACCAGTGTCAGTGTACTGTTATTAGTGGATCTGAAATTATGTGAAAGGGTTAATAGTACAACATCTAATTATGTGTTTTGGGGAGGTTGGAGCCAATCACAGCTGACTCAGATGAGTTTAAATTGTCTGTACAAGTGTGAAAGATGTTTGGGAATGATTCATGACCGTCCGTCTTTTAAACTTTTATGGCTATCAGAAATTCATGTATTTGATAAAACTTTTTAAAAGAAGGGCTAAAAATGCAAATTAATGATGGATCACAAATTGAAATTTTTCCACTTTAAATGACAGGCAAGGGTGATGAAACAAGTCCAGGCTGTAGGTGCAACATCTTTGACATCACCTTCTGTAACATTAACAAGCAGGACCTTTTAATACTAAATTCATGGCAAATTAGCAGGAAGAGCCTGTCCCCCTGGTGTGTGCTCCCTGTCCTCAGGAAACCAGTGTCTTGCTTGAACATTTGATACCCACTACTATCTTCAGCTACCAGGCATGCAGTGTGTGCCCTGGCTCATTGTCAAATCCATACAGCCTCCAGAGGGCCTCTTGGTTTAAGTAATGAGAGTGGTGATTGAATATTTAAGCACATAATGAATTTCTCTTTTACATTGGTGGGTAAAGCAGCAACTTGGTAGTACTTGTGCTTGAATAGTGCTAGGTAAGAGTGCTTGTGGACAGGAAAATGGACGGTTCTTCTTTACACAGTGAACATGACATTCAGGATTATGAGGGGCTACAAAGAGAGGATTGAGAGGATTTAGAATGATAGTTGCAAATGCAATTATACCAAAAACCTCATTTGATCATTAAAACAGCATGGTGCAGGCACAAGGTAGGATGTATAGTAGGGGGGCTGCCACTGTTTCCATAGATGCTGCAAGTAATAGAACTGACAAACGGATTAACATAATGTCAAAAAAGAAAACTAAATCCACTAAACAACAGAAGCTCAAAAGAAAAAAAATCTAGTAGACAATCAGGAAGCAGAGCAATGTGTCAAAACTTAATGATCAGGTCAATATTATATAAACAACATCTCAATAACCAGTTCTTCAGTGTCCCTATGGTTTGACTGTATAATTTGAAGCTTTTCAATTAATTCCTTTTTTCAAAATACATACATTGCCAAAAGCTTATAAGAAGCAATGGAGCCAAAAGAAAAACTGCTTAGTTAAAATACAAACATCCCATATGTTTCACCAACCCACTACCTACGTGGTAACAGCACAGACCCAAAGTACTTTTCTCTAAATAAGCAAGTCGATAGAAATGTCAGGAGTAGCTGGGTAGACTCGGAGGCAGAGAATTTCTAGGCTACAATCAGATTCTACGAAGACTTTTCTGCATGTACACTGACCTAAGTAGACTAAAAATGCAAACTGACTGATCCATCAGCGACACACCACTAAGCCCCAAACCATTTTCCGTGTACTGTTTGCTCACGGCAAGGTCTCAACAAGAACTCATCTGGCATGATCATCTGCTGTGTGCAACATTTTTTTTATTCCTGTGGTAAAAGCTATTCACTATTTAGATGTGCCTAAAGTATATCTCCAACCCTCATTTAAACCTCATGTTAACTTCTCCCTAATGCATTTTTTTCTATCCTTGCACACTCATATGCATATGAGTGCTGGGGTAAGCAATCTCCTGCTAGATGTGCTCCTCAGATGGAAATTTCTGCTTATTAAGACAACAAAATACCAAGACAGGCAAATTCCAACTGACTATAGGGGAAACCACTAAATTTCAGTTATTACAGATACGTTAAAATGCCCAAGTTGTACTGCATGTGTAATATTTAATAATCCCTGCTGACTCTTACTGTAAGAAAAGGGGGAGCAGGGCTATGTCTGCTTCTATAATGTCACATCGCTGCAGATGTATTGCGAGTGAATAGAAAACACATTCAGCATTTTGTCCATTTGTATAAACATGCATAATTAAATAAACTGTTAGCCTTTAGCAGTTGCAGCTCACGCAGGCATGTGACAGCAGTGAGAGAAATTCTTTACATGGTTTAATTCAACATTCCAGCGCTTTTGTTCAACAAACCTGAATACATCCACTGACTGACAGAAGATGGTATCAAACCAAGATCTGAGAAATGTGCTGCTAAATTTAAACCTGTTACCTTTGAACATGTCCTTCTTTATATATTCTTTACATCAGTCAGTATGTAGTAGTACAGTAACGCAGTACAGTCAGTTCCAGAAGTTGGTGATGTACAGATACCCCTGGCACAAAACATTTGATCGAGTTTGGAACCAACAACTGCCAAAGAGATATTATGATATTATATGAATACAATGATATATCCACATTTAACCCAAGTCTTTAAACTAGCACAGGGATATATGATGATATGATAATATGATGCCTTGTTATAGAGTTACAGGGAATGTAAAGAAAAAAATGACAACTACATGAAAATTTGATCTACCTACCTACTCTCATTTTTCTTCACCGTATAGTTCTCTTTTAACTTTGCATGTCATTCATCTCAAATGATTGTTCATCTGGCTCTTTCAACCGTGTGAGCTCCAACCTTCTAAAAAAAAAAAAAAAAAAAAGGTAAATGGTATAGTCCCCAAATACTCATCAGAGAAAATCAAACACTGACTTTCAATCCTGGAAGGCAGATTATAATGAGGGGAACCCTGAATGAAGGAGTCTTTGCTATTTTCTCCTCAGGTCCCAGTGGGTTATCGCTCTTTGAAATAATACAGAATGGCTCTCATGTTTAATAGAGCAGTCACGTGTACAGTCCAAAGAGCAAGGACAGGAAGGTTGAACTGTGTAGAAAAATGGTCATGGTATCCATTATCCTGAAATCTGCTCAGTTATGAATGTCAAATAAACACAAAGTATAAAGTATGAAAGCATGATGACAGCAATTGTGCTATTAATATTTTCTTTTTGTTGTTGCTTTTATCATTTTATAAAATACACTTAGTGCTTCAAATTAAAAGATTAATAGAAGAAAGGCAGCACTGTGCTTAATTAGAAACGACACTGATCATAAGCAGCAGGTAAATGTGAGTTTAGCTTAAATAAACCTACATAATTTCAGCTGTTACAGTATTTACTTTAGACTAGGGCTAAATATTTAGCTAGTTAATGTGTCATGGTAGAAAAAAAGACAAATATATATTTGTTGCACTGTGTTTTTAAATGGAAATGATGTGTTACAGATTGATCAAAGTGTACCAGTCTAAGTATGCTAAAGGTTTCAGAGCAACACATAGGTAGAATGGACATACATTTGTTTTTACTATTCATGTTTGCTCCACAGCAGCCATCTATGGATGAATGGTGAATATGCTAATAAGAGGAGATGACCATTACTACTCAATTAACCATCCAATTAACCAACCTGGAAAAACATCATTGATTAATGTCTTCTGGGTGAATTTCAAGTGTATTTGACTTATGACCATGCTGCTGCAGTGTTGACACAGAATGCAAGGCAGTTGCATACAAATTTAGTGGGAGAACATAATGCTTTGTCGGTACACTTAATGTACAAAAACAAAACAAGACATACTAGCAGAAGACCTGAGAGGTAAGAACTAGAGGCTCGGGGTCCAGTCACATTCTGTTACAGTTTAGAGATTTAGAGATTTGCGAGGAGGTAGTGCCTCGTTGTTCAGAATTACATTGTCCTGCTTAGACAAAAACTTTAAACCTGACCTCCTGACCACAACAGACACTGCCAGAGCTAGATTCATTTGTTGATTTCAAATACTCACATCTGTTGCAGTTGTTATATTAGGAGGACACTTCCTTATTTTAGTCTCAGACTTCATCCATCTATACCTGCTTATTCCTAACCAGGGTCATGGGGATCAGCTGGAGCCTATCCCAGCTCTCTCTGGGTGAAAGGCAGGGGTCCACCCTGGACAGGTCACCAGTCCATCACAGGGCCACATAGAGACAAACAACCTCACACACTCACACTCACTCCTATGGGCAATTTAGAGTCACCAATCAACCTGACATACATGTTTTTGGACTGTGGGAGGAAACCAGAGTACCTGGAGGAAACCCACGCAAGCACAAGGAGAACATGCAAACCCCTGCTGGCTTGCAAACCCAGGCCCTTCTTGCTGTGAGGCAACAGTGACAACCACTCATCCACCGTGCTGCCACAGTATATCCATTATTTGGATAAATCAATATTTATGTATTCAGTGAAGCAAACAAACAATTTTTTAGATGTAGAAAAACGTCCTAAATGAACAGTGATTAAAGCAGTAATTAAAGACTGAAACACAGCACAGATATCCAACTGTCAGATTCACTCAATTAGTTTTTAGATGCCAGAGTTCTACAGCACTTTTGTGAGGGTGATGTAGTATGCAGTGCAAGTGACTCATAATGCTCCTCATAAAGTCAGCAAGACCTTCAGAGGCTTCAAGCTACAGTGTTCCTTCAATTTATTGGTCTCCCTTTATTTACAGATTATCTACATCACTTATGAATCACTTCAGCTGTGATGATGTCCTAGTCCATTTACCCTGAGATTCCCCATTTTATGTTTAAAAAAAAAAACGGCAGGGTTTGTGCTTCATGATGTGAGACAACACCTCAAAGTTATAGTCCCGACTGGCATGATATCATTTGTACAGGGTTATCATCAATCACAAAATCTTTTGCATGAGCCTTTAAAATAGGACTTTAATTTAATTAGAGAGATTCATTTGTTGGTTAATGCACTAACCAGGAATTCACCTTGCAGTCTACAGTACATTACCAGAAACAATACATTTAAATGAAAAGGGGAAAACAGTCTAAATGTATTTACATTCTTGTTGTTATTATGAAATCATGAAAGGGAACATTTGTGAAGCTGTCATCATGGGGCAAATTCTGCTTCATGGAAACTAAATAATGAACTCAAGAACACTGGGACAATCTCCCTGAGCTTCACAATTTTTCTGCTGGCTCTGGATCTACGCAGTTTGTTTGGAAGTGGTACTTCAGTTACTACATTTCATACAAAGTTCATTCATCAAACCTACAGTTGGGTATGAGTAGTTTCTTTAGATTTGTTGTTTGACTGGTAACAAAACGTAGATACATTAGTAGAAAAACAAACACAGATGCTTCTATGCCATACACAAAGGATCCTTGGGTGGTTTGAGGAGTTTGAAAATTATGTAAATCATATGTATTGGATTTTAAGCACCCACCATCTCTACTTGAAATTACGTTTATATATGACATACTGCACGTCATAAATGATTCAGTATTTCAAGACTGGCTATCCTTCTCAAAAGAACAGCATCAGATCCCTTTTTTTTTTAACCAGGATTGTTCCTTAACTTTAATCACATTTTTTTTTTACTGTAATCATGACATTAAAGCTGTGCTAACCTTGGTAAAAATATCGTCCTTTTAACCAATAACAAACCCTTTCCTTAATCTTCAAGTACTTATTTTACCTCAAACCATCATTTTTTAACCCTAAATCTAACCAGTACTGAACACTGAAACTCTACCGCTTTGACCAAACGCTTACCTACAACTCTGGAGCAGTACCTAAATATACTGTAGATGCACTTCATTCACTCCAAACAAATTCAGCCTCTGAACATAATCTAGCAGGCAGTTCCATTTGTCAGTACAATGTACTGCAATTGGAAAAACAATTGTCTGATACATAAACATCATTTCTACTAGATAGGGTTGAGTCACCAAATCACAGCCCACTTACACTTCTCTGAATGATTTTTTTTTTTTTTTTTTAAGTTCAACAGCAGTCGCCACTTCCATCAGCAAAAAGTTGATTTCAAAGAACTGTTTTACCTTCCTCAATCAGAGGCTAAGAGACTTCTGGAAACTGTGTCTAAGAGCAGTGAGTTGTTTTAGGAGGATGCCACCCATCTGTATTTTCCATTAATGATCTATTTGTCAATAGGATGTTGTATACACTGCAGGTTGTTTGTGGCTGGGCCAGATGTTTTAGAGCATCTAAATTTGGAGGTAAACTCCTCTAAACGTATTCATCACCATATAACACAAAGTCAGTTAAAGTTCAGGGATATCAATCTATCCACTTAGGAAGCACGAATGATTGTAAATCAGTTTCAATTGATTTGGTACAAATGGAAGTAACAGCAGCTCCAATGTAGAGGCAAATGCAAGATAACTCCCAAAAAGAAAATGGTTTTGCATGTGGTGGCCATAGACATAAGCTTTCTCCCTATCCTTCCCAAGTGATTCTTCTTGAGTTTTGTGTTTTGCTAGTGTCCTTGTTGCTGCTGGTAGGATGAGGCAGTACCTGCAGCCTAATCAGGTTGCACAGGTAGTCCAGTTATTCCAAGATTGCAAATCGATACATTATCATGAATGTGTATTCTCGTGACAAATGCAACTTTTGGCAGTCACAAGGTGGTTTGCTATGACTCCCAGCACAGTCTAAAGAGTATGGAGGAGATACAAGGAGACACTAGACACCACACATGTTCACATCCCAGCATCTGCCAAAGAACCCCAGAATTAGCAGCTCTGCCACTGATGACCCATCCTCTTCAGGTTCAGAGCAGAACCAGTGCATGACAATGTCCAGCCTCAGGGCAGAGTGTGTGCACAGTTCCTCGAGGATGAAAGTATTGACGCTATTCCCCTGACTAAAAATAAACTGCAAAGATATGGAACATACCAAGCACCGCCACAGTGTCCATGATGCCCTGATCCAGGAGATACCCCCGGATATCATCCCCCGACTCATTAGGTGCCTGCCCAGATATTGTTAGGTGTGCATATAGCTATGCAAGAGCCATACACTTTACTGAGTCATATGAGCTGCTGTAATGAAACTAAGGAACCCTGGATGAGCCTGTGATTTCTCATCACACTTTCAGTGTGATTTTGAATAAAGGCCTCCTAACTTCCAATGACAGTTATGTCATTTTGTGCACCGTGCAGTGTGGATTAGTAAAGATTTTCAACTTGAATAATTTGTTCATCAGGATCTGATTTTTGATTTAAGTGTTAACTTTATTTTTTGAGGAGTATATATTATTTTAGATGTGGTTATTCTGACAATGAGCAGTGTGGACAATTGTCCACCCGCCTGAAACGTCATCCTCAGACGAGAGGGAAGATAACATAGTAGCTTGATTTTGTGTTATGTGGTAATATAGATGAATATCTATTTGAAATGCATGTCCTACAACAAGCTGAGATTTGGTCTGTGATCACACACTCACGGTTGGTTTTCTTTGTGACATCAGGGAGACATGAGAGTGGCCAGGATGGTGATTGTGACTGTACAGATATATGACAGTCAGGGGAAATGAATCAATTATTATCCCCAACTGCTGTGCATGGCAGGTTATTAATCAATTCAACATGCACCACTGGCTCATCAGACAAGCATGAGGCTGGAGTCTGATTCCATCAGCGTTTTTACAGCTTTAGCATAAAGGTTAGATGCTGATGGTGCTGGTGGAGCTGCGTTGGATCAGATGTGATGTTGGAAAGCATATGAGCAGTGTAATGTGAAGCTTCTGCTTCAACTTATATTTCCACTTTCCAAATAACCTTAATCACCACTGAGGATACTTTCTTTTAATTAGTTGTTCAGATACAACAAATATTATTGCGACTGTTGGGGTGGCACAAAGAACTGTAGAATGTGATCTACTCCAGACATATGGGGACATTTTTTTTGCTCTCGACTAAGGTTAGGACCCTTAGTTCAAATTAAAGCAAGTTTTAATGCTATAGCATACAATGATATTATAGACAATAGCATGCTTCCAAAGTCTAATGTCCTGTTGCTCTAGAATTGTTATCTAGATTTGGTGAGGCAGAATTTAATTGGCCTGTACAGAGTCTGACCTTAACACCATCTAGCATCTATAGGATGAATTGGAAAGGTGGCCATGACCTAGACCTTATCACACATTATCCCAAGCCTTACTAATGCTTTAATGCTCTTGTGGCTGAATGGGACCAAAACCTGCCACACTGCAAAATCACTTTGAAAGGCCTTACCAAGAGATTTTTCTTGTCCAATTTGAGGGTCTGAGAACACAAGGTGTTGTGTACTGTACAGACTGTCAAATTTGTGATTTGAGATTTAGGGGTATACAATTAAAAGTCGACTTGACTTGAGCATATTTTAGAATAAGTTGTTCAATAAATACAAGTGCAAGATTTTCTGAAAATATGCTCTTTTCCCTGGAGTCCATTTTATATCAGAAAGTGAGCACATGTTTTATACTGCACTTTTGTTAAACTCATGTATAGAGTGTAATTTAGTTCATTTAAATATGACAAATTCTACATGCTTCACATCCCATGTACAACTGATTTCTAACTTCTAATTCATCAAAGGAAATGTGACAAAGGTATTTATGATGAAAATCCTGGAAATATTACAGAGTAAGACTTGAGCCACATCTAATTACTGTACCTCAATTTCCTTCCTAATAACTCCATCTTCATTTAAGCCATAATAATTCCAGCTTTTCAAGGAGTTCTATTGTGAACCTAATAAAAGACACTAGTATAATGATAATGAATAGACTCTTCATACCTTTGTCATTCTTGTTCTCTATTGGTTTTATGAACCAGCAGTCAATATCATGAAAAATTAATATGGAACAAAATTTAGATTTCATCTGAGATATATATTTTTAAATGAAATTTTAATTTGTGATGTTAAGTAGGGAATACATAATGTACACTAATGAACTGTTGAACTGGTTGCTAATCTGAACCACTATGCTTGTAGAGTATCAACAGATTTCAATAGCTACAATAAAAATAAATAAGCAAATAAATTCCATTTTGAATTCAATAAGGTATGCTTTCACCCATCTCATTTTACTCTGTTCTACCTAGTCAAACATAGAACCTGATGCAGGTGGGGCAGGGATGGTGTGTATAATTTAGGTGTTAAGGAGAAAATAGTCGCCAGTCAGTATTTCTGAGAATCCAAATCTCCTGTGTGCACTCACTTAAATGATAAATATCTGACAAGATGTTTTCAGTCATGTGAGAAAGCAAAGTTTGTCCCTGGAGTGAGCTGGGAAAGCGAGTGGGAAGCTGCTTTCACCACAGCTCTTCATTCATACCCTATAGGACATAAATTGTGAAGAAGTTGTTTGAACTACACTTTCAAACCAAAACAAATAAAAAAATACACTTAACCACAAAGTAAAACGCGTTAAACTCATCTGATTTTCTTTTGCAGTATAGCTACAGTAGTCGTACCCAAGTCACACAATGAGCTTTCGGATCAGATGAGTCCACGGATGTATTCATGTATTGTCAAAAAATATAGTGTAGAAACTGTATGTGCTGATTGTGCTGCTTCAGAGGTCAGTCCAGGCTGACACTATGCTGCAGATATGAGAGATGTAAAATGTACCAAAGTAGAAATAGCATTGCTGTGATAGGACAGATCAGTGTTCAGTAAGGAAAAAGGAGATAAACTTATTTATTAAATGGGTGACCTGCAGGTCATCCAGGCAAAAAGGATTATCCATAGCATTTAGCGACAGATTGATTGATACCACACTGTCTCTGTATCACAGTCTGTCAGACACGTCACATCCAATTCACTCTCTGGAGAGAAGAGTAAAATTCTCTGTTTTGTGTTTCTGTGCACTGTAGCCAGACTTCCTAAAGCCTTTTATACAGTAGGCTTACAATGTTAACTTTTTTATAACAATAATAATGATAATCAAAAACAAGAACAATTGAAAATGTTAGAAACATTTTTGTTTTCTCCTGGGCAATAAAGTTTCCTGTTCAGTATAGAATAACTGTACTTTAGAAGGGCACTATAATGTTTCACTAGTACCCATGATGTGTGCTGCTATTCATGACATATTCACACACATAGCGTATGCAAAGCCTGGAAGTGAGACGACGAATTGTATCGGACCCAAGTTGCAGATAGCCATCCTCACGTTGACTGAAGCATCTGCAAGCGGGAAGATAAAAGACAGAACTGAATGTGGATCCAAAATTCTCCACAGAAGGATGAGCTCTTACGCCAGCTCCCGACAGCGGACAGCTTGACACCGATGAGCTTTTCTTCCGACAGAAATTTGAGCCCAGCTCTATAATCCCCTCCATCCAAAAGTTCAGGCCTTCATCTGTTGGATACAAAACTGCAGAGTTGTGCAGAGCTTGAACATGCCATCCCAGTGTGGCTGTGCTGATGCTTTTTTGATAATCTACAGAAGGAAGATAGCAGACCAGAGTATGATATAACAAGCATGGCTTTAAATATATTATTTAAAATCTGCTTTTAAAAGGGATGAGTGCAGAGTCAGAGCATTCAAGAAGATTTCTTTCTTTAGTTTTGTAAAATTTCTGTATGTCTGTTGTTTTACTGAGTCAGGTCCAGTTAACCAGTTATCTGGTTCCTTTGTTACACTGCTGTCAGCTGGTATTTCAGTGACTGAGCTGACCCCTAATCCAAACTCCACCTCCAGGTTTCATTAGATCTGACCTGTGGTGTGACATATCCTGTGGTCCTGTCCCAGTGAAAACAAATCAGAGTGGGTTCATATTGGCAAAACCCCTTCATATACAGTCACTTACCAAAACTTTGCACTTAAAGTTGTATTAATTATGTTGGAATCAATTTTTCCAATTAGTGCCTCTGATTTTTATCTTCAAAATGTAATGTTTACCTTACAGGGAAAAAAAAAACAAAAATGTAGTGAGGAGCTGATATTTTCATGCTTTTGCAGTCCAGTCATTTATAGAACAAGTTTTGTCCAAACTAATTATCAGTGTGTATTGAGTGCAGCAAGGGAACAGAATAACATAATTCTCATAATTGATGGAAAATTATTTTAAAAACTGTGAATCCATCGCATTATTGCCTCAAAATAAAACAAAGTGGTGTCTTTGAAATACTTTTGTCTGATTAACAGCCCAAAACTCAAGAGAAAGAACAAATGAAACAAATCCTCACAACTGAGAATGGTTTGAATTTTTTTACAGAAAAAAATAACAATTAATGAATTCTGAAAAATGCTGATTTATTTTTGCTTACCAACTAACTGAATAATTAGCCTGGCTAGTTAGTCAGCTATATTACACTCTAGTCAGCAATTAGACCTAATCAGTAGGAGTTTTATAGGTGAGTGGTCATGATAAACTCAGTATTAGAAAAGTTGCAACACATTTGTTGATTGCCAAACACTCTAATCATTTATATTCACTTAAGTGAAGGTGAGATTCAGATGAAGTGAAAGCCTGTTAAAGAACGATTTTTCAGGCCCTGATATAACTGAGACACCATATACATTAGAAATATTGATCTTCACTATTGAACAGACTAGTCAGACTGACTGTACCATGTCACAAGGACACCTTTACCAACATTGAGTGCTGGAGCCAGAAGCACTATTTTTACTTTCTAATAGGATCTGTTTGGTTCCTAAATGTGTTTCAATTTTGCCTTCCTCAAAGTTACTAAAAACAAAGAATCAAATTATTCACTGATATTTTAAAGCATATCAGCTAATAGGTAATGATTTTTCCCTGAAATGGATATGTTGCACTTTGGAAAATAACTCTACAATTACAACTAGCAGGCCTGTAAGTGCCTTTCTGAGCATATAATGCAGAATGAAAAAAGATATGTGAAATTCTATTATAAGGCTTACTACCATCTTCGGCACAGTCATTCACGTTTCTGAAGGCCAGGGTGACGGCCATAATAGATGGGGGAACCAATTACTTCTTCCACACCATGCAATATTTATGAAACATTTAGCCAGTGGTCTGGAGGTTAATATTTCACTCAAAGATAAGACAGAAACTTACACCCAGAATAAAACTTCAAAGAGAATTGCTTTAAGTACTATATACTGTGAGCAACATATCCGGGGTTGTTTCAGTGTCACCAAACCCTCCTGCATGTTAATGATTTTGATTAATGAAGACCCTTTTCAGTCCATGTTTAACATGTGCTAGGTGTAGTCTCACTCTTCCTTCTATAGCCAGTCAAAGAGGAGTTGTTAGTTGTTCAAGAAAACAATCTGGCAGAGCTGAGGTCATTTATGATAATAATTAGACTTATCACTAATTAGACTTAGTGGTGGAATGACAGACTTGAACAAATTACTTTTGTACAGCAGACATCAGGCTGCTTCACTGTGAAGTAATACTTGGTATGTTTCACAATCACTGCACTCAGAAATTGTGGTAATAAAATATTTGTCTTTAACTCTTGACAGGCTTATTCATGTTTGAGTATGAAGCTGTTGTTGCACCGCATCAACCAGCTGCTTCCCAGGGTGATCTTTAAGAGCATTAAACCTATAAGCATGTTAGACCTATGAGTCCTGATCTAACACTATGACTGTATCGTAATCTGTCTGAATATTGATAATCAAATAGCAAAACTAATGAATTTCCCTCCAGCTTCAGCTTATTAATTTCTAAGCAGCAATGACTCTTCAATATCTAGCTCTTATGCATAAAATTCACAACTACATAACCCCAACCTAGCCTTCACCCACCATCTTATAAGAAGCTCCTCACGGCATAAAAACAAGCAACGTTTCTTAACTTTGCTTCAAACCAAGTTCACGATAATGATGATAATCTTACACTATGAAGAGTTTAGGAAAATAATAAAGAACTGTTACTTTTTGCTTAATATAAGCATACAGTGGATATTACTGCCAAAGCAAGGTCAATCTACACTTAATATTTTTATATATGCATGTTTCATTAAATATTAATAAGTTTATCATAACATGAGGCAATATAGTAGCAATAAAGAATTCCCCTAATGGGATCTTCAAATGCTCCCATAGTTGCCCGAATAAACTCTCCCTACTGGCAGCATCTGCAATTAATGAGTCAACCAATCAATCAATTATCATAGCCACACCTCACCTCTCATTTAGCAGCTGCTGATGTATTCGTATGTGTTGATATTCACTCTAGGTTGTCATTAAAATTTGTTGCATCCCCAAAGTTAAATATGAAGCATCACTATGGCTCTCACCCTCTGAATTCATGATTATTCCAATTTTAGTGCTCAGCTGAGGATAATAAGTTCAGTGGTAACACATATGTGAAGGCAATATGAATGAATATTTGCTATAATTAACACTCAGGCTGCTTAGCGGATAAAAATATCTTACAGCAGAAAATATTTTGATCCACCTTTTGCAAGAGGGAATTACATGGTAGGGTAGTGCTATAATTTGGGTAGAGAGAAGGTCTCAGTCAAGCAGGATGAGTCATTGCAGGATGGGGGGTAGGGGATTGTGATGATTAAACCGCACTAAAGCACAAAGTCATGTCAGGAGCACTGATGGATGTCACAGATGTTTTGCTCTCACAAGTCACGCCCTGCAGTGCTATAATACAGAATATGCTCATTGTAGATCAGGTCATAGAAGCTCTGCCACATAGCTATATGTTATTTTGGTTATTGATTGTCCACATCCATAAATCATCATTACTGAAACATCCACAAACATGTTTACTTCACGGCTTGCTTACCCAGGACTTGTGATGAAGCAATGAACAACTAAATCAATAGAACATTTGTCATTTACAACATATACAAAGATGCAGATGTGTACAAACGAGAGGTGTAATGAAATACATATTTCATAAGATACTATATAATATTTAGTGCATTTTAGAATGTTTAAAATAGTAAAATACGTAAAATATTTAGCACATAATAGGTGAATGACTTATCAGAATCTCTTTTGCATATGAGACATAAATGCAAAGGCTCAAGCAGTGACACACGGTGAAGATGAAACACTACACAGATATTGTGCATGATAAATGTGTATAACCACAAGGACAAACATGTTTTACCTCCTAGTAGGTAAAACATTTGCTTGAATTTCTTTCCCTGAATAGATATACTGCAGATTTGAAAAACAGTCAACAACTGCAGCGAGGACTCTTCAGCTACAAAAAATATTCCAAGGCTGGTCTTACTCCGCTGACACAGCAAAGCTTCTCACATTGGAAAAGATGTGACCCCATATCTCACTCCAGCCAAACTTGCCATTATTCTCTAAATCTCATACAAAAAGAGAAAAAAGGTTGGATTTTATGTCAGAGAAAGTAAAATAACAGAAAAACAGAGTAAAATTATATCTAATATTTAGAATTGTTTTGTGTCCTGGAATCTGGTGTTTCCCATATTTGATGATGTTGCAGTGTCTTTGTTTACTCTAACTACTGTCGTCTCCATCTGTGCACAATGGAAAATCGATGGGCTGTCTTTTAATGCTCAGCAAGCAACTATATGACAAAGGAGTTCTCTTATTAGAGTTAACAAAGTCATCAGTAATATTTATTATTTTATGGCTGACAGTCAGCATGGTGGCTGAGTGGTTAGCAGTGTTGCCTCACAGCAAGAAGGTCATGAGGTGTAAGACACAGAAAGGCCGGGTTGAGAATCCAGCCTTTCTGTGTGGAGTTTGCATGTTCTCCCTGTGCTTGTGTGGGTTTACTCCAGGTACTCTGGTTTCCTCCCACAGTCCAAAAACATGTATGTCAGGTTGATTGGTGACTCTAAATTGCCCATAGGAGTGAGTGTGAGTGTGTGAGGTTGTTGGTCTCTATGTGGCCCTGTGATGGACTGGTGACCTGTCCAGGGTGGACCCCTGCCTTCCACCTGAAAGAGAGCTGGGATAGGCTCCAGCAGATCCCTGTGACCCTGGTTAGGAATAAGCGGGTATATAAAATGAATGGATGGATGGATGGATGGATGGATGGATGGATGGATGGATGGATGGATGGATGGATGGATGGATGGATGGATGGATGAATGGATGGCAGTTCAGGACACAATGTCAACTAAATTATTGTAACAGGGCATTAAACTCAGTGTTTTGGATCTCCTTGGTTTTGATGATATATTTTGTTATCAATCCTACCCTCTGCCTTCTCAAACAATAGCTGGTCTCTACCAGGAGCAGAGTACAACAGATCATCACTTTTTGTGGACAAATTAACAGTAATTACATGCTATTATGAAAAGCATAGTGTTAAGTGGCATCCCAGTTAGCTTATACAACGAGAATATTGCTGCGGGAAAACAAACAGCCCAGTGGTTTTATAAGCCCATTAAAATGTGAAATCTATTTGACCAGCAGAACCACTTAACAAACCTACAAGGGCCAGCATAAGCCAACTTGTATATAGGCCTGAAATGATCTACAGGATATTCTGCATCATCCTCAAAAATATCAAAAACAAAATTTTCATGATGTCCTTCTTCTAACCATCCAGCTCAGCTCTGCTGGAATTCCTGTTGTCTTGAAAGGAATTAATTTGACGCAACTTTTTTTGGTCTAATCAACAGGTAATAGCAGCACTTACACTGTTGTATTATCCACTACCATGTAAGGCATATCTAATACTTCATATTCTGAAATACACAGTTTGAAGATATTCAGTTTGCAAGACTTTTATGGTCTTAAAGTTCGCACTCAAGAGATTCATGCTTCCTACCACATTTCACAGATGGGGAACTTTTCTGCCAATTTATTATTCATTGCATCTTCGGCCAAGAGAAAATTAATTCCTAACATGAGGATATTTGCAAAGGCATGAAAGCGATCTCATTTTCCTTAATCTCAATAGCAGGGGCAAAAAGAAAGCCAGTCTTACATCAAAGGGTTGTGTTTGTTTGCTAGGCCACTTGCAGTCACTTTGATTAGGACCACATCAACCCCTGGTGTGATCTGTTTTTTATTTGTGTGATCCTGACATTTCTTTGCTTCACTGAAAGATCCTGATTCCTGTTCTGTAGATACAGTTCTATTAAATACCGATTTATTTTGCTGCAATAAACCTCTGCTTGAACTGTACAAGTATTATATTTATTCATTTGAACTGTTGATTGTAAAAAAAAAAAAAAAAAACAAAAATCAACATTTTTTATTATTTAATATCTGCATTTTCTCCCAAAATGGCAGGTTCATTGTGGTTGTACTGCATCCATATCATGCCTCAAATTTATAGTCTACTTTACTTTAAAAAAAACGGTCAGAAAACTGGGTCCCATGGAAGAACTGGGGAGCAACAGAGTATCTTAAAGAGGAACAAAAGTAATTCTAAGCTTCAGTAATGAGCTCTAATGCTTGTTACTAGAATATGAAATTGACCTGAGGGGAGCAGCACAGGAATAAAAGCTGCTGATTTTCTATAAAGGGACAAGTTTTTAATCATCTCAGACTCAGCCTGTCAGACTCATCTCTATGTTAAGCTTAACTCAACTTTCATCAGTCTGAGCAGGACATTTTCAGTCACTGGCATGATTCATCAATTACAGCTGAAATTAAGCTGAGTTGTGGTCTATGGATTCCATGTTTTAACAAGGCTGGTTTTAACTCTTTCTACATCTATCAAAATGGCCATAACATTGTCCGAACCATTAAGCCATGGAACATGTTGCACACATATTGAGAGACACCCCAGAAACAGACTTCCATTTTTACAAAACAGTGATAAAATACCATAATCCATGGAGCAACAAGTCAACATGAGGTTGAAGCACATATATGCATAAATATTTAAATTCACAAAGTGGAAATAGCACCACTTTAGGTCACAGTGGTCCAAAGCCATAAATCATGTTAAAAACCTCACTCTTAATAAAACTAGTGATTTATATATTGTGCAGTAAATTCTTTATAAAGTTGCTTCTGAAATTACATTTTGCAAATCAACATGAATTTAAATCATTGTTTTTGCATCTAGTCACTAAATAATATTCATCATTGATAGCATAATATTTATTGTACTAGATTATTAAGTTATGCTCAGCAGTTAGAGCTCTGTTTTTTTCCCCCCATTCTCTTTGCAATCTGACATACCCAGTGGCATAAAATACCATTAATTTGGTGCTTTGCTGCTGGCTGGCTGGCTGATACACTATGTATTTAAGTCTTGGGTTTAAGCCACATCACCCGTCTTTTGCTCTCTCATACATTCATTCACTCACACACAGACTCCCCTCCCCATTCACACATAGGCACAGGGATCCCTCATCCCATCTTTGAGAGAGAATGAGTAATTATATAAACAGATTTCAGCAAGGCAGGGATTATGTCCCAGAGAAAGTGATGCTGTCTAATGTTGGCATATTTCTATCACATGCTGAAAAATGGGCTCATGAGTATGGCTTCAAAAAGAGCAGTGATCCAGAAAGAATGTGAAGAGTTGAGGAGCCACAGCTTGAATGAAAAACTTTGCCCTCAATACTCTGTCAATGCTGGGACACTGAATTAATCTTGGTGATCTCACTGAGATGACAATCCCTGACATTAGCTTTAACAACAGCAGAGGTTATCGTGTGTTCAGGTGTGCTCAAGCTTTTGTGACTACCAATATATGTGTGTGCTCTGGGTGATGTGCAAAGATGCCTGATGAACTGCACCTAAATCTGTTGAGACAATGTATTTGGAGTGTGGTTTTCATGTTGAGATGAATGCTTTTATGGTTTCATGAGTGTGAAGGTGCACAACCCCATGGCAACCTTTGGTGTCAAATGAAATATTCCATGGACAACAATCAATATGCCACTTGGAACCAGATAAAAAAATAAAAAAAAAGGATAGGTAGCCACTGAGGAGTAAATGAGAAGGAAACATTAAAATAATTTTGATCTACTATGTGCTGTTTCCTTTGTTTTTAGGTGAGAGTGCAATGAGTTTGCCTGTAGTCATTTTTTGCCTCATTTTTGCAGATGACGATCTTCCATCCTGAAAAAACCCTTTAATGGTACATCGAAGACCTTGCTGTCAGAAAGGTGTCCAAATAGCATCTAAGTCATCTGACATCAGCTTCTTATGGGAGCATTGTAATCACCATTTAAATGTTTCACAGTATGCGATCATTTCAATTACTGGAGATGCCATAAAGATATCTAGCTTTAGGATCAATGTCAAATGTGGCTGTTTAGATGAAGCCTGTGAAACATGCAGAGAACAAAAAATCTGCAGCTCCCCCATCAAAATGCTGAATCACAAGCTGTAATAAGATGTTCATGGCAGTTTGCTTCTTAAGGTCCAAGCTACGTCATTGAAAGCCACAGCAGTAGCTGGAGATAGAATCTTTCATTAAATACAATGCTAGTCCCCTCTCTGCTGTTCATGAAAGGCAGTGTCAACGGCTAATCCACTATTATAGAAATCATTTGAGGCCTGATAACTTGTCACAAGCAATTCCCCACTTGTGTGTAGGGGGACCTTAAAGGACAATCTGATAGTCATCCAATCAGAGGTCCAAGAAATAAAAAGGTGTCTGTGTGTGCAAGACATTTGGTGGAAAAACAAGTCACACAAGCAGGCGGATCTAATTCCTATTCTCTTCCCTTAGCAATTCCTCAATTAAATTGTCAACTATCATCTCAACTGCACAGACAACTGGAGTGAGAGAAGAAGTGAATTAAGGACAGATTTATAGCCATGAATCTCAGCCGTCCAATGTAATTTTGCCCCAGAGCCAACCTTGGTGATATCAAAGAAAAGCTTGATGAAATGCCTCCAAATGACACAATGAATCAAACCAGAGATAAGTGCTAACAGAACTGCTCAAAGACCCACAACCACTAACTGATCCTCTGAAACAAGCAGGTTGTAGTTACCTTTGTGTTTGTGGTTTTATCCCTTTCCTCATTGTCCAACAGTAAGAAGGATGCTATTTGAAATGTATTCTAACGATTAAGCTTTAAAGATCATATTGTACATGCTTCTTAAGTCTGGTCAACTCATTGGTTGTTTGTGTGTCTTTTTGTTCAAGGCAGCCAATGATAAATGACAGGAATAAACATGACATACACAAAAGAGCCTCACTACAGGGCTTTCAAACATCTTGAATAATACACTGCTGTCAAACCTGTCAAAAACACATTATGGTGAGTCTTTTCTATGCTACAGCCTATACACCGTTTTTTTTTTTTTTGGTAAAACACTAGATACTGAGACAATATCGCATATTTCGACAGGGGAAGTTGTGAAAAGTGAAACTGTCACTCAAATCTGTCCTCCTCTGCTGGAGTGTCCTTGAGCAAGACTCAGAATCACAACCAGCTCCAAGCAGGTTGTACTGCAGCCAAGTCTGATCTCTGACCTCCCAGTGGGAGAAAGTAGGAGAAAAGACCATTTTTGGGTTCAGTTGAGCACCAAAAACAGCCTGGGGAAATGTTGCAAACCATTGGAATACCAAATACAGTATCTCAGACACAGGGTGAGGAAGAGGGTTCAATAGCCTTTGCAATCTGCTGAAGTTGTAGCTATCAGTCTGGGAGTTATGTACAAGATGGGACAGGTGAAACTCAATTGACTTCACTTATACAACACCAGCTGTTTGTACAGGTGTCTGCTGTACAAATAGCAAATCTGGACATTCCTTCTTCTCTAATTAAAATGAAATATCATCACACAATCTAGACATTAACCAGAACATATATAATGTGAATTTCCATATTTTAAACACATTAGATTTGACAAGAATTCCTCTTTTTACACCAAGCAGCAAAACACAAAAACTGGCCAGCAGGCATAGCTCAATCTGTGTTGCTCTAATTTACACATGGCCTAAACGGAGAATTAATTAAACCCTTAATTAAGTCTACACTGGACATCATGAACAAGCTGCTTAGAATACTACTGTTAGCTTGCTGGGCCCAGAAGTAGAGCATCAGCATTTGTGCAACTCCACAAAAACAGAACAAATGACATGTCACAGCGAATGAAGCAGGCTTTCGTTTAAAAGGGCTACGCAAATAATCCAGCTGACTTAGCATTTGGAACTAAAAAAGAGAAAATGGAAGATGAGGAGGAAGAAGAGGAGGAGAGAGAAAAAAGGGAGCCACAGAGGCAAACACAAAAATAAGAATGGGACAGCCAATCAGGCAGAATGCTAGAATATTAATGGAGGCAGTCATTGTCACTTTGTTAAGTCTGTGAGTCAAAAGTGGTGGCTATGGAGATACCATATGGAGGCCATGAGAATTTAGATTGGTCAGTTTTTGATGCCTGAGAAGGATGTTGATATTAGGAAAGTTAAAGAAAGACACAGCAGTTTGCTCCTCGTACCACACATCCATCACAATATACCCACCAGTTCCTGCTTAACATCACAGCAGATGTAAGAATGTGAACACAGGGACTGCACATCAATAGTCCTTATGAAACGAAGAAACAATGAGAACTACTGTGCTTTAGCTTAAAGTAAATGAAAAAACACTAACACAGAAACACTCTCTTTACACATATGGACTCAAAGTAGGAGGCTGTCTGTTGCCTGTCTTGAGCCTGAGGTTTGGATCAAAAGAACTACTTGCTGGGTAGACAAAAAAAAAAAAAAAAACTTTAGACAACCTCCATGTGTCTGACTATTTCTGTAACTTTCTGAAACCAACAAAAAGCCATTTGTCATGAAGTGGAACTCACATTGGAAAAACTCTGTAGTGATCTGAAAGGACCCATACTTAGACCTCAAGTACTTCTGTAACTTCTCTAAACAACACAATGCACCACCTCCCCCTTCTTTGGGATGGTTGAATATTCAGTCCAGTGCATTTGTTCAGAGCAGCTAGAAACACATCTGATTTTTAACATGATGTCAGGCAAACAAAATGCTTTTTTTTTGTTTTTTTTAACCTAACCCAGCCATTATGTTACACAGATAATGTACCATACTCATATCTGATTGATTGTCTCCCGATGCCACTATACTGACCATGAGTGCATTTCCTGAGCTATGTGCTTCCAAACGCTTTCTTTTACCTTTAAGTCAGAGCAGTTAAAATTGCTGTTTCCTCCATTTGTTTGCAGTGATTTGCTATACTTGAGTTGGAGCAGAAAACAGACAAGCATTTGATTCCTGAGAGAATCACACCAGTCATGATTTGTTTATTTCTAAAGCAGAGAATAAGGTGAACTTTTCTCAACATCACCAGGTCACAGCACTGACAAACTTTTGAATGTTGAATTACAAGGATGGTGCCAGGAGGTTTTATTCTGAGGTTTGGTTCACAATGAATGGCAGCCCGTTGTGTACGGATTACTGTACAGAAAAGGTTGGTTTTGCAATGGTGCTCTGAAAAACTGAAATATGATACTGAATTATGAATGAAAACATGCACATTTGTCTATGGCATTATCCCCTCAAAGTTGAAGTCTTATATCAGCAAACATCTTTAGAATTTACCTTTTCTTTTCACCACAGGTAGTGTTCTCTCTTCCGCATGTCTTGCTGCCTAAGCATCCCAATGATTTTGCATAAAACACAGCAGAACTCAGTCTCTCCAGCAGGCCAGCATGAGGCCAGAGTGAACCATTAAATAACAGCCAGCCTTTGCCCTTGTGGAGCCTCGCAAAACCTTGATCCAAATCCAAACTGACACCTCATAAACAGGTTGTCAAAAGGTTTTACTTTGATTTTGTCTGTCATTTTGTCCATCTGTCTCCGTCTCTTCTAGACCTCAGTCAATAAATTAATTACATCCACTCAGAGATGCCGGTAGATTTCTGGTCCTGCACACTGCCTCTCAATGCTACTTTCTGATCATCTGACATCTGCTTTTACAAATCTCAGTTCTGAATGATCGAGATGAAAGCAAAAAGAAATTTTCAGCCAAGTTAAAATAAGTATTTTGAATTTCCTGCACTCTCATATACAATTAATAGCACCAAACCCAAAATGGGGTGAATAAGGCCAGATGGTTACACACCTGTCAATTTCATTCGCAGTTGAATGAATCTTTTCTTTTGTTATAATTTGTTGATTCTGAGGTAGGGGTTGAATGGGTAATAGCTATTTTCATTTAGCTCTTTGCTTAACTAAGTACATTTCAATTGCCTATTAAAATGCAAATTGTTTCATTAATTGAGCACGGGGGTGTGCTAACTGCTGAACACAGCTATTGGGTTTGCATAGGTAAATAAAGAAACACCAGTGAGTGATCATAGTACACAGATTAACATGCCTAAATAGTTCTGCTACATCACTAAATGATTGTTTGTTTCTCTTTTGCTTTTGAATGAGATAACAAATAAAATATTAAAACAAAGAATGAGATTAAGCATTTGCATGCACAAGTTAAATGTCTTGTACTGGGAAAGTCAGGTATTTTTTATGCTACGTTGCACTTTCTACAGCTAAGTACATTAACCTATCCACTTACCATAATTATAGTTTTATACTAATTTCACATACATTTTTAAGTGCACCTTATATTCAGGGTTAGCCCCTGTCCCTCTGCATCTCTGATCACATAAAACAAAAAATATGTTGTGAATTTCCAAGTATGAACTGTACAATTACAATTATATACAATTCATAGAAAACAACCACAAACACGATTTGTTTAATCACAGGAAATAAAGCTGTGAAGGTGCAATGTCATCATATATGTATTCTGTAGGATAAATGCTGGACCTGCCTGCCCATTTGACCAACTACACTTTAATGTTTCCAGTAGCCTAGTTTACATTAAACAGCACAAATGTTAATGCGTGAGGGCATTTACTTCACTCACTTCACTTTTGAAGTTGTTTTACCACTCTGTGACTCATGCTGACAATTTTATATTAAGTCATTAAAGTTAAATTAATCAAATTTACAAACTTAAGTGTTAAGTGTTTTTGAAATATCTGACCCATTACTCAATTTGAATATTAACTCTGTTTCTTCGGTAAATCATGCCCCATGCTATGCCAATACGGAATGTGGAGACGTGAAGTCAGAGGATAAAATTTGGCGCACTACAAAATGAAAATTTTTCAACATTTTACCCTAAAAGTCAGTCAATGATAAATAGACGGATGATGTATTGTTGCAGAAAATTTCTATACTAACTAATTTTTAGTATTAAATTTATACCAAACAGCTCCACTGAGGTCTTTTAGTCAATTGATTTAATGTAATTAATTATCATTAAGTTAAATGACTATGTGTAATGTGAAAATGATCACTCATTATAACAAAACCAGAGAATTAAGTCTGCAACTTTGCTTTTTAATTTAATATTGATCCAGCACCCACACAAGTGTTCCTGTTTCCTGATTAGAACTCTTCTCAGGACAATGTGAACATGCCTCGCTTTCATCATTTTTGTAACTTTTTAAATCACAAAATTATTTATCTTTTGCAATCTTAGCTTTTTCTTTTTAAAACAGTAACCCTGTTTTTTTTTCTCTGCATATTACTGACTACAGACTGCACTGACTACAATTTACACTAAAGAAAACTAACATTGCAGAAAACCACAAACTTTAGAAATTATTCCTTTTACAACATGGAGCTTGAGGTCATTTGATACAACTCTTAGAATCTTTCAATCTGTAACCTGCAACAAGGTGTAATCAGCCAGGGTGACTAAAAACACAAGTGTGTGCGTGTGCGTGTGTGCGTGTGTGTGTGTGCATAAAGCACTGGGGCAACATTTAGAAGCTGAGCCAATATTGAGACAATAGCAACACTGAAAACTTCAGTTTATGTTATTTTCAGTAACTATTTCAAAAATAATTTCTGACAAAAGAAGAATTGTGTATTGAAGAAATTAAAAAAAAAGGTTACTACAGCAAATTGGGAACACATTTCTAAACACTGGAATTCAAATCTAAAAAAAAAACACATCACAATAATGCTAGAAATAATTTCTCACTCTTAAATTTCAGAACGCCTTGAGGCAGATAAGGGAATGATACTTCTCAGTGAATTAAAATATTGTCCATTTTAAATGGGTCACAAGTGTCTCTAAACCATTCTAACTCATCATTATGAACCTTTAGGGGATCCATGCTCTTTCTTAAGAAAGTCAAACACTCTTGGAAGAGACTGAAGCATTAGCAAAATATACACCAATTCAAACACTCAAAACATGCAAAATCACAAAAATAGGTGTAATCCAAACATTAATGCTGAAGTGAAAGGAACATACATGGTTTTTACCACTAAATATAAGATGCATTTCATGGCACTCATTTATTGATGAAGAGTGTTCCAAGCCTTTTCCTGCACAGGATGTGTTGACTTGTCAAATAAAGGTGTAACTAATACCATCAATAACAGTTTCATTTCATTTTGGTTTTCTAGCATCAGGGTCCTAGAATTGTGCACGTTAACTCAGCAGTAGGGATTACTGGCACATCTTAAACGAACTAAGCCCTTGTTAATATTATTAGTCACACCTGAGTGTTTCCTGCTGGGGAAACCTCCATGTAAAATCTAAATATTAGCAATAAAAAATACCTATTTTGTTCATTTTAAACTGATCACAGTGACAGTGGAGTCACTGCACCTTTCCATTGGGCAACACAAGGCCAAACTGTGACTACCATCTCAAACTGGAACTGGTCCTTAAACTCTGCAGGTGACTGAAGAAGTAACTCTCTAAGAAGCTCATCAGGCCTTGGCCGAGTACTGCACTGTCCTTGAATAGTTTAATATCATAAATATGTAGATCCAAAGGCCTGTATAAAGAACGGGTTTAAAAAAGATGAGAGTTGTGTTTAGAAATACTGGAGTGAAAGATGTTCATTTTAAGATACAACTCACAATAACAAAGACCTTTCAAAATCATGAACTTCCACTCAAATTCAGTTCAAATGTCTGTCAAGGACATGGCCAAGAGTTATGAACACAAGCATAGATGCTGAAGCCAGTGTGGTCATGGCTGTGTGCCACAACATCAAAACATTCATGGATGCTTTCAGCAGTGGCAGAACAACAGATACTGCATAAAAGAATTGTCTTCCTTTTTCAGTGACACCCCTTCTCAAACCTAGTTTCCATAAAGCAGCTGTGGGACTGATGAGGGAACTAGTTGTTGGTCAGGAGTAGTGACTTCCAGGAGGAAAAGTTTTTAGACAGCTTTTACATATGCTGGTCGCAGGGCATTCCTGCCCCTGGACAGACCAAATTTTTAGAATGTGATTTTCATCAGGGAATACCTGGGTAAGAAGCTAACATCTGTCTTGGAAGGTCACACTAAAATAAAGAACCGTGGCTTTACACCGGCCTGAGCAGAATTAGAAGCAGGCAGGCAGCAGATTCTGAGGTAGAGAGGAGCACTCTGTCAAGTGAGAGTAGGATTGGAGAGGAGGGGCAGAGTGATGGCAGTGATTGTTAAGAATGCCAAGTGAGAGGCTTTAGATTTCGCCACCATCTTGCTTACCGGCATGGTATCAAAGCCCTCAGTGTTGTTAGCACACATGAATTGTAATATCACTGTCAAGATGACACCTTCTATTTAAGAGAAAATGATGGAGACATTATAAAGCTATTAGTGACTCTACAGGTGAGACCCAAGTGAACATAAACCCTCACAACCTGTAGCATCATGTGATGGAAAGCAGCTAAATGAAATAAGATCTAGGTTATTTTTTTCCTTACAGGCAAGATTTCCCACTTTGGTTAGTTCATCAGAGCAGGGTGACTTACTAAATGACTTGCTTGCAATTACTGTTTGGCTTTAGCCTTCTTGGAGTGTGAGACTGGTACAATTTGCTCCATGGAGACAATCTGTTTGGTTTCTTTATGCCAATAACATTTTGAAATGTTACAGAAAAAAAGTAAAGGCATGTCAAAAATAGACATATATCCCAAGCACAAGATTTTAAATCTGTGACAGTACTTTCATTAAATAACAGACAATATGCTCTTTCACGTCATAAGTCATAAGTCTGGTGCATCTGCTATAAGAGGAATGAGGCATTTGTTTTCAGGTGACAGTTTAGTATATCCTTTGGGATGTCTGTGGTAGCGTGCAATAAGGCTACTACTTCATGTCCTTTAAGATACGGTGGTGATTTGGTTTATCCCATTTATTTATTTATTATTATTATTATTATTATTATGGAAACATCATGTTTATTCATTCACTGTCCACTTACATGTAAGTTCCCTGTGAACTTACACACTGTTGGCACAGCGTCATGTTCTGTTTTCTCAATGTCAACAACTCTTCAATAAACCATGAAGGTAACACTACACGTCCCCTTAACCACCACTTTTCTGTGGTGTCAGTCCATTCGGGGATACAAGCATCAAATATCACGGTTTTTCCAGCCTCTGTTTCCTGCCCATTCCAGTTTACAATAAAAGGTCCACATTATTCGATCATCCAATGATCACACTTATTTGTATTGTAATTATTTCTATTTTGAGCAGCAGAATATTCATGTTTATATCATATGGTAATGATAGAACCTGTTAACCAGTGCAAGATGTGTCTCAAAAATTAAGTTTCAACACCTAGTAGACAACAATGTAGCTCTGTATATCACGAGGAATATAATATATCGGGATTCACAGGTAATACTTTTTTTGGGATTCTTGTTTTTTTGGGTCTTTTCATGCTAAATTTTGCCATTTGTTTACAAATAGGCTGCTTAATTAAATCTACAGAATCATTCTGTATCACTGAAAGCAGATGATACTTTTCTTTTCAGCAGTAATTCCATTATATTATTAATGAGAGGTAGATAAACAGTCAGAGTTATGAGTGCAACCAGAAGACCTTGAGCAGAAAGACAAAAAAAGACCAAAAAAGACAAAAAAAAAACCCCCAAAAACGTACAGGAACCTTTAATTCTCTATCTAGCCTGTGAATGTTATGCATTGTCTGTTCACCTGCAAAGGCTATGAAATATGACAGAAAAGACAAGCTCTGCTATGACCTGTGAATCATGCTCTCTTTCTCCCCCACTATTGCTCTCGCTTGATCTCCCTTCTTTCTCCAAGGTGAATTATTTAACAACAACAAAAACAAGTGGAGGAGGAGGGGGTGGAAAGGTACATTAGCAAAGTTTCCTAAAATGAGTGCTGAATACTGGACTGTAGATCAACCTCCTCCCCATCCACCTACAGATTTTTATGGAAGAACCTGCAGCAGTACAGCAGCCAATCCTTGTGTCCTGTTGGTGTGAATTACGACAGCACAGGCAGAGCAGCCACCCACCATGGGACAATATTAACTGCTGATTTGATGAAACACACACATACTGATTAACAGCCTATATCTTTAGTAGAATTAAGTGAGCAGAGCTGAGCCATCACCTGTGTAGGTGTGGGATGGATTTACTGAGATCTGTGCACATGTGTATAAGTGGGTGGCTGATATCTATGCAAGTGTACATGTATAGATAGCTACGTATCCGTGTGTGGGAAAATGAGACTTTTTTATGTTTAGTCACAAGCAGATCATTTTTAGACAAACATGTACATGCTAATGAGTCAGAATCTGTAAAGCTGTGATATGTAAAATTGTTATGTGGTCACAGAATCTTTTAAATGAATCATATGTGTCTGGAGCAACAGCGTGTATTGCCCTTTGTTAATACTACCACTAGAGGACACCAGGAAATCCATAGTTTTTTTAATTCTATGACCATTTTGACCATTTTAAAGTTTATGATTGTCTCTTTCAAAGGTTTAGGGGTACCAGCAAAGTCTCTGATGTCTAATTTTCTATTCAAAAGACTTGGTCAATTCCAGGCCCAGTGTCTAAAACCAAGTTTTTTCTTTACTGAAAAAAAAACAACTCCACAATGAGACTCTCCTTAGTTTACCAACAGTTTTCACTGCTCAAAGAGATAATCAGTGTAATTGGTTTTGTGTGCATTAGTTGCATTAAGTGTGCAACAATGAGCAGCAATTATCACCAAAGGGAGAAAAGTCTTAATTCAAAATGTCAAAAAATGATAAATTATCAAAGTAGTAATCATTCTGTGGTCGACATTAAAAATAACATCCAATAATCAAATTTTCCGTTCTAATACTTTCAACAGGAATAAACAAGCCACAAATAAGAAAAACTGCCCTGCTTCTGATTAAGGCTGGCAAAAAGTGGAATGTTTGATAAGACTGTAATAAGGAATTAACAGCCTGTAACAAAAATGTGGACTAGGCTCTGACAGGAGAGGAAGATATAGTCAAACAGAGCATGATAACAGTGGAGTGATACTACAAGGACTGGGATGGCAGCAGCTAATGGACAAAGCGTACTTGAGTTTTGGTCATTTGTGAATGGACTGAGATGTATAGTAAATCTGTCACAACATGGTGGCTTCAAATGAAAGCTTACTGCTCTGTCTTGTTCAGAGATACTAATTACCTTAAAAGATTAAATATCAGGCTTGCAGAGGAATAACAAGTAAAGACTAGACAAGTCTCTACTTGTTACTTTCCCCAAACAGAGCTAAGAACTCTCTGGGAAATCCAATTATTGGAATAAGATTATCTGGGCGTGGTTGCTCCGCCAGTGTTTTATTTCCCTCCAGTCATTCAGCTCCAAATATTGGTCACCCAACCCCCCAATCTGGCCTCCCCATCCCTCATTCAAGACCCCTCACCTTTGATAATGGCTAAATTCATCAGCAGGGACTGGTGAGGTCTTAAGGGCAAGGCAGATTGAATGGAGCCATCCTCTCCTGCCGTTTTTCTCCTCATCTCAGGTGGAAACTGGCAGCTATCTGTCGCCTCACAGTCACTGGCTGGCATTCCAGAAAATGACTGCTGTGTGAGGGGAAATAAAAATGATGGCACCTCATCCTAAGGCTTCTTAAAGGTCAGACCATATAGCTTTCTTATGTCTTTGTACTGTATGTCTTTAATTTTAAACCTACAATGGTTTCTCTTGGCATTTTAGTGGATAAAGTAATCAGGTTCACTTGAGCAAAATTTTCAAATGTTTCAACATAACAATCTGAAAGCCTTTCGTTGAGATGAATTTTCTTACAGGACTTTTGAGGTCAAACATTTGCCTCATTCAAAACTCCTCTGTGGTATGTTAGGTTGTATTGATTACTGCAAACTTTGGGGCCCATTATGGAATATTTAGATCTGCTTTGTCACACCAGGTGCATGTCTAGTCCAGTATGAACTTTGTGCGTTTTGTGTTCTTTATCATTTCAGTCAATACTGTACATTTATTTGAAAACTGTTTTTACAGCTGTTTGACTATTAGTAAGTTTTATTCATTGTTTTATGCTTTTGGAAAAAAATAAATAGGAGAAATGCTGGTTGACACCAGAACGAGAAACATATCTAATTTTAATTACTCCCTAAAAAACATTACACGTCTGCATTGTTTTGTTTTACAAAACTAAATCTTTGAACAGGATAGAAATACAGCTTTAGTGACCAAGCCAAGTGAAATTTTGGAAGCCTCAAACAGATTAATAGTTTAACCAACTAATACAATATAGCAATTATATTTGATTTGCCAGTGACTCCTCCACAACCACCCTTTGTGCATTCCTTGTACTGTTCATAACAATCAACACTACTTATTTCACCAAGATAGGTTTTCTTTTGGCCAGTGGCTCTGTTTTTTTATCTTTCCTTACCTGTCACTGGCTAACTATTTGAAATGTATTTTCTTATACTGTTCTTGGGTCTGATGGAAGTAAAAAGAACAAGTAAAAAGAAAAGGCTGACATTTATATTTTACTAAAAAAAATAAATAAATAAAATCATGTGCTCTTTTATCAGCATGTGTCACTCATTCTTGCAGGCATTTATTCGTTTAGATTTCAGGATATCAAAATTAATTTATATGGGTTTAGCTCTTTGTCCTATCTACCTTTATAAGCTCAGTCCAAGTCCTCTGTCACAAATGCTCTGACATTTTTGTGGTCTTCAAACTCCTCAGCTGGTGAAAGTTGGCCATCTCTGGCTCATTTCTTGAGCCCAAGTTATTCTAACACTTTCTTCAGGCAATGGCAATGACCCAGACCAGACCTCATCTTGCAGTCCCATCCATGACATTTAAACTGGCCTCCAGGGAAGAAGTGAATAAGCAAAGAAGACAATAGAGGAAGGACCATCTCAAGTGGACCCTCATTTGAAAAGAGTTCAAAGGTTTTGCAGGGACTAGAATAGTACAGTACACAGTCAGTCGCCTCTGATCTCTGCGCTCTGTGGGAGCTTGTCTCACATAATGTTTTGTCAGACAGGTTCAGATAACTATTAAATTATGTAGGAATAAATGCATTCTTCAACAGCAAAATGTATTGCTTTGCAGGTAGTGGCCCTTAAATGTATATTTTTTAAATACATACACTTCTGGTTGAAGGCATTTTTTGTATATTGATGTTTAATGTGTTACCAGCTATGAAGTTCCTGTAAAAAAAAAAAAAAAAAAAACAGACAAATATTTCGGGCCAGTGAATAGGATGTGGGATTTGTTTATATGACAGAAGAATGTAAGGCCAGATGGATGAAGTAGACCTTGCTATTCATCTGTCCTTCGTAGTATAGAAAGTTCAGATCAAAATATGTCACTTCATTAAAGTGTATAATTTGTGTTTCTGCAGAACTGAACCACTAACAAGAAGACATTTTCACTGCACTATTTTTGGTTATAGCGTAATCTATGTTAACTGTAAATACCATTTTTAAACTCTCAATTACAAAAAAAATGTGGCCTCAATTCTTTGCTTTGCTGATATGGAGGCATAATTATGTAAAGCCCTCAAGGTTCTGCTAGGAGCACAAACACCTTGATTAACCACTCTCCAGCTATTAATAGTTGTTTTATCACGGGACACCCATTTAATGTATCGAGGTCATGATGGGGATCGGTTGGACTGCAGGTTAGTTTAAGCCCTAGAGAAGTCATCTTTTAAAAAGTCCTTCAGGGGTTCTGTAATTAAACAGCTAGTTAATGTGATTACCTTGGGAACAATATCAATGGGAACTTCACACGTGATTTTGTGTTCTTGTACCTTTACATCTCCTTCCCGTCACATGGTGGCTAAAACAGACACAGAATAGAAATCAAATATTATCAGCGCATTTTATTTTATGTTTAAAAGCATAGGAGAAAGAAAGTGTTTCTAGCAACTGCAACATTGTCTGTGTCAGAAACTGTGAATTGACCCCAATCTTAAAGTAGCTGCAGTGGAGCCTCTACTCTACAATGAAGCCAGCACTGTTAACAACAATAGCTAATATGGAAAAGGGGCAGGTGTAACACATTCACCATCTGCAAGTTGACAGGCATGACTTTCCATTAGGATTTTGTCATGGAGCCAAAAACCTTATCAGTTTGAGTGAACAAGCCCTGAATCCTGAATTTGGCTTTTTGTTCAGCTGTGTGACAAGCTGTACCTTTCACAAGCTGCCACATCTCTGGAGATGTGGTAGCATCCTGAATCTAAAAGTAGCTACAACTAAAGCTGCTTTTGTTTTAACATATTCTCAATGTGATCAAACAGTACTACATTATTCACATAATAAAACACTTTGCATGGGAATTTATTGTGTCTCTAGATGGCCTTTATAATTATATCTTCAAATTTCCTCTGATCTGATGTGGCAGCTTTTTTGGTGGGGAAATCAGTGATTTGTATAACTGATTCAAATGTATAGAGAATATCATGAATTTACACTGGTAATCAGAATTAATAGCTTAGATTAATGGGCAATTCCTTTTGGCAGTTTAGATTTTATTTTAATTTTTTTACACACCAGCAGTTATAACTATTATCATTATAAGTGAATGTGGAAGCAGTGTGACTTTTTATAGAGGCAGTGTTGGGCTGGATCACAGTTTAGCTCCAACTTTCAACTGAGAGAAAGAAAAAAATAAGAATAAGAAAGAATGGAAGTTGAAGTGGTCCAACATAATTTTTCTGCTGGTTATTTTACTGGTTTCTGTCACAGATGAAGGGAATGACATCAAAAAAAAGATCAAGTGCAATAATCATTTCATGTTTTTGATAGTAATCTATTATACATCATAACACTTTTCATGGACATTTTACAATCACAGGAGTTGATTGCAAAATGTATTCCACTGCCTTATTGCCTTTAACTTCTCCTTGCATAACACTCCCAACACAAACAAATAGAGGAGATAAATTACATCAAATCAGGGGTTAATGGGTCTCATCATATTGATCAATGGTCATGCCATTATCAGTGGTCAGCTATTAAATCTTTCTTGTTCATAGTGACTACAGAGGAAAAGGTGGTTCTCTTTGAGTCAAGCCTGGTTTAACAAGTGATTTGATTCAAAATCTGCTTTGGATCACTTTAAATGGAGTGTTTGTGGAGACCAGGCCAATAATCTTGGATCAGCACTCAAGAGATGGTAAGCCTGGCCAGGACCTCCCTGCTTCCATCTTAATTCCATCTGAACTATCCCTCAATATTCAGTGTGAACCAAGTATGCTGTCTTCATTGCAACATCCATCTTTAAAGTTCTTCAAAGTCTCCTACCAGGGTGCATGCCTGAGGGACAGCTCACTACAGGCTGGATGACCCACATATTCTTCTTTGCCATCTTTATTCACTTTAGTCTCATGCTCATTCTCTTTCCATTTACCAGAGCCTATCTGCTCCTTTACAGTACAGGCTGCTATCTCACAGTCCATCCATCATTCTGTTTTGTGGCATACAGTGGTTTTGTGTTATTGTATTTTCTCAGGGCTCTCCAGCTGTTTTCCCTTACTGGTGGAGATGATCTGTCTTACAGAACTGGGAATTCTAATAACAGGAAAAACTACCAGGTTCAATGTAAAGACAGTACAGTCATATGCATAAAGTGGCATATTTGTATGACAACATTTTGATTCTGACAGGAGTTCATTATGGCGATAATTTAGTCCAAACAAGGAGACAGTGTGTTTACTTATTTCATATTTTTCCAAAGCCACACTTGCCTTGACCTTAATCAAACTGCTTTTGTTGCCCAAACCCAAACACACATGAGATCCAGGATGCAAACTCCTGCCTCTGGTGCCAGTGTCTTGCCCTTTGTACAGCCACCATTCACCTAAACCACCTGCTTCCAACTACTTGTTCATGCATAAACACAGTACTTCAATGACTGTGTTTCCTCTTAAAATATAAATGAAAATGTGTGTATAAGGGACAGAGTTGAAAAAACACTGTTTCAACATATTCAGGAATGTTCTTTCCAGGCCAGTCAATTCTAAGGTCTCAGTCAGTATAAAAAAATACACCCAGTCAATATTATTTAATTCAGTGCTCTGAATCTTACCTGTTCAATAAGTAATTTCACTCTTTGACACATACTAATTTTAAGAGCTGAGGAAGAATATCTGAATGTCAGATGTAATAAAGTGGGAAGGAGGCTAATGTTTGAGTTCGGTGTAAATCTGAACCTTTGTGTGCGCACACAGTAAAAATTATAATGTACCACCAAAGGCAAATATTGCTTTTGACACTGAATTACAACGCAAACAATAATGATTTGGACCGCAGCCTTTGTTAGGGACTTTCATGTGACCATTTGAAAGTGTTGTCACAAACTGCACAGGTAATGTATAGCTGCTTTCTCTGAAGCCCATTTGACACTGCTCTCTGCCTCTATATGCCCAGGCAGACTGAACACTGGTCTGTTTGTATGTGATAGACACAGACATCTGTCACTTCAAAACATTCAAACTGAATCCAAGTGAATCATCAACACCACAGCATTTGTACCATGTCTCTCTCTGTTTCTCCCCGATTCTTACGCTCATGATCATGCACATTCATTTGTTCTCAAGCAGAATAGCCTACTATACTTAAAGACTTTGAAAAAAATTCAATGTTAAATGGCACCAACTCCAAAATGCATAAGACTTACCTACAATAATACATTGTCTCTTCTGTTTTTGAAGCTGGAAAGGCAGTTTCAAACCAGGCCAGCATGATAAACCGTATGAGCACTGGCAACCAACAGGAAAAGAGATTGGATCAGTGTGGAGGTAAATCAGAGACACAGTTACCCACAGAGCAAGACAATGGAAAGCAAGTTTAAATCCTCTCACTGAGAGGATAAGACCTTTCTTTGCACATCACAACATGACCAAGAATCCTTAAGGACATTTGTCAGTATTCCAAAATGACCCTACAAATGCTCCAAGACAACATGACTCAATAGTACTCAAATAAATAAGGTAAACTGAAAGCTCAAGTTTTAGAGTTTCTTAGCTCATATCAACACTCTTACATATACCTACAGGACTATATGTCATTTAAGAACAGTCACGGCTCAGGTTAATTATGATCAATATCTCCAGGTAACATCAAACAATTGATGATTTTCCTAAGATGCTTTCAGTTGACTTCACACAGTTTGACTGTTTAGTTATTACAGGTGATTTTAATGTACATGTGGATAAGGCCTGTGACAGAAATGCCAAACTTTCTGCTGTCCTTGAAACCTATGGCCTCAGTCAGCATGTTAGTGAGCCGACCCATACTAGAGGTCACACTCTGAACCTAGTCACCACTAAGGGTGATGACTTTAACAGGAGCCATCACATCCATAACATTTAAAATACCTGAAGTATATGAGTTCAACAAAACTTCAACATGAGGAAAAGAGGTATTTTCAAACCTAATCATCTCCGTAAACAGTGTCTTGGTGTTATCTTTTGTTATCGTTTGTCTTTTTTGAACAAGTGACATTTGAACCTAGTCATCACTAAGGGTGATGACTAGGTTCAAATGTCACTGTGATTGAAGTTGCTTTGTCTGATCATTTTAGTGTCTCTTTTGATCTGTCCATAATTCCCAAAGATGCAGCTCGACTTATATTTGTTCAACAAAGACACCAAGACACTGTTTATGGAGATGATTAACATATCACTCACATATCACAGCAGGTGAATATGGACCAGTCGATTCACTGTGTCACTGCACTGAACAGATCACTGTGTGGATGCAAAACAACTTTCTCCAAATAAACAGTGACCAGACTGAAATAATCATCTTTGGGCCACAGAAACAAAGAGAAAGTGTCAGCAGTCACCTCGAGTCTCTTTCTCTAAAATTTTAAAATCAGGATAGAAATCAATGGATAATCATGGACTCAGACATGAATTTTAACAGCCAAAATCAATTACATCATCAGCATTTAACCACTGCAAAAAAAAAAAAAAAAAAAAAAAGCACAGGGATCATGTCTAAACCAGACTTGGAGAGACTCATCCATGCATTTATCTCCAGCAGATTAGATTACTCAGCCCAGCCTGCTCACAGGGCTCTCAACTCACAGGGCTCTCTCAGCTGTAAGGCAGCTGCAGAACATTCAGGACATTACTGCTTGGGTCCTGACTTCCTGACTACAACCACATTACTCCTGTTCTCAGATATCTGCACTGGCTTTCTGTCCAAGCTAAAAACTTTTCTTTTTAGCTCTGCATATGACAGTTCATAGTAATTTTCTGTACTATTTGCTGTTTTGCCTATGTACTTTTAACTTGTCTTTTATTTCTGTAAAGCACTTTGAATTATGCATTGTGCTATACAAATAAACTTGCCTTGGTTTGCCTTACCTTACCTTGTCTTGTCGTGTCTTGGCTGATGTGTAAACCAATGCTACTTTGCCTTGTTCTGCAGCAGAGACAAGGACTGAAACAGTTTTGATTTTACTCCTTCATCGGGACTACAACAGACTTTTGTCAACAGATGGTTTAATTCAATTTTAAATTAATTTGTGAATAACCTATAAAATGCATTATAATGTTTTTAGTGCAACACAGACATAGGCTGCACCCACATAGATCTAACATGTAAGCTAAAACTAGCTCTCAGTTCAGCAATGCTGAATAACTTGGTCATGGTCACTCAGTTGATAACCCCTGGCATTGGAAACAAATTCTACATACACACCATCTCTTTGATGCCTTTCAGTGAAACAGTCAAGCTGGAGTTACAGAAGCAGCCTGGATGGTATGTCACCTCTGTTTATGACCTACACAGCCATAGTGATTAAATTAGTCAGAAGGACTATCTTAAACATAATCGATACTTTCATTATCTACTCCATATAACATTAAACTATACTGAACATTAGAAATGTTATTTGTATTTTCAAGCAAATGCAAGAGCGGATTTCACTGGACATTTTGCAATACAACTCCATCCATTACAAAAGCAATTCCTGCTTATATGAACATTTGATTCTATAGAGACAACACAATCAATTTACTCTTGACCTTTGTTTGCCCCCGGCACAGCAATCAAGTCCTGCTTCGGACTGCACATATTTGTAAATATAACCAGACAAAAACGTGACAATGGTTAAATTAGACCACAGAGCATGTTTTGTTGTTTTCTGTCTTTTATTCTCTTCGGGATGGACAGCTACTATTAAAGCAGCTTGCCAGAGCAAAAGACATTAAATTCCCTTTCTCACACCACTTTTATATACTGGCTGTGTTGTGCTGAGCAGTCATGCAGAACTTGCTCACTGAGGCCATTTGAACTTCATCTCCTGGGGAAGCATCTAGGATCTGTGTAATGCCACTCACATATGCAGCCTTTCAGATGGTCCCTTCCTTGTGCATCATGTGTTGTGTTTGATACCAGCTAAGATACCTATGCTTAGTTGTTCATCCCAGGTGATGTCAACTGTTCTCATATCTACAGTAGGATCCCCACTATGAATGCCTTTTACAGATATGTAGAGATATTTTGTTGCACAATCCCTATTTTGCTCTCAATAACTGTACTGAATCTTACTCTGTGATTTGGTAGAACTTGAATCCACCAACTTTCTATTTTGAATTCTTGTTTTGTTAAAGGTTTGTTAAAGCATAGCATAAAAACTGTAATGTGTAATTTTAATCAAAATCTGATTAAATATAAATTCAGAGAGTTGCATTCACACCAGACTCCATAATAAGTATACCTAATATTTTAAAATTAATGGTAATTTAATATTATTCCTTGACTACCATGATGACATGATCAATTCATGCTAGTTCCTGTCTTTAGAAACCACAGCCAAATCAGTAACAGTGATGTGGAGACACTGATTGCAGAGCAGGGCAGTAAATGGGCAGCACAGATTGCTACCTGCATGTGCAGATGGTGTCGTGTCAGAGACTTGACTTGTGTCTTGCTCAGTGTGAAACATGTTCTCGACAGGAACTGGTGGCAGATCCACCAAACGTAAGGAGCAGGCACAGCTAAATCAGATTAGGCCTGGCCAGAGAACCAAATGACACCTCCAGAGCTGCGGAAGGACCTGTTGTGCATCTGCAATTCAGTGAATTTCTTCTGGAAATGGCTCTTCCTTCTGTCTGTAAGACTCACAATTATCTGCATTTTGTTTTACTGTTAGGGTCACATGTCACATTTATATTTTTGGGCCTCTCATAATGAAAAATGCAAAACCAACTGCAAAACCAGCATTTTAGTCTGACCTTACAAGAACAAATAAGAATCCTCTCCCTCCCCCTCAATGTCAGACTAAATGGAAAGCAAACAGAGACAAGCAGTTCTGCATGACAATGAAGTTATCTGGCATGACAATGCAAGAACAAGTCAGCAGTGGTACCATATGAAAAGGCCACTGTGTGCAGCTTGCCCTGTGTTCCCACACATGTTCAGACTATTACTGTTGCTGTCCATCTATTGGGGTTCTTATTGTCAAATCAACTCCATGGCAGGGTGAGTTCTTTATCAACCCAAAGTTTAACAGCAATTAGACTGCACAGACCAAAAGAAAGGACTCAGCAGCACTGTCAAAAAAGATGTTGGCAAGCTAGAAGACCAAGAGCAGCCGACATGCCACATCTTAAAGTGGATGTCATGCTTTAAATGTCAGGTCCTGATCTGGGCTGACAGGAAACTCTTGAGAAGGCATGTCAGGTTATGCAAAACCAAGCACTGATGATTCACCAGCAGCCGATAGTGACATACTCACTACAGCTGACCAAATGTGACAAATAATGTCCCTTTGACTCACTCCAGCTATGAGAAACTGTTTCAACTTTGAATTTTTATAAACCATAACTGATTATGTCTAATATATTGCCTATTATTTCACTGTAGTGCACATTAAAAGTGCTTTGTGCTTTCATTTCTAATCAACATGACCTTGAATGTAATCTATACAAAGCCACATAACTTCCTCTTTCCATTCATGGCTGCCTTACTTGCCTTGGCTTAACATTTAAAGCTATCAGTCATTAATCCCAAATCATTGCATTTTCTAAGCCACGACTCAGTAATAGTAACTCACCCTTTTGTCATTAAATATTTCCCTTGCCTGCTGAAAAAAGGTGTAATCCTTAAAAAAGGAATTTTTTTTCAGAGGCCACTGACTAGAAAATCATTGTCATCAAAATGATTCCACTGCTGTGTAATAACAAATTCCCCATGCCCTTGGTTCTGACATGATTATGGGAGACTTCTTTCAAAAGAGTTACAAACAATATTATTAGCAAACTGTGTTCAGATAATGCACTTCCTCTTAATTACGACAATTTGGATAAAATGTGATGACATCTGATTAAAGGTATCTACATTATACCATATTAAAGAGCTGGGTAAGATATAATGAGGGAATCTAAATGTGCTGCCTTTCTGTTAAGGTATTTTTTATGCCTGCCTGTTAAATCAGCCTCTTGGTGTTGGTCACGAATGCTGATAAAATGTTGATCAATTCTCAATAACCACCAAACAATCTTTCTTAATTCTGTCTGCCTGTTATTTGGCCAATGTTGACCAATGATACATTAAATACATCCTGGACCAAAAAAAAGCTAAGATCAGTCAAGTTTAGGTGAAACTACTGATAACATGGGTGAGTCATGTTGTCTCACAGGTGGCATCCTTGTGCAGGTGCAGGACAGGCTACAAACGACCCTGGACAACTAAGGCTAAGGGGAAGTTGAAGTTAACAAACAGCAAACAATACACAAACAATGCAAAAGCCACTATACAACTGCAAGTACTAAGAGGCAATGGTAGAATAACTGGACCTAAGATTGCTTGATCTTCTCAGGGTCATGTTGTCAGTACACTAGCCTAAAGCGTCAGAGATTACAAGTCAAAGTGCATAAGGTAGAAATAAATGGTCTCAAAATAAGCAAAGTCTTTCTGGTGCAACAACTTCTACAATTATCAACTTCCTGGGCATCTCACTCATTTGCTGTGTAAATGTCATGTTTTGGGGTCTCGTTCATTAAAGTACAGCTACAGACTTGCAGATGTTATTACAAGTTACACTGTTGTGTATTCAGATTAAGCAGCAATCCAGGGTTATTCTGGTAAAATGGAGAAATGTGAATCAAATGACCTTTCCTTGCATAAGTTTTGTTCACACTGGGTATAAATTGCATTCTGTAGTTTGAGTTGACACATTAGGTTGTTGTAAAAACGGTTCATCCATCAGAAATAAGTTTTCAGTTACTGAAAAAGTGAATGAAAGCTGGTGAACTAAAAACACTCTAAGGGCTTGACATTATAGTTAGTTGCTGATCAAGCAGTCTAGTTTTATACAAAACACTGTTGTCAGTAGCTCTGGATAAGCTGTTTATTCTATGCCCCCTCAGGGATTTGTACACTGCTGCCCAAATGTGTAAAATATTTTTGTTACAGTGGCTGAGGCTACTTTTCCCCTCTAGATGGACTCTCATTCATTCTGTTTTAAATCTGATGTTGCAAATGGAAAGTGGACAAGATGAAAAATCTAATTTAAACTAATTTACTCTATGACAAGTCATCTAGCTGTAGAGTAGGATAAAGTCATGTCAAGAATTCAGTTACATAAATCATGTTTACTTGTAAATTGAGTGTGGATTAAACTCTTGTGATATGTTTGTCTCAGTTAGCCTTCTGTAGTGTGCTGCAGCGCATATAGTCTGCTCTTTGGTATTTCTGGAGTGACCATTTAATGGTACTGTTAGTATTCAATTTCCATTTTAGCAGTGCAGTGAGTGAGTCAGTCTCCACGCCCCTGCTCTGATCACTGTGTATTTTCCTGACGAGTGAAAATTCCCACTCACAACCTGCATTACTCAGTGAAAGTCAGACCTACTTCCCCCTTAGCAACATACTGTAGTCTACTTACGTCGACGTGATACACAAGTATCTACTCACCAGCTAAATTGAATAGCACACTCTTACAGACACCTGTAATGTACTGACTATTTAAAAAAAAAGACCCACTTGTCGCTGTGCATCAGGTCATAAACAGGTTGCTGCTCCTCAAATGAGAGCACCTTGTCATTTCACTTGTCAATGGACTGGTCAATCAAGAGAAAAAGTGTGCCACCTTTACACCTCTGACTGACAGGCAGTAACAGCAAGGCATCAGACTTCTCTGCAGAAACACAATCAGTTTGATGATAAAACAGTCTGCCAAGCTGGCTATCAAACACAAGAAAACTTCACTGAAGTGGCCACAGATGTAGCTGGTAGACCATGTTCTGGCACAAAAGTATCAAACAGTTTTCCAGCTCTTGTTAATGATGCACTACCAACGGTAGCTACTTTAACAAACCCATTTATTGATCATTTCCCCACTGCGGGACAAATTTCTTATCTTATCTGATTTTTATGTAAGTTTTTCATTTTTTGTATGATGCCTGGTGTTCAGGTGTATTTCAGGAACAACAGGACTAAGAGAGTACAACCATACTAGCAGCTTTTCTGATGATAGCATTAATCTCACATTTAAAACAACAATGCTAACATGCTGTTGTAAAGCAAGCTACATATTTTACCATGTTAGCATGCTAAACTAGCAAATCTGACCTGATGACAGTGCTGGAAGGAAAATGATGGACTAACCAGGTATAGTTCATCCTAAGGGAGGAAATGCGTCTGCTGACATATGGAAATACCTAGTCAATGTGCTATTTTCCTCTGAACCATATTTGATGTCTTCTTGAAGTTGCACTAAAGATCCACCAATGAATAAAACTGTCATAATTCTAATAACCTGCATGTTATTGAAGACAAAATGTTCTTCAAAACTGTATAATTTTAAGTGTCATTTCACAAGGACACTAAACTGGCCAGTTTTCATAGGAGACAAAATGATAAGACAGCAGAGTCTTCACACTTTTCTGAACTGTTGCTTTAATGTTTTCAAGCATCATTTTATTCTCAGTTTTGGTCACATGATGATTTGGCCGTTTTTGAATCAAAATGCTGTCTGTTTTTCCTTTTCAACATGAAAACAAGCAACTTATCCATCAGAGGTAATCAACCCAAATACACATGAGCAGAGGAAATGACACTAGCTGGCAGACAGGCATAAAACTGCTCAGTTATAATGAGAAATGCCAAGTATATGACTAAAAGGTTAACAGCATCAAAATTGAACCAATTCCAAACAACATTTCACAGTATGACACGGAAGAGAATTGCATGTATAGAGGCAGCATTTTGAATTATATGCTACACAAATAAAATCAGCAGAAAGAGACTCCTGCAAACTCACCACAGAGTAAATTGCAGTTAGTTTTGAGTAAACAATAAAATGAGATTAAGACCATGTTGACTATGTCCTTGCTCCTCTTCCTCATGTTGATAGCTTTTATTTCTGATGTTTTGCATAAATTATCATGGTAGAGCCACACTGTTTTACAGGAAAACACCAAAAATGACAGCAGAGGCATCACTGACAGTGAGCTGGACGTCCATGTTCAACTTATGCTTTTCTTTTATACAACATCTCAGATATGAAAGATAAGTATTGTGGGTGCAGCACACAATATCAGATAGGCACTCGGAAGGAGAAAACACTGTGTAGTATGAATACATTATACTGAGAAGAGAAGTGACATAATGAGGCTACAGTGCATTTTGCCTGGTTTAGTGTCCCTCACTAACCGAGTCTCAGGTTAGTGGTAGTGAGAAGCACAGAGACAGGCATGGCAATTCCCTCTCTGTCTTCAACATCAGCCAGAGTGGAAATGGGATTAAGGTTTCACTCCCATGCACAGAGTTATTTGGTGCATTTGTTTATGCTTCACATGCATCACATCTTGATGACAGACAAACACACATACACACAGAGAGATGAGTCATTCCCTTTATGAATCATATTGTCTCTCCTTAAAGTTGTGTGGGGTTTGTTCAAAAAAATATTCCAATAAAACATTTTCATACTGTATTCCAGTCTGATTCTGATGATGCAGAAAAATCTAGCAGATGGCTAACACTGCAATGTGTGAACTTGTTTTAATAATAAAAGTTATTTATTTATTTAGCAGGAGTGGACAGCTTAGTGTTTTACTTATGATTACCTTTTCAAAAAATGCTTTATAGCCAAGTGTGAATGAGAAGTTTAGATGTTTATTGTTTATAGAGAGGTATATGGCTCAGGTGTTCTGTGTTTCAATATAACGTCCGTACTACATGTTCTGACTTATGACGGCTGCATACTGATCTCACATTTCCATTTCTTTGTGTGGTTGTTGGTCTTTTCTTGTAAACAAACAAAATATGTTTACATTCAGCATAAAGCAAAATGCACTATGTATATCTAAAATGTCAAATATGTTGACATTTTCTTCCTCATAAAATATTTGCCAAGGTGATTTTTATAAATATTTTAAAAGGAGCAATGTTCAAATCCCTGTTTGTTATCTTGCAGACTTTTACTGGACTTCCAGATGCATGCTGCATTATTTGGCCTGGTACTTTACTTCAGTGGACACATGCCAGACACTTATTATTTTTCCATTTCTGTAAAACAGAACATACATCTAGAAGAAGAAAGAGAAAAAACGATCTAGTGTCAACCTAAGCAATACAATTTGTAGCAGACTGTACGCCTGATCCTTTATTCAACTTTGGTTTTCACCTTTTTATTTTTATTGTAAGGGAAGATATGCTCTTGAGAACCTCTGACCTCAGCCAACTCTTCAATTGACTCATAGTTCATTTTGAAGGCAGATTGCTATATTTCACATCCCCTGATGCCTTTTCTAACTTAGAATTATGAATGCACAACACTTGGCTGAAGAGTCTTCACATATGTATTTCAATTCATCCTTTCTATTCATTGATGAGTAGCTCAAATAATATAAAGGCCTTTTGTTAAAATGCAGTATTTACCAATATACTGAGCATTAGAAAAACTTAAAATTGCCGAAGAGTAACAATCATACAAAGGAGAGTTTTTTGCTTCAAAAATAGCTTTCTATTAGATAATGGAATACATGACATAGCAAAAAATATTTTTAATCAAGTTTCCAATTTCATCTGTTATTTTGTTGTCAGACAAAAGGATTTGCACAGTCTAAATAGCATCTATGGTTATAAATGTGGTGCAGTCGTGAGCTTTATTTTACTTGAATAATTTCCTTGCAGGTTTCCTGGAAAGGACTGAAATTTTGCACTGATTATACTGAAAATATAAATAGTTATCTCCAAGAATACTATTTGTTAGTGTTGAACTGTGTCCTGCAAATAATTTTTACATATAGCTGCACATGCAAAAGTTATTTCTGTGCACAGAATAAGCTTCTCCAAATATGAACTGAAATTAGTGTGCAAAAACATACAGAATCCACCATCAAACTTCTTTTTAACACATTAAATGATAAAAACTAGCATACAGATATATACCATAGATAAAGTATGCAGCCATTTATAAAATGGTGAAAAAAGGGCCAATTTATGCTTCTACGACTTTCTCAGTTCTTTGAAGCATGCAGTCAACAAGGTTCTGGAAATAGTCTATGGTGATGTCGGACCTTGCTGAATCAATAACATCAGTTTTAGTTGTCCCTTCCACTCACAGTAAACACTGCAGTGCATGCAAGCCCCAGGAGGTCAGCTGCTTTCTGAGACAAGTGCTAAAGGTGTCTGGCACCAACAATCAAACTTGCTTTACTGTCAATTAAAAAACATTTAGCTGAACAAGAAAGACAATTCAGTGTCTTCGTGTTTTATGAAGTGAAATACAGTCTCAAAAAGAAAACTATAACGTCAACATGAGGATGTAACCAGCAGTCTCTATCAGTATGGGCAGTTTTTTCCCTCCCTCTTGTGTCTGTGCAGAATAGTATCTGCAGTGACTCCTTTCATTTCATTCATAATCATATGCACATGGCCTTTGGTGTTACAGACTGAATTTTTACTGCTGCTGTGGGGTAAAAGCAGAACCTCATTTCATTTTTGTCCCTCAAAGCTCATGTCTTATGGAGCCTTATTCAATTCATCTTATCATCTTACTTATCTTGAGGTATCGATTTTAGGAATGACGAAATTGTTTTTGTTAGTAAGTTGTGAAAACAGCTTAGAATTTCAACTCCATACTGATTTGTATTTTATGAATATATTGGCTGCAGAAGTCAAAATACAAATTAATGGTAAGACACCATTTTCTCAAAATTGGTCAAATACAGGTAGTGAATGAGCTGAATTTGTATCCTATTAAATTCTGACAAATGTTCATCTGCATGAGGAGAAGTGGCAATTATCTAATGTATGCAATATTAGTTCTGTCCTTGCCAGGTGTCAGACCAGTCAGAGAAGCTGCAGGACTCCACATCCTGAATGTTTGTGTGGTGAATTCTGATACTGTTAGCCGTGCTTCATTTTAAAATATTGGGTGATTACAAGCACCTTGCATTTCTAGCTTGCTTAAAAACTGCTGTGTTTATATTGTCTTCAGTTTTAGATGTGTTATAATGAGTATGCAGGTGCATGACCAGTGTTTACAGAAGGATATTTAAGCAGAATATGTGGCTATTAAAATGGATATGATGTTGCTGTAAAGAATTCAGTGGTACTATACCTGTTCTGTGGTTCAAAGATCATGAAAGACAGCTGTTGTATTGACTGAGCCAATTCAAAAGATCTATTTTGATGTATGTAATCTGTTTAGTCACCTGCTCTACAGGTATTTTATCTATTAGTCCCATTCAAGGTTTCTTTACCTTTGCTGAAGTACCTCGTTGAGGACAAAACAGAGACAAAAACAGGAACTGTACATTGTCAAGACCAAAACATCCCTGCACCTGTCTTTTGCGTTGCACCCTATCATAGTTAATGAAGATAACCACTACATGTGTTCTTGTGTCTTTGAGTTTTATTCTGATGAACGACAAGGCTAAAAACCTTGAAAGAAACCGTACTTGTTATATGTCCTCATTATAAACCCATGCACGTTCATGTCTCTCTTTTGTTTGCTTTTCATCTATTTAGATTGTCTGGCATACTTGAATAAATGTCCCAACCCAAACTTCAACTCATTTCATGTTGCTTCAAACCATGCAGGACCAACACACACACACACACGCACGCACGCACGCACGCACGCACGCACGCACGCACGCACGCACGCACGCACGCACGCACGCACGCACACACACACACACACACACACACACGCACACGCACACGCACACACACACACACACACACACAATCGGACTTTTGCCCTGTTTAGACAACCATGAACCAAACAGTTAAAACACAGATTTTTTGTTATTGTTTAAATCCAGCCTGATAAATAAAAGGAGGTCATATGAGGGTCTAGGGCCATGTTTGAGATTCAGGGATGGTTCTACACCCAGAGGCAGGCACTTTGGTCAGAGTGAAATCTGTGTTGTCTGTCATAAGAATTTGATCAGACCCCAAACCTACACAGTGCTGTCATAGCCAATAGATTTGTGTGGGAGTTGGGGTATGAGGAAGAAGGGGCGGAGTGTCAGTATAAAGGGGTAACATCTGTTTCAAAGCAACCCAGGGCCCATGCCTGTGTGCTTGACCTTGCATCAGCAAAGCTGGCTGGGGCTTTCTTCCATGGACAACACGTCGCCGTTGGCATAAACAAGAGGAAGTGATGCTTAAATACAGTCCTGTTGCATCCAGAAAAAAAGCAGCATTATCCCCTGAATCACACAAATACTCTTCGCTGCTTGTGCTTGTTGCTGTGAAATATACATTCACAGGCACACATGTTAATGCTGTTGTGCTGAGCTCAATATTTCCCTGCCTTAGGCCTCAGAATGAGCACTGGAGTACAGTCTGGTTTGCTTGATTGCAACATGGGGTCAGCCCTAAGATACACAGATGCTCCAGCTCACAAATCCCACCCCCTGTATCTGTATGACAATTATATTAATGTTTGCCATGCACACATGCAAACACAAGCTAAAAGAATAACATAAGTGCATGCAAGAGTGCATGAACCAAAACACACAAACAGACACAAAGAGTCTGCCAGTAAATAAATTTATCTCAAAGTCCGATACATGAGGTTTTGTTTTGTTTTTTTTGTTTGTTTTGTTTTGTTGTGGAGCCCTCCAGACTATATTTGTATAAACAGAGGTTATGCGGGAAATGTGAAGTAGACCTGCTTTTCATTGTCTGAAGCTCTTTTTTTTTATTCTGTGGTCTTAAACAGCAGCTGTCTCGCTCTTGTCGATCTTTCCTTCTCTGTCACTCTCTCCATTTCCCTCTCTCTCTCAGCCTTTGTCACCCTTTTTACTATCCCAGCTGATGTCCTCTTTTGCTCTCTCAGTGTCCGTTTGTCATTCTGTCTGCCTTTTGCAATGTCTCATTACAAGAGGGTAAGCAAAGAATGTTTTCCTTCTATCTCTTCTTTGTCTTCTCTCCTCTGCCCCTTTCCTTCCCCTAGCTAATTCCCACTTTAACCACTCTTCCTTTTTCTGCCTGCTGTGATTCTCTATCACCCCTCTCTCCCTACACGTTTCTTGCTGTCTATCACAGGCAGGTGTTGCCAAAGCTTTTGCATCCCTGTGCACCCTAAGGAAGGGGGGAAGGAAAAGGGAAAAGTGCTATTGGGAGGATTGTGAGAGCTGGCACTGATGTTGGCATCTGACTGGCACAGGGAGAACCCAGCTAAGTGGAATCAGATACACTATGAACTTCTCCATTACACTAAAATGCAGGAATCCCCCAGGGTACAGAAAACTGCACCCATCCTCCTCACCCCTCTGTCAGTCACTGACCTCCAACAAACCCATTTAGAATTCTTTGTTATTGGAGTAACAAGGTTCATAAAGGAATGGTTGGCACTTAATGGCTAAAGCTCATAGAGAGGTTCAACAGTACAAACCAATGGACATTTTTAAGGAGACTTCATTAATAGTATGCTTGGTATTGCTCTTATGCATGTTTAAATGAATTATTCTCTAAAATATCATTATGTGCTGCAACATTAGGGTTTTCCCTGATTAGAATTACTGTAAAATACAGGGGTATGTACATTTACAGTTCTCTGTGGTGTTTACTCTGAATAACAGACTTTTGTTCACCTCACTTGAGTGTTTAGGGCAGTGTCTCCCCACAGGCAACATAAGTACCCTGTTAAATCTGTGGCAGGCCTGGGGAGAAGTACTACCTAAAGGACAAACTCAGGAAACAAATGACTTCTACTGATGTCCCAATCACCCGCAAGCTCTGCAGCTCACACAACTACAAAGAAGCGAATAAGTAAGAACTTTGACAATTATGCCAGTGACAGAGAGGTACTGGAAGGAGAAGTGACCAGAAGGACATGTAGAGACTACCAATCAATTAGATGACATTGAATCGCAGCGCCGCCACAGTAGAGCCTAAATAATTATATTTTCATCATGCTTTTCATATGTAAAATGTCAGTCTGTAGCAAAAAGTACATTTCTTTATATACTGTTATTTTATGCATAAGTATAATACTTATACATAATTAGATTTCACATTAGCTTCAAATTAAACACATAAAGGAGTTATTAAGGGTGACCTACCTACTAAGACACTACAATTCCATTAAGAGTCCATATAGTTTAGCCATAAACTATAGCACATGTTGTAATTAGGATACAACAGAGGGCCATAAATGAGGCACCTAAATCTAAATATTGCCTGCCTCTCGATCTCTTCTACTTGTCTGAGTGTACCCCCCGTTGCCTTTTTCCATCTGTCTTCTACTTTTCCACTAACTCCTCCTGTCATTCTCCTCCTCTCTCTTTCTGTCTCCCTTTCTCTACACTAATCTCCCATTACCAGAGATGTCATGTTAGAGAATGAGTGTTTTGAGGCAGCAGAGGCGTGTGTCTCTCCATCTGCAAAGAGGCCAGCTAAATCTGAGACTACTCTTTGAAACCTATACATCAAATCTCTTCCACCCCACACACACTTCCCATGGCACCCTTTCAGTGCTACTTAAAAAGCTATACATTTACTTAGCAGACGACGAAAGCCGAGCTCTGTGTTCATGGTGCATTTATGTGACTTATGTGTTTGAAAAAAAAAACAAAAAACAACAGGATTTATTGAAGCACAATGTGTCCCCCTGGTGACAGGCAAGGGAAGTGCAGATACTCTGCAGAGGTTTTCCTCCCTTAGCGTTCTGACCAGTGCCGTGCTCTCATTCTATTTAAACAGTCTGGGCCTTTACTGTCAAGTCTGCAGCTGATTTAAGAAAGATAATGCACAATGAACTTGCATCCAAATGCTGCAGACTTCTATTTAGACAGACTGATGGTTTAACCATATTAGTGAGCTCAATTACTTAGTGGTTAAAAGCATTTGCAGTGTGTCTATGGTTTTAATACTTTCAGTTGAGATCATGCGCTTGTGGTTCTGAGTCGCTTAGACATCATGGCGGCAACTTCACCAAGGTCAGGAGATTATCTTCCACACCAATCGTCTACCCAAGTATCACATCATCCAAATTATTAAAGAAATACATATTTTATCACGTACCTCCGCAGGCATCTGGCCACTCAGATAGCTTTATTTTTCTCTGCCTATTCTCTGCCTATAAAAAAAAAAACATTTTGGTCAAAATATTTCACATCACCTCAAAATGATTGAATATTCTAAATCATATGATGTATACAGAATACTTATTATTATAAGTGACGAATAGCTGAGTTTAAAGCTGGGTTCATGGTTATTGTGTTTATGAGACAGAGTTGAGATCTTGGGTTATGTTGTATTTGATAGATTTTTTTCAGTGAGAATTTCTGAGTAGTGCAGCCGTGTACCAGCTAAACAAGATAGAGATGACATTTATTAGCTGTCTAACAGCTGGTTCTGATGCGATCCCATTAGAATTTTACATAAAATCCTTATAATCTTATCATTCAGCCAGAGTCAAATATGAATACAGCTAAACCTTAAATGGCCAAATACAGATTGCAGATTGCATTTTTTTTAAGCCGCAGTGATATTATGAAACCAATACATCCAGAGGCAGCCAGGCTGACATGCTGACACTACCTGCACCATTTTGATGTGTTTTGTTTTTTTTGCCTTTATCACATGCTGATGCTGGATAGCAAGTTTTCTGTCAACATGAGGACACAAGATTGAAAGGCATGTCATTATACAGATATCACACAGAGCATTAACGAGCAAGAGGTAATTGTACACACTCTGCACACAAGAGACATTCACACTGCAAAGGTAAAAGCAGTAATTTCTTTGTAACACCATAATAAGGACCTAAAAAAGATGTTCTCTTTGATTGTATCACACCTTACCTCTGAATTCATCCTTGGAATATTATTACAGTCAGTGTAAACCTATATCATTATTGTCCAAAGCAGACAGGATTTTTGTCCAAAGCAAATAGGATTTAAACACATTATTTTGCATATTTACAACAAGATCTGCCAATGAATGAAGCAGCATTGCACAACATGAGTGTCATTCACTGAGGAAGTACTGTAAGCAGAGAAGCTGGGAAGGAGTAGAGAAGAGCCAGTGGTTAATTGCGGTGTTTTAAAATCAAAGTAAAATTGCCTCAATCGATAATTTATTAATCATAACTTATTTCATATTTCAAGTGGTAGGAAAGCTGTCTAAAGCTGGAACCGGTCCGCACCGCAAGCACCCCCAACACACCACCCACAAGCTACCACCCACCAACACTTCTCCACCACTGCCACACACCCCACTATGTACCCCCGCAACCTTCACAACCACCTTGCACACTGTTCACAGCCTTGCCTCGCTTTCATTTGTTTCTGACACAGCAAGGGGCCCTGTGGCACCAGTTAGTTTCTGTAGCATCCCCTGCAGTACAGTCACACATACAGAGAAGCTTTGTTAAGCAAGTCAGTTCAACAGAAGGAGAAACATACATGCAGCACTTTTTAGATTTTGTGGACTGGGACCCTTCCAAAATACTACTCAGACAGTTAAAAGAATTGATTATAGAGGAATAAGAAGCTCATACTCTACATAGTCTACAATGCAAACTCAAGCAAGCATTGTGTATTTGAGTTTTAAATCTTTAAGTCTCAGTATACTGGAGCTATGTTAATATGTTCTTGTATACTGTGACTATAGAGTGGCATAAATTGTCATATACTATTTAAAAATGTCAACATGCCACTGATCATTTGTCTTCAATTGTGGAACTGCAAAAAAAACAAAACAACTCTCCTTTGAAAACACTGGGTTACGAAACCCATCTGCTCCCTGCCTCAGGATGTTTTCAATTAATTGTTTGTAAATTATGCATTTAGGAAAAACATACTGTATGACTTTAAATCAGGGTTTGACATTTGGCCGAGACTCATTAAGGCTGAAATTGACATGCATCGTATTGAGTGCCATTTCAGAAGTTGCCATAGGCGCACTACAGATGGGAGAGTTGAGGCATCAAGGAAACAAGATCGACAGATTCTGAAATTTCACGGGCATTTTTGAATTAATACAGTTTTAAAGATATTTAAAAAAATTTTGCATTAAAAAAAAATAAAATTACCTTCATCCAATTTATACTCAATATTACCATAGAAGACAGAGACCAACCCATGAAAAAATAAATGTGAAAAGGAGCTGCAACTTAGCCAAGCTAATAATCCAAAGGTTTCATCAGTTTACGGAGCTACAGAAAGACCCACAACAAACATACTGTAGGCTGGATGACTCAGACTGTCCTGGAGGTATAAGTTAACTCTAGAACAAGTACAAGAGCCACTAAATGGGTAGGGAACACTTTGGCAACAGCATATGTTGCACTTATTGATACATACCTGACTTGTCCAGTAGAAAGCCTGCAACTCACTAATGATTCTGTCCTCTGACTATGTCGCTCTCCATTTGTTAACCTTCGTTTTACATACTGATGAAGAGGCTCCAGCTGTTGGAAGAGTGTTCCTTCAGCTGAGTCCACCACCTGCCATTATAAGCAGGTTCACATTGTTCCCCTATTGTTTTTGCTGAGGCATATCCTTTCTGACAAAATCCTCCACATGTGACACATCATTGGATTTCATGGACAATATTTTGTTTACATAAAATATTCTACAAAGAGATGATTTTATTTATGGGCTTGAAAGAACCTTGTTCATTTTTAAGTGATAACATTTGTAATACAATTTTTAATCTTACCTAAAAGCAAACTTTTATTTATAGTCATCTTAAAAATGTAAAATGATAGTATTCCTTATATTAATCACTGTCCAAACACTTCAACTAGACCCGAACTTAAAAATGCAACTAAATTTTACTTATGTTTGACAAATCAAGAGAAAATGGGACAGGACATCGCAGAACAGAGTCTCTTAGTTCTACTGCCCTTGTACATGGCAGTATGTTACAGCCTATCTGTTATTCCAGCTTCTCTACTATGTTGTTAAAATATGGTCTGTAATTTAGACCTTCCTGTAAAGTGTGGGTAGTCACTTCAAATAGCTAAGGACCAGCTAAAAGCCCCAAACAGTACCTGTCAGACAGAAGAGGCCACATTCTTTTGCACAGAGTAGGACAAAGAAACAACTACAAACAGGGTTAACATCTGCTCGACCTTTTGAGATGGAAAGTGTAAAAAGCAGCCAAAAGGCTCAAACTTGATTAAGATCTGGCATCTTTCCTCCTGGATCCATTAGTATCTCAAGGTAGAACATTTAATTTGGTTACATTAGCAACCTGCCATTATCATGATTTTTACTTTGTATGGAGTTAATATAATTTTGATTTGGGAATAAACCAAGATTTTAAATTTGTTGCTACAAGGCATCCATAGTTGTAGCTTTAGGAAACAGGACAGAGGGCTAAAGAGCAGTAAGGTCTGTCTTATGGTCTGTTTGAGTCTTACCCTCTAGTGTCTGAAAACAAATTAGGTAGAGCATCTTTAAGCACACTTCAGCTAATTTTAAAAAGTGGACTACTACTGCTGAACATTAAGCTGCTCTTCAGGGCTCTTGAAGGTGTTTTTGGTTGTGGGCAAAACACTAACTAGTAGCTTTGTTGTTACTCTCCATAATGTCTCTATAAGCACATTGATGAACTTCTCACATGGCAATATTTATGTTGTGGTGATTAGACTTTACAGTAATAAAGCCTATTCTTCCTGGGGTCCACACACACCAAACAAACTTTACATACAAACATAGACAGTAATACATAATACATAATTTATACATACATACATAGACATCTCAACAACACACTATACATAAGTATAAATATGGTGATGCCCTCATACTTTACAGGAACACCAATGCTAAGTGTAAAGGTCGTACCTGGCATATAACCTTACACAGAAAGTGCTGGCTTTGAGTTCACACTGTGGACTGCCACTCACCCCACCAATCTGACATTACTGACAGAGCTGGCTTCTCTTGGCAAATCCACACCAACTATGAAGGATATTGAGGCCACCTCTAAAAGGAGCGGTGCATGCTTTGTTTATCCAAGATTTACCCGACATTTATACCAAACATTTCTACCCCCGCCCCCTAATATTCTGCTGTTGGACTACTGATTTCTGAAAGCTTTTGTACAGATTTTTTTTCAGTATAAAATGTGAACTTGATTAGCTCAGTGTTAATTATGCCGCTTACAGTCACTTTTAAAAGCATGGAAACTCCATTACCGTGTGCACATTTTGTGTCACAGATGCAATCATTGGTATGTACTCAGTAAAATTAAGCCAAAACATGATTTCAATTTATTCCAGATTCAAAAAATTAATTGTCTCATTTGCAAAGCATCCAAGGCCTTAATTCAGTACTTTGTAGATGCCTCTTCAAGTCTTTGGTAAGACTCTACAAGCTTTGCACACCTGGATGTGTCAGTTTATCCCATTCTTTCTGGCAAATCCTCTCAAGCTCAGTCAGATTGGATGGAAGCATCTGTGAAGTGCCATGTTCAGGTCTCTTCACAGATGTTGCATGGGGTTTAAGTCTGGGTTTTGGCTGCACAACTTAGGAACAGCCAGAGACTTGTCCTAAAGCCAGTATTGTCTTGGCTGTATGTTTCAGGTCAATGTTGGCTGAAAGGTGAATGGTCCCCTCAGTGTCAGATCACATGAACTATGGAGCAGGACATGCATGACTTTTACTCAAACCAGCTACCTTCTAGCCACTTACACCCTTTCCCTGATCTACTCCTAGCCAATATTTCTTTGCAAAGGCTACAGAGCTGGTGTTTGCCTGGTATGCAGTGTGAACTGTAAGACCTTATAAACATAGGTGTGATTTTCTAAAAGATGTCCAGTCAATTGACAAGACACACAAAGGAAACAGTATTTGGTGAAGTCACTGTATATTATGATTTTATTGTGTATTGGCCAATAGGTTCCAAAAAGAATATCCTTAAACCAGCTGGTTAAATAAATATTAAATGTAATGAAATTAAAACATATCATTGCAATTTTACATTGCATTAATAGTTTCATTGGTTTAATGTGCATTTAAAAGTACCCAAGTTCTTTTCCTACTAATTGTTATTTAACATAATATTCTCCAATAAATGAAGACAAAAAAGTGTTTTTTAGAAGAGCTGAGCCTAATACTACTACAGTGAGTAGTTTAAAAGATACTTGCGCTTTTCTGTAGCTTGAATTGTCTAAGTCTAAATAGTGGCAGGCTTTTGATAATATAACTGTCATTCTGAAATGAGTTCATTATGCACTGTTATGATGTTAGATATGCTAGAAATGACACTGCTTGAGAGTTCTCACTTAGTGTGAGAAGCTGAATTTTATTTTGCCAGAATTCAGTACCATCATTTAGTGCTTTGCTCCCTCTTGGTTCAACTAATCCCTTTTACTCCCACACTGACAGCTGAAAGAGAGAGAAAGAGGCAGAATAAGATAGAACAAGAGCATGTGAGGAAGATGAGAGTGAGAAATGAAGTCAGAAGTTGTGAGGGAGGTAAGGTTATGGGGGGAGAACATCAACGAGGAGAATGTGGGAGAATGGGAAAAGTAAATATCAAGACAGAAGGGATGCAGACAAAAGTAGCCTGAGAGGACAAGAGGGAAAAAGGTCAGAAGTGCTCAGGACTGTGTATTTTGACTACAACTTGGCAAGTCGCCCTTAGTCTCTGCAGAAATACAGCACATGTAGTGCCACAATGGATCTACTACCACAGGCCGAACCATCAAAGACCTCTTTAAGAACATGGTTCACTCAAAGGCTGCTGACTTTTCCATGTGTTACTTCCACTCCTTTTCAGCTTGTTCTTTGAGATTTTGTGATATAAGCATACAATCCCTAGCAAATGCCTAAACAGAAAAAAACTAAAAGATGAACAAGTGTCAATGACAAAAATTAAGATATGGAGGTCAGAAAGGTGGATGAGCTCACACATTTGTCCTCTGATTTTTTACTGACAAGGTTCTTTCAATTTTGTCTCATGAATAGATATAAACTATTTGCCACATTACACTAATCTCAGATTATTAAATATTTTTACAAGGGTAAAAGTGGTTGTTCTGAGAAAGTTTTTTTTTATTCACATGATGCACAAATAACCTCTTAGTGTTGTAAAGATGGTCCACTTTTGTAGTAAATTGTGGGGGAGCAAAAAAAGTCAGTCTTTCCAAAGATTCAGGTAGGACATTATCTGAGCCCTGTAAGTTTTGTAACCAGCAGGTAGAGCAAAACATCAAAAAGTAATCACACTATGATGCATGAAAGTCAGAAATTCCTTTTACAAGGTTCTAAAATATTACACACATTTATTTGTATAATGTGTATGCCACTGTAAACCAAGCAATGTCAAGATGAAACCTTGAGCCCCAGGAGATTATAATGTAATCCTATAACATTCCCTCCATTCATGGAAAAGGATACAAAAAATGATTAGCTACCATGATATTATACATTCAAGACAAAGGAAACTGATGAAAACTGATTTAGTGTTCATATTAAAAGTCTTACTTGAAGTCTCAAGTTGGAGCTGCATAGTGGGCAGTATGACTTATCAGATGGAAAGATTTGGAGTTTGGGAACAATGCAATTTCACTGCAAGAATAACAGGATAATCAAATGAATCACCGTATTGGTAGAGTTATTGAAAACAGCTTTCTATTTTCCCCATTTTTCACTATCCAGAGGAAAGAAAATCAAATGGCATTTATTGAGCCTATAAGGCTAGGCCAGGGATAATGGAAAATTGCTCATGAAAGTGAAGAAAATATCTCGAACAGGAGGGGAAAAAAAGCAAGGCTGGAGCCAGCTTGAATGTATTACAATGCACAGAGGCAGAAAAAAGAAAAAGAATGTAGGGCAAGAAAATGAGTGGGCATGATTAAATATTATCTGGGACCTGAAATGGTCGATTCTGCGGAGGGGGAGGGTACTGGGGGAGGGGGTTAAAGGATAGTGTGCCATCTTCAAATTAACAACTCCATCTGATAGTCTATATTTGGCCTGTCACACGCAGGAGGTGGAACTAAATGCCACATCTCTCTCATCTTCCACTCGTGCAGCTACTAGCTGCACATGCCCAGTGCACCAACCTGTGGCCCTGGCAAACAAGGAAGCAACATCCCCTCCTGCCAGTTTCACGGCTGACTGATCTTCTCTTGCAGCTTCATTTTGTAGTCTGATAAATAATGAAGGTTGGATTTCTCAGAGGGGTGCCTGCACTCTGTACACCTGGACACCCTGCATGTCTGCTGGCAGGCATTAGAAAGAGCCCGCCAACACAACTCAGAACCGCAACCACTCCCTGGCACCCACTGCACCATGTTTAGATGAGAGAAGCATTTTAACTGATGTCTTTTCTCATGGGGGTTAGATCACAGTGGTGAGCAGTTGAATTCAGTGACAGTTGCAAACATAAATTAGAACTCCGCTACTCTCTACATATCAACAGCACGGTTTTATAAACACTGTGTCCCAGAGGTCCACACCAACAGCCTAGTCTGAAGATGTATTTGACTTTCTGTAATTTTGCATTAACATAATGACAAACCTCATTTCAAAGAACTGTTGGCACAGTAAGTTTTCAATTTAAAGCACACACCTGACAGCAATGTGAGCAGAGGGTCATTTCTATATGAATCTCTCCTGACCTTTGCAGTATACCAATCTAATGAGAAAACATAAACATCAGAGCGGAAACCCAGTCTTTATTATGGGAATCAATCATTTATATAAAGGCTAGAGTAGTTTAAGGATCGAACAGCTAGTTGTCCATTCAAAACTCCAGCCGGACTGTAAAATTTACAAGGGGCGTCAACATGATAGACTCAGAGTTGTCTTCGGGTTTGACAATTTCAGGGGACATCCACCCTCAGCTACTCTTATATTACACATCACACGTCAGTGATATTCGATGCATTTCAGGTGTTCTTTCCTCATGAAATTGTGTCATTTACTTTTTTGTTGTGTGCATTTTCCCTCAACCTCCTGTGTCCACTTCTACTTCAGTAAGCAATTTCCCACAAAATGACTTGAAAAATCCCCAGAGACCAGGCAGGAACGTACTGCATTTAGCTGTGGTTATGCATGTAGGTGAGAGACCAAGACTGATAGCAATGGCATAAAAAAAGCAAGAAAGCAGGAGACTACAGGAAGTTTCACCCAAGAAACATCCCCCATAATTATCATTTATTCATGCTGGCATTTCATCCTGTTAACTTTTAGAGGTAGTTGCAGGCCTGTTTTTTTAACGTTTAGCCATAGCTGTTTCAGATTATCTGCAGTCTCTGTGCTAAGCTAACATCAAGCTAACCTGCTGATCCTATAGATGTTTAAAAGAGTGGTAATGATCTTATCTACTTTTGGCAATAAAGTGAAATAATATTTCTGCAACATAAGAATCCAAAAGTCGGGGCACACAGCTAAATTCTATTTTATAAAGTAATAAAGGTTCTTTGTCATAAACTGCTTGGGTATGGGTTTTTCTTTTGACAATCCCAATGGTAGCAGTAGCTGACAGCACCCAAAAATATGCTAATATGGGGGCATGTTCTTTATATATACCAATTTATACTTGAACTTAAATTAGGCTAATCGATAAAACCTTTACAGATAACAATGTGGACTGCAAACTGGAGCAAGACAAAGGCTCACTGAGTCCGCAGGTGCAGTACAGCCTGGCTGTTTCTTCATTTTCCTGCTGACCAGGCATCAGTACTCTTTAATAAGATTCATTCATCTTCCCTTCATGCTCTCACTGCTCACTTCTTTATTGGATCAGACTGCTGACGGCTATTATTCCCCATGGAATCTATTTACTCACCATTTACCCAATATTACACTCACTTTGTATCAGTGTGAAGCAGCTGTATGGTATATTAAGCTTAGAAACATCTTTTAATAGCTGGATAACAGATAAGCATGTTACAGGACTGGAGAGACCGGCTGGTATGTTCCTGGAGGCTGGATGGTGAATTATGCAGCCAAATGCAAAATGAGTGATATTTGTAAACACAAAAATTACCGTTCAGTTCTGGTACTAATTCACCAGGTTGCTAAAGTATGTTAGTTAGTTTCTCTGGTATAAATCAGGTGAACTAGGCAGCGGAGAGGTTTTATTAGAACATTTTTATCATGTAAGGCACCGAGTTGATTGAAGACAAATGTGAAAAAAATTAAAATAGAATTCATTAACAAACAATAGCTCTGAGAAAACAAGCTTGAAAAGAACATTAGTATGCAACAAGACAAGCTTATAGACATAGCCTCTCTTTCTTCTCTTTATTGAATTTCTCCTGTCTGTCATATTTAACTACCATTTCTTCTACCTAAAAGTTCAAATATCTTAAGTAATATCTCTTACATTTTTAAGAATACCTCAAAGGACCATGAATGCTCTATAGTTTTCCCACACTCACTTTCCACATTCTTTCACAGTTCAAACAAGACTTGGCACCTCTCAACATCCCGATTTAACCAGACTTTATTTGATTGATCTGATCTTGCAAATGCTGTCGTATCTCACCATCGTAGGCCACAGAAGGCTGTCTGGGTTATATCCTATTGGTGTCAGCTGAATGCCTTAGAAACGCTCTGGGACTCATTACCAATTCTCCCTTCCAAAGTTGGATTAAATATTATTTATAGGGCAGGGGGTAGTCTTAAGTTCACTTCAATTGCTTCTGCCCCTGTTGTCAATCGAAATGATCTGCTTGCAGGCATGAGGCCTTTATTGCAGACCTGGATGTATGGCAGGGTTTAGATTCTCCATTTTGCTACAGGTTCATGTGTCCATGTGATGAGCTGCAACCCAAATTATGGACTGACAACAATCCTCTGAATATGACAGTTGATCACTTCTTTGTTTAAATTAAATAAAGATTAAAAGGAGGTATATCATAGGATAATGAAAGCTTCTGTGAACTAAAAGCAACCCATCCGGAACAAAAAACCTCCCTGAATTTGTAAATACTCATTTCCAACAGAAAGTCACACAGCAGAGTGTTTTTTTATTCTCTCCTTTTTCGTAGCACTACCCCACCTTGCCCATTCGTCTGAGGTTATGGTGCACTAAAACACACTTCACTGCCTCCACTGACCCTGTCCAGTGCTATAGATCCACATTACAGACCTGGTCCTGCATGGGCTGTCTGTATGACTGATTCTGCCATGAGCCCCCTCCTCCTCTTAATCTCTTCACAAGGGCAGAACTCTTGCAAAGTTTTGGAGGGTGGCAGTGCAGTGAAGTGCTACAGTGAAGTCATAACTCACAACTTTTGATTTGTTTATGAAGACAACTTCAATTAAAAAAATATGTTACATTAGGTCCTTCTAAAAGATGCTACCAAATTACAGCATGTGCATTTTTATGCCACAGTCTGCTAGGGAGGCAGCACAAAACACAAGGATGCAAGACGGCTGGACATACTGGGGGGAAAAGCTGGTCCAGTGACTGAAATGAGGCTGGACTCACTGGAGACTAGGTAAAGGCCATTCTGGAACACACTGACCATCCACTTCACTATGTCCTGATGGAGCAAAGAAGCAGCTGCAGCGGACAACTCACCTCACTGCACTGCCGGACGGAACGAAACAGGAGATCCTTCATCTCCACTGCCATTAGGCTCTACAACACCTTAGCCAATGGAAGTTGACAAACCAACATGAACTGGACTGTTACTGACTACTTTTATGACTTAGTACTTATTACTGTCACTACATGACTACCTGAATTTCCCTTTGGGGATTAATAAAGTTTATTGCATCTCATCTTATTGAAAAAGCTCTCTTAACAGTGGATTCTGTGTTGCAGGGTCAATGAGGACCCTGAGGAGAGTGAGAGCCAGGTAGCACTGATCCTTTGAATGTTTACTGTGTAATCTTCTAATCAGTGTAACTGTGCACTAGATTGAGTCTGTTTGAATGTTGTCCTGGCAAGCGGTAGTTTGGGACAAGGTTTCCCTTTCATCTGCAATTCTGCTCAACACTTAGCTACCTGTCTCAGGATTTGTGCATCCATCACCTGCTTTCTTGTCAGGGTCCAAATCCTTTGATGCAGGATCATATCTTATCACCTATCTTATCTAAGCAGGTATCCGTTCAGTTTTTGAATACTGATTTAGTATCATCAGAGGATGCTGATGGACTTTGCCCACAGTCTGTCAGTCCATTTAAGTCAAGGGTCTTTTGATACCTCCTTCGAAAGACATGCAGTTACTACCCCCCCACCCCCGAACTGTCTTTGCTCTGCCCACCTGCCTCTCGATCTGTCTGTCCTCATCAATGTGTCTTCCTTCAGAAGGGGTGGCAATGGTGTGGGAGGAAAAACATCTTAATACAAAGTGGCCTTCAAAATTTCAGCTCCACTAAAAGCAATTCCACCATGACTCCAACGAGGCTGAGTTGTACTGTATGAAAGGTGTCAGCTGAGTGCTTGACACAAGTCATTGGATTTCTGATGGGGTTATTTTCTGCAACGATTTGACAGTGCCTTTACATCTAGAGCCTAAATCAGGGCAAACTTTTTTCTTTTTTTTTTTTTTTTTTTTTTATAGAAGATACATGGAAATGTTTAATATGCTTCCTTTTAGGTTTACTCTTCTTGAGATGTGAACAAAAAACGCAGAAATTCTGGCTATGTTCACGTAGTGGCTTGGAAGGAAAATTCAAACATTCAACTGTCAAGTTAATCATTAAAAAAATATATATATTCTTTTGATACAAATCTTTTTTTTCCAGCAGTTAAACACATATGGAAACTATATAACTAAATAAATCTGTGCACGCCCTCCACATACTAGATGATTGTATTAATTCTGTGCAAAACGTCATTCAATCACTTTCACACTGAGCTCTTGACTGACATAAGCTAACAGACAGAACACATGGCCTGTGCAGCTCAGTCTAATCTTACTGAAGACCATTAAACTGCCTTATGTACGAGGTCACAGTTGTCCGTCATACTGGAGGGAGAGCAAAGAAGAAGGGAAATAGAAAGTCAATGGAAGTGTTCAGGATGACTTAGCTGTCCTCGCCATGATGGAGTGACATTGATTAACTCAGATTAAGATGTAGACCCCTAGCCTTTAGTTTGCTGCTATCATTTCGCTAAGGGCAGGCAATAGCTGCTAAATCCTTCACACTGTGAAATTATATTGTTGTTTTAAGACTATTGTACTATTGTACTGCTAAGTACTATTCAGTGCCCAGTAAATACAATAGCTCATAACTAGGTGGATATGGACTAAAAGCAGTGTGTATTTTTTTTTAGTTTATTTTTTTTGTTTGATTGTTTTTATTGTGTTTGATGGATAGTCATGAAATGTGTATCAACTATTGATTCAACCATTTTCCCCCATATATTACAGCAAATCACAACAGCAAGCCTGCAAAAAATGTATTGGAATTATGGTTATTTGCTATTGTAATTGTTATTATACTAAGTATTGTTATTATGAAAACAGACCTATAAAGATAATTAAGGAACAATATGTTTACATTAAATAGCTATAGGTTTTCTTCTTGACTTACTCTATTTCCCTCCCAGAAAAGGTAATTGGTCTGTATAATGTGGTCATAATGAGATGTCATAGTGATGATGGTGAATTTAAAAGATAACACTTTCATTAAGCTAAAATAAATCAATTTAGGAAGGCAAAATTAAAATTACCCAGCTATGAACAAACCAAGGCAGTTGCATATTAGCAATGTGTAATTAAAGTGAAATGTAAAACCAGTTAGTCATGGCTCATTAAAGACAAGAAACCTGCTTGAAACTTTAACTTTAGTTCAAGGGGGGTTAATAAGTTCAGTGGTGATATGAGTGTCTAAAGACTTAATATAGTCACCAGAAAGGACATGGCCAGGTTTTAAAGACCCGTTTTATTAGGATATGTGAAGATAATATGCTGTGATCCTGACCCAGATCTCACCTAGCAGCCTTCTCTAAAAAAAGTGTTTAACACCTTTAATGCTTTTTGGTAACTACATTTAATCCATCACTCTTAATTTCACAAATTCTTGTTTTTTCATGAATCAGTGACTGCTTTTCTCTCAGAGCCATTTCTTCAGGATGAAATGAAAAATGCGGTAAACAGAGTGGACCCCCTTTTGTCTTTTGGTCATACAGGAAATGAAAGACTCATGCCAGTTGAGTGTTAACATTAAAAGGGCATTTGCTTATGTGTAATACACAAGGCACTGCTCTGACCAGCCATGCTAGAAGGACATAAGTGGGTAATAAAATGCATTGACATTGGGCCCCCTCCCCACCAACACTCACCCATCATCCTGCTCTCCCCTCCGCATTCACAGTGAGGAGAGAAATGATGCGTTAAACAATGTGGAGCCACTCGTTCTATAAAACAGCACCATGCAGGAGAACAGATATTGCCAGTTTTAAAAAAAAAGGCAGAAATGACAACTCATTATTTCACAGTTCTCAGACACTGTGCCTGTAGTTTTATGACTATGAGCTCCACAACTGGGCATAATGATGAATCCACCCACTAATCTTTCCATATAGCAGATGTAGACTAAAATCAAGAGCTAACTGGTCAGAAATCCACTGTCACTACAGATGGTATGAGGATGGAAGTGCTAATAACTCTGTTATAATTTATGAAAACTGCCTTGACTATGTTCCCTTGACATACATTTTTTGAAAAGGAAGGTATATAAAACTTTCAGCTGAGCCTGCAATACCATGTGGTGCTTTTTAAAGATTTAACTGTAGAAACATGCAGACTTCGCTAAGCCAGTCTAAACTGAGAAATGCAGGAGCACCAAGTTAAAATGTTTGCTGCAGAAGTTAATCTTTTGGCTCTGTGGACTGTCAAATGATCTCAGAGAGCAGCGGGTATATTGCAGACATCTCTTACACACACATACACAAAAACCAAATATGCACAATACCCACAATGCAGAGGAAGCACAGCTGAAACAGAAGAGACTAAAGCACAAATTGAATTGCTAAACCTCATTTGTCAGAGAAGGGAGCACAGAGGAGGTTGAAGTAGAGAAGAGCAATATCAGACTGAAAGAAACTGAAATTCTTCTCCTTGTCGTTTTAATTGCTTTCTGCTTCTTTTTTTTTTTTTTCACCTACAGAAAGCCGTCTGGCTTCTACCACTGCACTGTTGGGAAACCTGTACTTGTTTAAAATGTGTGCTGCAGAGCAAAATTACCATGTTGCTCTGTTACTTGTTTTTTCTCATGTATACATATTTAAAAAACACATCTGATCTCAAATTTGTCATTCCTGTTTGACTTGTTAATTTGCCTTTTTATGCAAGAATATTCTACATATGTCCCAAGCTGATCATAAAAATCAGCATCAGGGCCAGGGCGGGCATATTTTAAAAGATCGGTAAAAAAAAAAAAAATCTGATTCTTCTTTGACTGCGCTCTGCGTTATCTCCACTTCAGCCTGCTATCCTTTATCACTGTCGGCTACAGTGCAAGATTCCACTCTCATGCTAGCGTCTGTGAATATATTTGTGAGCACCAGCAAGTTCTGATATGCAGATTGACAAAATTTCACACATTCACTAAGCTCCAACACTGTCTTTCTCAGGAAGAACAGTGGGCAGTGTCTTGGTAGCAGTTTCTCATTTTTAGTCAGCACTGCCTGCCACTGGTTAAAACCACAAACATTTCCAACAATTCAACTACTTTTAAATTAGGAAATTCTGAATTTTGATCAGTTTGCTTGTGAAAAATAAAGTCTGCCAGACTTAGCATTTCTTGGGTGATGTTTGATTGTGTCAGATACATTTAGGTAAAAGTAGGTATTGATCCTCACCCTCATACTGGGTCATGCAGCTGTGATAGAAATGAGGAAGTGACATTCAACAGGACAAGAAACATCAGAGTAGCAAAACCATGGCAAGTCATAACCAATAGGAATGATGGCTAAAATTATTATTATTTGAAAATGGCATTCTCTATTCAATGCATAACAACGCGTGTTTCCAAAGTTTTTGTAAAATAGCTATTTATATTTCTGAATTCTTTATATTTTGGAATTAAGCCAACATTGTTCCACTTTATTTTGTCCTTTTCTATCAAAAATTACAATTTTAACTAGGCAAATAAAAATGACAGTAAATATTCCCATTGCCTTCAGGAAGAATTAATAAAGATCTGTGCCCAGCCATCATTCTGTGCCCAAGAGTCCAAAACCTGTCATTCAGCTGTAAAAAGAAAATCCTAATAAAATTTTGCTCAGACTGGGGCAAGTGATGAATCTGGTCATGTCTTAACATCTGTGCAGAATCACAGCACATGTAAAGTTTCTTTCATTTGAGTGCCCTTGGTTTCATTAGATGCAATACTTAATATGAAAACAACTCTGTCACCCGCTGCACATGCTATTGACTCAAATCAAAATCCAAAATGTTACGGTACAAAAATGGAAACCTTTCACAGCAGTGAAGTGTGAGTCAGTGTGGGCAGATTGTCTGCTCTTTATAGACAAGACAGGTACATGAAAGCTCGGTATTTGTTGTGCAGACAGTGATAGCGTCAAGGTCTATTGATTTAGCAGCTAGCTTCTGGCATAATCAAAGCCCATCCCAGAGGCAGCACCCTCACTGCTCCACTGCACTCCAATCATATTTGCACTTGATCACATCCCAAAGAGCTTGTCACCTCAGTGTTTTGTGACACTTAAACCCAATATATACACCCTCAATTTGTAAAATGGAAGTTGACCTTCTTCTTCTTAGGTAAACTGCAGGGTCCAGTGCCCTCTGAATGAGATGCTTCACCCTGGCACCATGACGTGGTTGTCAATGCCATACATTATCCCACTGAAGTAAGGATGGATCAAACCCATGCTGGTGTGGCAAATTTAGGTTTAATAAGGGCTTGTGGACAAGTAGCCCCAAGTTTTTTTTTTTTACAATTTCAAAACAAGATGGAAAAGTAATCAAAAGCAGATTTGGGAGTATCTTAAACAGCCATGACCTTACTAAGCACCTGCATTAAGCGGAGACTAGTAGCATGAAAGTTTCCATTAGAGCGTCATGGGGAGGACAAACCTGTAAATAATCTGTCTTGTTAAAAGCAGGGCCATTACAGTTTAAACACAGATGCTACAGATACAGAGGGACAGCATACTGGGACTCTGACAACAATAAATAATGCAATAACCACCTGCCTCAACACTTGTCCAAAAATGATCTTGCCTGCCCGTGACTGTTTGGTTAGTATCACCATAGAGACCTGTTTATTGTGTGGGTTAAAATAAATGTTCAGGCACAGTACACAAGGGAATGAGGCTTTGATGTGCTACATAGTGCATGCAGTTAAGAAGGTCTAAACTATACAATTAATTACAGAAGATTGTTTTCTGGATGGTATTAAAGTGTTCAATTAGGAATGTTTACTATGCATCTTTGCATTATACTGAACACTGTAGGTCTTTAAATTTAATATTCTCATGTTGTGGATGCATTATAGTCATTGTTATGTTCATCAGACTGTAAACACGTATTCACATTGTCTGGGGAAATGGAAGAATTACCTTTATAGTGGAGGCAGCGAAAACGAGATTTGTTAAGTTAGCTCAAGCTGTCTGGAGTGTTCAGCATCAGCAAGCTTCAACAAATGGAAACTCCTCAGAGACAAAGCTGTATTTCTCTCCCGTCTATCCAGCTGCCCCAGACTGGCATTATTTAGCTTCTGGTCATCTCAGCCTCTCCTGTCTCAGCTCTTCACTTGCCTTTTTTAATTCTTTCTTTCACATTTCTGCTACAATCTGTCTAAATTCACACGGTAGGGGCTTGAGAACAGGTTGAGAAAAGTTTTGAAAGTTACACAAAGTTTTCTTCCATATATATACAAAGGTCTTGCCATGTCTGGTAATTCACGATTATTGTTTTGTTGTGGAGGCAAACTGATATGAGAGGTTAGTTATAAATGCAGGATTTTCTCCCCTCAGGCAAATACAGCCTGTTGGCTCAGAAAATATCAATGAATCCAGGCCACAGCTCCATAACATCACAGTGAAATGGAGCATGTCACATACAGGCATGACCCTGGAAAAGGAATTGATTGATAGATGGTCAGATGGATTAATGACAGACAGCATTCCACCAGAGACTGGCTGGCGAAAAGACATCTCTGGTAAATTGTGTACGAATCGCCATTCTAACCAACGTGCCTCTTTCTGTCAACCTGCATCTGACTGCCAGACCGAGTGATTGATGCCAGCTGTCAGTCTGCTATCTGCTCCACCTCGTCACCCCTGCCGGATGCCACTTCTGCTGCGGTAAGAGTTCATCTTCCCCTCCTGGCAGGTTTGACAGAGTAGAGCCACATTAAAACTAGGTCTCATCCACCTAGTCAACAACAGCTGCCCCATCTTTACCTTCGAAAGCCTTGCACCAGAAAACTAGGTGTGAGGGCTCCCAAGAATGATGTGGATATATTCTGATTGAAGTATGATGTTTTCTAGGACAAGTACTGAATTTGCTCATTTAGAGATGACTTAACAGCCACCACACTGTTGGCAAAGCAAGGAACTAACTGAATAAATTGTGGTTTAGTTGATGGAAGCGAAAGAGAAGTGAAACTAAAAGAAAGAGAGAAGTCAGGCAATGTCAAAGGAAAACCAGAGCTGCTGATCATTACACTATAAACGTGGTTTGGCTGGAAGTAAACCTGCTACGATGATGACTGAAAGGCTTTGAATGTCATTAATTAATAAGTCTCAGCAAGATCACAGGCCTCAACAACTACATCAAAGACAGGCTTTACTTTCATTTTGCTAGCAGCACTAGGCAGCTGCATGCAGCACTGTGGAAGTGCTTTCTTGCTAGTGGCACCCATCTTGGTTACATACCAAGAAACGAAGTTGTATACATTGCAGATGTACTGCAGTGCATCTTTTAACAGACATGAGAGGCTAGTAAAATCAGTACTGACCCGCTGAAAGATAAACATAAAAAAAGAAAAACATCTGTTTGGGCATTAAAGGAGAGGAGAGTATGTGCACTTATATGACTCAGGAGGTGTTTGCTTATCCAGCAATTTACATACATTTTTTAAAAATCCCTCATTTTCACAGCATTTGCATACCCAGTAGGAACTGACATATGCTCTTTCTAATAACAATCTTTATCACATACCTTAAAATTTTTGCCATTATGAATCATTGCACTTGGTTTACCATCTGTTTTGTACCCACATCAGCGGCACAACTCCTTTGGATGCCAGATGCCCATTGGCTGAGAGCCACACAATTAAAAGCTCAATATCTGACAGTAAGACAACACACTGATACTAGAGCTGCAAGAAACGACTCATTTAATCATCAATTAATCGCTCGATTAACCCCTTGTAGACTATTTCTGCAAATTTGACTCAAACTGCTTCTGATCTGAATAAGTACAATAATTTATAGCCATCCATCCATTACCTATACCTGCTTATGCCTAACTAGGGTCACAGGGATCTGATGGACCCTAAAATAATTGATATAATTTAAATAAATAAATAAGAAATTATTTATTTGTTTATATATAATTGTAAATACATTTAGGCAGTAAGGGGTTGATCAGACTTTTACAAAAGAATGTCTGTTTTCAAAATTTTATTGTCCAAATATGAACCTTAAACAACAGCTACACAGATTTTAAATTTTGTTACATTAGAAAAGATGCTTGTTCACTGAAAGTAAAGGTTTGTGGCACATTCACCCTAATGAAGCAACATGCTTTCAAACAGGCACTGAAACACTGCTAGACATTATCCTGGTGAGCTGCGTGGAACACATACCAGAGATTACCTGGACGTTTTTCTTAGAAGCTCACTTGTAAAAAGTCTGGGTATTGTCAGGGTGTGAGCTCCACTGTGTCTCTCAAATATGCTATAAAGGCAACACTGCCCATTGCTGACATCAACTGACAACGTGTCTAACATGGACACTCTCTCACTGTGCCGCATGTGTTAAAACGCCAACTGTGGACTTGTTTGATATCGTCAGGAGTTTACGGTATTTGTGAAAACAGACATTTAATCCACACCGACCAGTATTCAATTATCCAAATGTGTGTGTGTGTGTGTGTGTGTGTGTGTGTGTGTGTATGTGCCATTTTCACTGTCAGCAGCATAAGTGTCTAACAAAAAAAAAAAAAAAAAAACTGTCTGCCCTCTATGTCTTTAGACATTCACTCAAAGCACCATGGGAAAAATAGATATGAAGCCTAAGACACACATACAGTAGGTTAAAGGTGACATGGGTCTCATGCCTGTGTCTTGGAGTCAATTTGGATTTGCATTAGGTAAACAGCAGTTTGTCAGCTCAGTGAGACAGACAAGTTGGCCTAAAAACCATAAACATTTTGCTGGATGATTTATTATCTGATCACATAACAGAAAAACTAAAACAAAAGCCACATGAAATTGGTAATTGGTGATTATCTATTAAAAAAATCTTCATACACTCCACATCCTAACACTGTTACAGGCCCCCAGTGCATCATGATTAATATACCAGTCTATCAATAGCTCATGATTCTCCAACTGTGCATAGACAAATTCTATTATAGAGACATTTATATGTTCTCATGACATAAAGCAAACCTAACATGATCTAAATTTGTAAGTCTTGTCATGTTGAATATATCAAAAAGAACAGAAGCCAAACTCAACATATTCATTTATTAACCATGGTAGGGTTCAAATGTTAAATAATTGCAGAAGCACTGCACATTCTTTGAGATTCATTGTACATTTTAATCCATAATCAGCTGCTATACTCTGCATGGTCAGCTGTGTGCTTCTAAAATGCCATGTGTTTAAATTTTCCTGGTACCGATTTAAACTTATCAATGGTTAGATAAAAATAATAGATGTGCTGTCTGAATTAAACTACCGACTTCAGCTCAATTCTCACATTTACAGTAGAATCTTGAGGTCAGTGCAGTTCTTTGATTATTTCCACTTCAAATATCTGCCATTATTAACAGTTGTGAGAGACAACGTTTTGCAGGTAACAAAAAACTGAAGCCTAGAAGAAAAAAAAAAATTACAAACTTAATTTCTAGAAGAGTGATTATTTAAAATTTTCTGAATCTGATATTTGTCCGTTCAAGCGACGTGGAACCACCCATACTCAGGACCATTTAGAATTAGCTGAGAATATAAGCTACCTCTCAGAAAGTCAAAACAAACATAAAAATATTTATCTCAAGGCCTCCTATCATAATGTCCTATAAATCTGAATGTAAAATAAATCAAATTCTCACTGGACTCAGTTGTTTGCAGCAGATATGGCTGATTATGTGCGTGTTCCCCCTGGTGACTTTTGTCGCAGGGGATTAAAAACATAAATATGGTCGGGGAATCCAATAACCGTGTGCAGTGAAGGGAGAATATGCATCATCTACACACCTTGCAAACACAAAATGTCAGCAAGCATAGCTGCAACAGTAACCTTGGCAATGACAATGACAACTATTAAAACTGATAAAATGATGACTGCCCACCGGGATTACCATGTCTGATCTGTCTGTGCAACACTGCTGGAGTGGCTGGAATCATAAACTGTAATACAGTGTGATCATAACACTACGGCAACCGGAGATTGATTACCTCGTAAACATACTTTATTAAGTAAGATATCATAGACTAACTAGTATTGTAATTTGCTTATTTCAACACAAATTAGTATGAATTTAAAATTGATGCGTGGCATGTCACAACATTGCTTCTTAGTGAAATGTGCTGTAAACCCTGGTAGCTGGTGTGATCCTTAGCATCACTGATGTTGCCTTCGGTTGAATTGTTCTAGCCTTTAATTTACTATCCCGGCCAAATTGGCCTTGAGGGTCTGCTCATCAATGAATAGTTATTTTGGTGATCTTCTTTTGGTATGTTAAATTAAAAATAGCTGCAATGTGCAGATAGAAATGAAAGTTGTATTAAGCTGAACTCTACATTGCATTCCACTGTTTGCTTATTTGTCTGGGCTAATGCTACTCAGATATCGGACGGTTTTTTTGTTTTTGTTTTTTTACTTGGATAAACTGAGGCTGATGATCTGTGTGTTCCTGGATCTGTGTATGTATGAAGAGTCCTCTCCTAATAAAGCAGCTACAGCACGTGATAAAATCCCTGCAACAGTTTCAGTGGTTTTCCAGCTGCAAGTGTGTATGGTAAACATGCAATGGCATCCCCACCACCCAAATATAGGTCTGTTGAGGACAGAACGCATGACAGTGGATACAGAAAGCTCTGGCAGACTCTCTGGTCAAATCAATACAAATGAAGATGTCTTTTTGAAATAGGGCAATTGGACCCTGCTTCTTCTGTTTTGGCTCAGCTAAGAGATCAATCTGACACAGTCGTGTGTGAGGCAGGTCCACAAACACAAGTCACTTAAGCGTAGAAAATTACATATTCCATCCCAGAGACTGGTCTATTTCATAGCAACCTCCCTCACAGATCTTAGGTGATTGGACATAAAACATTCCCTCTTTATACCCTGTTAATTACATTATTGTATTAGAATGCTAGAGGCTGGAGGGTTTGTGTGTCTGTGTTTGAAAATGTGTCTCTGCGTGTTTGTATCTAGGGATTTAAGTGCCAGTAGAACAAATAGAATACTGCACATGTTCAATTAGGTGCACCAGCTTTATTGGCAGTAAATATTAAAGCTGATATCAGTTTGAATTAGGATTAGATGTATTATCATGAGAGGGTGCAGAGCAGTAATCAATGGAGAAAAAAAAAATCAGTCTGTGAGGTAATTACAAGGGTAGCATATCACACAGAGGTTATTCTGTGAGCTGACTGAATTGCAGAGCTGGCAGTTCATTTATAGTGTTTCATTGTCTCAGACTGAAAATACTGTCATTTATTTCAAGTGTGCCTGTTAAAAGGAGGATGCACTTTTGTTGTATGTTGTATGTGATTTTGTTTGGATCAGTGTAATCAGTTTTTGCAAGAATAAACACCACCTGTCTTAAATGAAACAAAAGCCTCACATTGCATCAGCACCCTTTTTGTCTAATAAATGGATATTGAGTGCAGTTAATTTGTTAGTGCTTTAGTAGATAATATTTGTCTTGGCTCTTGGTATGTATGGGTACTTTTATTTTAAGCTACTGTATGACAAGGAAATTTCCCCACAGCCATCAATAAAATGCTATTTCATTATCAGATTTGAGTGAATTCACATCATATAATATCTGAATCTAACCGAAAACAGAGTTAATGATGAAATGGTGTGTTCTGAATTCTAATGTCTGCATTCTTTTGGCATTAAAAATTTACAAACATGAACAATAAGTCTAAGAAGTATACCAAGAAGTATATTTATATTAGGCTAACACATGATGTGAAATATCACACTCCTATAGAGACCGACTTACAGTCTGCAGTTTCCATCAGTTCCCAACTACCTTTAGCTCATTGTTTTGGTTTTGATACCCCAAACTCCACTGATCTATGCTTACTGGATGTACCAATAGACAGTTGTTTGCGTTACAATAATTCCAAAAGTTGAGACTTTCTGTTTTCAGCTCATTATGCTGCCCCAGGGAGGGCAAAAGTTAATGAATGGAGCTTTAAATACTGAAGGGCTTGGTGAAAATGCTTAGTGGGATCAATACAGCGCCAGCACATTTTGTGCTGAAATGCTGATAATGACTGCCATTGTTATATTTTATAACAAAACAGTGATAAACAGAAACAATATACAATTTCTTCTTTTTTTTTTTTTTTTGTAGTGTTAATCTTCTAAAAAAAAAAAAGCACTGTACAGAGCAGACATAGAGAAGGTGTCAGACCACAGCTGGAAAGAAGGTCAAGCTTTGTTCTTTCTGGCTATAAGACTCTGTAAAAAATGTTCACTAATACAGTTTTCTTTGAGCATAGGAGCAACACACAAAGCTAAAAATCAGTATTATTCTCCATTTAAGCTGTTGTCAACTGGAAACTAGAAATACTCTGTCAAGCTTCAGGGAATTGTAATACTCCCACACGGACTGTGCAGTATTGAATAACAGTCCGATTTAAGTGCCCATCACTGTCCTAATTGGTTTTCTCTGGCTCCATGTCTACTCTGCTTTCTCAATCTCTTCCTAATATTCTGACCATCTCTCTGGTTCTCCCCGAGGCATTGGACACATCTCTCCTGCTTACTTCACCCTTACTCTACCTTCCTGTTCGGTCTTGCTTACCGCCATTTTTTTTACCATGGGCGGTTAAGCAGCTGTTCTAAGCACATATTATTTTAACATCTGGTTTAATCACTACAGTGGATGTGCTGATCAAGTCCTGCTTAGATGGCTTTGAAACCTGAACAGTGATCAAACCTGTACTGATAAGGCCAAAGAAAGAGGTACTATATTTTTTACTGTACTCTGATATATCAGTTTGACATTCTTACAAAATCAGTATGTACTCGAATTAAACTGAAAAACTGTATATTACACCTCCTGCTTTACTGCTTTTTCTCATTTTCACACCTTTGATATGTCAGTTCAATGTGGACTAAAAGGTGATTGTGATAACTTCTTATACAATTTTCTGAAAAACATTATTTCATTGTATTAGAAGGAAACACTTGAATCTGAATGGGTTTCACTGGCCATATAAAGTATATGGATTATAATGAATTTGTATTCTGCAAAATAGGAAATATGATTTTTTACATATAAAATACTTGTGGTGTGTTATGTATGAGACTATATGTAACATACAGATATACTGTAAAGTTAACAGGGGCACACATGTTGTTCACAAGGACAACATCGGACTTAAAATGTGTGTAGATGTTTTGTACAGTGTGGAACAAGGAAATAAAGCTCGTTCAAGTGTAAAAAACTCACTTAAACCTTCTGTGTGTCCCAAAAGTCGGACTGCTCTCCATTGTCAGTGGAACAGTTGCATGCTTTGCAGTAACAACTACAACAGGCCAAATCGTAATAATGGGATGTACATTTATAAATATTAACACATTTCTCAGGTATAGCTGTAGCTTTTCTTTAGCTTGTGGCATTATTTTTCTCACCTATGCATTTCCAGTTGTTCTAACAATGGCTGCTCACTAAGCCTCTATACAAATGTTTGCACCCAGACCAATGTCTTAATTACACAATATAGTTAAATTTTATTCATTACTTCAACTCAAGTAAATTTAACTATGTAGCCTTATCATCTATTTACATCCATCTACTTTTTAATGCATGCAAAATTTAGTTTAACATTCTCATTTGGGTAATTTCAACTTCAGCTTTTAAACCTAGTTTAAAATTAGCTGGCCCAGATTTGACATGAATGTGTTAAAGTATATTAAATGCATATGCTTCCAGAGATTTTCATTCCTTTCTGTGGTATCAGGTGATTAATGAGAAATAGAGCATAACATAATGCATACAGTGATGTAAAAGCACTCAAGCACAATAAAATAACACACAAACAGCAACAAAGCCAAATTTAGGTTGGTTTGCTGTGATGAAATGTTCAGTGGAAGTTGTTTTTGTTACTGTTCATATTATACAAGAATGAATGGCAGCAAATGAAGAAAAACAAGCTCTGCTATATCCAGATGAATATATGCAAGAACACCAAGGAAAAATTAGGACGCAAGCAGCATATCTGACAGTTAGTATCATAGTAAAGGTCCTAGTAATAGTACATGGCATAGCCAAATAATAATAAAAAGGAGCAACTGAGACTAAGGCTGTGCCCAAATCAAGATCTGATTCAGAGTTGGCACTTCTAACTGATTCATTTGTTTATAAAAACACTCAACATTATTTCTGGTGTCTTTTCTTCATTACACCTTATGTACAAATACATTTATTCGCTCTGTCGAGAGCATCTGTTCAACTGACTTACACAATAACTGCTCCACACTAAACTCCTTTATCAGCCCCTACATGAGTCCCACAGTTTACCTATATATATATATTCCACACAGTCTAAGGAATTAAAAACGCAAGTCCTGGTCATAACTCTATTATAAAATCCTGGCACAACTCAGAGCCTCTCTCCTGCAGACCTGCTGACAGCGCTGGCAAGGACAGTCGGCACCGGAGTTGGGCACATCAGAACAGTAAACGCACAGAAGTCGTGATGCCCTGCCTCCTTCTGTCCACCATCATGCTGGCCTGTGTTTCCATCACAACAAAGTTTTATGGTTTGTTTATTTTTGAGACAAGACACTTTAAAGTTTACAGCCTACTGCCCTTGTGCTCCTACGTTCTGTATGCAATAAAACAGCTTAAAAAATAACAGATGCTGCAGTGACTCAACTAATGTATCAACTCATCCGCTTGTAGGAAACAGCCATATTTGAAAATACACATACTAATGACTTTAGATTATGCATATAATGGAAACTGCAACACACTTAAAACTACTGAACCAAACTGTGAAACAAACAACAACAAACAAAAATAACTGTCTGTTGCCCTTCCCTATTTATTTTACCATCACAAGCATCGTTAAGAGATGCCATGTTTTTTCGGACATGTTCTTTCTTGTCATACTCTATTTTTGTTTATGCAAATGTTAGGCTTATCCTTGAGTGAACTGGTACGTAAGAGCAATCCAACCCATACACCACACCACATGACTACTATTGTATTGTCAGGGACCGGGTTGTAATGATATATACTATCCCTGCAACACATTATGTGTTTAACTGCACCAGTTGTGTGAAAAGGTCCAGTAACATTTAATCACAGCAAAAAACAAATAGAATGGAGAATATATTAATTGCCAGGAGAATTATTATTCAGGCTAATGATTAGCAAGGCCACAGTCTCTAACAAGGCATAAATGTGCTGTCTATGCTGGAAATTCTTTATGGTCTTCTTCTTTTATGTTTTTATGTTTAAAGTATACATATTTTCCAACTATAGCACAGCATTTAGATGGCAGACTTCAGCTCAAAGTGAAACAACATACATACATGTGACTTAAATACGTCTCTTATTTGCCTCTTCAACAAAACTTTAGAGGTGATACTTAACTTTAAAAAGTTCTAAAGTACAGAAGTATAAGCATCATATGATTCGCTGATGACAGTTTTTGGCTGAATCTTAAAGGGAAATATAGTGACGCTCAAAGTAAAGGATTTGTAGTAAAGTAACTTTATAAAGTAAAATAGTAAAGGGCTACTCTTAAACTACTTCAAACTTACACAAGGACAATACTTTGAATAAATGTACTGCATATTCCACATGAGCCACAGACTGTTTCCCAATTTTCTACAGGCCATTATGAGAGTAAAACAAACCACATAACACTCCTGACAGATTACATCTACTTTCCTATTAAAAGCTGACACTATACAGCAAAGGCAAGAATGGAAAAAATCCAACTAATCAGCAGACCTCAGCACAGGCTACAGACAGTCACAAATGACACATGAGCAGACACTGAAATGAAACTGGGGAATTCTTAAAGCCGACCTCTGTGTCTGAACAAGCTTTCTAATGTTATTCCCAACTATAATAAAACACAGGAAGCCACATTCATGCAATTAAGCAACAGTTGTTCTCACAACATGAACAACCACAACTAGCAGGCACAGGTAATCACCTACCTCATATCTCTGTTCACATTCCCCACTGGACTTGAGATAACTCCATTAAAGTTAGTAGCTGGTTGTCTTTCATTGGTGTGAAGGTGCAGTGTTTCCATTCACAGGTGTTTTTTGTCCACAGTCTGGATCATCTTGTTTCACAGGAACATGGGTTTTTTTATGTAATCAAGGCCCAAGCCTCCATCAGAACCACACACTGCACTCCAGCCAAATTCGAAAAAAAATCTGGAGAAGAAGAAGTAAAGAACAATGAAGAAGCAGAAGAAGAAACAGAAGAAGAAGAAGAAGAAGAAGAAAAAAAAAAACAAGAAGAGGAGGAGGAAGAGGAGGAAGAGGAGTGGCTGTGGACTGTCAGACTAACAAACTTTGCTCATAGTCAGATATCTTCACCAATAGCATGATTGCTAATCAATAGTATTTAGAATTTTCTAGCAGCTGGTCTTAAGAATATTATTGTTGATCTGGTGGTTGGTTGGTCAATAGGTGGCTTATCTACTCTGGTCACAGGTCTATTGGCTGCATTTGAGAATAATTATTGATAAGCCATGTCAGAACCTGATTTGTGACATCAAATATGTTGGAAACATTTATGATCAACACATTTTTAGTGAGCCCCTGATATTTCCTCTAGTCCACCCTCAGGCCAAATTAGAACTAGAAATGTCAGAAAAACTAATTAGAAGATTGTCATAAAATGAAGCCTGTACATGCAGCAACCAAGAAGAAAAATCATTCACATTTTGGTCACTGCAGGAGTTACCCTCTTGCAAACCATGAGGACAAGCTCTCCATTTTCTACACAACACAACAAAAACTAATTGCTGGATTACTTTGAAGTGTACTGTGGTTGTGCATGATCCCTAAAAATGGTAACAATCTAAAGGTTTTCTCAAGTATTATACTTTTTACAACTTACAACATACAAACAGGAAAAAGATCAGTATTTCTGCTGCACATAAAAAAATGCCCACAGGCAGCTCATAATGATTTAAAACTTAATGAACAGATCTCCTCACTGTACCTGTAGCAGCAAAAAGGTGCACGATGCGTGGGATTGTAATCTGTGTCAGAAAATACAGATGTTCAGCAAAGTGACTCATATGACTGGCTTTTACAAGCATTTCCCCTGTCTAAAGACACTTAAAGGGCATCTGGGATATACGATGGCCTGGTTTCCAACAGTGCTGTTAGCCGCAACTATGACTGACTGTATATTCTGTAACACCCAAAGGCAAAATTTCATGTTAAAACCCTCCATATAAAATGGGATTATCCATGATCACATCCAAATTATTAGTAATAAGGTCGCATGCTCCTTAGCCATGTGTCTGAGAATTTTCTGCTGGCTTTAACTCATCACCTAGCCTACTGAATCTAGTGTGGGGCCTTGATGTCAGACTCAAAATACTGGCAAAATACTGTATATTCAACACTAAAAGTAAAATGAAAATCCAAATAGTCTGTTGGAAACATCCATCATAAAGATTGACCTGTTCATTGTTGACCTACCAAACCTAGAGTTTTGACCACAATACTGCTCAGGTCTTACCTGTAAATAAACCTGGAGTAAATCTGGCCATTGTATTTACACCATGAACAAAACAACAAAACAGATCGTCTGATTCTTGTGTTTCATTGCTTGATTTCCCATATTTAAACTTTAGTAAGAACATGATTGTGACAAATAGAAATTATGAACAAAAATGATTAAAGTTGAAATAATCTGGATGTTTAATTTTGACTTTTACAATCCTCAATTAGTGAGAAATTCTTTTTGGTGGCAACTGACACTAATTTTAAAATGACAATTTTCTCACAGAAATTAAATAAACCATTGCATTAATTCTGATGAGCTATAATAGACAGTCAAAGCCCAGTAGAAATATTTTAAATATTTTCTTATTCTGGCATTAAACGCTATTTCACTTTCTATCTTTCATATCTATACATCTATTTAATGCTGATGTTTGACGTTTAAGGATCCTTTTTAAATAAACCCACATTTACATCCAGTCATGGAGAAATGATGTGATGGGAATGCATCTCAAATTGCTTACCTCTGTTTTGTGTGGTGGTGAAAATGGAGATGCCACGTCATTGTTGTTCACACAGCCGTTCTGACTAGGAGGAGGCTTTGACTCAGAAGAAAAATCTCCTTCAAACTTGAAGATGGCAGCTCCAGTTTTTCACTCAGTCTCTCAGTTTCTTTGTGCTCTGAAAAAAGTGCAATCTGTTTCAATGATTACCAGCTGACTCACAACAAACCACCAACACTGAAGTGCTGGTAGTGTCTTGCCTCCTTTTTACTGGAACCTTTTCTCCGAAATGTATTTTGTCATTTTTAAACGATAAAAAAGAAATACTTCTGAATTAGCCCAGGCTTGTTTTGTGACAGGATGTTTTTGTCTATTACAGTACATGAAAACAGCAGTGTAATACTCAACTAATCTCCCGCCATGAAACAGCTCAGTCATGTTTACATGAGCTGCAGGAGTGAGATGCCTCACACACTGTTAAATGCTCGTGAAACCACGTGTCATGTCAGTGAAGTTGTTAACTTGTGGCTTTATTCCCATGCACATATGAAACAAATATGAATTTACATTTAAAATGGATTTTGACAGCCTCCTGTTCAAACACTTCATGCTGACATCTTACAACAGTGTGAAACAAGGTATTCCTCAGAAAACAATACTAACTACAACTAATGAATCATGTACACTTCCTAAACAAAACCCAGAATCATGACCAGGCTTGATGGATTCACCTTCAGGTAACATAATACATAATATCACTCAAAAACAGCTGTTAGCATTTCTTCAGATAAAGCCCCAGGTCCATGTAGGAAAAGTGACTGACCATGCTTTGGGACCAGATATTTAATTCAGCTGAATGAATATGAGTATTTTGTATTTTTCTTTTTAATTTGCATGTCACAGTAGCTCTGTTTCACTGTGAATATATTAGGCTGCTGTCTCTACATACATAATATTAATAAAACATTTTATAAGTGCCTTTCAGTTACTTAAAGTCAGCATACAAGAAGGAGAAATATGAGTAACAACAACGAACAATAATAAGTAATACAGAATAAAATGGAACAGTCATCACCAGCAGTTATCATCAGTGAAATGTTATATAAAAAATTCGATTCAAAAGATTTGATTTGAGTGCAGCCTGAAATCAGAAGAAAATTATCACTCAGCCCTGCCACTCTGAATCCTTTTAGCTTCTTTTAGCTCATTGGTTTGATTTAACACCACATTTTGCTGACTGCTTCAGTGAAACCTCTTTACAGTTGGTGGAAAGCACAGTAGCACTGGCAGGCTTTTACTAACTCCATCCATCCATCCATCCATTATCTATAGCCGCTTATTCCTAATTAGGGTCACAGGGGTCTGCTGGAGCCTATCCCAGCTCTCTTTGGGTGGAAGGCAGGGGTCCACCCTGGACAGGTCACCAGTCCATCACAGGGCCACATAGAGACAAACAACCTCACACACTCACACTCACTCCTATGGGCAATTTAGAGTCACCAATCAACCTGACATACATGTTTTTGGACTGTGGGAGGAAACCAGAGTACCTGGAGAAAACCCACACAAGCACAGGGAGAACATGCAAACTCCACACAGAAAGGCCCCTGATGGGTTTCAAACCAGGAACCTTCTTGCTGTGAGGCTACAGCACTAACCACCAAGTCACCATGCTGCCCCTTTTGCTAACTCATTAGCTTTAAACTGTATAATGTATGTCAGGTCTGTATGTGTATCTACTGTATTTTCACTCATTCTTCCCCACAGTATTAAGACAATTTCTTGTATTAAATGTTCACTGGGTGCATGTGCTGACATATATTAGTGAGCGTCTCTGTGTAAGAGATGCATGTGTGAATGGCACAATAAAGACTAATGGAACAAGACTTAAAGTTTGGAAAATGTCACAGTTATCAAAATGTAATGTAAAACGTAAAAATGTTGAGGCTTTGTATGTAAATTTGAAATGCCATGAGATTTTATAGAGGGCATAAATCTTGTGCTGTATACAGACTTCATTATAATGATGCTACAGAACCTTTTCAAAACATTAAACAATCATTTCAGAAAAATTGGAATGATTTGGCTGAATGCCTGTCTCTTTTATTATTGTGGAAATGATGATAACTAGTGGAAACAGTGTGCTCTACAGTTTAAAATTACTAATATTGTGTGAGACAGCTACAAATGAAATGAGCAAGAATGCAGCTTTAAAGAGGTGACAGAAAAGAGGTTAGGAAAGTGGGGGAAGAAGGAAGCCAAAGTCGAGCTGTTGAGCCATCTCCATCAGGTTAAGTGCGAGTCTGATTGCATATGAAGTCTGTGAGCTCCCATGAGCTGTGTTCTGAAAAGCTGTTTCTCAGCAGACTAAAACTGGCCTGCAGTGCTGCCTTGGTGATCTGCTGATCATGAGGTCCGCTGATGTTGAGCTTTAAGCAACAGCTCCCCCTTTAGACTGTGGTCAGCGCTTAAATTTGTGTTACAGAGAATGTACGAGGAAATGCAGCCGTTCAGTGTTATGTCTGCTGAACTCCACAGTCCAGATGTGCCCTGAGGAGGAATTTATCCTGTCTACACTTTCTTCTCTTCTTGCTGAAACAGAGCAGACAGCTGTGAAGATCTAAACGCATTCATCTTTTTGCTGACCACATGGAGTTGGACAGATATTAGAGACTGCATGTGAGAGCTGACTTTGAGTCTCTTGTCTGTCGTGAGGTTTTTTTTTTTTCATTTAATGGAGTTGGGTTAAGATTCGAGTGATCTTTTAAAAGTCTTATACACACCTATACGTTTTTTTTAATAAAGTAAATTAATTTTTATGTGCTGTTTAAGAAGCATTTTCTCCTCTGAGAAGAAATTAATTTGAGGGTATTGAATGGATTTGCATTAAATGTTATTGTGCCTGCAACCTACCTGTGTTTTTAGCCACATTTTTACAGGGATATTTGGCAAACTGAGAATAAAAGAGGTTGTTCAGTTTCATGAGAACAACAGATATTCAGGATATCAAGGAAATCAAATATTCCCTGTATAGGGTCAAACATCTAATACATGTTTTGAAATGTCAACTGTATTACATTTAGTATGTAGCATCACTTTACATTAAAATACAATGTAGTCATAAGAATAATGCATTTAGTTTAGTAAAGCTTCACAGTACAATGTATTTTATATATTTAAGATTATAGATATAGACTACTATGTGTTTAACATTTAATATCTACTAACACTTTTGTTTTCACCCTTAATGAGCCAAGGAAGACCCAAATGGATTTTATATCCCACCGGCTGTAAAAATCAAAGCACTGTTTCAGTTCCTAATATCAAAGCAGTACAGAGACCTGAACCAGTTCTCCTGAGATACTTATCAAACTGTCCTGTAAAAACCAAGTCCATAGCTCATTTATGCCAGCAGGTTATTACGACTAAGGCAGACTCTAGCAACCATAGGAATAATGACACAATTTAGGTGACATCGTATATACAGAAGAGTAACACATGTGGACAAGACTGGGGTCGGAAAACATAAAACTTTCCCACAGGGGCCTGGTGTTTGATTCCAGCGTGAAACATTCTATTATTCATCCATGACCTATCCACAACTCCAACTGCATGTTTATTATTGTAACCATGATGCTGAAAGTGATTTTAACCCAAATCATAACCTTTTTTCTAAACCTAACCAAGTAGTTTTCCTGCCAGAATCTGATGAAAATGTAAAGATGTCATAATCATAACCATGTGTTTACAAATGTCTCCATGATGATGAAGATCCAGTATGCTTGCCAGAGTAATGCTTATATTGAGCATATGATTGTTACTATGACAACAAAGGTCTCATGAGTGAAGGGTCCACTTGGAGAGTCCTATGTATTGTATTATGAGGCAGGGACAAACAGCGTGTGTTGCTGTTTAGGTTACAGGACTTGTTGCTCGTTATGCACAGTGTCACAGCACTGCCTGTCCTTATTTCATCTTATTACTTCTGTCTGTTTTTGTATCACTCATTCTCCAGCATAAAGTGGAGAATGTCTTTTGTGCCTCTAAACAGCTCTCTAACATAATAAATAAATTCCAGGCTTATCAGTGAGTTTGTTCTATCACTGCATATGAGCCTGAAATGTAGACACCTTGACCCTGAATATGAGAATCTCATTCACATACTTACCCCATAAGTATGTGTCAAAACATACTTATGGGGTATGGATTGGTATTTATCCACTCTGGGCTCACTGTAACACAAATCGATTTATCTGGCAGATGCCTATTCTACCATTGAAAGATGTAGCTTCACTTTTACCTCTTGCATTAATAATAAGCTGCTGAAGTTATACCTGCAGGTCAGCTTGGTGCTGTCAGTTTTTGATGTGATGTACCACAGAGGGGTTGTACAGTACCACAAGGCTGTAGGGCATAATAACTCTGATATGAGGGCACAGGTGCAGTGAAGGTACAGCTGAAGGTGATGTGTTCTTGTGTTGGTGTGCATCTATTTGTATGAGTGTGTGTCAGAACATCAGGCAGTGGTGGAGAAAATATTCAGGTTCTTTTTATAGGGAAAAGTAGAACTAAAGCACCTCAAGTAGGAGTCAAAGTTTTCATTGTGGAGCTCTATTCAACTATTTTAGTACTGTTCAGTAGATTATATTCACCTGGGTAAATGGTGACAAAATGGGAAACAGACTTTGTCGACATACATAAAATTACTTCAAATGTCTTTAAAATTCAGTGGACAGTGCTGTGGTGTCCTCTAATACATTTTTACACACTGAGGTCTGATGATGCAGCCAGCTAACATGTCCTGCAAATGCTGACTAGTCCACTTCATACCTGTAATCCTTTCTGAGAAATGCGTATGCTGTTTGCTTGCTCATGTTGCAGGTGAAAGCTCACGGGTAGAGTCAATGCTGAACCTGTCACCGAGTACACAACCCTTGTTGCGAAGAGTCTTAAGCAGGCTGAAACGTGGCCTTCACTTTACCCTCCTGTGAGGTTTCACACCAGCGTTTCCCTCATAGATATTTGATGAACTGACTTCAAAGGAGCTCCTCAGAATATTCTTTTGTTTGTCTTTTTTTTCTGTGTGTGTTTGATTTGAAGGAGGTGATGGGTGTTTGGTTTATGGAAGGCTGCTGCACACTTCAGATAGAGGTTCTCCGTTTTTTAAAGCACACAATACAGTGTACCTGATATAAGATCATGTCAGTTGTCCCATGTCACGATATAATCAGTTACTCAGCTTCATCAGGTGTTTCAGCAGTTGTATTTTTAGCTGATTTGAAATACATAAATATTCAACAAGCCTAGACCAAACAAACTATCCAGAGGAATCTACTCTAGCTGACAAAATGTCTAACACTGTATATTTAGGGTTGGTTTTAAACTAAGAATAAATAAAGAAATTGTTTTTTTAGAATTAATACCAGACAATAAATACTATTATCTTAAACATACAGGTTATTGTATATCACCAAGCAAACAACTCAAATTAAATTCTAATAAATATTGAGTACAAAGTTAACAAACCTGAGTGACAGCTACTGGACGTTTCTTTTCTTAGAATATCAGCTGTAGCTCTAGTCTTTGTATGTGAAATAAGTTCAACTGTAATACAATAAAATCCAACACTAAATAGAGCAAATAACCTCCTTGGTATGCACGTATCACCTTCTCCACTATGACAACATTTATTGCCTTAGTAACAGATTGTGGGTGCAAACAGAGGGATGGAGCTGCATTCACTTTCAAAGCTGAACACACTCCTGTGAGCAAATGTGACTGAATTTTATGTGCCATGACAAACTGTACAACAGTTTGTACAGTGAGAATGTAGCAGATATAGAAGAAATTAGGGGAAAAACCTTATCAACATTTTATTTGTATTATTCTTCAAATGCACCTGCTGACATTCAGACATTAGAGTCTGAAAACCTCTATTTAAGAGTATATTTGTGTGTGTTAGAGCCACATGCAACTGCAAGGATGTAGCTAATGTTCATACCTGCAGCTATTTTTTGTGTGTCTACAAACAGGATCTGCTTCTGAAAGCAATCAATACTATGTTGCAGTCATTAGAAAATAAAACACATTCTCCACAGTCTCTCATAGCCTCTGGATAGGCTCTGATATAGTAGCCCCGTGTGAGGCTTGTTGATGTTTGTGTGTCTGCGGTAGAAAACAGAATTTCTAATAAATCACATCTCAAATAAAAGAATAATGAAAGAAACTATGGAGTGTGAATTCTTTTAGTCTGTTCTTGGTAGAAAATCAGGAATCCACCTCTTTTCCTCTTCGCATCACCTTAAATGTCTTTCAAGTCCTTCTTTAGAGATTGGAAAGCAAAGAGAAAAGATTAACAGAGGAATTATTGACTAGTTTTACTTTGAGGCAAAACCATAGAGGCCATCCATTTGTCTATGGCTTGGTTTTATCAAGTGCCAAAGTCCAGCAATTACTTTTCTGTTGACCTTAGGGAGATCGGGGAAGTAGGCTTCTGTAATCCTTGCTATTGTGCAGTGGAAGTAGCGTCTCCTGATATTCGCGCCAGCTTAGAATTCACTGCTTATGTTGATGGAGGCTAGCAAGATCAGTCCATTCTGAAAGCCTCATCATGATGAATCTCATCACTGTATTGGCCATGGGGGGCTGCAGTATGCCAATTCCTGAGAGTCTGAAGGTTTTAGCATCTGGTCATGTAAGTAGTGCCACTGAATTAGTGTTTAAGTCCAACTTTGTCATTGCTGTCAATTTACTTTATTCCTCCTCTGTATTAAATGACGCCTCTTTGTATTAACTGGTTATTTCAGGCTTGAAATGTTGGTTCCAGAAGGCTTCATTTGACTGTTCACAACTGTGCCCAAAATGCAGATCATTTTTTTCTACTTTATAATAGGGCTAGAAGGACAGTATGATAATGAGGGGGCAATGGCTGTTTGAGGCACTCTACAATAATGTAATCAATGGCGTTAATGGAATCTGACTTCCATAAAGAGCTAATGTTGGTCAGCCTCTGCCACTAATTTACATAGAGAAGGCTGTGGCATCGAAAACACCGCAGAGAGCCATCTGGAACTGCAGCCCAATGGCAGCCGCCTGGATATGCCATTAGTGATGAGCACTGCTACTGTACCTGAGCCAGTCAGCTTCACATAAGGAGCCCGCCATGTGGAGGCGGCTGTCAGAGACTTCGTCCCCTTCTTAGTTTTAGTTGCTCCATCTCTTCCCCAGTGTCATATCTGTGTCTCACTTTTTGCTGGACTACAATTAAATTGTTTAAGCTTCTGCATACAAATCTGCTCTGTAAATTGCGTGTCCCACGCTTTTTTTTTTTTGAGAGAAAAATTGGTAAGATCCAATTATAGTTTTCACTACAGCATGCCGTGCCTGTGTAAATTCAACTGGCCAGAAAGTTATTTTTCTGCATGTTCTTTGCATACAAGCATTCAAATAATTTCGGTTTAAATGAATGTTTTTGTATAACAGTAACACTATCTACCTTTTGCTGACAGTGGTACTTGAAAAATAAACAACACACAAGCAACAGCAGTGACCCTAAAAGACTCACAGACTTTACACCCCCTCATTATCCAGTTCCAGCTAGTGTCTCCTTTCCTTAAGCAAGTAGGGAGACACAGTTTGTGTTGCACCTTGGCCTCCATTTTCACAGCATGTTATCTTTTTACAAACATCTGCTGTCTTAAATTCCAAATAAACTGTAATTAAAATGTAAATTCTTTTTGACAGTTTTGTTGTCTGATACTCATAATGAGCATGCTTCTGCTGAAGTCTCCTAAAACTTACAATAGTAGGGAATTGGGAGAAAAATCTGCTCGTTCAACAAACATTCATGGTTGCAAACACTGAGGTTTTCATTCTTTGGACCTACATACTTCATCTCTGATAGAAAGAATCATTAGGCCTATCACTGTAATTCTTCCATCCTCACAGCCTCTTTGCCTCCATCTCACTATTGACTTCAGGATTTGTTTCATTTTTATTGCATTTGGCTCTATCCTGCTTTCTGATTCAACCTTTTGGCACTGAGCTGAGAGTGCTGAGTGAGTAATAAAGTGCTTGAGAAGAGGAACATGAAAAGCAAATGCATATTTTCAGGAACACTTTAGCTGCAAATCTGTTGTTAGTGTCTAAATACAGTATGTAATGTTTATGGACATAATTGTTTTAGTAAAGATGTACATTGGTGTCAGTATGTCAGCAGGACGATCAACAACCCTTATACTCTAGTCTGCTCTTATTCCACCTTTTATTAGAAATAGTGTTTGAGTACTTCTATTACACATGCATATTCACAATGGTTCAAACTGTATAATTAAAAGAAAGACTCTACATTCATGAAGTAAGGAGACCAGGCTTCATATAGTTCCTGGTGAAAGTCTATTGAACTTTCAGTACAATTAGACAATGACAAACATTTAAAAAGCTTTAAAAGGTTTAAATATATATATAATTTTAAATGGCAGAATGTGGCGATGCACAGCATTGATGCAATGCAGAGCTCTACTGCAGTATTTTCTTTTGGCAGTGTGTGAGGCCTTATTATTGCAACAGAAGCCAGGAATCCTTAATCCACAGGGGTCTCAGTGGGAAGGAAAAGCTTCTTGAACAAACCTCGTTCTGGGAGCCTGTGGTGAAATCCAGCGATCAGTCAACGCTGAGCCCCTGAGCCTCCTGAGGGATTGGGACTCAGACCAGTGTTTTACAGTGGCCCTGGTGCACTGGGGAGAAAGAGAGGAAGAGACGAGGAAAAGGAGTGAAGTGAATGAAGTGAAGAGGCAGAGGGCGAGAAAACAAAGAGACAAAGATACAGCTATTGAGAAAGACAAAGACAACCAAGGTCTGCTGGGAAAAAACCGTAACTCACAAACGCATAAAAAAATGGCTCAACATTGTTGTATTCACAGAGCTGAGTTACAGGCCTGGTGGGACAAAGAAATGGGTGTTGATTTCACGCCCACACATACTGTATACACATCTCCACACAGTCTGTCTCTATCACACCAATGCATTTGTATCTGAATATAGAAGCTTTTGCGCAGGGACAATTTTTATGACCAAAACTGCCTTTCAAACTTCACTGTCGATATCACCATCCAACAAGTCCACAGGACGCTATCTTGTTCATTTGCAGTGAAAACTAGTCATGCCGCACTATGCCTAATCCTGCTGTGGTACTTGACAGAATCTCCTGGTATGGTGTATAGTTGGAAAAGTGGATGGACTAGCACATGGTTTTACAGAACTCATAAAACTGGTGAGGCAGCTTTGAGAAAACTTTTGCAGATTGACTGCTGGCATGAAAATACAATTCCCTATAAATGTCACTGAAATTATGAGCTATGGTGAGATTTTTATTAATAAAAGAACATCATTGTCAACATCAGCATGGGAACATACAGATTTATACACAGCTGCCACACTGCTCACATCTGATTTCTTCACCATTAGTAATCACAACCTCTGACCACAAAAAAAAACTAATGAAATTACAGTCACATGAATTCATTCTGAAAACATCCTGGACTTCCTTGTTCCCAAGGACCCAGACAATGACCTTGCATTTCTGACTATCTTAGCTCAGAATATTGGAAAATTTCCCCCCTGTGTTTATTTGGTTGATTCATTCCATGAGTGATTTGATGTCACTGAGCAACACTAAAAGTACCTACACTGCCAACCGGAAGCCTGTAATATGAGAATTTTAGCTTGGAACAGATTCTGGTGAGTCACCATGATGCTCTTTTACAAGACAAATCTATGTCACTTAAGCAATTTGTTCATTACGATATAATTACACATTCAAATGTGTGCAAGCCTCATGGGTGGTCATCAAAGCTCATTTGGTCCTCCACCAGAGGGCAGTGCTAAGTGCTCTCTTGACCTTAGCGCTCTGCTTGACTCTCTGGTGGTGTGGTGGCTGCATCTCATCCCACCTATTGTACCTCAGAGCTGTGTTTAATTGTAGCCTACTCAGCACTCAGAACATTGTGCATGAATAAACTGAGCAAAAAACAGCCACTAGTTTCTGTGGATGTTCATCACCAGACTGAGGGGTATTTTCTGTATTCCTGCAACATACAGTGCTTTTAGTAGGCATTGTGCAACTTTAACTTTCAGATTAGTGTGGGATGAAACTTTTCTTTCTTTGGGAAGAGATTAATGGGAGATGTTTTGGATCTGCGCCAGCACCCCTTAAAAAACAAATACAAGAACCAAAGAATCTGCACAGAATCATTGAAAGAGCTGAAATGGAGCTTTTTTTTTTTAAATAACGAGCTCATTGCACTGTGCTAAGCTTTGAATATGAGGGTGTCTTTTGTGTCTGAACAAGCCTGGCAAAAATACAAAATGGAATCTAACATTTATTAGTCTCCCAGCAAGTTTCTTTAAAAGTAAAAAAACAAAAAAGAATGCTACTCAGTCTCCACATGGCAACCTCAGCCTCAATCAAGGTTACAGAATAGAAGGTAATTAAGTAATTCAGGTCTCTTATGTGCACTCTGAAGCCAATTTCTGCTCTTGACATGAGCCTGAACCACTGACAAGCTTGAGACATTACAAGACTGATTTTATAACTGAAAAAAAATCTATATTATAAAAGTTAAATATTAAAACATACCTCCCTAGCCTTTTCCATAAATGCATTGTTTGTTCTGTAACACTTTGCATTGCTGCAAAACAATACATTTGTCATTGGTTTCTATTTAAATATCAAAACTGGAAGATCAGGCCGTTTTCACTGGTACAGTATGAATGTGCACTGACCTCTACAAACGTTTTGGGTATTCAAAAAAGGCCATGGTGTCCTTACATTTTGTTTTTAAACCAGGATTTTAAAAAGTGCAACTTCTGTGAAGTCAGAACCACATCTTGTTTAACTGCAGTATGTGTGCAAGATGATAGACATAGATGACAAGATAACAGTGAGGATACATGACCTGAAGAATATTTTCCTAGCCAACATAATTTCTGTGAACCCAGGCCCTTCTTGCTGTGAGGAAACAGTGCTAACTACTAATCCACCGTGCTGCCCTTTTAAGAAAACACATATTTGTATGATCATTATTTTAAGATCTCATACCTAATGCGGCAAGAAAACATAGGAAAATACAGTGTCTCACTAGTAGAAGAGAAATTGTAAGCTTTATTTTTCTTGTTCATGACATTTACTTGTAAATGCTTGTGGATATTTTTAATACTAACCTTGATGTTGCAGTTTTTTAATTCTTCCACTTGAGGAATGTCCACACCCGTTGATTATTAATGGATGAAGTTGTCCATGACTTATTTATCACATCAGTTTGCTTTTAAAAACATTAATTCCTCCACCTAATATCAGAAGAGATTTCCTCACAGCTCTTAATCTTGTAAAACAAGCCTTGTGAGGTAAATTGGCAAAATAGTTTAAATATCCTTTTTGTGTGAATTCAGTTTTGCAAAAACACAAGCTTTAGGCCTGGGTTTACAGCTTTCTCCTGTTTGGGTTGTTTCAGAAATATGCTGCAATACGTGACTTATTGATTTCAGGTGAGAAAATCAAAGCACTATTGCTTTTAGTTTGGACAGAACAGCTTCACTGTCTCATGTGCCTTGGCTGTTCTTTTATGATGATGGTTTCAACCTCACTCTAAAGAAAGCTCACAACTTCACATGCTCTGTCTTCTTCATGCTGCATATTTTCTGCTTTAAAGCACAGTGATGTTCAGAACACAGCAGGGGGACTCAGTGTTACAGCAACAATATTTGCCACACTCTTCCTTCCATTCAGCAGGTTCATACACAAGCAGTTGAATGACTACCATTCCTTTCTGTACCAAGTGAAACGGGGCACAATAGTCTGAGTTTAGTTTTGTGTGCATGTTGACTGGCACACAGAAAGCTTTCTGTCCCACACTGTCACGCTGATGATCTGTTGGGTCTGATGGGGGGAAAATAGAAGATTTTAGAAGATCAGCAGTGATGTTATGCCTCATGAAACAGATTGGATTTTGTCTGTCACAAACCAAGCATATTTGTTAGAATTTAACCCCACAAGTTTAGTATATGCTATCTTTAACAGGTCTAAATCTGCTACAATTAACACTTCATTAATGCTTAGTTATTTGTCCTCTATTTTTCATGCATCTTTCTCTTTAATTTATTTATGTTTTTTCTTCAGAATCATCGTTTAATACATGAGGATCCCTTTCTATCTGCAGATGGTGTGCCCCACAGCACTGCATTAGGCACGGAGATTCAAAGCACCAAATCTGTCAAAGAAAGGATAAACAAACTGGATGTGGTGAGGATTTAGTCAGTGAACCCTGTGCCTTTGAAAACTATCTGCTAATAGAGACTAACACCCTGAAATGAAGTAAATGCTCATCTGCTTATCAAATTATGGCATTTTAAAGGCAGTTGGATGATTTTATTGCCAAGCTGAATCCTCCCCTCTCCTTGAGCAAACATATCTAAACAATGTATTATTCAAAGTTGAAAAAATATTAGCACATAGGAATTAAAATCATTAATAAATATGAGAAAGGCTGCATTACAGGTTCATACATTGCAAATGAGTTAACCATTTTCCAGCAGTGTCATTTTTTCACTGAGGTGAAAAAAACTAATGAAGTTGACACTGCCAATGGATTGGAGTAATAGGCTTAAAACAGGAAGAAAGTAACTCTGACAACTAGCATCTGCTAATGTTGCAGCACAAAATAGAAGCTTGGAAAATTCTATTTGCCATGCTCTTTGTTATCTGAAAATGTTGGCCGATGGTCATTGGGAGCCCTTTGAAAATTGAAAATGTGTTCTGCGAGTCACTGATAGTCAGGGCAAGAAAATAACTGTGGGTGTAGTATATGCAGCCAGCACCATTTATTGATTAAAATCTCTTCAGTAATTATTAGAACTTCATTTTGTCTGCCTGACATTACCATGTATATAAGAGGCATCAGGTAGTGCTGCTATCTACCTTACTTATTTACCTTGACAAACCTTAAAATAAATTTATGTGAATTAATTACACCAAAGTGTATCCATATAAGTCTGTTAACAAGCAATCTATAATGTGGCACATATTTAACTACTTGGCAGTGAGACCATGTAAAGAATTATACACAGACTGTAATGTTTATCCTACCTTGACACCGTGTGTGACAAATGAATCTCTTGGTTCCACAGCCTGTTCATGGGCAGAAACATCTAAAATTCAGAAATCAGCTCACAAACTGTGAGTAGGTAAAAAGTTGGGAATTTGACTCCAATAGAGTGGCTCTTAAAAATATATAAAACATTTCTCCATCACTCTTGTCCAGAGTCCAAGATTACGCCTTCAAAAGTTGTGTTTTAACTCAATAACAGTCCTATATCTAAAGGTATTCTTTGTGACTAATCTTATTTTAGCGATAAAAACCTTCCATTCAAAATGACATATTACAATCTGTTTCACCGATTCTAGTGGTTTAAAGGTTTTGCTTCAATAATCACTGATCTATAACTGATCTACAACAGAGTACATTTTGCTTTTTTAGTCTGTTTAGAATCCAGATCCCATGAACTTTACCACTTTATGAGCTGCTTTCTGTCACAGCCACATATCAACATGCTTGCCTGGGCTGTTGACTGACAGGGGCTGCAACCTGCAACCTTCTAAAAATATCATGTCCTCTCATGAAATCCTATCCTGTAACTTTGTTTCTGTGTTTAAGGCATAGTGCATGGGGTGCATTGAGTTATGCAGTGTCAGTTTCTTCTTAACTTTGGTTGTCATGGGGGGAAAAATGGATGAATAGATTATTTTCTGATGCAGTTCCTCTAAGTGGCCCTCAAAGAACAATAGAACAAAAGACAAATGAGAGGAAAAGTGAACATTAGTCAACAATTGAGCTAATGAAAAGTGAGTCATTATACTGCTCTAAAGAGACAAAAAAAAGTGAGTGGGCTCATACTAGCTGAAAAGGCTTATTGTAGGAAAGTGATATCCCCTGAACAAAATTAAGAATATGAAACTGTTATTATTATGGAACTGTTACCTTTTACCCAGCAGGGTCCTTGCCACAACCACACACACACACTAGAGCCTCTTATACAGAAGCCACTTTATTATTACAGTATATTTTAAAAGCGCTAAATCACATTGATCAAAACAGACCAGTGTGATTATCCAGCATTTGGCTCACGTTCCTATCCTGACAGTGGAAAAACAGTTTAGAATAACAAGACATACTTGCTGTGGTTTACTTAAGTTTGGAGCTGGGCTGCAGTAACACATGAAGGTGATATTTGAGACCATGTGGTGAAAGCTGAGCTTCTTCCCTCTGCCCAAGAAGACTTGAGAGGTGATATTTCAGCAAAATGTCCCAGCAACTCCTCTATGTGAAAATGACATCAACTGGGAAAGAAATAAGATCTGATAAGAATTGCTGAACTGACTCCAATTTCAGGAGAGTTACTAAGATATAAAAGTGGAAGGTAATACGAGGAGATGGCAGAATCAAATACAGTATAGCTGGTTGTTGCAGGAGTGCACAAACAATTTTAGGTCTAGGTTTAGATCTTTAAGTCATTCAAATTAATATATTAACATGCCAATATAAAGTGAGAAGGTTATTGTTTGTCATCATCATTCCTCCTGTCCACAATGGCTGTCTAATGTGCCCTTCCCAAAGTGACAATGTAAGTGATAATAGACATAATAGATAACAGTCCTTGTTCTGTATAAAAAATACAATAAATGATGTGCAGCTAATGCTTTTCACCAGTCTTAGTCATATCAATCCAAGGTCTTCCTGAATTCCAACCTTTTAAGTCCTTTAGTTTTTCACCCACATGACATTTCCTTGCAGAGCTGCAAAAAGCAGATAGTAAGACAAAGAGGGAATTACTAAAATTACTAAAAGTAATTTTAGAAGCTACCACCTTGATTTGTCTAATTCATGCTGCATAAATCTTACAATCCATTTGACACAAGAACCGTTGTCTTGTATGGTTTGCGCTCAATTTCTGTATCCAGCTACATGTTCGATTTCTGCACCAAAAAGCATTTCTTCACTGCCCGTGCAGCAGAGTATTAGGCTACATTAATGAGTAATTCATTCAATGTACACACTGTAGGTGTATGGGTATTGTAAATGTGAAAGAATCTTTTTAAGCTGTAAGAATAACAATAAATATATTGATGATGTGATTCTCACAGTTTGGATTTATCACCAACTATGCACCTCTATAGAACCATTTCTAGGCTTACTACTTCATTTTTCTGGCTTGGAGACTAAACTGACCAAACTCATGTACATTACCAGCCAACAGCAGCTTGAAAAAGTCAGCAATAACAGAAAGCTAGGGAATGCTAATGTTGCTATGTGTCTAGCAAACACTTTGTCAAATTATACATTTTAAACTTGTTCTGCTGCCCCCAAGTGGGTAAATGGTTTCATTACATTTTCATAATTATGTCTTTATATTTTATCTTTTCTTCTAAGATTACAAGGATTCACACACACAACAGATGTTAGCATGATATACATTTTGCTGTAAAATATAGCAATGTAGCTATAAAACTACATAAAAGGGAAACTTTCCACTGGTCAAGCAAACTTTTAAGAATAAAACATGGTTTGTGGATGTTTATTAGGTAGGAAATTCATTAGCCGTTGTAATTTGGTGAGAATAGCTGAATGTAAACAACCAAAGTTTGCTTATATTCAGCTAATAAAGGACAACTTTAATCAAATCACATTCATGCATTATTAAGCCAATCTTGAAATGCATCAACTTACTTTGATAAGGGCGGATTCACATACATCTACTCGACTCATCTGAAGTGCTTGTGCAGAAGGGTCCACTGATGTTGTGGCTTATATAAGACTGCCTGTGCTTTCACATAGTGCAGGAGCCCACTCATATAAGTGGGTGACATCCCTCCAGGGCAAATTATGCATCCCCAGGGAGGTGACAGCATATCATTGCTGCAAACGATTGGCTGAGGCTCAGAGGAAGCATTTTAATTGTAGCTTGTGTCATGCTGAAATAATCAGGGGAGCTATGGTGTCAAAAAAGTTGCCTGCAATAAAAAGTGTTTTGTTACAGGTGCCATGTGTTATTTTACAGGTTTCCTAGAGCCACAATCATTCACATTCTTTTGCAGAGTTGTTTTTCCAACAAATTAATGCCACCTCAATATGGAGCTTTTAGAGCATGTGCCAGTAAAGGTACCCCCCCCCCAAAAAATAAATAAATGAAAACAAATGCAGTTTTTTTTAAGAGAACTAGTTCAGATCAGAGAAAACCAAATGAAAGTCTCTTTATACTGTATATAAGTTTTAGTCATAAGTTAACCTATCAAAGCTTTGTACTTTAAAGATGTTAAAGTTAGTGTTCACATACAGTAGATTTTCAGAAAAAAAAAATACAATCTGTCCACAATTTATGCAAAACATTCCTCACGTTGCCATGTTCTTGAATGGTTTATCGTATTTTATTTCCAAACTAATTTGTAGACCATTTCTGAGGAACTGTGTGCATAGTCTTCAGGAAATAGTGAATTACTATTTGTAAATTTATCCCACACCCGAGAGGAAGTGTTTAGAAAATTCTAATTGTATTCCCATTTCAGCTGTCAGAGAATGAGGAATAATTTGCGAACCACCTAACTGTGAGACAGGTGAAATTGAACACTGAGTCTTTGAGAGTGAACTTGAGTTTTAGTCTTTGCATCCAACCAGAAAATACTAATCCTTATGAAGAGCTTGTGCATGTTCATCACAAAAAAATAAAAGTGAAATCCAAGTGGAGAACAATCAGAGACATCCCCTGTCACAGTTAAAGCCTGTCTCATAGTGTTTTAGATAACTTGAGGAGGAAAACTTTTCCATTGTCCCTGTCCTATCAATAAAGGAGAGATAGTGAATGCAAATTCAACACAACCCACCTATACTCCACACTAAAGTGTGAGCTTAATTAGCTTCTGGAACAGGTTTGTTGAACAAAAACATAAAGAACCAGAGACATTGATCAAGGGAAATGCTGGGAAGATAAAGCACCAAGAGAGCTGGGCAACCTGATTTGTCTTTAATTAAAAGTAAAAGGTTTATCCTTGCAGAAGGCAGCTGCTGGTCTCCAAAGACTACTCCAATTACTAAATGAGACAAAAGGAGGGTGTCTATGAATCCATGAGTGGCTAGACTGAGAGAGCAGCAGAGAGGTGGTGTTGCTATGGGGTGTTTGATTTGATTTGTATGTGTGTCCATGGGTTTGTATGCATGATTTGCACATACACTATGTGTGCATTAATAGATCTAGCACATGTGAATGTGTAAGTGCAGGAGCAGCAGAAAGAGACAGAATATGATTTTCCAATCATTGTATGTGTATGTGTGTGTGTGTGAGTGAGTGCACAGGAACAGGGGTGGGGTGGGGGGGCTAAAAAAGGGCGTCCCAGTTGTGGTCCCTCCCAGCCCTGCCCCTTTACATAGAGGAGTATCCTGTAGCAGGTCCCAAAACTGGAAACTCATTCAGTTGCTTCTGAATGGAGTGTCTTTAACGTGAGAGTGGAGGACTTAACTTTTAGCACGAAAACATGAACGCCCTGCATTTGGTCCTGGTCAGTGGCTTTCTGACCCTGCTGCTCTGCGTCCCCACCCCTTGTCATGGAGGTAAGTGCCACTGCAAATCATTCTTTTAGTGTCCTGTTCTGATTCCCCTTCACTATATGTAAATCAAATCATGATAAATTATGATAGTTAATGCCTCTAATTTAAATTGAAAAAGTTAATGAAATTTAACTGGTAGCAATACTGAGTACAAAATTTAGAAGTTTCATATATACAATGATTTGTTTCTTTAGTTTTTTGTTGTCCACTCCTTGTACCATTAAAAGCCTCCTTTTCTTGGACGAAAGTCAATACTAACGGGGAAAGATGTGCCAAGGGTCTCACCCTGGTCTAAGACAACATCTTTCAGTTTCTCATCTAATACATTTTTTCTTTGCTTTTGAGTCTGTGCCTGTGTGTGAGTGCATTTACCTTGAGAATGCTAGCATTGAAAGTGTGCTGCCAAAAGGCAGGAGGTAGTGAAGCTGAAGCCCTCTGTGGTTAGGAGGTGAGCCGAGGTCCCTCTGCCGGCAGCAATGAATGGCTCTTTCAGAAGAAAGTGCACAGTGGCAGGCATGGCGGCTCCTTATCCACCCAGAGAGGAGAGGTGTGAAAGTGAAAAAGAGAGAGAGGGAGATGTGAGAGAGGCAGGGTGTGTGCTTGGGAAAGCCAAGGCCCATACATTGCCCTTATAGAACATGAATAAAGTCAGCTACAGATGTCCCTTTCTTAAAATGATATGATGAAATAGTTTTTACTTTCTCTTGTGTGCAAGTACAGTTTGTGCAGGATGTACAGTGTTTGTCAGACAAATCTGCTAGGCTCCTGGGAAGTGAAACAGTGTCTTCAAACTGCTTAAGAAACTCACCTCAGCACAAAATTGTACATATGGCAAGTTGGCAGGATAAACGTTGGACTTAGAGCAGCTGTTGGGCCCATTGTCTTCTGCCGGCTGTCAGATCTTTAAACTCTCACTGCAGATTCCACTCCAATTAAGTCTGGGCAAACCTCTCCATGAGTGTCTCATTGGCAGCTTACGTGAAAAAGTGGCTCTTGATCTGAACAGGGGAGTATCGCATTGTTTCACTGGCACAGAATCAAAGCTCAGCTGGAATACTGGATTCAGCTCCTCTACACTGTGATCTGTTCACCACAAGCATGGAAAGAGTCATCTGCCTCTCTGTTTGCTCATTTATAGATAAACCCCACTGACTGGCATGACTGCAGCACCTCCACTAAAGAATTAGCTGCAGCAAACTGTTGCTGTCTGAGTGTGATCACATAGAATTTAATGGCAATTTACACAAATCTTCTGCATATTTGTGTCCAGAATGATGAGAGTACAAAACAGGAAAAACTAAATTAGGGGAAAATCTCTTCCCATATACTGTAGCTATGTACTGGCCTCAGTGTGAACAGTACTAACCCACAACTAAATGCTAATGTTGAGCAGATGTACCAAGTAGCTGATTAGATTTTTGCTCCCTTTGCTCCACAAACATGCCTGCCACAAGCTGTCAGGGGGACTCTTCTGCCATCTACCTAGAAGGCTCACAAAGGGTTTCATTTTTCCACCATGTTTACATCTTCATATGTCACAGCCCACATGACCAGATGTCTCGGTGTTCTTGAATTGGCACCAAATATTGACACTTTTTGTTAAAGAAGCACTGCTACAGTAGCTTTCCTCAGATGTTGAAGTTGCACTTACCTTCAAGATCTACTTGCATGGCAGCCAGTGATTTGAATCCAGTCCTGAATGCAGCACAGTCAGTCATCCCCTGTAATAACATTTTCCATGAGTTTTCTTCAGTGGAGCAAACTACCACTTTATCACAGTCTTATGCCATTGTGCTACATCCACCCACATAGCAGCCACAGGAATAGTCATGATACAGCATGAGCATAAGCAGTAGCGCAGCTAATCAATTCTATAATTCGCTCTGCATGTTGGTTTCATGAAGAACATATAAGAATGTTAAGATCTGATATTAAGTGTTTCACAGTAAATATATTTTAACTCTTCTACTTGATGTCATGCCCCTCAATTTATCATCCATTTGTGTCTTATAACACCAAGGTTCCCCTACTCAATCTAACTAAATATCTGCTAAGCCATTTCCATCCAATATATAATTGAATGTCATTTCAATATAGATGTAACTAGGGACATATTGAAAGGAGATTACCAGCATGGTGCTCTCTTTAGCAGCCACGTGGCAGCACTTTTTTCTTAAATTAAAGGATGCTTACTTTATCATGGCTCTATCTGAAATTGGACATGACATGTTCCTGTTCAGAGTCTTTCAAAGATCTGTGGAGAGCTGCAAGATTTGGAAACAGAGGCAGTTGTATCAATAACTGTTCTCCAGTGCTTACATGTTGTTTGGTTGTCCTGGTAATAGAGTCTATTTCCTATTTTTCTGTCTGTTGATAGGCACACAAGATTTCTAAATCAGTTTTGAAGTTTTAAGGAAACCATGTCTTCTACCATTCCATTTTGTTGGCCAAACAGTCTGAAAGGTTAATGACTTCTTTCTTGCCCCATTACCAACCTTTCTACAAAGCCTTTTTTGTTGTCTTTTAATTTGTCAAAATCCATTTATAACAATTTGTCATTTTTGAAAATACAAATATGACCTGAGAGATAAACGAATAGATGAAATGAAGTGAAAAAACTCCACTCCAGCTCTATTGGCAGAGCTAATGATGCTCTTTGTAAAATAGTTCCAATATGTATGGTGTGAAAAAGCTACTGGATAACATTAACATAATGTAATATTAACATAAGCAGATAACAAAATCCTGAATTTACCTTTGGGATTAATGAAGTTTACCTCATCTCATCTCACTCTAAGAACATTAATTATGTTACCACATACCTATTGTGGATTCATGTCTTAAATGGCTCAAATAACATATAATAAGACAACAACATCTACTACAACCATTGTCTAATGGCTTATGCATGCTTGTGAGTGCTTTAGAGACGTCTTGCTCCTGAATGTCTTTGCATTTTCAATTGCAAAGCTTAACGAGGGGATTTGCATCCTGAGACTGCACATGAGCCCGCTATCTCCCCTAGAGTATAATGTCACTATGGTAACAGGAAAAAATAAATATGGAATCTGCCTGAGTTTTGTGAAGTGTTGTGTACAAGGGTCTGTGTGTTCCTTGAGAATTTGCAGAGAGAATGGTGTGACTACAAGTGTCTGCACAGAAGATTAATAAGTCCAATATTTGCAGTGAGAAGTTGACAAGATTAGTGTTTTGCTGGTTGTGCTGGTGCTACAGACGCACATCCCCTCACCAACTAGTTTAAACACAAGGCAATGTTGGGAGAGAAAAGAAATGGGGCATTAGAAAATCAGTGTTTATAAATACACAGCAGAAGGCACAGGCCCTTGTCTGCTCATTGCCTACACTTTCTCTATGGAAATACATCCACATGTGACTGAGGGACTGGATGTCCAAAAAATAAGTGGTTACCATAAGTTTGTGGATTATGTCTTATGAGTGTTGTGCTATTATTATTTTCATCAATTCAATCTGTAATACCCTCACATTAATTTATATTCAAATTTATTAGAATTAGGCAAGTACCAAAATGCAGTAAAGTGTTTTTAAAAAAAGACTAAACTTAGGAAGTTGCTGCAAAACAAGTGCATTTCTTCCAAAAAATTAAGTGGAGTACATGAGTCATTCTTCTACTTTGGTATGCATTCTGCACATTGACAAGCTTGTTCCTTTTGGCTGCATGAAAATGAGACCCTTATAACATGTCTGAGTATGGGAGATGATCAATATTGATAAAGCTCCTAATATGATATAACCTCCCTCGCTTCTGCCTGCCTGATGTTTCATCCTGGCACTTTCAGAGAGAAAGTTTCAGTGAGTCATGGTTTATTAACTTTTTTTTGGGGGGGGGGGGTTTACCTGAGGCAAACATCATTACATGAATCTAAAGTTAGCTGTATGAGCAACCTGCCTCTCTGCTTCTTGCTCTATCATCTTGTTACTACAGTTAGAATTTTATATCTGACCTGCAGCCTCAAGGTGGGCAGCATGTCTGCCCAGTAATTTCAGTGCTGCTTCCATAATGGGAATTGTAGAAGTTAGATTTCTTTACAACAGAAATAAACCTGAGCTACTTTAGTTAGATAAGTATGACAGATTATAGCCAAAGATGTAAAATCCTGGGTTAGACAAGCCTGGGTTGCTAAACACTTTATTCTTTAAAAAGTTCATTCCTGGTTATTAATGTATTACAACTTATTCTGGGTCTTACCTTGTACACCTTTTCTATCAGTAACAAAAACACTGTACTTCTACCAAAGTAGTATTGCAATCTTGAAACACAGACAAGGTGTAAATAAATCAATATTTTAACCACATTATCTAAACCACTTTATTTGGAGGTGAAACTGAAGGTGAATGAACCCAAAATGTATGATTACATGGAGTCTGTTAGGTCAAAATCAAACTAGTAAGCTGGAAAATGAATTTATGCCTGCATATACTGAAAGTTTCTACTCATGTTCTTTAGCTTCTTTTTAAGCCTGTCACATCACAGGAATAAACCTGGTAAATACATATTAATGTTAAAATTACTGACAGAAATAATATCTAAAACCATAAAAATAAGACCTAAGTTGTAATAAATCTGAAGGATCCTTCAAAGCAGAAGAAGGATGATGAAGGTATCAGGCACAGTTGTCCTTCACAGGGTGGAGATGTCCCAGATACCTCCATAATAACAGAAGATTTCTGCTTTTCTCCTGATGTGTTGTCATACTTAAAGCAGTTACCCTGTGACTTTGAAAGCACATATCATAGCTAAGTTTATTCTCCTTGTGATGAACACTGAAAAAAAGACATGTACCTCGCCTTGAGGACTCTACACTTTCCTGGCAGATGATCTTTCCCACATTGCTCTCTTTGAGGTTGCTGTCAATGGCAGACTGCTGAGATTTTATTTTAGGGCCATGATCTGTTTAGAGTGGGCAGACAACCCACATGCAGACCTCATTTATCCCTGGGTGTGTACACAAAAGATTTTCTGTACACGGTCTCAGATTTTGTCACTAGGTGGAAGGTTAAAGGCCATCTCATGGTGTATTCCCATGTTGTTTTGACCCCTTCCACATCAATCAGATAAGTCAATGGAAGGGGATTTTGCAATGGATAATCTACAGATTTCAAGTCTGTAAGTGGCAATTTGAGATTTCAAATTGTTGTTCAACTCTGATTACCTTGTCACTATACAATTATGCAATGCAATTCTAAGGACACAGTGTTACCTGCAGCAGCACTGTGGAGTTAGAGCTGCATGGGTGAAACAGGAAAATAGGCAACATTTACCCCCAACCACACCAAGCTATTAAAGGAGTTTTGGGCAATTATCATTCCCTTCACAATTGTTCCTACATGAAAGCTAAAAGACCAGCCAGGGTGTTTCATAGCTTTTTTTGTTCGTTTATTTCATGTGTTGGTGCATGTTTAACTGCTGTATTTTCCCTTGCCTAGAATTTACAAAGTGTAGACATGGGTTGTATATTTCTCACTGAGATACTTGAATACCCTTCTAATCAATAAATGCTAACTAAATGTTAACATGCTAATATAATATGCTAACATATGACATATAACCTAGAAATGTTTAGGAGGTATGATGTTCTTGTCATCTTAGGTTGTAGCATGCTAGCATGCTAATATTTGTTAATTAACATTAAACACGAAGTACAAAGTCCTTATCCACCCAAGGCTGAAGGAAACGTCATTAGTTCTGCAGTTTACGCCATTTACTTCAAGCTTATTTACAGTCAAAAACATGCCCTACTGTATTTGACCTTTAGTGACAGCAGTAGAGGCAAAGTGAGGTGATCACCAAAGGCAGTAGGAACTGGAAATTTTTAAATCAATGTGTGGGAAAGATGGGCTTATAGTCTTCCCTCACTGCAGCATTTGAGCACTTTGTGTTTATTTTTGATAAGAGTTTAGTGCCCAAAATGAAAACTCCAGAGAAATTCTCATCATCACTGAACAGTTTTCAATAAGTAGGAATTATGCATGACCAGATGTCTCGATATGAGTGGCCTCTATGGGATTTTTCTTTTTCAATTTTTAAAAGAGAATAGTCTGTTTTATCAAATAAAGAGGAAATTGTCCTGTTCTGGCTGCCATTGTTTCTCTTATCCAATGAAAATAAATGAAAAGCAAAAGGGAATAACAAAATGTATTCGAATTGTGAAGGGCTTTTAGGGAATTATCCTGTCTACCCTCCCAGGTCAGCTCTTGGGATATTTCCTTTTTGAAATCACTAATACTGATCTTTTAATAGTCACCCTTTGTCTTCATATGATATATATTAATGTGTAAAATACATTTAGAAACACAGTTTCCTTTGTTGAACACACTGTATCACATGTAACTCACATGTCCTTACCAGTGGAATTAGACTAATGTGGCCAATGGGGTAACAAAAGGTTGCTAAAGCGTTGGGAAAGCGGTGTGAATCATGGGAAATATTTCCAGTGTTTGGCTGCTTCATGAAACGTGTTAGGAAAAGCCTGAGGTTTCTACTCCAACATCTGGAGTCGGCGCGGTCAGTTAGTAGTGAGCCAGCGCCTGAGACTTTAATCAAATTGTCCCTCTGCTTCTCTTACCTAATATAGACAAAACAACTGCAGTGAAAGAATGCCCGTGTGCCGCATGTAGTCGATGTCTGACGAAGGCTCAGTGGTCGATCTGAAGTAGTTGTTGATACAGGGATGGAGAGAGCTGTTTGTTATCAGATGTGTTTCATGTTCTCTCAGCAGCCCTCCAACTCCTGGGAACCTGGAGGTTCTATATAGAGGAAGCCACCTACTTTTTTAACTTATATACATCACAGTTAAAAAAAAGAGTCACAGTTAAAAAAAAGAGTCAAATTGAAACCCATCTTTACTATTCATGCACTCTCTGTTTTATTTCACGTGTTAAGTTTTGTTCTACAAACTATTCCCCAGAGACCCGGGTCTGCTATTTTTACAAGTCCAGCAGGGACAGTAGCTTACACAAGACACATGACTCACTATTTTAAATATAAAGAAATCCACTGCGAGTGCAGGGGACTCCCTCCAGCTTCGAGGGTGTATGACTCATAAGCACAAGGCCGCAGTACTTAATCATGAGACTCTTTTTTTTTTTTTTTTTTTTTTTTTTGGTGCTTCTAATTAGTTCTCATCTCTGAGACATTGTTTGCCTTTCCTCCACAATGACAGGATTGAGCCGCAAGGTGCAATGATATGTGAATCTCCTGGGAGAAATACTGTACAGTATTTCTAGGTTTTTTACTGTTTACCACAAAGTTTTGACATGGTAACAAACTTGAGATTTCTGGCAAATACCTGAAACCTAATGGATAACATCACCAAGAATGGGACTTAATTTTCTTTAGATTGGGTAAGGATGTTTTCTTTAAAAATAAATATGAAGAGTCCTTTTTTCCTCCAAATGCCTAGTCTCCTGTGCTATCATTCACACAACATTGCAGCGTGAGGCTGCAGTTAGGAGGGCCACTTTTCACAGCATGCTGACATAAAGGCAGATCAGTGCCAGCTCCCATTCTGTTGAAAATCTTCATCAGCACCGCCGAGGGACCATGAAGTGTTCTGAGTAATTTGACGCCAGACAGCCTCATTACAGGCTGGGTTCAGACAGAATCAAGGGGGCTGGGGATAGCACCAGGCCTGGGATCTGGCAGATGACAGTCTGGAATAGCTTACACCCATTAAATATAGCTAGACGGGGGAACCAACAAACGAGTATGTTGCAGGGTGGGGGGAAGAGGTTTCAGGGTGGGAATATTGTGAGTGTGTTTGTGAGGGTGTGTATTCTCTATGTACTGTGGTTCAAACAGATCCCAGTGTTAAGGGGCCAGAGCAAATGTCGTCATCCCATTGGTTATGAAGGCTTAAAATAACCAAAGGAAATGATGTGTCCCATGCAGTTTGGTTTGACTGACTGTATGGCTGCCTGCAGCAGCATGAAACAGAGAACAGCTGCGCAGTGGAGCTGAAGCACACATCAGTGGTTTGCCAAGCCAGACAACCAAGCTCCTTGTGCAATCATGTGTCGAATCTTTCACCCAGCTATGGCAAAACAGATGCTGAAAAGTTCAACATAGTTTTATAAAATACTGTGAAGTGAGCAGAAAGTTTTGGGAGTAAGTTATGTAAAAATCAAGTTCTAAATGGAGGCAAATGCAAATTTAATTAGCATTAAGGTTAATGGCTGCACTTTACACATAATGGACAACTTCTTGAGGTGTTGCAAACTGAAGTCAGAATGAGCTGAAGACATACTGTATCTTCAGAAAAGCAACACTCTGTCTGATGTCGTATGTCAGTATTAAACTACAGCTGGCAGCTGGTTAGCTTAGCTTAGCTCAGAGGCTTGGGAAAACAAATAACTTGGTATTATCTAAAAGTAAAATAATCTTGAGATACCTGCACCATCATTATAGTACATATGTTTAGTTCAAAGTGTAGAACTGACATGTTGTACCATGCAAGCTGTTCCATTTCCATTCTTTGTGCTACAAAAGTACTACAATATAATTGCTCAAATTCTTCAAATTTATTGTACAGATATAAGAAATGTTCTAGTGAATGAACATATTTCCTAAAATAACATCACTGTCCTTTAAAAGAGAGAAAAACAGTTTCACTCATACTGTTTTCTTTCAGATAAAAGAAGGAAAGGATGTGCAGGGATATGCTGAAACACTGCTCTACAGAGATTAAATAAAAAGGATTTCATCAAAGTGATCAGTGTATGGCTTCCCAGTTTTAAACATATATGAAATATTAGTTTTTCCACCCTTAAAATTTATTAGCAAACCTTTACCTGTTATGAGTTCAGTCTACTCACACATTCTTGCTTTTGTTTGTTCATTTGTTTTGATGAGAACAAAGACTGAGAGAAGCTAAAAATTCTGAATCTTTGTGATTGTGTGTATGAAAACAGCGGCTGAAGTCACCAAATGATCAGCCAAACCATAAGAAATACAGTTGACAGGAGAGATGAATGCACACCAACAACAACTAGTATTTTTGTGGCCAACTGTGCAATCTGATGTACCATACTGTGCTGGACCCGGTCATGGGAATTGGTCCTTGGGGAATGTGATGTGGAACAGGGAAACTGACCATGTGTGACCCTGGAGCATCCTGTCATTCTACAGCCAAAACTGCATTCCCAAGCTTCTCTTCAGGATGAATTTCGATTGTATTAGTGACCACAGAGGAGGGATTCTAGTTGTTTAAGCATTCTTGAGTTCAGTTTAGATTTGGTGAGTTTAATTATGCTTTCACAATCATTTTGCCCCCTAAAGGGGAAAGGACAGTAGCTTTAAACACCATAGATACTGGCACAACAAAAAAAGCTTTAATTTCTCCTTTAACCAATGATACACATGACCTGTTTGGGTATTCCAATCTAACAGCAACATGGTCCAGCCTTTTCTCAAGAAACCCTAGAGGCTATATAGGTAATTTGCAATTGCTAAGCATAAGGGTACCAATAACTATTGGGTGGCAATTAGCTTAAGGCCAGCCTAAGGGGGGAAACTGAAACTTGCTTTTTGTGGCTGACTTGCTCTAATTTTCATTAATTTATTAAAAATGAGCAGTCTCTTGGTGTGTCTTTGCCCCCTTACAGTTAAATACATCAAATATTTTTAAAGTTGAATGAAAAGCTTAAAAAAAACCTTAGCCCAAGTTCATTCCCAGATAGGTGATGTATGGTAGTTGAAAGAGCAGTCTAAGTTATGAGTCAATTGAAATATCATGGATGGGTGTGTCTGGAGTTTTACACACACAGGCTTCTACTCTACTTTAGCAGACAGTGAGTGAGAGTTCAGCAGTTTGAAAAAGAAATATCTGCTCCCTTGAAAGTATGGTCCATTCTCATCTAACGGCTGGTTTTACAGCCTCGACAAATTCTCTCTAAACAAAGTTAATGTTTTCCCCATTGCAAGCAGACATTATCAAACCAGATAGCACATCAGTTTGTGTGAGGGGCGATGGGTTCTGAGAGAACTGATAGGAGAGAAATAGAGTTTGATACAATCAGTCAGGGTTAGAGAAATATGACAAGTTCCAAAAAATAGCACAGAGATGGTTCCTATCTCTGAAGAAGTACAGATTTGTCTGGTAATTTGTCATATTCTGTATTTTGGTCGAGTCAACACTAACTTGCTCAGCAGCTGCTGTTGCAGAGGAATCATAGTGTCATCCAACATGCAACTACTTGTGAGCACAAATATTTTCCTGGCGACTGAAAGTGGAACAAACTGGGTTCAGCGCTTTGCCAAATTATGGATTTAATTTTCAGACATGATTGTCAAGAGCAGACACTGTGTTGTATAAGACTGTGTGTATTGCTGCTTCCCCGGTGCATTTCCATGACAAGTACAGCATATATTGCAATTACAATATGTTAGTAATTGAAACAAACATCTCTCTAAAATTAATCAGTCTTACAACAATGGTTGAAATTACACATAATAAAGAATCAACCCAAATAATGGATAATTGATTAGGCCTAATTATAAACATTGCTATTAGTGGCAGCACAAACAGGCCCACTTCAGGTTATCACTTCTGCTTGTAGCCTATAACAGTATGTGCTCGTTAAACACACACTGGCATCCCTCTACTATAATGGGAAAGCTTCACTCTCTCTCATAATTGACTGGATTTTTTTCAGCAGCCAACTGTAGCTCGCCAAAGTGGTCGTTGTAATGTTTTACTGGGAACACTTGAGCTGCAGAAGACTGTTGTCAACATGACACCTATAGTACTGTGCTCAAAGGTGAAGTTTAGTCCACACTGTAATAAAAACACTATTTGGTAGTGTCTGGAAATTTAAAACAGAGCATTGCTGCCAGGGAATGTTTAACCATTGCCCAACATCTGTCTTTATGTATGTATCGGTCAACATTCCTAAGCCTGTCGCTGAGCTAAGTCAGAACAGGGGATAAATCTCATGATTTTAATGTCAGATCGCCTTAGCTTGTAGGAACACTTCCAGGATCAATTTTACATCTTTAAATCCACTGGATTCTAGTAATAAAAATTCACCCAGATATTATATTATATTATTATGTACACATACAATGGAATTTGTAAGCAGGACTTTAGTGTTTTAGTTATTCATGTCACTTAATGTTGTTGTCACATATTGAATTTGAGTCCTTAATCTAATAAAGTGTGACCACCCGATTATTACTTGGCTTTATCCAAAACATGTAGCTTCAGTCCCTCATGATGGGTTATGTTTGTCTTCTTATCAGACAATAAGGGTTATTTCTTTCTTGAAGAGAACAGACCTCCTCAGGCCTCTTTTCAATGCAAGTCATAAACTATCAATAGTGGTCTCCATCCGAACTCACTGACGACTCCTGAATCACATCGCTCCAGAGTGAGGTCATTTGGAAACAAACTTAGTGGGGCTGAAACAGTCTGAGTAGAGAAATGGGGAGTTGGATAACATGTACTGCAAAAGGCTGATTTATGATTGAGGCTTTAACTGTGAACAGGTGCCCTATGTTACAGATATAATATGCTTCCTTCCTGTGAGTCCCAAGCTACATAAATATTTTGTTCAGAAAAAAGAAGTCCTTGTTGCATTATTGAGTGAAATATGGATAAATAATGTTAAAGCAAATTCTTGTACAGGCACATGGAATGAATTTAGTGAATCACTATGAGGACATGAAACACACACCGTGTGAGGAGGATACTGGTTGTACTGTAGTGATGCAGAGCTGGACAGTTTATTGCCAAGTCCAACAGGACCAGCCCTGCACTGCCCTTCTCCACCCTGCCGCGCCCTCCTGTGTTTATGCCATCTCTTCCTCTGGTCAACATATATGTAAAAAAATATCAATGAAATCTCACATTTCCACATAGTAATAACTATCTGTCATTCATAATGAAATTAGGATCAGATAACAAAGGCAGCTGTGAGAACATTATATGGCTGGTTGGCAGTTTTTGAATTAAAAGTGGAGAGAGGCAGACTGCTTTATAATAGCTAGTTCAGTTTTTGGCACTTAGCCATTTCAATACACTCTATTCTGTCTTACCATACAGTCTATGTTTAAATGATGTTTCACTATATTAGCTGAAATTATGTCTGCCTATGTCTTAGAACTGTTTCTTTAACTAATATCCAAAATGGATTTCACACATACTTGAGATGTATGTATTTAAACATTTGAAATAAGATTGCAAATACTATTTATTTGATCATTCATTCTGTAATTTGTACTATAATAACTACAGTGGACAACAATATAATAATATACAGATGACATATAACATGTCACCTCATTTGGCTTTATGGGTGCATAGTCTGAAACAGCATCCTCCAGAAGACGCTCAAAAACAAATGGACAGTTTTATCTCCACATTATTACTTGTATCCAGTCTATTGGCTTGGAAGTTAACACAGTGACGTATGTTTGTGAAAATGCATCATTTACGCATTCCATACTGGATGTGTTTATATCCATAGGCCCTCTTCTTGAGGAATCAAGCGTATCTGTGTAACATCTGAATGCCAGCTGGATAGTATTGGATGCTTTTGGCAGGATTATTGAAAATCAGTGCTTTTCGGAACAGCCTTCATTAGTAGTCAGAAATACATGCACTGCTTCATTTGGCCTGTGGAATTCAATTCCTCAACTTCATTTAAATTCTAATAAACAGCTGTAAATATATTCATAACTAAAGACCAGACCTCATTTACACCAGATTCACAAGACCAGTGTTTTAAATTTTGAAAAGGTTTGACAGATGCTGTGTTACATACAGTACATGTTTTAAATCCATTATAGTACCTAGGATTCTAACAGCAAAGACACATACAACACAGATGGTCAAGGGCTTAATTTAACTTCATTTTGATTTCACAAACATATAAAGATGAAATGTGAGACCTGTGAGTGAGCTGCATTACAAAATGACTGATATTTGTTTACAAATGGATCTCAGTATTGTCTGATTCAGCAGGCCTGCATGTTCACCAGAGCCTCCCTTCACAGCAGGCTACTTTACTCAGTATTCTCAGTTGAAAAGATGTCTTATTGTGTGTGTCTGACAGCTCTGAGAGTATAGCATGCTGTTAAGTGTTCAGAGCACCAAAGGCTTGAAGTTGCATCTATATAATTTTGTTGCAAATGGCTAAAATGCTTCAAGAGTTGTTTTTTTTTTTTTGTTGTTTTTTTGTAGTTGCATGGCAACAGCCAGAAGCATCAATGTCCATTAACTGCTGTTCAGCACTGCAGCTAAGACAAAAGTGCTCAATATATTTTATCTTCATAGACAAACATTACAGCACATTTCTTCATTGTCTGGTGCCTGTTAAAGTAAATCCACACTTGTAGTTTGCATGTGACTTAGTTTAACTAACGCTACTTATTGAATATGTTGCTGTTATCACTGCCACATCAGATGACTGAAGCAGTTAAAAATAAAACACATTATTAAGGTCTTATGAAGCTGCTATTGCACAGAAAGTGACGCTATTGGAAACAAGACCAACGCCCTGACGCTACGCCAAGGCCTTCTGGTGAAACAGCAGATCAGAAGCCCCAAAATACATCTTTTGCAGCTCACCAGAAAATCCCCTCCTCCCACTGGGTACATTGCGTACTTTCTCTTTGAGTCTTTCTTTCCATTTGTCTTTTCCTCTACTGCACTTACTCAAGTGTCGGTTGGAGCAGATTTTTTAGCACACAAAGGCTCCTTTTACAGTAGCCATGTGAAAAATAACTTTTTGTGCCATTTGTTTGGTTTTCTTTTTTCTGGGAGGCGGTTTCCACCACAGCCTGACCTGGATGGCCCCTCCCTTTTGCTATAGAGTGCCCTGCAGCTTATAAATGTTTAAAAAAGGAACCTTCTTCTCGGTGATCCAAAACCACGTCAAATCTTGGCAGAGTTAAAGGACGAAAGCAGTATAAACATAGCAAACACATTCCATGTCATCAGCCGCACAAAGCAGTCCAGTTTGTGCACACAGCTTTGTGTATTTGTGTGCATGTGTGCAATTCAGTTTTCCAAAGTTCTGTCATATCAGAACAAGCCTTACATTTGTGTGTTTGCTCACCATACCCCAATTGAAACCATGCAGTCGTTTGCTGTCACTTTACGTTCATCAGCTAAGTAGTTTGTATGACGGTCTAAGAAACTGGTGCAGATTTATTGGCTATACATTTATAACAGTTTGTGTGGGAAGCCAATGTTACATCTTGCACAAAGACACTTTACTGGACTTTTTAGGGAAAAGAAATGGCATTGTTCAGCCCTCGCCTTGTGTGGTAATTCACACTGACCTCCCTGCAGTCATAAATCCTCCTCTATAACCTTCACGCCACCAACACATGCATATGCTTTTGGTTTAATCAGGAGGACCTTTATCTGCACAGAAGGCTGTGTGTTTCTGTTTTTGCTTGACTGGATTGAATTAAGCTTGTCTGTGGTTAATTTAGAGTATTCTGTGAGAGTGGGAAATGGAGATCCTTATGTGTATTTTCTTGTGTGTAGCAGTCTTAAGTATTAAGGCAGATAGATGAGTCATAGAATTTCAGCTTCGCACTTTCTTTCTGTCAATCCGAAGTTTTATTTGCATCTGTATGCACTTTTTGTTGTCTGTGAAAAGTAGTTACTGTGAGTAATAATTAAATTTAAAGTTGATTTCTCTCAAGTAATGACAACAATCATGTATATAGTGAAAGCAACGCTATTTTCCCAACAAAATCATGCCATAAGAGTTTATCTGAGCACAGTCTACTGAAACCCACAAAAGCCACTACAGCAATATCAGGAAATATTTAGACAAAACTAATGTGCAGTTGACATTAGATGTTCTAAAGCAGTGCACCAACTTCATGCAGTATTAACAAATATAGCAAAATAAAGAACTAACTGAGATGTATCTGTGTCGGATCTAGCACCGCACCCTTCATATATCTCCCAGAAAGGAAATAACATGTCATCCAGCTTCTGCAAAACTGCTAAGCTAACTGCATTACACATGCCCAAAATGCCAATTCTCATTTGCCTGACACACACAGACAGTCAACCTTTTGCAACTATGGCTTGTTAACTGCTAATTATACTGTCATCACTGAATACTTGCACATTATTCAGTTAACTTCAATATAAACTCTTGGCAGGTGGGCTGCCGATGTTCAGAAAAGTGTGGCACTTTGGTTTTATCAGCATTATTGATGGGATCACAAATCAGTGGTGAATTACCCTGAGTAACCTCTGAAAAGGAGAAAAGATGTTGTTGCTACAAATAACTATAATTTTTAAGTGGTGATGGTTTTTGTGAATCTGAAAGTGAGTTGACTTTTCTAATCTTTCCCTTTCTACTGTCCTCAAAATGCGTTGCTTGGGATGTTCTTTGCCTGAAACAGCGGTGTCTGCAAAAGTAACAATTTCATGATCCATCAACGTCTGTTAAAATGGAACCATCTGAGGATTTGCAAGAGAAGCTCTTGCCCTTTTTGTCTTCTTGGTTTCACTTGTTATTAAGTCTGGGTTAAGTTTGGGTGCAAGCTCTCAGTGGCTTACAAATTGCTTCAAAGGGACTGAATCGCTGGCATCAAAGCAAGGAAACGGCTAACACCACAGAGATGATATGATGTCACCCACACGCATGATGGGAAAAATTGCTAACGAGCCTTTATGAATGTCTGACCCTAATAAGAACATAATCGCATTGGGAGCTGTGAAATAAAATGTTCACCCATTAGCAAAAGGAACATACTTATCAGTTTCTCCGATTAGCCCAAGTATCTCCCAAAAGGGCCATTAGTATGCGCACTCAAGAATGTATTTAAATCCAAAGGAATTTTAATTACACTCAGATAACTTTAAACTGGGTTAGCTTATGTTGTATTTTCATTCCTTCTGCAAACTCATACAAGAGTAAACTAGTAGATAACAAAATCCCAGGTAAAATCATCTTATTTCAATAATAAACACCATAAATCTAAACTCATATTGACTGAAATACCTTAATTCAGCCACTCTTTCACAAAGATTGATGTCTGTATGAGGTTTCAGCCAATGCACATTCAGGATTAAGTCTGGTGAATATCTGTCACTGTCGACCATCAACTGATTGGTTGATTCAGTGTTTGACTGACCATGTCACTGCATGTTTTCGTGTTTCAACAGAGTCATTGGTGAAGCAAGTGAAATATTTTAATGGTACTTGAATTAATAAAAAGAAACAGCTGATTTCTCCATCCAGCAGAGGTTACAAATGTTGAAAAATTTGAAATATGACAGATGTGTTTTAAAAACACAAAGAGAGGGAGAGCGTTCTTAAAGGAAGCCTGTTGCCATCTTGACAGATCATTCAGATCTGTGAAATACTCAAAAGACTAAAAAGACTAATCCTTAGATTTATGATCATCATATCCACTGACATGGTATTTGATCACCCTGTGATGTATAAAATGTATGTTCAGACCATGTGGTGCATCAGTTCTTACACAGATTGACATTCTGCAAGATTTGCTTGCTTAGCCAGAAAGCGCCTGTGAACACATCTACAGATGGTTTAGGTTTGGGTTTATACTGTTCGTATTGTAGCAGGCCTCGTGTCCCATCCATTTCCCCAAGCTTTATAGGCTGAAGTTAATCATTTTTTACTTAAATAAGGAAAAAAGAGAACCAAAACTTTTTTTAACCTTCACAGACACAATGAGCCGGATGGAACTTAAAGCATGCTAATTCCCCTTTTGGAAAAAGTTCAAATAGTTTCATACAGCTAGTTTCATATTGTAACAACTTGAGAATCTCAATGAATGTTCTGAAAACAGGTGTACTTCTAGACTAGTCTGGATTTGTAAATGAGATAGAGTTGTTTTTTTTAACAGATTCAACTACTCCACTATGTCTACTTGGAAAATTTAGAAGCGGCTACATTTATTTTAGCAAATATTTATTCTATCATTAATGCACACATTGTGATTATGAATGAGCTTAGCAAGGTAAAAATTCAGACATCATCCATCCATTTTCTATACCCGCTTATTCCTTAACCAGGGTCACAGGGATCTGCTAGAACCTAAAAGCCTACAGCACCTGGTATTCCCAGGCGGTCTCCCTAACAAGGCCTGGTCCTGCTTAGCTTCTGAGATCAGACAGGATCGGGCACTGGCAGGACGGTATGGCCGTAGGCTATTTAGACATCAATAGAAATGAATTTAAGTAAATCATTGCAAAATCTGCAACTAAACTGGCTCTAAGATAAAACATTAAAATATAAATTTTAATTGAGCTAAAGAGATTAAAATGGAGCTGTTTCAGGGAATAGGGTCCCATTTCCACTATCTATTCTGTAAATCTGTAGAGGTGTGTCTTATTTTCATTTATTTAAGTACTTATTTATTTTACACAAACAGAAATGAAGATTTTTGAGCAGTCAGTACTTTTTATATGTACCTTAGAGCTGTAAAATCTAAATCTTGGCATCAGTGAAGAAACAGGTAGGAGCTCAAGGGCCCTGTTGTGCTACCAACAATGTGCTTAACCTCTGAAATTGCCTAGGGTTAGGGTTACAGTGTTACAGTTAGGTCAGAGTCAATCAGCAAAACTTCCGACTAACATTTTTTTTCTTAATGAAACTACTTCTGTCTCTTGGTGTATATAAAAGTACCCAACAATATGAATGAAAACAGTGTCTGAATATGTTTACCCTTAGCTTCATTTCATTACATTGCAAACCAAAGACAAAAAATTCATGGAGGGAGATGAGGGAGACAATAGAAGGCAGGTGGAGACACCTAAATATATGACAGCAGGCTCTTTGAACAACCGTACTTGCATAGAGGTTTGTGCTTTAGGATCAGGTATAAAGACATTTGCCTTTAGGTGTGTTCACATGACAAATCATAAGACCTGGGTTGTTTCAATCACACCAAAACCTAATGTGTTTAGCCAAGTAAGTCAAAATTACCACCACTGTTTAATCCTGGGAGACTTGTGAGTCAAGTCACCACCCTCCCTTAAGCCCCCCCCAAAATATTCATCTTTATATCCTTTGATCATGTTAATGAAACAACAATTTTCAGCAACTGTCAAAACTGTCATCTACACACTAGAAGGCATGAAATAGCAATTAATGCCACTGTATACTTGGTAAAGCATGATTCCCCTATATATTGCTGGAGAGAATTCCTCATTCATTTTCTGCATTTTAAGACACTTGAATCACATGTATGTCAAAACTGAGCTCTAGTGGTTGTGGCTTGATTGAAACTTAAGCATAAAACACAAACAGTCTTTGTAAATAGCAGAATGCAGTCTGTCCAGAAATTCACCCAGCTTAATTCAGCATCAAAAGGTCTCTTAGTTCTAATTAATGGCATGCTTTCATATGCAGTAAATCGGTCACAGATTGGTTGGTAAAGTGTGCAGCTTACTGATTTCTGCATATTTTAAAGTTTTAAATGTAAAGTCGTCAGTTATGTTAAAACTGTCAGTCTATACGTCAAAATAAAAAAGTTAAAATGTTAAAAATAACTACTAATTTAGTGTACTGTATAATTGACCTACAAGACCATACATAACAAAGCACATGGTTGGGGTGTCAATGTCAGCCAAATGACAGCATGTTGAGCACATGTTCATTAAACATTAGACAGGAAATGGAGAAGAAAGAATTTGAAGGACAGAACATTTGCTCCAGAAGGAACCATTATCTGTAATAGCACCATCATGACATACTTTCACTCACCCACAGGGAGTAGGAGCAGAGAAGTAGACTCAGAAATTCATTTACATATTTTAAACAAGGTACATAACTTGTTCTTATTTTGTTGGATGCTAATATACTATGACTTCATGTGGATGTTAGAAACTAACAAACACAGTACATAGTTTATGACATTTCATTGTGTGATGAAATTTTACTAAATTTTTTATTTGCTTCTCTGCAATGTGGAGAAGCTCCAGTGTCCAATTACAAACTAGAACTGCCCACGCAAGTTTACATGCTTTTAAAGGTTGAGGTTTAGGTTAATTTATTGTGAAGTAGCTAAATTGATAGTTCCTCTAAGATTTGTTCCATATTTTCATCTTATTTTAATTCTGACTATTGTTCAGTTAAAAGATTAAATAACCTTTGTCCTGATGATTCTGCCAAACAAAATTATTTACAAATATGTATAGAAGGAAATTGGACAGTTCATTGTGGCTTTTGTGTGGAGCCTGTATTAAGAACTAAATACAAAAACAAAACACTTTGGACAGATTTGAATCACACTTTCACTTAAAAAGTAAAATCTTTAATATGATCAATACTTAGAATTATTATCTGTCTGGACTTTTAAACCCCCAGGTGTTTGTGTTTATTATTTTCTCCACAATGTCAAAGTTTGCAATGGCTACCTCTATCAAGTTATGTTCTGTTTTCACCTACAGGGTTTTGTGAAGCCAAGCATTGATTTTAGTCATGGGCTTTGTTTTAGTCTTCAGTCAAGACAGTGACTCTGTCTCAATGGTGTTTTTGCCTCCAGCAGTGAATAAAAAACAGATTCTTCACTTTCCTTTTTTGCAGCTGCTCAGTTACTTGGCCCTGCTGATGATCTTTCTCACACTCCATCTCATTGACACTATGTTTCAACATTGCACTCCTCCAACCCCTGGATTCATCAAAGTCTGACAGCCTTGTCAATATTTACCACCCAAAGTGGGCAAAAAGCCATCTAGTGCCTAGATAAGATGAACAAATGTGCTCATAAATCTAAATATAACCGAGGAGCTGTCAGCATCGTATGTAAAACTATGTCTAGTGATGTGGGTATTATGCACAAAATCTGTGCAAGCCATCTGCTCCAATGGTATGTCTTATACCATCAAATTATTCACCCGTGTAGGGAACATTCATCAGTAGACATAATTGTGCCATGGCAGGACTAAAGATTTGTCTACTTGAAGATGAATGAAAGGCTCACAAGATCCACTGGATTTGGATTAACAGATATGTAGGCTTGTAACAGTTGAGATACAATTTGAGTGGAATGCAATTTTTCTAATAGTTTCTAGTACATTTCCAATGAAAGCAGACACCTTATTACCTACAGCGTTATGTATAGGAAAAGAAACTACATGATTGGGGTTTGGCTCAAAAATATATGGTAATGTTCAAGGACACAAAGCACATACATACACATATTATTAGTTTTAGTATCCAGTGTTCCACCTATTTAGAGAGAATACTGTACTACAATAGTTTGACTTCCATAGATCAGACCTCCATAGATCAGTTCCACAGTTGGAAACAGTCAACAATTCAACAATATCTGCCCTGATCTGCTGTCGTCATTAAAGTGGGTGGTACAGTTTGTAAGGGAATTTGATTCTCCACAGTCATATGCAATAGATATGGTTGTTTCAAACACAGTGATGAGCATTTAGTTGAATCAGGCATGTACATTTGACACACACAATATGAGCAACTGCTCTCAGATGAAATGAAGAAATAACACTGTAATCAGTCAGAGGCAATGAGGTGCATTACTTGTAATTACATCTGTTGGATACAAGAAGAAGTTGCTGGAACAACAGCCCGTTCAAACTCTCTGCTCATGTTATCCTCCATCCATCCATTTTCTATACCTGCTTATTCCTTAACCAGGGTCACAGGGATCTGCTGGAGCCTATCCCAGCTCTCTTTGGGTTGGAAGGCAGGGGCACACCCTGGACAGGTCACCAGTCCATCACAGGGCCATATAGAGACACACAGAGACAAACAACCTCACACACTCTCCGGAGTACCTGGAGAAAACCCACGCAAGCACGGGGAGAACATGCAAACTACACGCAGAAAGGCTGGGTTGCGAACCCACGACCTTCTTGCTGTGAGGCAACAGTGCTAACCACTCAGTCATGTCATCATCTAAATGCAAATTAGATGTAATGAGGACCTTGTCTGTCTATCTGCTGAAGTTCTGTGCCAACAGCAAAAAGAAATATAGCTGTGTGATGTAGCTCCCTCTGTGTACTCACTGTTTTTCCAGGCTTCCCAGAAGCATGCTTCCCAGTTTATCTCGGTGTTTTTCATCATATTTCCTTTTCTCTGAACATTTTATCTTTTTATTTTTCTAAGGTTTTTTGTGCCATCTGCCTTTGAGGCATCCCTGAGGTTCAGCAAGCTATAATGCTCATGAACTTGTGCCGCTGTGGCTTAAAATTTAACTTATGACCCTTGTCACAATTTAATCTCTCTCTTAAGACTTTCACACAACCAAAGAGACTGTCCTCACCAAATCCAGCACTGGATTGTTTGTTTGTTCAAATGCTTAGGATGCCCTATCCTACCTCTCAGTACCAATGATATATATACAGTCACTTTGTTTACACCTACAAAACCCCTCAGGTTTCAATAAAGCAATGCAACTCTAACATCAAAGGACACGGTTCAAATCCTTTCTCAGTAAGAAACTGGAAAATTTACCCAAAGAGAGCTTTTCCTTAACTAGCTAGTATTAATAAAACTTACAGTACCTGCTTTTCTCCTTCTTATTCTTTTCCCCATGTTATCTGATAGCACATTACTTTGTCTAAGTAACACCCTATCAGATTGTTGTTAATCACTCCCTTCACCTTCCAGCCTCATATAACACCTTTGGACCTGGGGAGAATGAAGCTGCAGAGAAAGTAGAATTTTTTCCCTTTGTTATGGCCAACAGTTCTATTTCAGATTTTGCAAACTATAAGTGAATAAAGTTCTTTCAGGTAAAGTAGTGGCTGTCAGCCATATTGGAGGTATTAAAACATTAAGTAAAAGTAGCTGTGACCAGCTGGTCCTCTCAGCAGAATTCAGTAGGTTGACATACGATCAGCGACCACAAAGACTTTGATTTGAAAACAGTGTGGCAAATCAGTGGAGGAAGAAAAAGATGCACCTTTTACCAACAAGGTGATGGTTGGTGCAGCTGTGTCTGTTATAGATTAAGCTGGCCAGCTTTTACTGTTGCTACATCTGTACACAGCCCAGCTGCTGAAAGATGTGAGTTATGTACAGTAAACAGTGGCCTGTATTACAGGACACATGTTGCCACGACGTCCCCTCAGGCCCCCTGTGGTGTGCAGGCCGGCCGCTGTCAGTGAGTGATTTGGCAAGGTCGCAGAGTATGTTTCCCTCCAGGGCAATTTTGTCACCACATGTTTAAATCATTACCACAGATGTGGCATGAGCATTTAGGCCCAACAAAACCAGTGTTTACTATTACGTGTATATGTACTGTATTTACATGTGCTGATTCTTATATGTGTGGGAAGGAATGACTTCACGAGGCAGATGAAACAATTGTTTTTTAGGAATGAGAAAAAGCAGCTGAGCCAGAAGTTTCTGGTTTGAACCCCAGGCCAGCTAAACAAATCTAGGAGAGAGAAGTGAAGGAATGGTGCCTTTATATTTACAGAGAAGGAGCTCTTGAGCAAGGAACATACTAGCTTGTTAGCTTTTAGGTGTATGTGCTTGTAAGTGTGTGGCACAAAGCTTTCCTGAAAAAACAGCATTCATGCTCTATGTTCAAAAACAACGTCAAATAAACAAAATACACATTTTCACATCTAACCAAATTCCCACTTTAACAAAATAATATAAAATTGAAAATTGAATTCAGGGTTAATCAAGAACAGTTTTAGAAATCAATAGTTTTTGGTAAGAATTACAAGTTAGATTAGAGTCTCTTTCAAGTTCAAACCCCCAGATTTCTGTCCATGTCTACAACCAGCTCCCAACATTTTCCACTGAAACTTGTGTTTATCCATCTTCAAGTCAGTACTCCAACAATGAAACGTAAGTGTGGAAACTGTGGAAAAATGAAATGGATATATAAGTCTGATCTGGAACATCGGAGTGCTGTTTAACTCATTAGTCAGTCTTTCCATGTTAAACACTGTTTATTTTGGGCTGAAAATGGTGGGTGGAGAAATAATTAGAGAAGGATAAAGGACAGGAAAGAGAGGTGGGGGAAGTAGTGAGTGTGCCTAACTGAAAGAGAGCTGAACAAAACATGGCTGGGTGGAGCAGGGTGTACCTACTCAATGGTAGCCTGGTGGAAAAAAGCTGTGTGAATGGCAGGAGATGATGGGCTGACTCAGCCAGCAGGTTGTGAGACATCTAATTCATGGTGGAGTGAGTGAGTGAGTTGGCCACTAATAAGTGCACGGGTGAGTGTGGGTGTTTATGTTTGCACTGTCTTTGGGTGTGTGCACTGGAATGGTTTAGAGTAAAGAAGGGTTTTAGAGCAAGCATCTGCATAAGGCATTTCTGAGACTAAATTCACTAGTTTAGTGGGGGAGAAGTCTCTTCAGGGTTTGGGGGAAGGGGTTAGGTGGTAAAATCCAGAGTAGAGGGGAATCAATGTGAGCTAGAGGAGGTCAGTCTGGCGATGTGTGCTTTCAGCTGGTTCTCATTATGGGCCTAATGTGACACTCTGATCTCAAACACACACTGACTCTGTAGACCCAGGTTAGATCCGGATATGGGTTTTGGGAGGCCCCTTCACTGCAGCTTCTGTATCACAGTTTCCCTCCTTGGAGCATGGCAAGACTAGGGGCCTCATTTATGGAAAGGTTTCACTAACAGATTTAGTTGTGGAAAAGTGTGTAGTGTGTTTGAAAAGGGAGGAGACTTTAATGTTTTAATCCTAACCCTAACATATGTTATTATTTCTTAAACGATCAAACAATGATGGAACTTGATGGAATTTGTTGTACCAAATATTATAAACAAGAGCAAGATCTAGCTAAAATCTATAAATATTTTAGTATTTTTGATACATGAGTCCTTAATGAGGTATAAATGCAAGCCACAAGGAAGAGAGTATTGGTGTAGTACTATAATCCAAGCTGACCTAGGTTTCTCAGGGTCCAGGTCCTAAATCTCTTTGCCTGCGCTGACGTTTAAGTGGAATAATTTATGACAGTGAACTGCTACTCAGCAGAGTGTTTTCCAGCCCACTGAAAAGTCAATGTCAAGCTGATAATTAGCGGTGGAGTGACTGATGCCAGCACTCATAAGTGCAGTCATAAGGGCTGAATGGAGCTATTGATATGTCCAAAATGACTGTGTAAGTGTGAAAAGGATCAGGCAGGATCAGAGTAAACATGCAGACATACCAACAAATTGCATGATGGTGGCAAGTATGACACCAAATCACAGTGCTGTCAAGTGCTCTCTGCTCATTCATACTTAAAATTGGAAAAGTTACAATAATGTTTCAGATGATCTCAACGGTGTGCTGTGGTGTACATTATCAACCATATGAATGATGGAAACATAACCCACAGAATAACTGATGACAAAACCTCAGGAGCACAGCATGCTGACATTAAGTGAAGTACCAGGAATTGTACAGGGCTGTTTGAATCACAGGAACATAGGGGACATCAAAAATGTCTGACTGATTATGTCAAAGCTAGGAAACCACAGATTCAGAACTAAAGGATACATAAGTGAATGCCTCTCAATGTTTATGCTCTCCATCTGTTCAAATTCTTGCTACAAGTTACGAAAGAATGTCAAAACCAGTAAGGTTTTACCTTACTCCACTGTTCATCAAGCTACAATTAAACTTTCCTTTAAAATGTTTGTTGAATTGACATTTCTGTTCATGAAATGATGAGCTTCAGAAGTGCTGGTAGGTATGGATGTGTTGGCCTGAAGTTGAACAGTCCAAAACTGGCTGTTGCTCCCTGCTTTCTTCATTACATAATGAAACCTTGGAGCTATGACAAAAAAAGTGCAGAGTAAAAGTTATGTATTTAGCTACTGGTGTGTAATGGAAAAACCATGAGCAGTGCTATGAGTGAAGGAGTAAATTACACGTTGAGCATTTTCAAAAGATGAACAGGGCATTTCTTTGATCATTTTAAAATCATGTATAGCACCGTTGTTATAGATTTGGACGGTTCATCTGCAAGTACAATATGACAAAATTTAAGAAGGTAAAGTGTGTAAGTGTCAGACGGGACAGAGGTCATACACACCAGGGAAAATGACTGAAAATGAGGGGATGATGATGGTGTGCCCTAATTAAAACTATAGTTTAACAAAGGCATGATGTGGTGACACGTACATTGGTGGACTACAGTAACCAAAATTAAAACTGTTATCCATGCTAATCAGTGGATGTAGCAATAGGTCTCAAAACCTTTGCTCTCCTATTTTTTGTTGACATTATAAATATTAGAAACTTTATTTACTTTTATATTTAACTGCTAATTTCCTACTGCTATTACAATAGTCCATCAATGTTGTGAAACAAGGCCAGAGCAGTCCAGCCTGCCATGCATTACATGCTGGGCATTTAGTTTGTTCTTTCACCTTTAATAACGTACTGTCAAATAATATAAATAATCTATTCACTTTTCAATAGATGTATAAGGATATGTGAAGTGGAAAGGAGAAGAATTACAAGATACTTTTTAATTTTGCAAGATGAGAAATGTATCATTGTAAAGGTCTTAAGCTTTATAGTCCGCGTGTGATTTTCATTACTATTTGGCTTCACTTTCTTCCTTCCTTTCCTGTCCCTTGGCAAACTGTTCTTGCTTTTCACAGCCTGAGACTACACACTGGAATTCATTACCACTGTGTTAAAATGTGCTTCAGTCCTTCAGCTTGATCTTTAAACATCCCTGGTCTAGTGGGGGGGAAACAACGAACGTCACAGCTCAATGTATAAACAATCATTTGTTAGAACATTTCTTGGAGCACATAAGTATTTAAGCAAAAGAAAGGGTGTGTTTAGAGGGGGTCAGCTGGGATGAGGAAGGCTATAGGCTGAAATAGTGTGAGGGGGGATAGTTCTCTGATGTCACAGGGGGATTATTTTAACAGGACCCACTCACTGGGAGCTTGGAGGTTGATGGCTTCTGTAGCTCGGCTGGTCTAACACAGGCACGCTTTGTATTAGCCAGTCATAAACTACAGCAGAGCCCTAAGTCATTACAATGCTTCTGTTCATGGCTATGTTTGTCTTACAACGTTGTTAGGTGAGTGAGATCATCAGTGCGAAGTCATTATGACCAACGAGTCTTTTAGTTGAATGTGATGAGCCAATAAACTGTGAATTTGTTATGCCTTATTCAGCCTGAATATTGAGTTTGAGGCAAGATGTTTACCATGTAGCTGAAGCCTGACTCGAAAACTTTAGAATGTCCCATTGTGTACTTTTAGAGTAGAGAATCATTTTTCTCTTTGATGTTTCCTTGAAATACAGTATAACAACTTTAATACACTGAAATGCAGCCAACATTTAACTGAATTATTTTCAGTGGCAGCTGTGGAAAATACTGTGTAGACTGTAAATAAAAGTTCATGGAGTGTTTCCCTCAAAATATAAAAAATCATTGTTCTTTTATTTTTCAGTGACTTAATTGTATGGTTTATGGTCTTAAACTACACCCCCATAACTTTTCATCTCCCTGATCCCTCCTGATTTCCTGCTCCCTGTCTCATCTCAATCCAGCTACAAAGGAAGAAAATGTCAGCAGATGCAAACATGTCTGTCACTTTGTTTTTACAAATGTCATTGGTCCTGTATAAAACTTTCCTTTTTTATATGTCCCTCCAAGTGAGCCTTTCCTATTCATTTTGTACAGAAACCCAGCCTTTCAGACCCTCTCACATTAACAGCACCAACCCAGACAACACTGAGTCTTTCACATTCTGCTTTCCATGCCTACCCTCCCTTTTCTCACAGGTCCATTTTCGCAAGCTGAAATTACATTATACTGCCATTCTCCTTTGACAAGGAAAGGTCATAATTTTTCGTTGCTGCTGCCACCCCTTGTCTGTTGTGTAAGTGAGTTTTACAGAGAGAGACTGAAAAGTTTTAATTATTGCCAGGGAGGCGGCCACCCGCTGTGGCTCCACAAGCCTGTTTTTTAACGTATTGTACCTCTTCATTCTGGCTAACATTGGAGTGTCTCAGAGGGATGGAAAGGTAGATGGGGATTTGAAAAGGGCTTGAAATGATGCTGTGTTTGCTTTCACACTGACATAGTCTGGTCTGAGTAATGGCTCCATAAAACCTGTAAAAGTGGGTCCCTATTGACTTCTGAAAAATCAGTGGGGAAGAAGGGGGTCCTTATAAAGCAGTGTTGTCAAGGTATGTAGAGTTGTGGTTTTGCTCTTTGCTGTTTAACCATGCTGCACGCAGCAGTATTTTTTTATACTGACTAATGTATTCAGAACCAGGTCTGTAAACAAGTTGCTCAAACATCATCACTTAATTTTAAGAGCAGCTTGTGATTCACTCCATTTATCTTGTGTTGTCCAGTCAAAAGACGTAGAGTGGCTAAAAGAGTGATCGTTAGACTGTCCAATCAGAGGAATCGAATTCAAATCCCTTGCAGACAGATAGATTTCAGGTCCTACTCAAACTAATTTGAAACTTGCAGTGCTCAATGTCAGATCTTTATGTAACAAATCATTTTTAATGAATAATTTTATTTCCTGTTACAGTCTTGATTTTATGTTTTTAATAGAAACATGGTTAGATAGCAGGACAGGAAATGCAGTTCTTATTGAATCCACCCCACCTAATTTTACATTCCTATCAGAATCACGAAGGGGTGGTGGCGTCTGTGCTCCCCAAATGACAGCCTGTTTAATCATTTGAGTATGTATCTTTTAAAATGGAGCTAAAATTATCTCCCTCTGTACTCTGTATATAATCATTTACAAATCTCCCCAATGCTGCCAGAATTTTATTGATGATTTTACTGAGATGCTTTCAGTCGTCTTCACAGAGTTTGACTGTTTGGTTATTACAGGTGATTTTAATGTACATGTGGATAAGGCCTGTGACAGAAATGCCAAAGAACTTTCTGCTGTCCTATGGCCTTAATCAGCATGTTAGTGAGCTGACCCATACCAGAGGTCACACTCTGGACCTTGTCATTACTAAGGGTGTTAAGGTTTCTAATGTCACTGTTATTGATGTTGCTTTATCTGATCATTGTTGTGTCTTTTTTGATTTGTCCATAATTCCCAAAGATGCAACTGGACCTACACTCAGCCAGGGCACAGAAAAGGGAGTGCCAGAAGGCTGAATGAAAATGGCTTTGGATCTAAGTGCTGCGTTTGACACAGTGGACCATGTGATCCTGTTATAAAGGTTCGAGGACTGGATAGATATCTCTGGTACTGCCCTTAAATGGTTTAAGTCCTATCTTGAAGACAGGAAGTATTTCATTTAACTTGGTAACTGTGTCTCAGACCAAATGGCGTTGACATGAGGGGTTCCCCAGGGGTCCATCTTGGGACCCCTTTTGTTCAATCTTTACATGTTTTCTTTAGGCCAGTTAATACACAGCAATAATGTGTCCTACCATAACTATGCAGATGACACTCAGATTTACATTTCATTCACAGCTGGTGAATACAGACCAGTCGATTCACTGTGTCACTGCATTGAACAGATCACTCTGTGGATGCAAAACAACTCTCTCCAAATAAACAGTGACAATACTGAAATAATCATCTTTGGGCCACAGAAACAAAGAGAAAGTGTCAGCAGTCACCTCGAGTCTGTTTCTGTAAAATTTAAAAATCAAGTTAGAAATCTAGGGGAAAACATGGACTCAGACATGAATTTTAACAGCCACATTAAATCGATAACATCATCAGCATTTTATCATCTCAAAACATAGCCAGAATCAAAGGGATCATGTCTAAACCAGACATGGAGAGACTCATCCATGCATTTATCTCTAGCGGGTTAGATTACTGTAACGGCCTGTTCAAGGGGCTCTCAACAAGAACTGTAAGGCAGCTGCAGTATATTTAGAACGCTGATATTTTCAGATTTTTTCAAAACACACTAGTCTAGATGGCACTGCATAGGTTTAAATTGATTGATAAAAGTACCATTGTTACATTTGTGGAAAGAATTTGGTTTTTGGTTAAATACAAACACCGCAGATATGTAATTGCAGTCAAATTATTCAAGACTATCTAAATTTTATTCAACATTGCCTGAGTACCTAAACATAACCATAAAAAACATTAACAGACACCTCAATACTCAATCAGTTTTGGCTAAGCACCATATACATATGCACACATTTGAAGTAGGTCTGCCCCTACTGCTTCACCTCTCTGTGTCCCACTGAAAAATAATCTGTAAAAATTCCCAAAACAACAAAACTATCCATTATGCTTCAGTTCTTCTAAAAGTGTTTATATTAAGAAATTGAATATTATAGGGGAAACTGAATAAAGAAATGGGGTGTTTCCCAATTCCACATCCTCAGTTATAGCTCCTCTATGCAGCCTCATCGCTCTTCAGAGCAGCGAGAAGACTTTCAGGACATGCTTCATCATCCTTCATCATAACAAACTTGAATTACTTCAGGATCAACCATATGTGTAGTTTTTGTATTGTTTTATGTAGCACCATGGTTAGATGGCCACAACGAGACACAGAAAGACATGCAAATGCTACATACTGTAAAAAAGCCTCGAGCTAAATGAGATTCATTCCCAGAACCTTCTATCTTTGAGACAACGGTGCTAAACACCGCTCCACCATGCTGCCCTCCAATATACAAGTAATCATTTATATTATAATGTATGTTCAAATTTCAGAGAGATGATATCTGCAGATAAAACTGGAAAACTAATATTTGTCACAAGTGCTATTGACCCTTGTGATAGATCTAATTGCTCATCATTGTAATGCCTGTGCTGCCATATGGTAAATACTATTACACTCTTAAAAGCTCTCCCATTCTATCTATGTTTAACAATACCCTGTCCTTCATATAACTGTATCTAGAACACATTACGCCCTTTTGTAGTAGGCACAGCCCAGCAAAGGAAACAAATGACCAACATAACCACTATTTATAGTCAAGCCAGCCATGGTTTGACCATGGGTTACATAAGTAGGTGGTTTGTTTGGATTGCAGGCAGAGTTACCATGGCAAAAGTATAGTAGACAAACACACAAGGAAGGTATCCCTGCTTCTGCAGAACATTTTAAACAAGCAAATAATATTATTTGAAAGAAATGTGGACTCTCATGTTTATAAAACAATAGCAATGTGTGTTACTCTATTAGTTAAGCCAGACTAGCCTAGACATCAATGCAGGAATTTAAGCTTCAGGATACTATGCATGTGATTTAAGTATTATCCTTTGTAAAAGAAAATTAGGGCAGCAAAAATCAGCATCCCAAAAACACAAATCATGTCTTTTGGCACATCTTCACTGAAGTGAGTCTGACTCATCGGCACAGGACAGTCACAGGACACAAATTCAACTGAATTTCTTCAATATTGTTGCACTTGTGGTCAGTGTCTCTCTCCTCCCCATAGCTATTCCAGACATGTGTCACTAGATTGAGACCAAAAGAGGATGGAGAAGAGGAGGAGGAAAGGGAAAGAAAGACAACAGGGTAATTCATTCAGTCGTCCGTGAAAGAGAGGAAGACTGTTTCCACTGAGCATTATAAATACAAGCACAGTCAGTCATCAAATTATAGCCATCTGCATTGGCTTGAGACCAGGATTCTGCTTGACACACAATAAAGTAGTGTGATGAGGGGCGTGGTAGCTGAAAGGGATCAGAGGCCGTTCTCTTAGGTGGTTAAACCTCCACACACAGATTGACACCAAGTGTGGAAGCAGCTTCACAGCTCAAACTTATACTCTTAATGAGCAGGGATGATCCTTGACAAGTGATGATACCTTGTCAGGAAAATCACCCATCATCTCACCAATCTACACCCAGCCACAAAGCTCTGGAAAATGGCAAATATATGAGGCTTGTGATGCACAGAGTTCAAAGGCCCTTCATGATCATGTTTTATTCATCCTCTACATTTGATTCCCTTTTTGCATACCTGTAGTGTGAATACCAAATCAGCTTAACCAAGGTTCCAGAAACAAAAGTGCCACAGATCAGGGTATTTGTACAGATAGCATATTGAAAATGTGCTTTTCCTACATGAGGCCTATTCTATACAGAGCTTTACAAAGCTTAGCTTAGGGACTAATGAATTCCAGGTCCATGTACATTGCAGAGAGTAAAACTATTGTGTGCATCATTAGAAAATGTGTTCCTTTTCCTAAAGGCAATAGCAGAGAGCTGAATCTGAACCAGAAAATCCCCAGGCAGAATTGTCTTGGCATCACTCTCTCCTTCAGCTTTTTATCCCTATGCTCGGCGAACAATCCAACAAAAGCTTGGGTTTAAGAACCATGCAGCTCATTGCGATTTTCTTTGTTAATGCAATTGCGTATTAAAAAAAAGATTCTGCTCCACCATTTTTCAGTTTCAGCCTGAAGGCTCCTGAGCAATTAGTACTTGTCTTTCATTTGGAAAACCTTAGCCTTACCAGAAACTCTCTTAACTGAACCATAATAGCCTCTGGCACAATCAGAACTGACAATAGCCTCTGCAAAGTGACATTGTGAAAATAAATGATGTGTAACTGTGATCATTTCATTTGATTCACTAATACAAATGACATTTGTATGCTCAGCCTCACTCATTGTGAATTACCAGGATAGATTTAGTTTTGCTGGTCTTCACTTTTTTTTCAGTTCATTGTTAGCATTCACACAATGTGGTTTACAAAATTCAATATGTGATAATGTCAAAAAAGAGTTTCCTGTGATATTTATTTCTGAGAGCCAACAACATGGCTTTTCTCTGGCTGCAGGACAGCAGCAGTGTTTAATCGAGAGTCTCTTTGTGTATTTAGTCGTGTGCTGAGACCGTTCATCATTGACTTTGTTCATGACATAGCAGCCTTGGAACTCACAGCAAATGCCTCTTAGTAAAATCAGAAAACCATGGGCATGATGATTAAAGCTTTGCTTTTTGTCCTTGCTGACATAAAAATTATTGTCTTTGTTTAGATTTCTAGTGTTTGTTGCAGGTCTCGGGTAGACAGGTTCATTTATAAGATGGGAAACCAAAGGACAAATCTACCCTTCAGTGTTTTAAAGGAAGCGTGGCATTAATGTATACCCAACATTGAGGGATAGGGACCTTCAAAGTCTTAAGAAAACACTTTGTTTCATTTATAGCTATAAATCTATTTTGTATCTTATCTTCTATTTTCTGATCTATCTGTGTCTGAGAGGTTATTCTATGAGATTTTTGCGATCATGAGATCCAGCCCACCATCCTTCTCAGCTACTGGACTCTACTGTTGAATTTCAGGGAATATTTGGCCCTCATGATCTCTTAGGAATGTTCTAATTTTCTCTCTGATTCTCACTGCATTGTATGAGCAGAAGAGTGCCTTCTTCACTGTGCTCCAGTGACTTTATGTCTTGAACCTTCACACCAAGGGGACGAGTGGGTGGCTAATGGAAAGCCCCCTTTCTGTATCTCTTGGCAAAGGGCATGGAAAACCCATACTGAGGAAATAGGGTCTTGGAGGTAGTCCAGTTTAATTTCAGAGCATGTGCACTAGGAAATAATTGACTTCCTCTATGGTTTACCTTTTGTCAAGAGCCCATAGAGCACAGTCCAAGGCAGGTGGCTGAATTTGCATATCATTGGAAATGAGAGAGCTCAAGCCTGGGAAATCCTGCACCCAAAGACTCTATATGCCCAGAAAACCTTTGCAAGGGTAATAACTGATGTCTTAGTGAGCTAATCCCTTTGAGGGCAGAGGAGGTCCTCTTCAGCCAGGAGCAGCTGGAGGACACCTGATAATAAAGAAACCCATCCTGACTAAGGGGCACTGTAATGTGAGGCTCTCTAGACTTCAGAATTGTCAGTCAACAGTTGTTGCGTGAGCCCATAGCAACACAGCTATCTTTTTGTTTTATCCTAATGTAGTGAGCCATGTTTTGTTCCCTCTATATAGAGTGAAAATTATCAGGTTACACTATTTTTCACTACTGCAATTTTGCTGCCATTCCTTGTCAAAGAAAAAAAGACAAAAGTGGGGGTTCAAAAGACCACAGAACATGTTTCAAGTATATTTCCTATCTTTATGTGATAAAACCTATTTTCACTCTTCACAGAATCCTACTTTGGGGACAGCTTCTGCAGTTTACAAGCCTTCCAAGATGTTTCCACATTCCAGCTGTCACTACAGATCAAGACGAGTCGGCGAAGTGGTCTACTGCTCCTGGCTGCAGGAATGGAGGACTACCTGTTCCTTGTGCTCCAAAATGGGAAAATAGAGGTGAATGGTATTTTTAGACACTGTAAGATAATGAAGGTTGGTCAGTCCCAGAAACTGGAAAAAATGGTACGAGCTTGATTGCTTAACTCTTAAATCACTTGATTTGCTATGCCAGAATTAACAATCGTTGCACTTAACATTGTTTTAGCTACACTGACATAAAGATTTGAAAATTACTTCAACAAAATAAAACCGTAACTAAAATATTACTATCCATCCATCCATCCATCCATCTTCTGTACTCGCTTTTTCCTGAAAGCCAGGGTCACGGGGATCTGCTGGAGCCTATCCCAGCTCTCTCTCGGGTGAAAGGCAGGGGTACACCCTGGACAGGTCACCAGTCCATCACAGGGCCACATAGAGACACACACAAAGACAGACAACCTCACACACTCACACTCACTCCTACGGGCAATTTAGATTCACCAGTCAACCTAACATGCATGTTTTTGGACTGTGGGAGGAAACCGGAGTACCTGGAGTAAACCCACGCAAGCACGGGGAGAACATGCAAACTCCACACAGAAAGGCCAGGTTAAAATATTACTAAATATCACTAAATTTTCTCAAAACAAAAATTTTTGAATGGCCTAATACACAAATGGAAAGACGGTGTTACTTTCAGAAAAAAGTAGGATGTTAATATTATTTTCCTACACTTGAAAAGCAAGTACAGGAAGAAATATCATAATCCAGTGTACATACAATGCTCCACAAATTACAAGAATAATAAATATGTAAAGTCATTGTCAAAGTAAACCACCATTATTATCATCTCTCTATTCTCTATTATTATCTACTCACTTATCAGCATATTATACACATGTTGAACACATTATGAAGCTGTATACTAGACTGTGGAGAATGTGACTTTAAATACAGTTTTGGGAGTCACAAGCGTCAATACAGGTACAGTATATGACACAATCCATCAGCTGCCACTGTGAAAACATCCTACATTAATTTTTATTTTTCTGTTGTCTTCTCTAGTTGTATCACTGGAATGGGAAGCATGACATTTTGTATTTATTATTAATTGCCTGACAGCTCTGAAAAGCAGCAGCATTAGCATCACGTGTGCTATCACGGAGATTGATATTGATCTCCTCTGGAGGATAGCACATATTTTCGATGAAAACTCAAAGCATGTGTATTATGAGAAATAATACCTTTCTTAGAAAACTGAGGTATCCTGGGGGTTGTAGAAGACTGCCTGGGTCATAAATGCCAATGATTTGATAAAATTAAGCTTAGACAAGTGTTTTTGAGTCTAGAAATGTTCATGAACGTATATGTAGATCAGAGTATTTGAGCTGGTTTGATTTGCCCATTCAACAGAAAATTACATGGTTATAAATACTGAACAACGTTCTTGTAACAATTTTCATGCCTTACATACATACATTAGTTCTGAATCCATTCCATGTTTTGGTCCTCTGTAATGACTCTCCCAAACAAATGTGCATTAAATATCCTACATGGCATAATATAAAAGTTGAAATGTATGTATGTGTTAAAAAAAATCAAATGTTTTTGTTTTCCCTCAGGCAAGAATGAACTTGGGATTTGGTGAGGTGTTACTGTCCTCATCTCAAGGAGTACAACTGAATAACCTACTGGACCACAAAATTTCCCTCACATTGCAAGATGGAAAACTTACCATGATAATTGATGATCTCTTTCCAACATATATTCCTATGAACCATGATGTGGAACAGCTTAACATTGACCTGGGTATTTGGATTGGAGGAACAGGAGACCTAGACAAACCATACCTCAGCAATGCCATTCCCCCTTTCCGTGGGTGCATAACTCAGGTCAAATTTGAGTCCCACCAGTTTGATATTCTCAGCACAGCATTTAAGCATTGCCATGACACAAAGGAATCCTGCAGCACTGAGTTTGAGGCAGGTGATGGTGAGGCAATTAGTTTCAGCACTCCTGATTCATTTGTGTCTTTCCCCACCTGGAGTGGGGCTATTGGTGCCCAGCAGGTCCTGGAGTTCCTAATGAAGACCACAATTGATGATGCGTTATTGGTTTTCCACCCAGGCCGAGAGTCAGACTTCATTGCTATTGGTGTTGCAAAGGGCTATCTCAAAGGTATGCTGGATCTTGGTAATGGCATGGAGATACTAGAGAATACTCAGGTGAAACTGGATGATGATCAGTGGCATAGAGTTAAAGTTCAGGTGAATAAGGATTCTTTTGTCATTAATGTTGATAGCCAGTTTTCCTCCACCCCTCTTGATTCATCACAAAAATTAGACTTGGTGGGAAACCTGTATTTAGGAGGCATCCAGGGGAAAATGAAGGAAGTTTTTCGAGAGAGTGGATCCTTAAATCGTGCAGAGGAGGAAATAACAGCTGAATCCTTTATTGGGTGCTTGGGGGAAATCAAAGTCAATCAGAAGCATAGAAGTCTGCAAGATGCTTTGGTGACCAAAGATGTTCATGTTAAATGTGAAGGAGAGGATTATGACTACTCAAGTTATTATGATGCAGAAGCAACTACAACTTCTCCACCTGTTCGCATCCGATATGGCGATATAGACATGGATGAACAGCATTGCTACCCAACAGATGACACACCAGCGATATTCAAAAATATAACACGACTTCTTGATGTCACCCCATTGTTTGTGCCTGAAGGTGGAGATGTTTATCTTGATGTCGTCAACTTAAACCCTACATTTGACCTCAGTGCTACAGGAATGCATGAGTCTCAGATTATCTTCACTCTTCTAAATGAGCCCTGGTATGGCCTGGTTGATATGAACATTAACACAAAACACACAAAAACGTTCACACTTCTTGATGTGGTCAATAGGAAAATTAAATATATGCATGATGGAAATGAAAAGCATGCGGATCAAATTCGCCTAGAGGTGGTTGTGCACAATAATGGCCATCTTCCAGAATGCCTAAGAAGTCCACGTGAATATGTCCTCCCAGTCAAAATTCTTCCTGTTAATGACACACCACAACTTACTGGAGGAGAAATCACCATCACAGAACATGGCAGGACTCGTTTTAGTCCCAGCCTTATCAAAATCATGGATTCTGACACCCGCTGTGATGAATTAGTAGTAACTGTAACCTCAGAGACTTCCATGGAAGTTGGTTACTTAGAAAATGGTCAGAAGCCAGGGAAAAGCATCTCTGAGTTCACTTGCAGGGACTTGAAAGATGGGAATATATATTTTGTACACAGAGGGGGTACTGCTGCTGAAATTACCTTGGAATTGTCTGATGGAGAGTCAGTAAGCAAAACAACTACTTTCAAGTTGTCCATGACACAGCCACATATGACTCTTGTCACTAACACTGGCCTTCTTCTGTCTCAAGGAAGCAACTTGTCCATAGGTATTCAAAATCTGGCGGTCCTTGCTCATCCTCGTGATGGAGATGTCATGTATAATATCACACAACCTCTGAAATTGGGAGAACTACAGATTATGACAAGTGATGGAATGTACAAGCAGGTTACAACTTTCCAACAATCTGATCTGGAACAAAACCGCCTTAGGTACATCAGCACAGACTCAAGTGACCAGGAAGATGTTGTGGTGGAGCGTATTCAGTTTGACACCCACCTAGGGAAGTTTGCTCTTTGGAACAACACTTTCTTAGTAAAAATTGTCCCTCCACAAGTGAAAGTTTCTAATCTGGTTCCACTGGAGATGGAGGCTGGTGAAGAACAAACAATCGGTCTAACAAAGCTTCAAGCCCAAGTAAAAGGAAAAAGCCCAGATCCTCAAACTGTTAAATATATCCTTATCAAGCCTCCAACTTTGGGTAGCCTTCAGATGCTAGATAAAAAGTTAGCTGAGGGTGACATGTTTACCCAGAAGGACATTTTGGACAATACTGTTAGGTACAGAGCCTGGGTGCAAAGAGCTGTGGACAGTATAGATCAGTTTAAGTTCAGAGTCTTTGCTGAAGATCATTATTCGCCTTTGTACACCTTCCCAATCAACATCATTGCCAATGCTGATAGTCCTGTTTTGACTAATGAGAGACTGGATGTTTTGCAGGGTGGTGAGCATGCTCTGAACAAAAACTATCTTTGGATTCAGTCAGCGAGTTCAACAGATTTTGTTTACCGGGTCACACAAGAGCCAAAGTATGGACGACTGATAAGGGACTCCCCCGCTGGACAGCCTAGATTTGAGGGAGCAATTAGGGTTTTCAGTAATGAAGACCTCCATCTTGACAGGCTTATTTACAAGCATGATGGCTCCAAGACAAGCAGTGATGAGTTTCATTTCTCAGCCTTTGATCAAAGCAAGGCTAATCAGGAAATATTGAGTGCTGTTTTCAGAATATCAGTTCAGTCCAAGAACGAGCATGCTCCTCTGAGGGTTGTGGATAAAGTTTTAAATGTGGTCCGCCATGGTCAGCGTCTATTAACAACTGATGTCATACAGTTTAAAGATGATGACTCGGATTTTAATGACACACAAATTGTCTATGCTCGTGAGGGTATCCTGTCAGGCAATATCGTCTCAGCATCGAAACCATCGCAGCCTCTTTTCCGTTTCACACAAGCTGATCTGCAAGATAAAAAAGTTCTCTTCGTTCACCACGGAGCAGATCGAGAACGCTTCCCATTGCAGGTGTCAGATGGCTTTCACAAGACCACCGCGCTGCTTCAGATCCAGGCGAGTGAGCCTTACCTGCGAGTGGTGAACAACACAATGATTGTCATCGACCATGGAAGCACCAAGACCCTTAACACCACCATTCTGAGTGCTGACTCTAATATGGACATCAGAGATGATAGCGAAATCAAATTCCAGATTACATCGCCACCCAGTGATGGCAGAATTATTGTGAGTGGAGTTGAAGCTTCAGGTTTCACCCAGGAGGACCTGAAAAAAGGTGTTGTGTCATATGAGCATAATTATGAGAGTTTGAGGTCCAAGGACTCCTTCAGATTCACTGTCCAGGCACAGGGGCATTCAGAAGATGGCATGTTCAGGATTAAAATATTCAAGCAAGGTTATCTCTCTGAGCCTGTGGTGATAACCAATGATGTCATCATTTCTTATGAGGGCGAGCACACCATTATCAACCAGGATCATATCAAGGTAATGTTTACTGACTGGGAAATTAAAGTATGTTGAGCTAAACTGATTTTTTTCTGGTAGCTTTCCAATAGTAAGTGGTGACACGTTTAACAAAGCTATAATTTCATTTCATTTGCATATCTTATTTAAACTTTTCAACACAGATCACTATTCACTCAGGAAAGCACTAAATATTTATACAATTTGGCAGTGATTATATGACAGAGCATTATCTATTTCAAGTTTAAGATCTTTCACATGACTCATCCAAACATACTGCCCTGTTTTAAACCCTGTCTCTAATCACCACCACATGAAAGTAGAGCTAAGTATGACTGTACAGTTTCTGCTTTTAATCTAGTTAGGTACTAAATTACAGTATATTAAGTGTGGAAAACAGAGTTGAAGTATCCCCTGAGGAGCTTCTTGAAACCCATTGTAATTTTTAAGATCAGTCTGCCTTCACTTCATCTTATAAGCAATTAATGAGGTTTAACTTGTGGGTCCGTTAATAATATATTCCCTGTATATATTGGCTTAAAATAACAAGCCACATTTCTGAAAGTGAAACTTTCTTAGCTTCACAATATTTCATACATTTTATCCTATCCCATCTAAGGTATTGACTGGAGAAACACCTAGACACCTGGTACACTACTAAAATATGTAATGAAGAAAGCCTTGGCAGAACAGCCTTTACAAGAGGTCAAATATGGACCTGGATTCTGGAAGCATTTACAGTGTGTGTCCTTACTATGAAATGGAAAGTAGTATGGTCTTCTGAAATACTATCAAATGCAGGCATGACTACTAAACACTAAGGCTTCAGGCTCCAGAGTTTATTACAACCTCTCAAAGAGGGATGACCATAAATCTGCCTGTGTGTAAATCTGGTGCGTGGCTTTAAAGGCTGCCAAATGTCTGTTTTTAGGATTCTCTTCAACATATTGTCCCACTGTGTCCCTACCCCATGTAATGGAGTACAGTTCAGTACAATTATTAAATTTAAACTATGTAATGTTAACAGAGCATTATTTCTGTATGCAACAAATGAATGTAGTGTACTGAAATTTGTGTAGCATACTGAGCACTGCTGCCAATTTGAAATGCAAACTGTTTTGCAGAGTTTTATAAGTTGATATGCTTTGCCAACTGTTGCTGGAGAAGTTGCACAACCTTCTGCTTTTTTTTTTTGTCAGCACCAGGTAGTTCCTCTATTTTCAATTGGCAGATAACAGCATCTACCCTAACCATGCTTCTAAAGTCAAGCAATTGAAGTATTCAGTAAAGCATGCATCTGAAAGCATGCATTTGAATTTTAAATAAGACTGAATGATTTACTGTTCCTTTATGGGAGGAGAAAATGATCCTGCCTCCCAAGTTAAATCATACATTAAAAAAAAACATTGGTTTATATGGAAAATGTATTCAAGTGCTAAACAGGGCTGTTTATCTTAGCTCAGTTAGCATTTTAGAGATACTTGGCTTTCACCGAACTCTATGTAGGCTGGTATTTTGACCTACAGCTAATTAGTGTGTGTTGAATGCTACTCTAGATGGATATTGTTGTTCATCATGCTACCTGTACTCTATATATTTGTATATATATTATACAACAAGATTGATGTATGAAAATCTGTTAAAATGCTGAATTGACAGTTCCTTTTATCCTTCCATTTGAACTCTACCTTTTAGGTTGAGCAAGCTGATATTCTGCCTACAGAAATGGTATTCACCATTAAGAATCTTCCTCGGTTTGGTCATGTGGTCAAGCTGACAAACAGTTCAGACACCACAGTTTCGCCTGTCCTCGAATACATTCACACCTTCACTCAGGAGGACATTAATCAGGGACACATTCTCTATGTGTCTGGAACCATCCAGGTTTATTATCATTTAATTTATTCTGTTGTAATAAATCAGATGTTGTCACTTGTTCACTGTCATAGTCACACTGAGAGTAAAATTAAACAGACCTCTCATGATGATGGGTCTAAGGCAGAAGATTTATTTTTAGTGTCAATAACTTATTTGAAAATCCATCTTCTTCAGGACAATGACGCCTTCACAGTGGATGTCAGTAATGGTTTTACCACAGTGGAAGATCTGGACATCTCTGTGAACATTGTCCCCCGGCTCATCCCCATCCAGATTTTCAACTTTACAGTGAAGGAGGGACTCAGCAGGGCAATTAATGTAGAGATTGTAAACATCTCAGATCCCTTCTACAGTTCAGCAAAAATCGACTTTGTTGTGGAAAAGCCGCCAGAGCACGGAGGCATCCGCTACCTGGATGGAGATGAACTTACTTATTTCACTTGGGAAGAGGTACGTAGTGGCATGATAGAATACATATAAATATTATGCATTCACTTACAGTACATGTTCCAACACAAAATATTATCAAAGATCTCTAAATCACATCACATCTATCACATCTTGCTGCCGCCTCATTCAGATAATCTAATACAGCCTTTCTCGTCGGTGTATCACAATTGGTTTTGATCCCTTTTAAATCCCTTCCCCCAATAACTCTCAAGGACTTTTTAATCAACAATCAAGTAAAGTTTTATTGCTCAATAATATGGTACTACAATGCTTGGCATGATTAGCTGCTAGCTAATGAGCAAGGTCATTGATTGTTCATTGGTGGCTAATGAGCCAGTTCTCGACAGTATGCATTATTTTGACGTGTTATTTCCATGGCATGCTTGCACCATATCCTATGCTTCAATTAAATTAGCATATTCATTAATGTGACATGCCAACATTATCACATATGGGAGTAGTGTTTTTTTAGTCTCCACTAAGTCATGATGAACTATCTGGTTCTTTAACAGCTGAATGCTCAACTATGTGCACCAACTAGCTGCTCTGTCTGCTGTTTGTTGCTGGGGAGGCAGTGCACAGTGAATTTTTGGGGATGTCAGTGAAAACAGTTGCCTGCTACTAGAAACAAAATTGATAAGAGCTGGGTGATAAACCAAAACACCAGAAAGACAGAAAACACTCCACAGAACCAAGGGTTACTGCAGAGTAGGGTGATATGCATCTGTGAATTTGTCATTTTGAGCAACACGTTTTCATAGAAAAGTTTTTGTTATCTAATATTAATGTAAAAAATGGATGATAGCCAAATGTTTTCCCTTCCCTTATTTTCCCTTACTGACTTACAGCCCTGGTGGAAAAATGTTCAACTCAAAATTCAGCCATTTGTTTTTGCCCTTCCTGATTATTGGCAGATAGAGGCTTTACAAAACAAAACTTTTATTTACTAAATGGTTGGCTCCACCAAATGTTTAGCATATGTGTACCAGATGTATTGCTAAATCCACCAAGCTAACACTTTAATTAAGGATTAAATATATTTGATAAATAATTTCTTTAAAACAGTGTCCATACCCACCACATGAAATTCATTTGAGCAAATATTTTTTTTAAATTTTGTCACGTTGTGATAAAAGGTTTTCAAACGACTCCAAAGAACTCGATGCAAATTTTATCTCATCATAATAAATCCAGGGTGCCTGTAATCTTACTGTAAATAGAGGTAGTTGTTTAAGAGGGTTACAGCACAAGGTATCACTATGGAACTTTCCCCACTTACTACTGAGTGCTGTTTTGGATTTGTTGTGTTGTAGCAGATAGAGAGTGGTTGGAGGGTCTGGGAGCTACTGCAGCACAGTCATCTGGTCTCCGTCCATGTGGTTCAGAGGCCTCAGCTTTAGGAAAATATTAAAAATGCGTAAGTCATGGAAAAACTGCATTCTGAATGGACCACAGAGTTTAGTGGAGCTAGCTAGACACATATCTTATAGCTCCTACATCTAGCCATGGTTTGCCTGTGTTCCTCTCCACTCTGCTGAACCATTGTGGAAAAACTGACAAAGCCTTTGGACTGACTGAAGCCAAAATAAACTGGCCCAGTATATTCCTAATGTGTAAGAGTACACAAACTGCCTGCTTTTTGCTACTTCAAGACTTACTTATACTCGTGCGGCTCGAACAAGTCTAGTGCATGGCATTGATTACACTGGCAGCAGGGAGTCACAAATATCATCATATGCCACTATGGAAATGTCACAGAGAAGAAAGCATTTCTTTATATTTCTTAGAGACTTTTTATGTGTGGCCTGTGTCAATTTTCTCAAATGGTTACCACACTGAAGGATAAATATTCAGGTGTTTGTCAGTGCAACATATAAACCAGAGTGTAATTGTTGTAAAATTAAAGTCAAATGTGTGTGTGTACGTTTCTCTATGGCAGGTCTCCCCCACCCCTTAACTTTAATGTTATTTCAGGCTCTATTAGGCAAGTGGGAATGGACACTGGACTTACTGATGTGTGTAGTAATTTTGTGATAAACTCATCATTTGAAGTGGCTCAATGAGTTTATGTAAGCACCATGAGGGGTGAGCAGTGGGGAAACTGAGAGTGGCTCAGGCAGAAGATCTATATGAACACTAACCACAAGAATTTGAAGCAGCATTGTGTGAAAGACAAAGTCATGTACACATTCTATAACATATGCTGTTTTGAGTATGTCTCATAAATCTGAGGTATTTTGCTTTTATAAACCTATGCTTTAATCATGTTCAGCTCTCCATCAGGTCTTCATTAGTTCTTCCATCTGTAGAGGACTGTTAAAATCTGCACAGCCATATTTCTTTTCAAGAACATGAAAACTAAGGGACAAACTAAGCAAACCTCTGTGCTTTATATTTCTAATTTTCCAAATACAGTAGGCAAAGAGAAGCTGAGATTTTACAGCAAAAATGAAAATACAATAAATAGTTTAGTGCTATACATCCATCAGTAAATCTCAAGGCCATGTCTCCAACAACCACCCTCTGTTTATTGTCCCAGTGAGCAGGCTGGTTGTCTTGCTGACTTTCCTGATCAGTAATGATGATGGGGGTTGTTATTCTAGAAGGATACCAGTCATATGGGATCCATTTAGCTGTTCCTGCTCTCTGAAGCAGAGCAGGAACCAGCAGCTTAATGGCTTTGGTCTACACAAAGTTCCAAATGTCCTGTTTGCTTACAAGCAGGAAATCTGTAAACGTGTCAAAAGTATCAGAATAAAAGACAGAATAAGGAAATTATGTGATCCAGATAGGATTAAAAGACTTAGAAACAAGAATACAAGATGCTGGGTTGAGATTTCTCTTCTATATTCAGACAGTCAACAGAATTGTCTTGGCTCAGCCACAGGTGCTGTTTTCCATCTAGCTCACTTGACACTGGATGACTGATTCCTTTGTTCATCTGGTTTCCCTCAAGCATTTGTCCCACAAGGGATATTCTCCTTGTTCCTGTGCTGCTGCCAGACTTTAGGACCTGATTATAGCTCTTATCTCAAAACTTTGCAAAGATATATGATCTAGAAAAACAAAGCAACACTATATACAATGTAAATTGACTATTATAGTGAAACTACTGGAATTTCCTTTACCAGAGAAAAAATCCAAATACTGAATCAAATTTTAAAAAATGTAGCTTTTCACAAGTTTGAAATAAAAGCAGAAGTTTCTCCCAGTTGTTACTGGAGAACCAGAATGTTCTTTGGATAGCAGTGTTAAGAGATATAGTCACAAAAACTTTTATTCCACCTTTTAGGCTCACTCAGCCAATCTCTATTTTATAATGTTTCTGACCAGTCAAACCTGATCCAGCACTGAGTGACAACTGGATCCTTTTTGTCTTCTCCAGGTGAAACTTGGACACATCTACTACATGCATGACAGCACAGAGAGCACAGAGGACAGATTTATGCTCTCTGCCTCAGCTTATGAGATTGAGCGCCGGAGCGTCCCTGTCACCATTTCAGTGACTGTCATACCAGTCAATGACGAGCCGCCAGAACTGACACGTAACACAGGAGTGGAGGTAATGTTTTGCTTTTTCAAAGTGCATTAGCTGTTACTTATGCTTTCCTCTAACATACTGTTTGGAAATGTTGCTGTAGACAAATCTTTTATACCTATAAAATTTTAACTTTCGTTTGAAGACTTTTCCCTTTTAGTATGTTTCAACTGATGAGAATTCAAGCTGACTGTGAAGGAGGAAATAATAAACATTTTATTGCAATCTTTCAAAACACCTGAATGAATATTTTATGCTGAAAAGATGATGCTGTGGGGAAAATAACTGGCTTTCCTAAAGGTCCATTCCACTCTCTGCATATAGCTTTTCTATGTTATTTTTGTGCACATATTTGCTTTGCTGCAATACACAGGAAAAGAGTATAGCTTCACTAGTACATGTGTGATTGACAAGGTCCATCTGTTCCAGACTTTGCAGGATTGGTCTGAAGCCAGACAGAACAGCAGACTAATGGCTTTATAATGGTTAATGAGATTCTGACATGTGGACAATTTGGTCAGTTTATTAAAAAAATACCGCCTATTGTTTTATGCCTAAGTGCTTGAACTGTTTCTGACAAAAACTATAGGTTTTCATAGTGTTTAGCTAATTTAAGTTCCATGATGCAAAATGTCCTCTCTGGCCCTGTGGAATATTTTATAGCAGAGGTTCAAGAATAAAAATGTACTGTTGTGAACTCATATACTATCATAATTTTAAGCATTAATGAACTGTGAACTCTGAATGAACTCTGAGCCTTCTTCCATACATCCATACCGGAGAGTTTTCAGCTGCAGGTACAGTCCACTGTCATGAATCCTGTATGAACTACAGGTTAAATTCACTTCATGCAGCAAGTACACTGAATGCAGAGAATTTTCACTTAAGCAGTGAAGGATACTTCAGTGATGAAGCACGCTCCATCAGTACAACAGGGGCATCCACAACATATTTGTTTTTATAGAGCCATAAAATACAAATGAATTAGCATATCCTCATCTTGCCTGCTGGAAATGTGGCAAGTGAATCATGCAAGTCACATACCTATACGAAGGCAGTTATTCAATACTGTATGCAAACTTCAGATGTACAGTTTATTTATGCATTCTAATCGAGTCCCACATTTGCTGATATGTCAGTTTGCATCAGAACAAGGAATTAGGAAAGATATTACTATCACAGTAAGTATCTCTCTCCCTGCATTTTTAAGTTATATGCAATATAAGCAAAATCCCATATTAAATAGTCAAGGTTGATATGAAGGATGGCATTTTGAAATGTTTCTAATTGATTTTAAATCATCTAACATAACAAATTTATTCCATTAAATAATTCATGTGTATTCTAAATAATACTGGGTTTTTGAAACACTGATTTACATTAGTCATAAAAGAAAAGTTTTACAGGATCAGTGAAGGAGATTCTACTGTAAGAGTAGGCAGGCAGTTGGAAAAAGCCAGTGGTAATCAGCTCACAGAACTGGAAACCCACTGTGTCATTCAGCCCTCCCTGCTCTGCCTGCGGCTCTGCGGCTCTGCGTCTCCGTGGCAACCCATATTTTTGGAAAACCAAGATGGTTGACAAGACCGTGGCTTTCTGGCAGAGTGAGGGCAGCATCCAATGCCTGTGCCTTCTCTGCTGTGGCTGCAGAATGTAACATAATAATATGTGGATGTTTAACCCACATAGAGTCTGTGCTGGTCCAGCAGTACTTGGATTGATTCAAAGCAGGAAGTGTGTGTGTGTGTGTGTGTGTGTGTAATGACCTCTGTGTCAGATGATTAGATATGATAGCTAACATGGCCATGATCAAGCTCTGATCTGGAACACCATGGATCTCATTTTGCCCAGTATACTAATATTAGTATACAGCTGATCTTGATTAGGTTTATACTGTGGCTGCCTCTTGCTGCTTCTGCTCAACTTTGTAGGAGCAGAGAGAGAAAGCCTGAATCTATCTATCTGTCTGTCTATCCATGTATCTATCTATCCATGTACCTATCTACTGTATCTATCTATCTACCTATGTATCGATCTATCTAACTATCAGTCTTCTCTTTGATGTTTAACATTTTTTCACGATTATATTGAATAACCATCCAAACACTTTTTCTCTGGATGCCAGCCTAACACCCCTTGCTTTTTCTACATGCATACAGTAAGAATGGAGCCCAACCACCATCTTCTTTCAGCTTCTATCATCTTTTTTGTTGTTTCCCTGTTGTGCTGCTGTCTGTCTTACTTCACCCTCTACCCATTACAGAGTTAGGGACACACTAAAATTCAAGGTACTTCAACCAGCCAAGAGCTTGGATGCCTGGACAGTTTGGAATACAGCTCCAGATGTCTGACATCCCTCAGAGTCTTAAACATTTAAGGGATGCTGGTATCCTGTGGATTCATCAGCAAACTAAGTAATTTGCCTATAGCAACTCCTTCATTACTGCCTCCAAATAAAATATCAGCTGTAGTGTCCAATCAAATTGAAGTAGCACCCCATCCTCTACTAAATGCATTGATTGTTATATAAACCATCAATTTGCGAGGCCATTTTCAGATTAGAGACCCTAGATTGTCTGGTGCCTCACTGGGGTGTAGAGTGGGCCGATGTAGCCATCTAGTGTTAAGGATTGGGGATTGCACTGTAAAATAAAGGTCCATCTGAACTAGTGCTAACCATCTACTGAACATATTTATGTGACCACATTTTAAATATTGACACTTACATTATTTATAAAGACATTTTAATGTAATTTTCAGTAGAACTGTGGTGTATTACTGCACATTTCAGCAAAATAGACAATCCAGAAAGACTTAATTTTCAGATCTTTTCTACAAAATTAAAGACTACCTTCGTGGTTTAAGCAACATGTGCATTTTATATCAGCTGGCAGAGTAGTTATTCTCTCATTTTAATTCTGAAAACTACTTTTTCCTTAATGTATGCAGAGCTAACATGTATGTACATGCTCCCTTAGAATAGCTTTGACTGAGGTAGTACTACTTTCTGATTTCCTTCTACATATATGTAGATGCTACAGTTTGCATTTGTAGCAGCAGTAATAGAAAGGAAAAAAAACACGGTTGAAATGACTAGAAAATTTTGTGTTGCGACTGTGGTATAGTTATATAATGCAAACAGCTCTCAAAATAAGCACCATGTTTCCTGTTGCTTCTTGCCAGGAGACTGTACCCACCCAACAGCATCAGCTCTGTTAGTAGCGGTGGAAGAATGATGGTTGCGTATTGTAACACTAGTTTATGCCTGCAGCAATACTCCTTAATACTTAGAAATTGGCCAGGTGGGTGGTGCTGTTATCAGCTGAGTCATCTCTGCATACCATGTCCAAAGCTACCACAAGGACTATCAGCCTCTCATGTCCGATTGTATATGAGAGGAGGGATAAAACAGAATTGTGGAAAAGCACTGAGAAGTTGTCTCATCCAACAATGGATAGTGGGTGTTCTGCCTTAAAGCAAACTGATTCACTTTCACCCTCCCTAACAGAGTCCAGATTTGGCTCAAATTGTTTGGGTTCAGTCTCGACTCCCCCACCAGGGTTGTTCCTCCGAACAAAACATCAGGCTTTCTCCTGACCTGAGATGTAAACTGCCTGAAGGAGGTAGCCTTTCCCTAAGGTCTGATACCATGGGTCCTCTGCATCACACCACTGTTGATAAAAATACTATGCAGTTTGTTGATTTAAGCAGATATGGTGCTGTTGTCACCTCTACCTAAAATATTTTCGCAACCTATTAATGGCTTCAAGTGACGCAGAACCATCACTTCCAGTTGGATCATGTGACACTTCCCATGAAGGTGACATACCAACTGCCAAGCTCGTCCAGACAGGTTAGAGGTATCTGACACATGAGTGTATCGTCCTAAAAGATGTTCTTTTGCACTGATACCAATGGTAACCAATAGGGATCCCTGCGGTCTGATCATCCAAGCAATAGGACTCACTCTCCTCCAAGCTATGGTTTATGGATCCAAAACTCAGCTCCTCTGCTCTCCACACCCTGTGACGCTACTGTGACTGTACTATAGTGATACAATCAACTGTAGAGCAGCAGAAATTGCTCTGTGAATATGAACAGTACATTTGATTTAAATCCAACACAAGCCCTATTTGTGTTTGAAATTGTCAGCATGCAATCTACCATGAAAAAACCACAAAAAAAGAAGTGTATGACAAAGATTTACATATTTGAACTGTTGATGCTGTGTGGAAAGCTGATATATACTAACTTTGAGGGAGAGTAAAACGAAGTGGGACATTATGAGCAGTGGACTGTAAGGCAAATAAATGATTTGAACTTCACAGCCCATCTGTTATATTGGACCAGTCAAGACGTATCTGAAATACTAGTAGAGACTGCGCTTTGTTGTTTTTACAACAGCTCCAAAATTAAAGAATAAGCTCTAAGACAGCTGAACTCACATAGGGAAATGGAACATAGGGATGTCGGTTGCTCTTTTGGTGGACCACTTCAGGCAACTGTACTCATTATCAGGTCAAAATTTGAATTTGTCCAATACTTTCTTTTAAGACCAGATGTGTACAAAACTAATACCAGTCTTAGATTGTTTATGGCTGTTAGCCTACTGACACAACAGACAAGGAAATATTACGCCTGTTAAAATATGCCAAAAAGCATGTTAACATTCTTATTGTGAGGATTTTAGCATGGTGACATCAGCATTTAGCATTGCTGTTGCTTTGAGCTAAATCAAAGATGTGTAGATCTCTGTTTTTTAAATATAACTTTAAACCCTAACAGGTTGGTAATGTTATTTAGGGTATTACAGTAAATTAAAAAAGAAGAGCTAAATGACATTTGAAAATATCTCTGGTTGATGATGTGTCCTCAACATATAGTATCCTCAGTAAATCAGAACGCATCACTTTAAAAGAGGTTAGGTTTTAGGATTTACTTCATACTTTACTTTTTGAGTGGAACAAAATGTTTTGTGTATGTTATTTCTCTCTGTCTTACAAATAAACACCACAAGTCCATGCCCACTCTGTCAAAGTTATAATTAGCTTAGGGAAGTTGTAACCAACATATGGCACATTCAGAGAACCAGGACTCACTAAATAAAAAGTTTGTTACAGTATTTATGAAATAGAATTAGAAAATTAATTTTGACATACATATGATATATATGATATGATATGTCCTTGTATGTGGGATACAGCATATTTTAATTTCTAAATAACTGACTCTCCATTGGTGATATCTGAAGAATAAATATCTGAGACTGAGGCTTCTCTCCTCCTCCAGGCTTCCTGATTTCATTCACACTCGGGAGATAGAGAGTGAGGCATAGGCAGCCAAAGGATTTCGAGATCGATAGGCACCTCTTACTGCAGAGCACCCTCGGCTCACTCTCCCAGCTGATTTCAGCTATTTAAGAATGTCTTTCTGGGGATCTGGCCCATTTCTTTCAATTAATGCTTCTTTCAGCCAGCCAACCATTAGGAGTCCATTAAAGCCCCTCCACCCAGGCAGAGTCATTCAACCTGTGCTGCTGTGTTCCATCTTCTGATAACAGGAGCGTCTAGACTGCCACGGAGAAATAATTAACCTTTTAAATTGTTACTTTGGAGGTGGCTGTTTGTAGGATTTGTTTGGCCTTGTTTTAGTGATTAATTTTCTTTTCTTCATTTGTTTGTTTGCTTCTTTTTTTAGTTGTCTATCTGTCAATAAGTTTCTAATAATGTTCGGATAAACTCCTGACCCCTGGCTTTAATTACACTCCTCCAAGCATAACTTAGACTGAGTAGTCTAATGTGGATCTCTGTTTCTCCTTTCCCACTGTCTATGATATTTCACAGGTTCTTCCTGGAGAAGAAGCTGATATTACCCCCAGCATGCTTTACACTGATGACAGTGATACCCGCGCAGAAGAACTGGTTTACCATCTTGAAATGCCAATCAATGGGATGGTGGCGTTGAAAGAGGCGCCCGAGGAAAGCATCATGAATTTCACACAGGCTCACATAAACAAAGGAGAAGTCATTTTCATTCATGAGGGTGAGGCCACAAGGATGGAAGTAGAAATAAATCATGGCACATCCACAGCTTCAGCATATATAATTCATATATAATTAATATTGTGTAAAAAGTCTCCTGATTGCAACATTTATTTCCCCTTTCACTGTTAGAAATAAAAGTGTATTTTTCATCAGGGCCACACGGGTATAGTATGTTTTAAATTATATCCTGCGGCATAATTATGGTAAGTATAAATTAAAGTATCAGATAAAAGAAAGGCACAAAATAAAAACTGAAACAAAGAATGAAAGAAAGAAAAAGAAAGAAAGTCAGTCCTGTGGTAATCAGCTAAACAAACAACAACAAACGTCTAAACTTCTGTTCCTCCAGGTGAGGAGACTGGTGGTTTCAGTTTCACTGTGACAGATGGAGAGCACACTACTCCTCTCTACCAATTTGTCGTCACAGCCAGGCCTCTCACCATCACTATGGTAGCACAAGAGGAGCTTGTGGTATTTCCGGGTAAGATGCCAAAAGCCTGTAGATTTTAAGTTATGAAGACAGCACTCATGAATGCGTGGCATTCACAGCATTGTGTCAACAGATCTTTTTTTAGCCATTGTATTTATTGTGTGTTGTATTTGTGCCAAACATGCAATATACTGTATGGTCAGTTACATGAACTTTGTCAAACATCAGTTCTTGTATTGAAGAACACAGTTCCTGGGTTTTCTAGTGATTACACACTAATGAAAACATATTTATGTATAATATATTCAATTTCTTCTTTTTCACTCTAAATATTACACGATGAGCCTTTAAAAGACTTCAGTGTCCCAAAGAAAGATATTTTTACATCTGTACACGTGGTTGTTTTCTATTATCTTTTGAATATTTAGGAAGTTTTGGGGTTAAAAATCACCAGACGAGACCTTTGAAATTACATGCAGAAATCAGACTAGTACTACTATTTCATGAGCCAGGTGTCAGCACACTCAGGAATAATCTTCTTCTTGTAATAAACTCTACTTTTATCGTGACAGAAGAGATGAGTTGTCACATTTTTAAAGCTTGGATAAATTTTGGAGTGAAACTCTTCTGCATGGTAATGTGCATGAGTTACTCTAACCACTGAAGTTTGAGGCAGTACTAAACTCTGTTTAATTTCACAAGCTCAGCTATGCTGCCAAGAGGCCATTTTCCACAGAGTCATCTCAGCACTCAGAGGACCACATGTGTCTGTTCACAGGAACGAGGCAGCCCATCACAAGTGACAATCTGGGGGCTGTAACCAATGAGGATGGAAATGAGATAAGCTACTCACTTATCCGCCCTCCTCGTTTGGGCAGGCTCATCCTCGCTAATGACAGGAATCAATATGAAGAAATTACCCAGTTCTCACAATCACAGGTAATTACTTTTTCTGTTGTGGTGCAAAATGTGTGCTTCTGAGATATAATATAAAATTATTTCCAATCCTCCTTTTAAAATTAATCTTATACATTGACCTTTAGTGATTAAGTAAGCTATTAGTAACTAATAGGTAAATACTAAAACAGTGAAATACATTGATGAGGAGTATAGCTAATGAATGGACTGATGGATAATTACAAAGGGATGTTTTTATCAAATGGGTTAAAATACTGCTGTTACGATAGACAAAAGTCTATTGCATCCAATATTAATTGACAAACTATAGCTACTGAATAATGACTTCTGTCCCTACAAACAGTTTACAGTAACTCTAGACCAAAATTTACTCTAACAGAAGCCTATTGATACCATCGACCCTGTCTCCAGTATTTTCACTGTATGTGGGGCAACAACATGTTCCTCTTCTTCACCAGCAGGGAGCCTCGTTGAATATAACATTGTGCCATTGTAATGTGTAGGATCACCATCAGCATGAGCAATAGATCTATGTTAATAAGCTTTTAGTTCATGCAGTTTTCACCCATGACAATAATAATTGTAGGTCAGAATTGGGTGACCTCAGGCATGCATTTACCTTCATTACTTTCAAATAAATGTAACCATCAAAGCTACTATATATTTGGGTTGTAATGCCCCTGCTGTATGCTTGTGAGGTACACAATTTTAAAAAATGCATACACTTGTGCATACACCTCATGCCCAATATTTATCTGCCATAGCAAGCCAAGCATGAGCACAAATTCTTTCCCTCCAAACTGCTCCATTTAGAGTGCGACAGAAAATCTAACACTCATGAGCTGAAAACATTGGAAGTGAGATATTCAGCTGCATGTTTTTTTGTGTGTGTGTTCATGAATACTCGTGCATATTTGCGTGTCTGTGTGTAAAGACAGATGAAGAGAGAAAAGAGGTGAATTTAGGACACGGTGATCTCAGAGTGCAAACACAGGCCATTGCATTGCACCAGTTCAACTGAGCCAAACCACTGCCACAGCCATTTCAGTCCCCATTTTACTAAACTTTATAGTCGCTGGCATAGTAGATGTTTTAACAAAATATAATTTGAAGATTTCTACCTATTTATTTTAACATCAGTGCTTCGTTTCCATTTTTGGCTAAAAAACACCCAACGGAGGATACAATAAACTTAACCAGGCTGCCAGTGGGTATAACATCCAAAGGAGTAATGTTTATGATCTTAGTGAGTTTTGAAATTTATCGGGAAAAGTTCTGATTTTGTTTCTGCTGATACACAGCTGAAGTCAGGTGCAGTCTACTATGAGCACCAGTTACCTGAGGAGCCTTTTTGGGTGGTGAAAGACTCGGTAGAGCTCACTTTGTCATCGCAGCCAGCCCCAGATGTCCGTCACATCCTCCCCATCACCATCTCTTACTATGCCACTCACAGCAACATCTCCTCACAGCTGTGGAAGAACAGAGGTATTTGATTAAACAAGGAAGGAATATATTATTTTAATATGAGTAAATAACACATTTATTTTAATGACTATAATATATGTGTATCTAACTAAATGACCCTTCCATCAGAAAATCATGGCTACTGTGTACACATTTCTGCAGATGCTTAAATGAGTATCTAAGCTTGTAAAGCCACATTACACAGCTCTGACAAAATAATGAAAATATTTTATTTTATTGTATTTATGTTTATGTGAATAAATCCTAGTCACAACTTAATGACTTCAGTCATTCTGCTTAAAAAACAGTCCCTTCTGGCCAAAGTCGCATTGATGTTTATGATGCTTGGAGATTGTAGCTTGTTCTTTATTATAGTTGTATGTATTAAGTTTTATTAGAAAGAACTAAACTTAATTTAAAGTTTTTTATTTTTCTTTATTGGAACAGCCAAAACAGGATAAATTTAATGTCATATAAAACTTGTGTTTGCATTTACTGTTTCCATTCAGGTTTGGAAATTGTGCAGGGCCAAAGGAAAGCCATTGATGATTCAATTCTTGATGCCTCAAACCTTCTGGCTAGCCTACCTGAGGCTAAGCAAGTTAATGCGGATGTGGTTTTTGAAATTAATCGCTTTCCTGCCCATGGTCGTATCACCCTGCGTGGTCAGGATCTACCCCGTAATGCACCATCCTTCATGCAGGAAGATTTAAATCAAGGAAAGCTGGAATATCTCCATGATGACTCAGCGTCCTCCTTTGACAGCTTCTCTTTTAGAGTCCACCTAAAGTCTGAGGGCCATGATATGGCCTCACCTGAATCTGTGGTCCTAGAGGAGGTCTTTAATGTTTCAATTAAGCAGCAAGGCTCTGATCCTCCTGAACTAGTCACTACAGACATGCTCCTGGAAGTTCTTCAAGGCTCTATGACCATCTTGACCCAGAAGCATCTTAACACTCAAGATGAGGACAGTTCACCAGATGAGGTCTACTTTAAAGTCACTAAAACCCCTACCAACGGTCAACTAGTTGACTCAGTCACAATGGACCCAATCTCTGAGTTCACGCAAGAGATGGTCAATCGTGGGAAAGTGGGTTTCTACAGCGATGACAGCCTAGCAGATGGTTTTCTGGAATTCATTGTGTCAGATGGGGAACATCAAACAGAACCACATACACTCCACATTGGTGTCCTAGCTCGCACCCTGTTTCTTGACAAAGCTCCTGAGATTAAGGTGAGGCAAGGAGATGATGAGACCCTGGTGACTGAAGAGATGTTGAGAGCCACTACTGGGGGCTCTGTTGAAGAGGACATAATTTACAAGATCACAAGTGTTCCTAAGTATGCAGCTGTCATGGTAGATCGGCAGCCTACATCAGCCTTCACCCAGAAGCAAATCAAAGAAGGCAGAGTCAGTGTTCGCTTTGTGAAGTCCACTTCACCTCGAGATAGTGTTGCATTTGTAGTCCGCAGCCAGGCAGCTAATGTCTCCTCTGTTCTCAATATCACAGTCCAACCTCTAGCCAACATTGCTCAAGATCCTCTCTTACCTCAAGGTGCTCTTGTCCAACTAGACAGGAAGCTTCTGGATGCATCTCCCCTAGCAAACAAGACCAGAACCTCCCCCACTTTTACTGTCATCCAACAACCACGAGGGGCTCGTTTTGTGAAGTCTGGAGGTCCTGGTGCTGGTCAACCAGTGGATACATTCAGCCACAGGGACTTGGATGAGGGCCGTGTAGCTATGGAGATCCTAAATAGGTCTTCTGGATCACAAGGTGATGTCACTAAGGATGAAGCCCGTTTCCTGCTCAAGGCCCATGGTGTGCCTCCTGCAGAATGTGTGCTTTCATTCCAGACAGGTCCATACAATGCCTCTGAGACCTATCCTGCCACTCTTTTGAGGATTCCCTCAGAAACCCCACCAATGGACAGTGAAGACCTCAATGTGGCTGGGTTCCCTGATGCTACTCCAAGATGGAGGATGAATTGGCCCCATGGTGATGCCACTACCACAGCATCTTCTGGCTCCAACTCCCATGGGAAGCCACATGTTTCCCGTCACAGCAATTTCTGGTCTATTCTCATTCCCATCTTGGTAATACTCCTCCTCTTGCTGCTTGCAGCTATTTTGGCCTACTATCTGATCCGTAAAAACAAGACAGGCAAGCACGATGTCCAGACAGCTGCTTCCAAGCCCAAAAATGGAGAGGTTGCCAGCACAGAAACTTTTCGTAAAACTGACCCAGCCAATAACATCCCTATGTCTAACATGGACTCCAAAGATGCAGACCCGGAGTTGTTGCAGCACTGTCGGACAACGAATCCAGCTTTGAAAAAGAACCAGTACTGGGTCTGAGATACTTTGAGCTATGGTAGGACACAGAGAGAGGGGAATCCTCAAGTGTTTTGAAGCCTCCTCAAATCATTCCTGTCAGTATTAAAGATATGTTGCCACAGTATTTTAAAAGAAAAGAATTTGTTGACACCATTGTTTTTAACTGATTTCAACATACTGTAACTGTGGAAAAATTCTCAGGCAATGAAACACTGAAAACTTATTGGCAAAGAAGGAGGCAGTTCCTTATCGTAGGAGGCTCAGGCCATGTCTATTTATTTTTATCATTCCTCTTTGTCTAAGAGCATAAATGAAGACATAAACATGCCATACAGTATGTTTGCAAAAAGTATTTGGTGTGTGCTCTGCCATTGGATTCCATATAATATCAGGCCAATATTAGTCCTTTTGTGTGGATAGGTAAGGATTGATAATAGTTTGGTCTTAGTTTTTGGTTCACCAACAAATGCATAAGTATGTAAATAGATGATGAGGTAAAAATATGCTGCATTATCAAGAAAATGACAAACTGCCTCTTAGTGTTTTCTCATGTTTTTGTTTTAAAGGTACAGTTGTATGTTGTTTCTCAGGGCTAAATTCAGTTTAAAGGAATATTATGACACTTTGGTAAACATGCTTAGTCACTTTCTTTCTTGCCATTATTTAGATGTTTCTGTTAAAGATGAAGCTTCAGCCAGAAGTAGTAGTAAGCTTCTCATCTAAAACTCAGCAAGAAAGTAAATAAGCAAAATGTTCCAAAATGTTGAACTATTACTTTAATGTTACCACACAATGATATCTCAGTAATATGAGTTTTGTGTGGGAGGATCTTATACTAAAAAGTGTTTAAAATTAAAAACGTGCAAATTTGATTGAATTTAGCTCCAAGTCATGTTGTCATCTATCTTATACTCTAACTTCTGCATGGTTCCAAAGTGCTTGTAAATATTCACTGGACTGGTACAGCACTGACCACAAAACTACACAGTACACAGATGGTAGACCACAGACAGGATGTTATTTCAGTAGTACTGGTCTTTAACACATTCATATTGTCTGACAGGCAGGGGTGAGGTCATCTCAAATGGGGATGTTTCCGGTTTCCAAGTCTGCAATTAAGAAATCATAAAAGCTAGTTGGTGCTGGGGTGTGGTTTGGTTACACTGATTTAAAATTAAGACATTTGTCAGAGTTTAAGTCTTCAAAGCTAGTTTTGATTTTAAGCATTCCATATATAAGCTGACTGAATATAGACATTTATATAATGAAATCATTGGATTTTTCCAAACTTTTTAGGCTTGTTTTATTGAAAATGCAAAGAAAGGTACTGTAAATGAGACTCTTTTTAGACAGCTGACCTGTTATGGTTATCTGATGTTGAACATTCAATGAACGACTTAACCTGGAACAGAAAATATACAATGACAGATAGCTTTTTTGATCCACTATAGAAAAGAAAATAACAAATTTTGCTGAAAAATGTTTATTTGCTGTACATTTCTTTTCTCATGCTGTATACCGCTGACACCTTATTCTTTGATAGTTATATACTGAATCTACAATCATTTCTTTGCATATTCATCGTCTCTGAATCTTCTATCTTTGTAGTGTTTTGTGAGCAGGAGATGTAGATAAAGGGTTTAGGGTTTACAGAGAGCATAGTGTGTTTCAGGAGACTGTGTATATCCAGTGATATTATTTCTTACAGAATCCCCCTCATTCAGGACATCACATCCACATTTAATCAGTGCGATATGTAAATATATTTTCTGAGTAAGATGTCTGGGTTTAATTAACATGTGTACATGTTACCTTTAAGGAGACTGATCAACTACAATGTAAGTGTGTGTGTGTGTGTGTGTGTGTGTGAGGGTGTGTGTGTGTGTGTGTGTGTGTGTGCGTGCACTTCTTTCTTGGAGAGGACGATTTTAAGAATATTTTTATCTAAGTGAAAACATTTTGAAAAAGCGAGTATTTGAGGGTTAAAATTTGTTTTTAGGGTTAGGGTAAGGGTGTGGGGAATGCATCCTGTAACTGTCCTCACAAAGATAGAAGTTAAAGTGCATGAGTGTGTGTTTCTGTCTGTCTGTCTGTATTTACTGTAGGTTGATGCAGTGTTTCATCACCACACCTCATTTTTCATTATTTATTACTTCTGTCACTCCCCATATATCAATTGAAGTTACGTGCTCTCTCAGAGATTAGACTGTTATCTGTAAACTACAGGCACCTCTGAAAATAACTGTAATACAAACCAATTCTGGAACAACAGAAATTTCTATTTAAGCTGCAGTATGCCTCTCAGCTTATTCACGGCAGTAATGGAAATAAAAAGTTCATGCAACACAACCTGTGTTTGTCATTTTGTCTCTGACCTTTGTTCAATTTCTGCTTCTCCAGTTTGCACACAGGCAAACATACAGTACATGAGGACTGCTCAGAAACGTCTGTATGCTTGCTTGTCACTTTCTCTCATATTTGTATGTAGCATGTTTTATCTGTTTCAAGCCGACGTCCTAACAGGAATTTAATTGACTAGCCACATTTCTTCACATGCAGGCATGTGTGAAACATTAGGATTTTTGGGGTGCAAACACTGGCCTGTGTAACCTGCAGTTACCAGAAAGATACTTCAGTGTGTATAGTAGGTACAAGAGAAGCATTATTCCATGGTCTGGCTATACTGGTGTTATGACAAAAGTAATACACTTGGAATTTACTCAGATGTAAAATTTGAGTTATCTGTCAGGTGCTACGATGTGAAACCTTCTGTGCATATGTTCTTTGCCCATATGGTTATTTTGGCAGATCTTCTATCAGCTGAAGGTTCCCACAGTTTAGCTTCAAATGAAGTGAGACCAAGCATTTGACCTCTGCTCCTACACTTTGGAAGAGTTTACCTCTCACTTTAAAGTCACTCAGTTAAACGACATTTGTGACTAACTTCAATGAACTAACTTCTTTTGCTTAATTCTTAACTGCTGTCTTTACTCCTTGGTTTTTATGTTGTGTTCTGCCCTCATTTTGTTGCTCCTGTGCTTGGTACCATTCTATTTGGCATTTTACTTTACATGCTTTTAATGAATTCAAGACTTGTAAGGTGGGTTGAGATGTAGTGTAATGTTTTTTTAATTGAACAGGCAGAAACATCAAAACTGCATTTAAAGTGATGAAAATATCTGATCTTGAACATCCACATTTAACAGTGTAAAAACATTTCATTAAATTAAGAAATTTACTCTCAAAAGACACAATATTAAGTTTTTGTTATTTAGTTTAGATAGTATTGTGTTTTCCTAGGAAATCTTTTAGTCAGCCCTGTTATCTGTTTTCAGGCTGCTATATGCAGTTTTGACCAGCAGGTGACGTTAGGGTGCCAAGAGGCTTTTGAAGAAAGTTTTTGCAGCCACTTATCAACATTTAACAACATCGTACTCGTCTCCTGTCATTCTTTCCAGTGAATGCCCTTTGCCTTTAGTATTTCTTTCAACCTCTTATGTTTTTTTCCTGCACTTATTTCTTCAGGATGCATCACTGAGCTGCTTTTGGCTCGCCTGTGTTCTTCTCAAAGCACTTAGGGTTTCGTAATAGGTTTGGCGCAGCTGTTCTTCCACATGCGTCTGCTTATGTCATGATCTCTGAGCAGTCACTGTATTGTGGAGGTTAAGTCTCACTTTAAAATCATTTCAATATGACTACAATAAGCATATTGTGGCCAGTTTAAAATCTACTGCTAACACTAAATCTAATGAAATCTTTTATTCAGTTTGTCTCATAATAATTTTGTCAGAACTGTGCATATTTAATTCAAAACTAAAACTGAAAATAAGTCTAAACATTTCAAGTCAAACTAAACCAAAACTAGTCATTGTGAGTAAAAATGAAACAGAAATTAAAATGAAAAATGTATTGAATAAAGCAAAAAATCTGCAATGAAAATGATAAAGTAGGACAGCCCTGCAGGAGAGTTAGGGAAACTAATCAAAGTCCTGGAAAGAGTCATTAATAACATGAAAGACAATTACCTCATATGTTTTGACACTGAAGGAGTGTTTGTGGTGTTGTAAATCTCAACTCTGCTACCAAGAAAGCAAAGTGTGCAGAGACATGAAATATATTTGTGAGGAAGAAAATAATTTCCTCCTCCTAATATTAACCGGACACCTCCCACATATGTGCCTGTGTATCAGAGTTGGATGTTATTTTGTAACCACTGGTTTCTTGGCAGATTCCTGACTCCTGCTTCAGATTCCTGATTTGGATCGAGATGTGTTTCTCACTGCAGGACACCTCTTTTATGTGTGGCTGGTCAGAGAGGCTGAGCCGCTGATTGGCAGATGTTATCCAGCGTTAGTTTGGAATAGACCAACTCCTCCTTTTTCCCAAAAGACCAACAGGAATGAAAACACAGAAAGCAGGGAGGAGGAACCATTCTTGAGATGCCTTAAAGACAAACACTTAAACTTTTAAACTGAAAAGTAAGGACTAGACTTGGTGTCACATGAGATCTTTTTTTATTCTATTTAACTACTTTCAATGTTTGCAGTTCTCAGAATTTCAGGGCACCAACCAATAGTTGCTTGATCTCTTTAAAAGTTGAGAGGTGTGGGTTCTGAATTGACAAGGAGTGCCAGAATTGCATAAGATGGTGGCAATCTACTTTTTTTGATGAAATTGTTTGTAAACCTCAGTAAAGGTCTGGGCTGGGCTGTGTTGACATTGGCATTAGCTGTTACAATTAGCCTGTGAGTCAGCCTCAGTACAACATGCCTGTTTACATTGGACTTCACTCTGCTACATTATCTACAGACTGCTACAGTGGGTAGCAAGAAGCAGGGCAAACCTTCAGGCTTGGGTGTGTTTCCATGCATGGTGTTCCCACCTTCCCCTGACATTGCTCACATTGGTGCAGAAAGTCACAGTCTGAAAATAAAAGCACTCTACCTGACCAGTGCATCACTGCTGACGTTACTCCTCTACTGACTCATCTTTCTAATCAGTGTAGTTACCCAAGAGTTCCTGTCTGTTTCCATTTTGGCAATGTAGTTGTTGGTGATATAGAGACTTCTCAGGGGTCATGTACCTATCACACACACTGTGTGAGGTACTGTGATGTCTTATTATTTATATGTCCAGTTTAGTAATAGCTGTAAGTGATCATGTGTTTATTGCAATAACACATCTGTTTCTTTTTTCAGTGTGTACGAAAAGAGTTTTCCCACAGGACAGTAAAAGCTTTTTGGTATTTTGGCACTGAGTGGTGACTTTAACTTACACTGAGTGAACTCTTCATGCACCTCTTTTATCTATCTATCCATCTATCTATTTATCTATCTAGCTAAGATAGTAAACTGGTGGGGTTATCCTTGGCAATTAAATGCAGCAGGGGTTGAAATAGGGGTCTCAGCTATTTCCAACATCAAGGATAACCAGAGTGATAGACCACAGTGCAATTTGCTCTTTCTTGGTTGACATGGTTTAGAATTAAATTAGGTAACCATCTATATCACAGTTTCTCAACGTTTTCCCACCAAGACTTAATTGATTTTTAGTGATTTGTACTGAATGAAAGCTAATTAATTTCATACAATTCACTTCTAAGCTTGCTACAGACCCGCACTGGCAAAGCACATTCCCCTGAGGGCAGCCTAGATGCCAGCTTGACTCTGAAGTCATCAAACTGCTTATTTGGTTTTGTAACCTGACCAGTGAAGCAGATGATTCCTCGGGTGATTTGTCCAGTGGTGAGTGAGAATTTCACCCTCTGTCCTCCTCTGTGATGAATGCACCCTCCTTTGTTACTTCCACTGGCTGGGCACTATTGTCATGAAAATCTCTGTTGTGTTCTGTATGTGTGGGTGTGAGTGTGTGTAATACCCTGCAGTAGGGTGGATCACAGTACAGACAGCCAAGAACAACGCAGCACTGGTCTAATATTGCCTCCCACCCTCCTTTCATCCCTCCTGCCATTGCCCCTCATGTTTCTTTTCTATCCCTGCCATCTCTTTATCTGTCCTAACGCCCTCAAGAATCAAGAAGCTTAACCAAGCATCTAGATTGGGCAGGAAATCACTAGGGTGGACCCTGTCATCCTTCTCTGAAATCTTTTGGTGGGGCAACTGGGGAGTGTGATATTAAACTAAAACAAATTGTTTCAGTTCGAAATTACACATGCATAAGAAATGTGGTTTCTTTACCACACTGGAAAATATGAAAACTGTGCTATGCAGTGATGATGTTCTTCATGTTGGCAGGCAGCTGTTATTATAATTTGCCAAAGTCTCAGTCTTTATTTTTTAAAGGTGGGTTTGTTATTAGAAGAAAAAATTGTGCAAGTTCTCCTTGTTGATTTTGGAGAAAGAAGGCACCCAATGTAACATGACCAGAGGAAGTGCAGCCCTGAGGTGGTCCTGAACATGTATGAGCAGGGTGACGATGTGGTCAGATCGGAGCGGGCTGGGGAATGCTGGATCTGACTAGGAAGTTATTTTAAGGGAGAACGCTTCTGGAAACTCACTCAGAGCTGTCTGCCTCCACTGCTTTTAATCAGTGATGTTACTATACAAGCCACCAGCACACAGTGTAAAGTCACACGGTCGATGGAAAAACCTACGTACGGTAAATACTTTACCATGTGTACACGTCAATATAACATGTGCAACAAGTGCTGAACATACATTACCAGTCGAAAGTTTTGGAGACAAAAACATTGAATATCTGATCACCAATAATGGGGATAGGCTGGCTACACAGTCTGTGAAAGAGTTATATATTGTCTTCTTGAAAAAACTCAGCTTATCACTTGAATAATCTTGACTTGGCCTTTGAAACTCTTTAAAATTGCTTCTTACCCAGTTTTGGCCATGTGGGGTCAGCAAACCAAGGTGGTAGAGGAGAAATGTGGCTCCAAGTAATTTTACAATTGTCTTATTTGAATTTTTTGACTGCCTGGTGTAGCCTACACTTACATTCAGAAATTACCTTTATTTTTAAAAAAAAAACAGAAGAAAAGCTGGAAGATATGGAACCCTGCCTTCTGAGGTCACCTTTGAGGATCTGGGGAGGTGTGTGCAGTGTCTGTGACTAAGCTAGCTGTGGGATATTTAGTAAATCCCTCAAATCTGTCTTAACATGTGTTAAATGCAAAGTGTATGGGTGTGGAGGGTTTGGAGTTGTTTAAAGGCAACTTTGAGCGAGCTGACAGCTGTGTAGCATAAAGTCACAAGTAACTGAACACCGTACTTTTGCTGCGGACTAGAAAAATCATGTAAATTGAGTAGTGCAAAGAAAATGTTATGAGCCAAAGTAAAAACGGAAATACATAAAAAGGTGGGTATGATATTAATATTAACAAATCAATGGGAATTATCTTGCATAAGCCGATACACTGGAACTGCTAACATGCTAATATATGGCAGCCATCTGTCTTGTGAGACAATGGAGCTTCAGTGAGCTGACGGGTCTTTTGAGGGACAGTGCCTGCTGTAGCTGTGCAGCCCAATCTTAGGTTTGACCACAGTTCGTGCAGATGAGGGGCCCAGCTGGACTTTGAGCTGTGGCTGCCCGCTGTTTTCTTCGCACTCTCTTCTCCTCCCACTCTGCGACTCTTCTCTTCACTATTCTGAATCCTCTTCTTTACACTGGATCTCCAGCCTCCTCTGTTGAGTACAACAGTGGCAGTATCGATACCAAAAGTCTTCATGTCCTGTTTGCACAAATCTTTGTAGCGCAAGACAGTTCCCCCATGGAAAATGCTTGGAATACCATTCTTGGACAATCTTGTTTGGAACATGGTCTTGCCATGAAATCCACAAGATTTGTCTGAGATTGTGCAGATCTTGGTGTTGCCCATCTTGGTGTTAATAGTTTACACCAAGTTTTCCCAAACTCTGGGTGAAAGGCAAGCCATGGCTGATGTAGCTTTGTGAATGTACTTGTCAGAATCAAAAGAGATGTTGTGCCAAGGTATATGATATCCTTCACATACACAGAATAGTCACCAACTGAGATGTTTAGAGTGCAGCTTGACTCTTGGGCGATTAGCTTGGTCTTTTTTAAGCCGATGGACAGATCAAATTCACTGCATGAGCTTGATAGTCATTGCAGTGCTTCCTCAGAGTGTGCTGTAAAAGCAGCATCGTCTACAAAGAGTATTTCTCTTACAAGTACTTGTCACACTTTGGTCTTGGAGCATAAGTGTGCCAAGTTGAAGAGGCTTCCATTAGTTCTAGTGTAGAGTTATACTCCATCCTCTGAGTGATCAAAAGCATAGGACAGAAGAAGGGAGAAGATACCAAAAAGCATCAAGGTAAGAACACATCCCTGCTCTTGATTGGAAAGGGGTCGGAGAAAGTGCCTTGCATCCCTTTGTGGAAGGACGTGATTATCCTCAGGAACTTAGGAGGACATCCTATCTTTTCCAGCAGTGTAAAGAGACCCTTTCTCCTGAGCAAATCGAAATAATGCTGGTGTCACGCATCTCATGAGGCACAAAGCCTTACACCCAGCACTACAAGAAAAGCTGATGAAGGTAGAGCACCAGTGCAGTATTTTTTGCTGCTTTGAGAATTTCTGATGGAATACCATGTTTCCCTGGAGCTTTTCCACAGGGGAGATGGCCGATGGCCGTACTGAATTCCTGAAGGGTAGGTGGGGTATAAAGCTCTTCCATAACAGGTATTTCAGGAATTTCCACCACAGCTGCATCGGTCAGTATGGTTTCCTTTGAATATAGTGCTCCACCCACATCTCCAACTGTTTGCCTCTGTCTAATACGTGTCGCCGGTGGCTGTTTTCAAAAGGACTGACTTTTTTTTGGATGGGACCAAAACCTTTCCTGATGCCATCATACATACCACAGATGATGTTGCATTCAGCAGCAACCTGCATGCTCTGACACCCACTAAAAGTCAAATGTTTGGACACATTTACTTAGAAAGTGTGTCCAAACATTTGATTGGTAGTGTAAATTAAACCAGCAGTCTTTCACGCAGCAACATGCAATGTGCTGGGCATTATTTCTAGCCTCTTTAAGTGTCCTGAGTTACCACTCTGTTGGATCACTCCTATATAGGATAAGGGATGCACACTTAACTTCAATTGCTGGCTGAAGTTTATTAATTCCCTCTTCAAACCAATCCGGGTTTTTCTTCTCACATTTGCCGAAGGTGTTCATGCCGGAAGTATAGACTTCGTCACAAATATGGCCCCATTTGGCTTTGATAGTGTTATCATATGCTCTACAGAACATACAGTAGCCTTTGTAGAGGATTTTGTGGTGACTATAAAACAAACATGTTCATTCATGACATTAACTGGTTTGCTGCTTTAATTCTTCCAAGGAAACATGTGTCCTATGATTTTCATGAGACTGTGCTGTATATTAACACTCCTAATAGCTTTCCAGACTTGACAAACACCAAGAATGTGACTTGTTTACAGAGTGGGTGGATGTTTTCTCTGCTGTGTGGAAGAATCACTAGGATGTGTCTAATTGCTGGTAATATCTGTTCACAGTTTAGACTCCAACCATTCCAGAATGCTTAAAACCACAGAAGAGGGAGTGTGGGGAAGAAAAATAAATAAATAAAAAAAAAAAAATCACAGAGTTGCCGACACGAGAGGAAAAATGTTGGCATGTGTCTGACATCCAACAACCAAGCCAAAACTTTTTTCCTTATCTTTGTTCCCCTTGTTCTGTGTTTTAGCTGTGTCATTTGGACAGGACTTGTGAACTGATAAACTGCATAGGCCTGTACATTCTTATTTGTGCACAGTTTGATAAGCCTGTTTGATTTGCAGTCTTGAGACTTGCATTTTCCTACTTCAAATGTCGTTTTTCATTGTGTTATTGGTCATATTATTAAACTGTCTGATAAATACATGCAATAGCTCAGGGCTGGGTTGCTAAACAAGTTGGTTATAAATTGTATATTTCGTTGCATTTTTTTGTTTGTTTGTATCTTTCCTCTCAGAAACAATGTTTACAAAACCTACATTTAAGTGTTAATTCTGTCTGGTGAAGTAAAATGTACTACAAGAATAAGTAACTTAGTGTAACTTTTCCATCTTTTATAAGGTCAATATGCATGATTGATTAAAAAAATTAGTAATTTCTCAAAAATGCTAATCATTGTTCTGCATGTTTCACTTGCACTATTATTAACATTATTAATAACAATGATTACTTGCATTATTAATAATAATGCAAATAGCAGAAGTGTTTCTTCTCGTGCATGCTGACCAATAGCCACACGAAGAAGACTGGCTGGCACGCAAACTTTGTGTTTAGCACCAGATGTGTTGATGAGGAAATTCCCAAATTTCATTCCAGTATTAAACACCCACTATTTGAGTCACAACCTTACCAAAACACAGTGGGCAATGAAAGTAAACTGCACTAAACATGAGTGTTTTTGCACTGTAGGGACTCATCTGTTCTCTGAAAACATGAAGCAACACACTGTACATGTACATAAAGGAGCCATGAATCACTATGAATGGACATCTGTGTTAGTGGAATAAAACTTTTTAATCATGCTTAGCTGTGTCATTCAGTCTGATGTGAGTTTTTCAATGTTGATGTTTGCTCTGTCCATGAAATGGACAGATTAGTCTCTCCCAAGGGAGATGTGAGAGGGGTGGGAGGGGTTTGGTATTATAACATGTGTATGGATGACTGAAGCTGTCATAATAATCCCAGTCATTTTCTTGTCTGTTTGACAGGACAGTTGAGCATTTTTCCTCCCATTTTCAAACTGAAATGTAAGAATTTTTATTGGCCTGTGCAAACATAATATATCTGCAGGGTTTTGTTGCTCAGTATCAGTGGCCTGGTCATTTGTTTCGCCTGTTGCTTATATTACTAAATTTCAAAACTGCTTTTTTGGCCTGCACCTTGTTTAAAAACAAAATATGCTTCCCACTTATAGTATTTGAAGTTACAGAACACAGTGTTACAGGCAAGTAATCCAAAGCTTATCATTTCCAGTTATGAAAGACATACACCATCACAAAAACTTTTTTACATTAACATGATTTTAGATTGTGAGTGAGTTAATTACTGCTTCATTGTAACACTGCTGCATTTTCTTGTCCTTTCTTATTCTGTCATTCCTTGTCCAACTGTGTGCATATTTATCCTGAACCCTCACAGTTTAACCATCACCACCAGTTATATCACTGTGTCTGAGGAATGGAAAAGTACTTGTGAGTTTATTTTAACTAGACAGATACATTTCTGTGCAAAGTCAAGTATGTGTGAATACAGTAGTTTTATAAATTACTTTGTTTTCGTTAGGCTTTCTGTGGCTAAGTGAGTCCAGTTGGACTAAATCAACATGTTTAAAGTCACTAGCCCTGCCATCACAAATCAAACCGGTTAGTAACAGGTGGTTATAATTAAAAAGAAAAGATTAGGCATTTTGGAGGAATGCATATTTTCCTTTATTCTTTTTTTACAATGCACACATGTAATTAATAACTTTAATGATGGCTACATCGCACTGTGGCATGCAGCATTCAGGGTTGTGGTAATGTGTATACTGACTTTACTCAGAGGGACAGACTCATTGTTAAAGTCATCAGTTACACCTGTACCATTCCTGCTATGACAATGTCTGCTGTGCTTATGCATTTGCCTTCTCCAGTCACCTGACCCTCACCTGTGGGCACACCTGCTTCTCATTCCCCTTTATAAGCTGTTTTGCATATACAAACACTAGTTCTCTGCCAGACCGTCCATTGTGCCACCACTGACACTGTTAAATAGTTCAGCTCTGTTCTTACTGTCTGCTGCTTAATGTCTCAATCCTGTTTTTGGTTTTTGCATGGCTGCTGCCTTTTTGGGTGTATTTGCTTTCAATATTTACTGGTTTTCAATTCTTGTCTTGAACCAAGACTAAGAGGTACATCCTTACTAGAATTTCTATGAAATCTCTGGAAAGGAAAATGCAGGGATATGTCAAACAGGCAGCTGATGTGGTGAACTAAACTGCATAGGTGGTCAACTTCCTTGTTGACTTTACATTTACCTGACATATTTATGTTGCTTTGCTGAACTTTACTTTAAGGTGTGTTCAGATGGAGCAGCAAGTCTTTTTTCACAGACGTGGCAGTTGTACTATTTGTATAGTCACAGTCAAAAACACACATATTTACATATATGTGATTCTGTGACAGTTCAGACTCTTACTGTAACCTTCTGTTGTCTTACTTTTCTCTGGAAGCCTGTCTTTTTTTTCTTCTCCTTAAACTTAGTCATTAAACATCAGTGTAAGCACAAATGTTTCGCTGAAGTTGAAGAAAAAAAAATCTTAGCTCGCCTCAATTTTATGCTGCTTTGAGCAAATTCCTATCTGTTCACATCCACACATATTCTTCAATTTTAACTATGCATCTGAAATCACTTCACATCCAGTCATATCTTGTGTGATTAATTTCTATTTAACTTATGTGCATGCTTTAGAACTAGTACCAAAAAAAGTCTTGACAAGTTTGCAGTTTGATTTAGGTTTAAGGTTAATATTAACCCTAAACTCTAACCCACTTTCCAGAAAAGGTTTGTAACTTCTGGAAGAGGTTGACAGTGTGCAAAATTTGGCTGCAATCCACCATCCAAATCTGCAGCCAAGTCCCACTCACTAACACAGGAATTTACTGCCTCTGTTGTGATCCTGTCATTTTGTTGTTTTTAGAACACCAGGTGGACACTGAAGGGTTTTGCTTTGTGAATATGTGTTAAAGGTTGTCTATTCAGCCTTAGTCACCGTCATGAAATCACCTGCAAGTTTCCAATAAAATGCTGGAAAGACCAGGAGAAAACATATCATTCACTAAGCTAAGACAGACCACAGACATGTACTGAATGGGGAAAGAGGGATGGGCAATGGAGCTTCTTGGATCGGACAGTGAGATAATGGGTTTTTTTGTGGCTTTTGTTTCCCAAAGCAGGAATGTTGTTTACAGAGATTGGACAGTGTCTCAGGAATGCGGACTGTGCTCTGAGGAAATGGCTGTTGTCTCCACAGGGAGCTTCTAGCTTGGCTGCAGGCACACAGGGGAAAGGCCGAGAGGGATGGACTTTATGTGTAACAATGACAATACCCACAGATTTATTTTAAAGTGGGGCTTTGTATATATAAAATAGGAAAGTAATCCATAAAGTTACAAGTCTGGAAATCTATAGCTTAAGGTTTGTGTCAGATTTATCAAAACACTGACTTAGGTTGAATTTTCCTGAATCTCCCTTTGGAGATGAATAAAGTTCATCTCATCTCATCACGTCTCATTGTTTAGGAGAACTCTCTGTAACTCAGTGAGTCCTGACACTGCTCTAAACTTGAAACGCTTTATGGCTTGATGCCTTCCATTGGTGTCTGTTTTAATATCTTCCAGATTTGATGTGTGGGTGGTTTTATTGTGCTTTCTCTATCTCGGTTGCCACTGAAACATACTTGTAGCCGTCTTGACATATTTAAAAGACACATATTACTCAAACATTCAGAACCGAAACACAGTGTCTGAACAAGATAGTCACTCCCTACTGTATCTTCCCTTGATAACAGATGTCATATTTTCGTCTTGTAGTCACATAACACCGACTTCTTTTATATACGACGACCAGGGTGAAATGAGCATCATCAGGGCACTATAGCCTTTGATGACAGTCCCCTTTCAAGTCCCCAGGGGGTGACTGTTATGTTCAAAACATACATTTTGGATGAAATATCAGTTTACACACCAGTTTGCAGTCCTGTGGGATCCTGCAACACTTCATCCCTTCAGCCGTTCATCAGATGAGCAGTTTCTGGCAGCTGTTCAGAAGCCTTCAGGTTCCAGAATGTGATCTGAAATTTCCACAAATTCAGTATTTTCTCTTGCCAGGAGTCACTAAAAGGTTTCAACCATGTTTCATTTGTCTTCTTTTTATGTTGAAGCCCTTTAATACAGAAACCATCGGAATTTAACATGCATGTAGATCCATAATTGCTCATCAGCTCTCCTGATGGATTTGTGTCAACAGGAAAGTTCATTTTAGGAACGTGTAGAATTTAGGGGTGTGCTGGAGCAGCTCCGTCTTCCCGCGGGCAGTGACGCACACCGTGCCACACGCACATACACAAACACACACTAACTAAACATGTCCACATTCCCCTCTGTGTCAGCTCCACGTCACACATCCCACAACACTCTTTCCCCAACTGGTTCTGTAGTCAATCATGCCCACTTGGTTGCTCTGCATGTATACACACACACACACACACACACACACACACACACACACACACACACGGACACACGGACACCGACTTACCACGCTCCGACCATCCTGCACTTCCAGGTTCACCTGGCTGAGGGGCGAAACAAGAGCGGTTCTACCTGCGCTGTTAAAAAGTTCGCTTTTACGCGGGGTTCTGGGGTCAAATGTCACCTGTGGGAGGGGCTAATTATTTCTTAGCAGCCACCTGGAGCCCCATGGGTTCGAAGCTTAAGACGGTAATAGGTGAGACCAGCTGCCGAGAGCAAGACAAGTCTGAGCCCAAACTCTCCCAAGGCAGAAGGAAATCCAAGATAAATACTGAAAAAAATACTGTAGCTGCTAAAGAACATTATAAACCACTGATATTCTCAAGTTCTAAACTCATTTTATATACACGGAGTTTGATTCATTTTGTATAGCCCAGTCACATGAATATTGATTATCACGTATTTTTTTAATACAGTTAAATAATGCTTGAAACACTGATGAATGCTTAGTAAAGATACAGAAGTGCTCAGATTAGAACCACTAGCACTGCAGTTTCCATGTGATGACACAGCAGCCCTGTGTCTATATTTTAGTTTCAGTTAGATTGTGGTCCGGATGTAACAGCGGCACTTAGTGTCCTGCCAGAATTGTTTACAGACCTTGTATTTGTCTGATCTAACCCAAAGCTGTTCTCTGTATTTCCCCCAGCAGCTCATGCAGTTTCCACATCTACCTCATGCCTGTCTCACTTGCTATCTAAAGATCTTTGGATTTCACAATCACTTAACTTCTGGAGAAACAAGTTTTTGCTGTGTGAAATCTAGAAAACATTATGCAGAGAAACTACTCACACGCAATCCATGCAGTGCCTGTCCTGGCCTGTGGCAAGGAAAAGATTTCATCATTTAAAGCAGAACACACCAGCACACACACATGTACATTCACAGTACAGTTAGACATCTGTGAAGTACCTGCCTTCATGTATGAGGTTCTTCTTCCAGCTACAAATACTGTAAGAGCTGACCTAAAATACAGGGATTACACAGCATGTATAAATTATGTTCTCAGCACTAGAAATATGAAAACAGAGAGGCACATGTGGTAAAGACAATTCATAGTCTTTCATAGCCAAAAACCAGTCAGAGGAGTTTGTCACACCCTGTACTCTGATGTCAGCTTAACATACTCTCATGGGCTTTAGTTTAGGGCCGTTAGTGCGAATAAAACATGATGCTGGCTCATCTATTGGGTAGAAAAGTCCATAAAAGTAGTGTCCTACTCTTATCCGTTACTATCCACATCAGTCTGACCTTCCGGCTCTCTGGCTTTTAATTTTGCCAAAGAATATTTCATGTCAATTATTGCTGAGTGGACTAAAGCGCAAACTCATTAGTGAGTATTAAAATAGCTGTTTTTAATGTGCAGCAGGGAGAACAGCTATTAGATTTCCATGATACATCCTGTCCTCTGTGTCTGATGTCGTCCAGCAGAGACAGCCATGCTGAAGCTGTTGTGGCCTGATTAACTTGTCAGAAGACCTAATCGTAAAAAAATCCACCAGCGATTATTTAATTGGGACTTTCTGGAAGAATGTGGAGGCATTTTTGGTCCAACCCACTGGAATGTCCTCTCTCATGGCCAATGTCAGAGAACAGCTAGACTTTCAATTGGTATAAATAAACTGTAGGGCCTTTTTGGTATCTGTACTAAAAGTAATGTTGATATGAGCATAATTATGAATAAATAATATGAATATAATTTTCTACAAAGTGCTCTGTATGACTATCACAGCAAACATTCATTAAAACAGTGGAGCCTCTAGAGCTGATGAAGTGTGTTATTATTATTGTTACTAAAGTTTTAATTATATAAACCCAAGCAGCCATGTTTTTAAGATGTCTGTGTAAGTAAATGGAGCTGACATTACCAAGATGTAGGTTCCCATTACTAGTGGCTTTACCGTGACCAAGTATGTTTATACTCTAGGGGACGTATGTTATAGGTAATGCATATTACTTCAATCCGTATAGGGTAGAATAAAGTCATCCAACCACCTGAAATGTATTTTTCTAACAGGTCTGGCCAGTAAAATACATCTGGAGCCAGTCATTCTAAAGTCTGGATTACCCTTCCACCTTATCAGTGTGGGTTGAGGCAAAATTAAACACAGAGGTGGAGACAAAGAAGGAAAACAAAGGCAAAGATAGATTTGACAACAATAAGAATAATAATAAGATAAACGTATGTAATAACATGCCTCAACTATGTATTTCATTAGACCCTCCCTGCTATGTAAATCTTCACATCTTTTAAACATCTTTTTGTCACAAAATGTGGAGCCTTCAGAGACACAGCTGGCGAAGTACAGATGTTTTGAAGGGCTAAGTGATACAATTGATGATGTGTAAACGCAGAGGAGTGCCCCTTTAAATGTAAGGTGTTGCAGATGACTGTAATAATACTCTGAATGCAGTAAGGAAACAGAGTATGAAGTTTAAAAAAATGAATCATTCTTTGCTGAGACTTGTTTTTTCTACAGTTTATATTTTACATTTTTATTATCAATTTCTGGAACAGTTTAAACTCTGCTTGACAAAGAGGCAGGATATCGTTTTATACTAACTTTTATTGTTAACACAATGAAATCCACAGTAGCTGTGAGCTAATGGTTTCCAACTTGGGATTCAGGGCAACATCAAGGGATATTTTGTTTTGTGCCTTTTCATTTGAAATATTTCAAACCCTACAGGCTTTCAACAATCCTTCAGTCTGAGAAGAATAAACAAACTCTTTGATTAGACTGTTTACAACTCAACAATAACCCAACAGTAAAGGCAAAACTCAGATAATGATCTATTTTAAAGGGAACATACTGCAGTATCTGGATATCGGGTGTGTTTCTAAATGAAACTAAATGAGAAACCTATAATGATTTCCCTGGAAAAAGGAATATACAAATTTTGATTACAGATTGTGTAATTGACTATTTCACTGATTATCCCAGAGATTTACAGGGCAGGAATTCCTCGTCAAAACTAACTCATTGGAGCCACAAATCAGGCTGTGATTTTGGCTCCAGCAGCAAACAGGAGAAGCAGAAGGAGGAGGGATTACCAGACCCACCGTGTGAGCTGATATAACCATCTGTTGCAGCAGGAAGAGGAGGATCCCATAATCCTCTGCACGGTAAAGTTCAAGTCCATGTCACTGCAGTTATTTCAGGAGCTAGACAATCATTTTGTCTGCTTTTGAATGAAACTGATAGCAGCCACTGTCCATTTTACTGCTGTGCATATGAACGGTTTAGCTCAGGAAGGCTTGCAAACAACTGAGTGGGAAATTTGAGATTAAAAACTTGGAATCTTGTCATGCTGGAAAAAGACGACAGATGAGACAGATGTGATTCATGCCTGCAAGTCTGGACAGTTGCTGGGACCTAAACACAGTAGTGCTCTGAAGCTCAGACTGATTTTTCATTAAGGGAAACAAATGAAGACTGTGGGTACGTCGTGTCCTCTGAGGTATCCTGTCGAGGGCCTGGACAGGCATTTTCCTCCCCAGGTTATGCAGACATGAGACTATTCCTTTCCTTCACTCAGCATCTTGTTTTTTTTTTTCTTTTATAGACATCTGCTGGCACTTTGGGTTCTAACACTTTTACCATGTGCCCCTGTAGAAATACTGCAGACATGAAAGAAATTTATGTTTTTCCCTAAAGTGCTTCCCTAAAGCTTTGGAAGTTTACAGCATGAAAACAAGTTAAGGATGTGTTGCAACATGACACCAAAGCATGACGAGACCAACAGTAACAGGTACATTAAACTGTGATAATGGAAGGAGTGCTCTGCTTACAGACACTTTTCATTATACAACTTTTTTATATCACACTGGAGCTGGTTCAACTGTTCCCTTCTTCTGGAATAGAGGTAGTTAGCTCCTCCAGACTTTAGCTGTGTCCATCGGAAAAAGCCTAAAAGACAACGAAACTGGCTGGTTCTCATCTCCTTCCACTTCCTCCCTCACACAGACTGGTTTGTGCACTGTTAGCATTACTTTGGCAATACCTTAAGGCTTTGGACCTTTTTCCAAGATATTGTTTTACAGAGGCCTTAGTGCTTCACTAGTACTCTGTGGTGAACCATCACAGATATATGTAGCAGACAAAGTTAATTGGTCTGAAAATACTTTCTAACATTACTTTTGCCACCATAATTACTGCAGTGATTTATGTTTCAAATTGAGATTTTCATTCGCTCGCCAGTCTTGAGTTTCTAAGTAAATCTGATGACGTCTCCTCCTGTCACACATCTCGACGGTGCGTCATCCAGCTGTATAGCAAAACCTGAGATACCTGAAAAAATTACTACATCAGGCCCAGGTTCTGAGCTCAAATAGAAACATCTGGATTTTTTTTTAAGCTGAAAAGCTTGTATGTCATTGAAATGTTTCTGTAACATACAGTACACAGTGCAAAGTGCAAAGGTGCAAAATGACAAGGTTAGGACACCTGTTATTAGGCTACAGTTTATCAGTCTCTTCCAGGAATCACCCCAGCAGAAGAGCCTTACTCATATAAGGAAATTATCAATAAAATGTTCTGGACCAAAATTTCAGAATGTGTGAATTTAAAAAGAGCTCTCTAAGTACCTATTGCTACATATATTAATTGCAGATAGGGTTTGCTTGAGTTTCGTGCAGCTGTAATACTGTGGCCTTTAAACTGTAATGAGTAACATACGCTGTCTCATAAATTTTAAATAACTACACTTAAATGTCACATATTTCCTGTTTCATGCTTTTGTTTTGCTGTTGTTCTTCCTGTTCTTTAGCTTGTGCTGATGTTTTCTTCACTCTCAGATCCTGCCTGGCCTCCGTTTGTTACTTTTTAATTCCACTGCTGCCTGCTGCTCGCCATCATACCTGCTCTTTGTCATCATCGTCACTCCAGGCCAGTATTTGTATTCCCCTCTCATCGTCGCCATTTACCAGATTGTTGTTCTCCACTGTTTCTCAAATAATTTCTGGCATACATTCAGACATGACAAAGAGTGATCACCATCATTACTTTTATTAGGATTTTAGGTCCCTTTCCCTCAAATCAAGTTACAAACTACTTACTGAAAATCACCATCTGTTATTTCAAAGACTGAAACTAAAACACAGAGCTCCTGCAACTCACCAGGTCACACATCCTTGTTATAAAATCATCACCTGTGTGAAATGCCAGGGATTTCACTTAACTAATACGCAGCTTTGGAACATGATAGAAGAGAGTGCCAACATGACACCTGATTGGGGCTGCAAGCTCTTTTTCAAATGGATTTGGACTCTTTCATTTTCACCTTGCATGACTTTCTTTCGCATAAAATCTGGCTTTGGCGTCCATGATAGTTTCTTTGTGGAATGTTTTCTTAGTCTTTCCAAAGGCTCTCATCACATTTTCCCCAGAGTAGAACAGATTCAATTATAAAACCAGAAAGCAAATTTGATTTCACATAAAACCAAGCAGAGTTTTTAAAAAAGGAAGCCCGGTAGAAAATATCAGACTTCTTTGGTCTTGGAGAAACTGCAATGAGTGCAAATGCTGACAAAAAATGCTGAAGTATGAAAAACAAAGGTTTGTTTAAAATTAAACAAACATAAATAACACCATATTTAGACAGTGTAGAGTTAAAGGCTACAGATGTAGAGTGAGCAGTACCAGTAATGAGACAGCAAGTCTCATATCTTCTGAGTCACGCACACATACACAGACCATTTGTTTAGCGAGAAACCTGCACTCTGAATCAGCATTTCTTTGTAATAGAAGAACCACAAAAAAGCTCAAAAACAACAGGCAAACATTTCACAAAAGTAATTTTTCATTTCAGTTTTCATCCACACCCACCACACCACTGAAAGATCAAGCCCTCTTCCATCAAAACTGACTAATAAACACTGGCAACCAGTGGAGAAGAAGTGTCTAATGCTCGCAAAACATTCCCTAAACTTCTTGAGGTAACGCTTATAATTACAATGCAGGCTCCACATAAACCTCTAAGGTCGACAGGAGGCTAAAAATAGCCATGTCCAAACTGTAAGTCATTAAAAACAGGATGAGTAATGTTACTGGAACAACTCTTATTTAGTAATAAACGCTTACTCAAATAGAGCAGAATGGGATGTGAATCCTCATAGTCACTTAAATCCCATTCAGTGTGGTCAAATGTTTAAATACATTACTAAAAGTGTTGAAAGTTTGACTTCACTGTGAAAACAGCTGGAATAGAGGCAATATGGTATATGGATGATTATTAAACCAATAATCAAGCATTTAGTAAAATATATGTATTCGCTTTCTTACAGAAATTTAAATAAGATCCAACACCACTCTCATATCTGCAGGCACAGTCCCTCAGAACAGTCCAGTCAGTAGCTGGTTAGGCTAGCCTAGCACAAAGACGATAAAAAGGGGCAACTGGTCTGTTTGGCTCTGTCCAAAAGTATCAAACTTTTTACAACATCTCTAAAGCTCAGTAATTGCAAAGTTATTGCTCATTTGGTTTACACAAACACTGAAGTGTTTAAATGTTTAGGATTTACAAGGAGTGATATGACAAACTATTCATTGAAGCGTCATAACATCCCATAAAAGCACAAATAGACATCTGCACAAATAATACATGTGAGATACAGCATTTATAAGGAGCAGGATTTTGATAGAACATTTTAACAGTGGTAGTTTAGCTTTTTGCCCTTGTTTCTGGTCTTCATGCTAACCTAAGACAAACATGAGAGTGGTGTCGATCTCTTTGTCTAACTCATGCCAAAGAAGTATAAAGGTCTATTTTCCATAATGACAGACTATTACTTTAAGTTCTGCCTTATACCACCAGTTCATTTACTATCTTATCAGGCTAATGTTCATATTACTTTGCTAGATAAACCTCCCGCTACATATAAAGCTATATTTCTATATTGTTTTACAACATGGAAAAGGGAATTGATCACCACAGTTGTTGACTCCATTCACTCATTCACACTCATTATGACCCACTAGTATATAAAAACATGTGCAAACTTGTGTCTGAACACGACGCATTTCAACAATTTGCCCCATTAAACACAATCCATGCTACAGACAAATGGTCAATGGTCATATTGGTGGTCATATTCCATCAGAATGCCCCAGATCCTCAAAGGCACCTCAAGAAAAAAGTAAAACTAAATAAAACTGAATTACATGGTATCAGTAACATGTTGCAAGGTTTAAACCGGCTTCTGTGGAATGTATCAAGAGAGAAACAGAGGGAGCTGTCATGTGACACTGAAAGACTGCAGTAAAAACCTGAGCAAGTTGAAACCTTGACATGAACTATAGTGAAATTCCCCTGTACTATATCAAACAGCTGTTTGGACAAAAATACCCTATTTTTGCATTTTGATTCAAGAAATTAAGTGACTAAGTGACTCCTAAAATGCTGAATGAATAAGACATCTGGAATGTTTATTGGATGTTGTTATTATAATTACTTTACATATAGCGTTATTTGAATCTGTCTTGAAGCCAAAGTGCAGGAAGAAGGGGACATATCCAAAATAAAACCCGTTTCATGTCTTTACCGTGTTAGCCTGTAGATCAATGAATTATATGAATTTGAAACCTATATTCTTATTTTAAAGTTTAAAATGCCTTAAATTACATAAAATAAACAATATGCTGTGACACTGCCTATGTGATGTCTATTTCAGGAATAAAAAGTACAGTAGGTCTTTAAAAACACAAAAAATGTGACTGAATCCATCAGAAAGACTAACTGGCTTTGTATGTCTTTCCAGTAACTACGGCTTCATTTACCTGCAAGTTTTTTTTCTTAAACTGAAACTAAAATTATCAACACAAAACATCTTGATAAAAAAAGTCAAGACTTGTATCTTTCTTTTCCTCATTCCTCCACTGCCTGTTTTTGGCATCTTGAACCTCTCAGTGACTTGGGGTCTTTACAAACAGTCATACATGCGCAGGGTGCGCTCCAGTTGCTGGACAACACGTTGGTAAAAGGCTATCTGCTCCCTGAGGTAGGCCTGCATCATGTCTTTGAAGTCCACCTCTCGCTGCTGATGGAAATGGCTCATCTCTGCCTGGAGAGCAAACCCGACCGTCCTGCAGCGTTTCCTAATTCCATCGGCTTCATCCTGGTCCATCTTCCCTTCATCACTCATCCGCTGGCTCTCCTTTACCTTGGCAAAGGCACCTGTGTAAAAACAGAACAGAATAATTTAAAACCTGATGTTGCACAAACCAAAGCAGAGTACATTCCTATAGATGTTTGTGGTGATAAGATGATGTATAGATGAGAAACGCTGTTAAATATGCTTATGAAACCCCGACAACAGAAGTTGTGATAAATGTTAAATATAGTCCAAAAACTTTGGGTAGGTCTGTAATGCTGTATCATGTCCTTCATGCAAAAAACCTTTTTCTTCTTCTGCACTGAGCTTAATAGTAGAAACCATATCTTTCCCACAAGAAACAAACTACTGTAAAACTGTACCCTTTATAGGTAGAGCAGGGAACACACCGCACAATTACTATTTGTTTCATTGCATACCAACTGTCTAGTTTCTGTGTTCTAACCACAGTCGCCCAGACTGCCATGACATCACTTTCCAAGTGCAGAACATGGCAGCCCATTGGCATATTGCCACACTGCAATTCCCATCAGATTAGCGAGTCTGTCTGGGTCTCATATGACCTGCGCTCAAAACCAGGAAGAAGAGAGATTTCCATCAGACAGAGAATTCAGTCAGACAGAAAATCCAGTTTACAGGTCTAGTTTGGACGAACTAGTTGTCTGTCTTTAATATATATGCTGCAGTGTAAAGGTGTTATCCATTAAACGCATCTGTGACTTCATGCTATTCTGGATTTTGTATGGAATTCCTGGCAAAAGTCTGGGAAAGCATGAATAGCACTTTGCCTCTGTTCCAGTGAGGAGGCGTGTAGAATAGATTCTGTGGTGCTGACCTACATTCATGTATTCTGTTTTCCACATGAGAGGAGAATGTGCATCACCAGATAGCATGTCTGTGGGACAAACTGTAAAGGAGAGGCTGTCTTGGTTGTATGTGTGTGGAGAAGGTAACAATGGGGAATAGACTAAGTATTTTTAGAGCAGCTAATGCTGAACCTCAACACAAAGAAAGCTTGAAGTGCTTTTCCTTTGAGCTAAATCAGCTCTGAAACTTGACATAGACTTTTAGTATTTTTTAATCTGTAAGACATGAGATGACCACTACTAGCACAACTGCAGCAGAATGAAAAAGCATGGCTGTTTAGGTTTCCCTCTATTCTGAAACCATGTCTTCTCTCCATGCAACATCTTATCAAAAGGTAGCTTGTGATGCAGCCTTCTTTGCAGCTAAATCTACTGTACCTTCTAACCTGACACAAAACTGCACTACAAAAGTTGCAGCAAGTAAGCAAAGGACAGTAGAATAAAAAGCAAAGCCAAGTAAAACTTCTGCTATTCTACAAAGCAACCACTCCCTCCCAAAATCTCATTTGTGCCTCGTTATTCTCAAGTTAACAAATGCACGGCCAGTGGTCTGGAAAATCACCAGAATTGTTTATCTTGCCCAAACAGACTGGCTACCACATGTTTTATGGCTGTGGTCAAAGATGTGACAGCTTCATGGGTCTGTGCTGCATAGATATTAGTACGCTACAGGACATTTGAAAGGTTTGGGAGGTGAGGACAGGAGATGCAGTAGAGGAGGGGATAGGAATAGGAAAACAGTGTGCCAAGGGCCTGAAAACCAAGACTTTCCAGCAGAATTTCTAAAGGGTTCACCAAATTAAATTTAAGACCTTTACCTTACCACACAGAATACAATTTGTGATACCCTGTCTAGTCTAATACATCATGTAGAATCTGATTATGAAACAGAAAGAAAAATGAGGACAGTCAAGATTAAGTATGACCACAACCCTCTGGATGACTGAACTCAGGCATCTGCTAAATTCCTCATTCCCATAACCCTTCCTGGGCCTGAGGTCACCTCAAAATACATTCAGGAAGTGTAGTACTTCCTACATATTTTAACTCAAAGTCTTCTGTCTGATAGCTGCATGAAATTTGAAAACAGAAGTCCCTTTGCAAATACTTCTATTTATTCTATTTGTTTACAGCATGTGTAGCTTGGGTGTCTGTATTTATGTCTTAGGGTTGTTGACATTTCTCAGTAAATTTCTAGGCTTTTTTTCTCCTTCCTGTTTAATTCTAAAGTGGGGGTAGTTTTAGCTACAATGTGTATGCAATCAATCAACATAACATAACATGGGCTAATCAGTGGACTGCTAGCCTCAACTGGACTCAAGAGGACTTACTGTAATGGGAGTCTTTAGGAAGTCGTATGTAATGTGATTTGACAGTAAAAATGTCAGCATGACTTTTAAAATAGTGTAGTCCATGTTTCTGCTGTGCAGTGAAGTTTATTTTTCTTATAAAGTAATTAATACTTTTTAACCTCTGTGATTGTATTTCCAAAACAAAGACATCAGTTAATTGTTACTTGGGATCAACTGAAACAACCCTGTCACTGCAAATCAAGAAATGTTCCTTAAAAAAAATCCATTTAGACGTTAAGATGAATACAATCTTCAATTAGGAAAAATATTGCTTATTGCCTCCCAGCCCTCAGGGGGTGGTTGAGGTTATGTGGGTGTGAGGAGTGAAACAGTACTGGGATAATATGTGAAAGCACAGCCACTAGTATGTAATGACTTCACTGCTGCAGTGCAAACCACAAACACAATTTTTCCTTCAAGACTTGGACCTGGGTTAAATTTCTCTCTTGCAAAGCAAAAGGGAAAAATATTTGGCAGGTTATGACATGACATTTTTAAATCCAAGGTAATGTGCTCTGTTGAGTTGGGGAACCAACTAAAACAGCCAATACTTATGTGCACTACAGTATTAGAATAATAGAACACAGTAGAAAGATAAAATATTTTAGTGTGCTTTAATAATCTTAATCTGCATTAATATCAAATACTGACAAGACAATTTGGCCTAAGTTATTTTTTGAATTAATCCCAGTGACTCATCAGTGTACTGTAAAATAAACTTTGGTTATTTGGTTTAAATACTTCAAATACAGGAAGTAATAACATGACTGAGTGAGATTAGTGGATTGGACAGACACGTAAACAGAAACACTGAGGACAAATGAAGCTTGTCACCACAAATCACTGATTACAAAGGGCTCTGCTTGTGGGTGGAGGGACTGACGTCTGTGTCAAGCACCAAAACGAACTGTTGAGATAGCTGTCCTCTACTGCCTTCTCAAAAATGTCAATGAAAATAGAAAAACTACTTGGTGAATTACCTAAGGGACCAGCAGATAACAAACCAGTCAGGAACATTTGAGCACCAGTTTGTTTCTGTGTTGTTCTGTTCAAACTGTTCTCAGAACTGTACAGCCCTTTCAATAGAGAGGGGAAATAAAAGTCTCTGTTCGATTGTTAATTCTCACTTAACTAGCATTGCATGTCAGTTGGTATTGTTAGTTTAGTTGCCAATGGCAAAGTACATTCACACAGTTTATTGTCTAATAACTCTCATCTGCAAAATAAAGCAGTGACAAAAGTCATGTAAACATGGATGGAGGAACACAGCTAACAAGCTACAACAGCTTCCTCCATCTGGGACTTTGCAGTTCCTTATTCCATCAAAGGTCAACACTGTCAAGAATTGTGCATGACAAAGTTCCCCAAACTTAAACTTGTTGCTAAAATGCCTACTTCCTGCTCCCAAATTAAACCACCAATCACTTGAACCAGTGACTTGATTAAACTGATTTCACTGATGAACTTTGCTGTTTTAGATGCAAACATGACCAGGCATTTACTATATAAAGATAATGATCAAGGTAAATACTGACATTTAAGCTTAATGAAGGCTAGGAGCGAACAGGAGAAGAAGAAAGAAGGGAAAGGCATGCAGAAGATCTGAAAATAGAGAGGAAACAGCGGCTAAAAGAAGACTCAAGGAGTAAAGAAAAAAGATTAAAAGCAAGACAAGAAAGCATGGCAGGGTCAAAAGAACTCTGATATATCTGTCAGTGTTTAAAATAGGCCTTAAAAGTCTTAAGGATACACAAACATGAAAAAACCAAACTACTGAGTAAGCCAACAGTAATAGTGTTTACAGCAGCTACACAGATAAAAACAGCTGGAGTTTATGTCCTGAGCTGGAATGTCCTCTCGACCAATGTTAACCATCTTAAATATCTTTGGTCCATTTATCTTCAAGGCTAATTCCTTGATTCAAGTTCCTTGATTTTTCAAGCAATGTGGAAAGCTGAGAGCAGAACCACCCTCTCTAGCCTGCATTGCATGGGAATATCTTCTTCTTCTTCTTTTCCTTTCAGCTGCTCCCTGTGACTGAGCAACTTCCTCTGCAGGCTCCTTCCTCCTTTGTGCAGGACTTTTTTGACCTGTACTGCAACTGCAACCTAATGGGGAGTTTGTTAACCTCAGAAATCAGACATGAATCTTTCAATAGCACCGAAGCTCAAAGTGAAGCTCTTAATTAAAGCCACGCAAAGAGATGTTTAACACATGTTAGTTTTTAAGTATGCATCGAAAACTATATACTTCAAGTTTACACAGACGGTGTTATAAATTTGTGCTCATGTCAGACATGTTGCTATCATGAGGTGTTTGTTTATTAAGAAAGATATGCTTGGCACTGATCTTGAAGTGATGTTTAATTCATTACCATTCCTAAGAGCCCTGTGTTTATGTCACTGCATTTCTCTGCAAAGGGTTTTATTCTATTGCTTTTCGGCTCACGATTGCTATATTTGCATGACAAAGTCTATTGTTGCTGGTAAAAATCAAAGGTTAGACTGGATAGGGATTAAAATATTTGGGATTTCCAGCTGCAATTTGGAACAAATCTCCCTGTTTCATTAATAGTTTTAAGGAGGTTTTTCAAAGTCAGTTTCACAAAGATCAGATATTAAAAGGTCTGTTTTGTCACCATATATAAAATATACAATTTATATATAATTTATAAAATAAATGACCAGAGTCAACATTAACTGTTCTGTCATAATTCCTTTGTATAGCTTATTATTGTTACTTTATTTCTTAGGGCTTTCTGTTTTATTTCTGACTGTGACATTAAATTAATTTATAACAACACCAAGTCTTTTGTTATGGAACAGATGTATTATTTCCTCAATGTGTTTTCTCTTAGCGTTTGTCTAATGAGAACTGTTGCAATTCCTTAAGAGAGGCAGCACACATAAAAAGCTGACCAAAATTTTAGTTGTCCTTCCCAACAATGTAAATTCATCCCTGCCATGTGGATACCCAACCTCAACTGACACATCCTACCAAACGAAACATGGTTAAATTACAAGGATTTTCCATTGCCCTAACTATTATGATTGCTTACTAATGCTTACACAACAACACAAAAAATGAAGAAGGCACCAGTAACAATGCTCTCTGAGGGAGGGCGTTACCATACCAACCACCAGCATCATGTCATTGTTGCCATGACAGCATCTACAGTTGGCAGATACCCAGAGCCTTTCTGGCAGTGAAAGCTTAAGAAACAAAGAAGATGGAGTTTCAGTGGTGGCCTATTCTTCACCTGTACTTCAGCTGCAGAGCCAAAACAACAACTCAACTGGTGAATTTGATGCCAAAGAATGAACTGATCAACCGATGACAATTATTTTTATTTTCCATTACTTCATGACAATGCAATCACTTGGAGAGTCAAGCTAACACACCATCCAACCGTGGTGCGTTAGAGGCCGCATTAGAGGTGTCAGCAGGCATTGAATGAGAGACAGGACATAGCCTAGATAGGTTGCCAGTCCATTACAGGGCTACCACATACAGTCAGACAAACAACTTCACACACATAAACATATATTGTTGAGATTTCCAATTAACCTAATGTCTTCACACTGTGGGAGCAAGTCACCATACTCAGAGAAAACCCATGTGGAGAACATGCAAACTCCACACAGAAAGGCCTGAAACAAACTGAAAACACATCTAACATAATATTACTCAGTCAGCAGTAATGGAGGCATTATCCTGTACCACTGTGGTGAAGAGGTCACTGAGCCAGAACGCAACTCTCTAAAGTTACTAGTCAATCTATGTCCCAAACCTCATCCATAGGTAGCATTGTATCTGGATTAATGATTATAGTGTAGTTTGAAAAACAATAAGGGGCTGCATTTGAGTTGCTACAGGTACTGGTGTGGTGATGCTTAACAGAAATGAGTTAAAGATCTATGTACATTACTATTAAAGGTGTATGCAGTGTAAGCATTGCTGGATTGTAAATGAATGGTAGCACTATAAGAAAGAATTGTACAAATGTCATCTTGGTGGCATTCATTTTATTCTTTGTCTCAATGAGCACGATGTAAACACAATAGTTACACTCACTTGTACATGTTATAAAGTAATGAACTGGGAATGTGCTTTTACCCACGTTTCACTGGCTTTCTTGAAAGATGTGACGTTGTGTTGCCAAACAATTATTGATTTCCAGAATTACAGAATTTTTGTTGACCTGAGTCAATGATAGGTGACCAATTCTATTATAACTAAGGTCATAGTATGAGATGTTACATGGGATGGCAATATGTGCTGAAAGGCATTACTATGTACAATATTAATTACTATATTATATTATTATTCCATGTCTTTTTGAGACTAATGCCAAAATCTGTGCCTCTTTGAGAGGAAGCGAGAAATGATGTTGGTAAAAAAAAAGAAAAATGAGTTCTTGGAAACATCTGTAATCTCCTTCAGTGTGAAACAGCAGTGCATTGGGCCAACACTGACTGGAATGCAGGAGCGTGTTTGAAGACAAGAGCCTAGCCTTTGTTAAGATTTATGAGTAAGCAAGCAGGAGAGGAAAACATTTGCTCTCCATAGTCACCACAGTCATCAAGGGGGACGGCAGCCAACAAACATACACTATTCAACATATCTGAGCCACTGAAGACCCCTGAACCCCAGGCCTGGCTTCACAGCCTAGTCTTTGTATACAAACACACCATGTGCTCCCAGTCATCTTTTTCTAATTAAAAAAAACAAATTACCTACCATTAGTTAAATTTTGAGAACCAATAGCCATGTTAATGTAGGCACAATGTCAAACCTCTAAGTTAGACAACCCTCTGTTATCTGTGCAGATAAAGGGGCCATTTGGCAGACACATTTCCTCAGTACTGGCAACAAAATATATTTCCTTCAAACTGATGGAAGCTGCATGTTTGTGATGCGTTGCCATATGGAAGACAACTAACCTCTTGTCTGGATTAAAAGTCTGGCTGGTGTGCTGGAGGTATTCCAGGGTAGCTAGCTCATTCTAAAACTGAATAATGCTCTGCTCTGATGTGGATCATAGAAGGTTTAATCCGCCATCAGCAACAGCTGAGGGGGGAATAAGACTTAAAATAGCACTTAAAATAAACCAACACAAGACAATGATTTTAAAGCAACTTAAATATCAGGAAAACCAGACAAGACAAGCATTTTATTTTGGAAAATGTGACTTATACTTTGGTTTTATGTCGTTTTTTTACCTAGTATTTCAGGTTTTTTTAACTGCAAAGACCCCAGTTGGTGGCCTTTTCACGTTAACCCACAAACCAATGGTTGTTTCATTACTTTTCTCAATATTGTCATTCTTCATACACAGGTGTTGCAGCTCCAGCAACTCAGATTTCATCTTGCACAATACATGATCAGATTAGACCGAAACCACAGAGCGGTTGGTTCCACTCTATTGTGTTCTTTTTAGGAATATTCAAAATTTCAAGAGGTGATTTTGTGTCAGATTAGTGCCTCTGTGATTTGCCGGTACAAAATCTCCACAACATATGTCTTACTATCATGAAAACCAGTTACAGCTGCCATCAATGTGTCTTCACTTATCCAATCATTACATATTTAACATTAGTAATACTAGCAGTGTTCATTTTAGTTACATGAGACCAAGATTATCAACAAGTAATTCTAACAGGAAGTATGAGTTCACATGTACCTCTCACACAAAGCACCCACAGGGCCTTTAATCTAAACAATGCAATGTAGTCACCCCTTCAGATCAAGACTTTCAATTATTTTCAAGTGAGAACCAGGGCTAACTATGGGATTAGTTTTGGCAGATGTTCAAAGTGCAGTGTCCTTCAGTCCAGGCATCTTACTTCTCTCTTATTGAAAGCATGGCGCTGCCCAGACAGATGATGCTGATATGGATGTCTTAGGGGGAAACAGAAGAAAAAGATGAAAAGATGCAGACAGATGTGAGGAGGACATTGAAACCCAGGTCAAGCTTCTGTGATAAACTGACTTGCAAACTGAGTAACAGCATAAACCAGAAGAGAAAGTATGTTAAGATGTATGGAGCACACCCTGAAATTTTTCTGACATTACCCAAAACCCTTTCTTCCATACACCCATTTTATCAAGGCCACATGCAGTCACTGCCCAGCACCAGATCTTAGGCAGTTAACATTCCTGCAGTTCACATGCTCTCCATGATCACAGTTAGAAAACAGTTCCTACAGACCACAGTGGAGAAGAAAGTCAGGCAGTAAAGAAGAAATAAGGAGACGAAGAAGAGGAGAAGGAGCGCACCAGCAAAAAATTTGACCTCAGGTCTGTGTGTTCTGTGTGTTGCCACAGCTGTATGTGGCTCAGACAAGTCACACAAGTCACACCAAGGCAAGTTATCTGGACCGGCAGGGAAGATGCAACAGAGGAAAAAGTCCTCTGCACAAAAGCACTGTGAAATAACTTCCTCATGTTCAATATAAAATCGAAAGGGTTTGGCACATAACCTCCTTCTAGCATCAAATTCTCATTCTTGTGCTTCATTTTTTGTATGGTTTAAAGAAATGCAATATACTGTGTTAACTAGTAAGCAGAACTAGGCTAGCCATTTCCCCCTACTTCCAATGTCAGCACTGAGCTAAGCTAACAGTTTCTTAGCTCCAGGTTGATATTTACCACACAGACCTGAAAGAGCTACAGTATATTTTAGCCAAAAGGCTGAACTTTATTCCTTTAACAAAAAAAGATCAAATGTTGTCTCGACACAAAGAGTCCTACAAAACAACCCACATAGTCTAAAATTTGGATGAATACAATGCATTAGGTAAATAAATACACTAACCTGACCAAGTATGCAATGCCAACTTTCTGACTAAAGTAGAGTACAGCTAAGCTGCAAAAGCAAACCATGGCATGTATATAAGCACGCTGACAGCATTTGCCATAAGATAACTCAGAACTCCTCAGAAATATTAGATAATGCAATCACCACATCTATATGATACAATGTCCTTGATCATCTTATTTAAGATTATTGAGAAATTACTACTAAAAAGTTAGTTCACTAAAAAATAACTTTCTACTTAAGCCCATATGGTATGGAGCCAAGCAACGTGTCCAGGTTTTGGGGTCACCCCAAAAGTCACCCCAGTATAATGATGTTACAGTGATGTGGTGCCTCAAACATTTAAAAATGAGAGGTTGTATATTAGAAAACATTGCCAAATTACACTGAAACAATTTTGCATGGCCTAACATAACTCAGGCTGAATAATAAACGTTTTTGTTATTTGGGAGAACTTACCCTTTAATATCATTCAGATGGCCCCATTTTTCTTATTCATTCCTGGGTGGAGTGACTAAACATAACTAGCTGAATTGTATCAGAAATGACCTCTGCGATAATGAGCACCAGCTGTTTGAAGGAGATAATAAAATTTGCCAACAGCCTTATTCCTGATTGGTAGCAGTCCTTGTTATCCTCCTGAACTAACTCCAAGCAACTAACATGGCTATTTGTTTGAAAGATGACTCAGATATGCCAGTGCTCGAACATGTTAACAGCAGATCAAACCTGAGTTTCAGACCAGAATTCAACTTTCACCATAGAGTTTAAGACAAACAAACAAACATTAGCTATAGAGCTGAGCTTCAGCAGTGTTCAACAATGGCATATTTTATGATATGAGTTAAGATCAATGGTTAAATACTATTAAGCTAATCCAAGAGAGTAAAATAAACTAGTGCAGTCATGGTACATGTACAGCAGTTTTCAGGAAATATAAACAGTGAATCTCAAAGTTGCTCAGAGCACCACTTTTAACTGTGTACATGTGCTGTCATTCACAAATGCTAATACTGATGATTGCAAACAGGATGAACCACTTCTGGGAAAGGAACATCACCTGGCTCTAGTTTGCAACATGTGACTGGTGCAATTTTTGAAGCAGGCTTTCAGAAATAAATCTGGTGGTGACTGGAGGGCCCAGAGTAATCTATATTATCATATGCAAACAGTAATGTGTGAACTTTTTGGCAGTTCCTAGAAACTTTTGCATCTGTTGCTCTGAATACTTGGTGTTTGCTCATGAAAACACAGAAAACAAAACGCAAAAGCCATGATACATTTTACATTGTCAGCACCAGCAATGAAAATATATGTAGAGATAGCAAAATATAAAATTGAAAGTATAATTTTATATTATTTATATATAGTACCATTAACCACAAAAATTATCATTTGACCATAAGAATTACTGCAGAGCAACAGGGTCACCAAAATAAAAATGAATAAAACAAGGTTTCAAAAATCACTGTTTGGCACCAATGTGATAAAACACTAAAGCTGAATTGTGAATATGCAATTTAGTGGTTTGAAATGTTTTTAATTCCAAAATACTGAGAAAGAAAAATACTGCAGAAGGACAAGGTCACAATGACAACCTGATAACATAACTCTTATTCTGACTGTGCCACTCCCTGCCAATGTTACTCAGGTTTCCTTGTCACATCATGGTGATTGGTAGTAACATTACACCAACACAAAGCTCTCACCTCTTTGTTTCACCTGTTTAATTGATGTGGAAAACACAAACCCCCAAGGAATCAAAGGTGAACTACCACAAAAATATACAGTTTTTAAACATACTGGTACTTCTCTATGTATACAAATTTTGTATACTGTCAGTAATATTGAAACCTATTTCTTAAAAGTAAGGTCCTTTATACACACTGTTTGAACTGTATATACTTAAGAGATATTAAATTCTACACTATGATTTTCTATTAAAGCATGTGTCTGTGGTTTCTATTACTCATTCAGTTCTTTGACAGTATGTCCAATATGTAGGGAAAACACCTGGCAAACTACTTCTTTAATGCTCCAACACCTTCTCTTCACATACATGTGATCACATGTTGTTAAACTCCAGCACTGTCATGAAAGTAATTGGTAAGAGAAAGAAAATGTGGTTGTTTGTGTGTGTCTGGGACCAAACAACTTAAGATACTGTAGAAAAACACTCTGACCTAATATTCCTCTCTGACACATAAACATAGTCACCCTTTGTTTAATTCTTGGATTAAAACAGTGAGTTTCTGAATGTGTGTATCTGTGTGATGAAGGGATGAGAGACGCTGGAGGCAAAATCTGACCTAACCTGTCATCCCTAACAAAATAAACAGCACAATTTAAAAAACAAAATCAAGTCATCTCAGTCTTTGTGTATTTCTTCTGCAACACTTGTCTCAGTGTAGCTGCTTCTCATCTCAGTTGTAGGAGGCTTCTACTGACGGTTTGAGTATTTACATTCAGCTCCCTCTATTATGTGGCCTGGTAGCTAGAAAACTAAGTAATTTTAAATTATTTGGACATGATGGGAGGCTGAGGATGTATCCAAGCATCTGTGCTGATTGTGGATGTAATCATCATCAACATGTTTTACTGTTATTATGATAGTTATTTCCCTTTACAGGAGTTTGCATCCTAGGACATCAAAGAAACCCATCATACATTAAACTACTCATGGATAAGCTCATTACCTTTCTGTAGATGAATGATGTCTGGGAAGTTGGCGAGCAGGCCTTGGTAGAGCGACAGCTTGTCCAGCATATGGAAGAGGTCATACTTAGGTTGCTCTGCAAACATTTCTCCAATATTCTCATAGGTGCGGCCTGTATGAGAGATGGCGTTGTTGAGGGCTTCTGAGCTGTGGGGAGGGTCCAGCATGAATGCCTGGCTGATAGACTGGAAGGCATTCCCCAGCCTCTGAAACTCCTTTCTGAAACCACCGAGGTGTTTCCTCACCAGCTCTGAGGCAACATGTGTGAGCTGCATCACGCTGTCATCCATTTTTTTAGCAAAGGCCTTGAAGGTGTCGACCCGCTCCTCTATATCCTGAAGGTCCTGATGATCATTAGGGATCTGAAGGGTCAGCATGAAATGAGCACCAACCATTTCATCCTTCTCTGCCCTTCTCTTACCCAGTTTCCACTGCTTGTCTTCAGTACACATCAGAAAGTGCTCAAAGCCTTCATACTGGGAGAGGACTGGGTGGCTGGTCATGTGGTTCATCCACAGTATCAGTCGTCTCTTACGCTTTTCAATAAAGTCTTCCTCAAATCGCCCCGTGGCCTGCTTCTCAGGCAGGTGAGGCACGGAGATCACAGTGAACTTGTGCAATAAGCGGTTGTACAGCCAGTCAAAGTGTTTGTAGCGCCTGTAGACAGGATGCCCTGTGTGACTTGGCGTGACCCGGTATGAAATGTAGGTCTTGATGCCCTTGAACTTTGTCTGTTTTGTGGGGTCTTCAATGGAGCAGGAGAAAGGCTGTGGGTTGTCTTTCCACTGGGGGCCCAAGGGACCCATCTCAATGTTGTAGGACTCGGCAATCTTTGCCATCATGGGTACATCACCCAGAACAAATGCTTCAACTCCAGAGCGGACAAAGCTAGAAAATCGGTTCAAGTTCCTGCCTACCATACTACCTTTCCTGGAGCTGGAGATACTGTCCTGCCTTTCCATGTGGGGTTTGGCCCGATAGTGCACATTGGGGTTATTGGACATTGGGCTCTGGTGAGCATGTCCATTGGCCCCTGGACTCCTAGAGTGGTCAGCATCTTCCACCACTGTGGACCTGTCATCCCAGTCGTCCCAGTCATCATCATCTTCGTCATCATAGTAAGACTGTTGCAAATGAGGAGATGTGTTTGGGATTGGGGGGAAATAGGAGACCTTTCCTAAAGAGCCTGGCGGGCTGATGGAAGAGTCGGTCACATTAGAGTTTGATCGAGTGCGAATAATTTCCACATAAGATGCTGGGAAGAGACCCCTCTCCCCTTTGCTGTTCTCCCCCTGAAACCAGCCGTTCACTGAGTTCTCATCAAAGATAATTAGTTCCTCATTCTCCTGGATACTTATCTCCTCTTTGTTTTCACTGAGAAAGGTGTAGATAGCTTTGGCTTTCACTGACATCTTGATACTCCAGTGGGTCCTAAACCAAAAAAAAAAAAAAAAAAAAAAAACAAATCTACATGCAGATAATGCCTGCGTTAACCTAGATTTCTGCTACTGTCTTGATGCATGCTGTACTGGAATCACCTGATACTAACTCACTGTAATATTTAAACTCATCTCACATTACATGGCAGCTATTGGATCAGGTGTGCGACAGTATTGTATGATCAATGTAAATTTGATTTGATTATTAATAAACGAAGCCGACGTCAACAGTTACGTAAAACTAGGATTTCTAAAAGCTAAAAAAAAAAAAAGTAAAATATGCCTAATGTGACCACTGGCATCCTCAGCCCATTGAGCCTATCGCTCTATTGTCTTTTTTGCTTACGAATCTAACAAAAACTCTTGGCTATAGAGGCTCTATAACACATTTAGTTCCTCAAAACAAGAGGACTCGCTACTTTCCTTCCGAACACAAACACAGCAGGTACAAAAACAAAACTGGTTTAATCAAAAAAGCTCCTCCAAAAGCACCGACGGCGGTTTTAATTCTCAGAAACTGGACTGGAACTTCGCGTTGTTCACTTATCAGACACTTGTTTCTCATTACAGGGCCTAGAAATGATACTTGATGAAAATACTTCCAAGACAAAGTGGCCTGCAGTGAAGAAAAACAGAGGGAAGAGTAATGGTATCCCTGTGTATCTTGAGCCTGGTCCGCCGTCCCTCAGACTCAAACTTGCTGCGTTTTCCTTGTAAACAGGTTCCTGCGCATCTCCAGTCGATCCTTTAAATTCAAAAAAGCAGAAGCAGCAATCAAACAATCGGCTTCTACAGAGTATCAGCAGACACCGAGGTGCAGAATTATTGCTTTGGGTTTATTCCTGTGCGCGCTGTAACAAAGTAACTCTTTCCATGACGTTAGACTTGGACAATTGAACGCAACTTCGCCTTTTTTTCATCAGCTCCTTTATGTTCTTTAAAGAGGACAAACTGGCTCAACACCGCCCCCAACAGGGTAAACTCACCGTTACCCACACCGCTTCAGACAATGATAATTATTGAAAAGCATAAAAATAATAGTAGGCCCAATTAATATCATCATAATAATAGTAATTGTTATAACATTAACTATATTTACCATGATTATCAGTAATAGTAGTATTAGTAGTAGCAGCAGTAGTAGTAGTAGTAGTAGTAGATATTTCAGCCTTGATCATTTGTTTTCAATTGAATTAAATTGATTTCTAGTGACAGCCATCGCTATAAAACATTTTTCAGATATGATGATCATACTTGACTTAAATGTGTTTGTATATATTTCTATTTAAGAAGACATGGACTATTTTAAATGTTGGGACATATCAGCCCTTTTTTTCTTCAGCGTAATTACTCTTATATCCTGTCACAGTGTCTGAGGTCTCAGTCAGAGCCCAGGCATAAGACAGATGTTGAAAGCAACCTCGGACCATTTTCCTAAAATCACAGTTCTCTTGCAAAGATTAAGAATTATGTTTCCAAGTACTGGTGACCTGTCCAGGGTGTACCCCTGCCTTCCACCCTAAAGAGAGCTGGGATAGGCTCCAGCAGATCCCTGTGACCCTGGTTGAGGAATAAGCAGGTATAGAAAATGGATGGATGGATGGATGGATGGATGTTGTCTGTTGCATCGTTTAAGCTTAATAATGAAACTTCGCATACCTGCACACTATGCAACAGATCTAATTAACTGGTCTTCCTGTAGTAAAAAATAAGTAACACATTAGTAAAGACTGACCATGTTTTAACAGTTATTATTTGAGAGGCTCTAATTTTGTTTCTGATGCCAAAAAACAGATATTCAACCAACATTAATATGGCAGGTTACATACACCTTAATATAATCAGCCCATACATTCATTTTATATACTTTATTTTATATGTATTATATTTATTTTATATACACTATAGTATATGTGTCTTGCATTATTTGATTGAGTGTAGGCCTATTCTGGTTCATAATTATTATGTTGAATGTGGTTAATGCGGCCTCTGTAAATCACTTTAAGTTTTTGAAATGTGCTACGCAAATAAAGCTGAGGTGTAAACTCCGGGCTAGTTCACTGCCGATGGTTGGCCAACAAAAAAGGGAACGATGACGTCGTGACGTTTCAGCAGCGGCAGCAGCCTCCCCTGGATGTCAAAGGTATCCGTTTATTTATTTGTTAAATTACACAACCTCCTCTCCGGTGGGTAATTTGGGCCTGAAAACTACCTGCAGATAGTAGAAATGAAAGCGGCAACACAACGTTGTAGAGTTCGCGTTGCTGACATGCCACGGAATGCTAGCAGGTTTAGCACGATGCTAGCTGCTAATTTAGCTAGGCTAGTAGCTAACTAGCTAGCCAGTTCGATGTGAAACATGTAATAGAATAATCCCTTAAGGTTAAATTAATCACTCATTAGAGAAAAAACCGTGTTCTGTCAGTCAGTGTTAACTACAGGTTGACCTAATATCACTTCGGTGCACAGCTAACTTAAAACTCAGTTTGTTCATTAGCCAGTTTATTAGGAACACCTGGCTAAATCTACCACAGTCGTGCGATAATTTTAAACTTGATGAAGTTCAGCTTATGTTAAAAGTGTATGATCACTTTAGGGGGGTGTAGTTTGTGCTGATGTTTCTATTATTTTTATTTTTTATTCATCCCATGTCATAGGCGCATGCACGCAACATGAACACGTGTGTCAAGACGCAAGTTGTTATTAACATGGTAAAAAGCAGTAGTGACACACCTGAGCCTCACCTGCTTTTACATATCTCTGCCGAGCTGTTGACAAGTAATCTAGCAAACAGTAAATTAAATCCTGCAAACTTCTTCTAAGGATTATGAATGATCTTTGGCAACAGTAGCCCCACACTATTTATTAGCCTTACCTATGCAAATGTAAAAACGAAACATTACTTTCAGTTGTCTTCATGACAGGGATGGTTTGTGTTAGAAGTAGGGAAATAAAAAACTTATGAGTTTATATAACAGTTGTTTTGTTTTGATTTGCAGTGCCCCCATGGATGACCTGACCCAAGCCCTCTCGGCCAGCTTCGCTGTGTCCAAGGAGCCCAACAGTACAGCTGCCCCTCACCCTCGGCTGGCTCAGTACAAGAGCAAGTACAGTGTGCTGGAGCAGAGTGAGCGACGGCGGCGCTTTCTTGAGTTGCAGAAAAAGTAAATGTCTTAGACATTTAGTGTTTGTCCAATTGAAAGTGTATGTTAATCTCTCTAGAACTGTCATAATGTGTCTATTTGACGTCTAAAATAAGACAAGGATAGGTTTCTGTCCCTTTTACTTCCATATTGCAACCTTAGATTTTCATCAGTGAAGGCTCACTCTTTTTTTTATGGTCAATCACATATGCATACTTATAGTCACCTACTGTCAGTTACATTGCAGCTACACCACTGTTAAGTTTGATGATGTTTTTCTAAGAAGGTTAGTGTAGGTAATTCCACAGATGTTTTCATTTTTAAAGCAGTGCCACAGTGAAATGGTATGAATGTGCCTTTTTTTCCAACAGTAAAAGGTTAAATTATGTCAACCATGCACGGCGTCTGGCTAACGGGGACTGGACAGGGGCAGACAGCGATGGGGAGGAAGACATGGAGAAACAGGAAGACGGGGAGAAGGAACAGGATGGGGCAGAAAAAGAAGAAGGAATGGAGATTGAGAGGCGAAAGCTACCAAAACATTATGCAAACCAGGTCAGAGTTTGATGTGTTATGAACCAGACATAAAATTGTTGTTCATGGGTGAAGCACATCACATTTACTTGGTTAACCTTTTGCTGTATTCTCTATTTTGTCCAGCAGAGGGCAGAAAAGTGTGAAGAATTATAGCCTTACTGTCTGTCCTTAGACCCTAAAATAAGACTCTTTAGCTTGTACACGCTTGTTGAATAGCAACAAATATTTCCATAAATGGTTTGGACTATCTAACAAATTTCCTCCTCCTTAGCTCATGCTGTCAGAGTGGCTGGTGGACGTGCCTTCAGAACTGGACACTGACTGGCTGATGGTGGTCTGTCCTGTGGGGAAAAGATCTCTCATTGTTGCCTCCAAGGTAGGATTCATAAATTTTTCCATGTGATGGGTTGCTGCAATTTTTTAATTTAAGGAGGAAAGATGATTATTTTAATCCACCATGTTGATATTAGGTCACATGTGGAAGTGTCAGACAAATAACTGAGATTTTTTGAGTTAATTTTGGCTCTTGAATTAAGATAAGATAAGATGAGCCTTTATTTGTCCCACAGTGAGGAAATTCCAAATGTTACAGCAGCATATAGAAGTAGAAGAAAGAAATAGCAATGTAGCATGTTCACCGTATGAATTGGTTTAATCAGATTCCTGATACAGACACTGAGATATAACTGTTTTAAACACGTCCGTATGTTGTCACTCTAAGAATATAATGCATACAAGAAAATGGTTTGTGGTATTGCAGTTTGTAACGTTTGTGGCCACCGAAGAGTTAAGAAATTTAAAAGACAAGATCTGTTGAAAGCACGCTGTGACCAAATGACAGATAATGAAAAAACAAAGTGGACAAAATCCGTTATTTGTGTAATATTATACCATGTTTTTCCGCTGGAGTAAATTTTGCCAAAAAAACAAAGTTTTGTGTGTCAGTTTTTAAGCTGTGGTATATGTAGCAGTGGTTTCAAAACTGGGCTGCGAGGAAACAATATACAAGCTGAATAACAACTCATAAGCTTCATAGAGTAGCATATTTGTGCTAAAAATGGGGTCACAGATCAGAAACATTTCCTTGAATTCAGCACACTTCTGCGACTTTTCTCATCTCTCCTTGTCCATCTCGCGACATGATGTTACTAATTTGAAGTGAAGTAGGTCATCTGTCCATCATCTGCTGAGCTACGCGATCTGCCTGCATTTGGAATATTGTTCTAACCTGTTAACATGTGTAAAAAAACAATAACATTCAGAACTTCAGAACAATTTCATTTCAGAGTTGCTTCAGCAATATAATATTCACACATTTGACGTTTGTATTTTTGATGTTGTCTTATTAAGCACCTAACTATCAGATTTGTGAATATAGAAATGGTCTGCTATAGTATGCTAAAAGTATTGGGAGCCTCAGTTCTACAGAGGCCTGCCATTTGGCCTTACATTTTTGTGATATGTTGGAAACAGAAAATCAGTCAGTTACCGGTCCTCTGTATTTAATCACAAGAAACCTCTGGGAAATACACCCTCAGACAATCCTCTCTTTCAGCCTTATTACCCCCTACAGTACTTTCAAAATCAAGATATAAATTTGAAAAAGTGAAATTACTACCAGTAACTGTAAATGTTAAATGCACATTCCTACAACATCACAGTTTACTGGCGGAGTGTTAAATATGAAGCAAGTGCCTGTTTTAGTTTGCTTTCTATCAGTCTTGTGGTCTGTGAGTAACAAAAGCTCCTGCTAACTCTGGCTCAGTAATGCCTGCCCAGTCATACAGGCCCTAGACCACGGTTTCCTCTCGCTACACACAAACCTTTGTTATACTACTGTCACTGAAACTGCACTCCTTGTGATGCAATAACATATCATGATGATTGTGTTCCTTGTTAATAATTTCAGGTGTTGACAACAAACCTGTGAAACACTATGGCTCAGTCTTTTTTTTACTGACTACTGAAGGTTCTTTGGAAAACAGAAGCAACTTATGTTTCCCAGGGTTTGAGAAAAACTCAACAAGACATATTTAATCTGCTTGTGTGCTTTTACATTGGTTTGTCAGTTATTAGATAGGACACCTGTCGCTTTAAATTTCTCCAGCGTTCCTGTGTAGTTTTGTGTCACTAACCCTGCCAGCTCTTTGATGACTTGTGAGACCTGCACTAAAATCTTGACAGTTTCATGATCATGACCTCATTTTTAGGTCCCATTATTCTTATGACCTAGGCAGCTGTACTCATCTGGTTGTCCTGTAATCTTAAGTGTATGACTCTTTACTGTTTGCCTCCTCCAAACAGAATATGTACTTAAATTATGATGTGTATCAGTTAGGGCTGGCCCACGTCCAGTGGGATTATATTAAAACAAGTGATTTATCTAGTAATCAAGTTATCTTAGCATGAGTATTATAGTGTTTTTGTTTTAGCATTGTATTTTTTTTTTTATTAATGATTTCAAGTAACACTAAAAATTAACAAACTGAGTTTTTGTTTTACAAATATGAACATTTTTAAATGTATTTCATAATAGTGGAATATGGTTCTTTGCATTTAAGCTCTTATGTATTATTTTATATGATTCATACCAATATTTGCCATATTATAAAGGATTACTATTAGAAACTGGATTTTTACCTTAACCTAAATGATTACACAAAGCAAATCACTTTTATTCTGAAGGGTTCCACTGCAGCGTACACTAAAAGCGGCTACTGTGTGAACCGGTTTCCCTCCCTGCTGCCCGGTGGGAACCGACACAACTCTGCCATGGGAAAAGGTAGGTGGGCCCGTTGTATCTTGAGCTCAGTGATCGACAAATATGGACCGCTTGGACATTTTAACAGCACAAAAAAGTGTTTTGCCAACAGTCAGCGCTCCCACGGGTTATCAGTTGTGACTTTTTTTCAGTTTCAGGTTATGGTCTAGCCAAGACAGTATAAAACATCAGTAGAACATTCACCATTGCTTTGTAATATAACATTCACACTACACCTTTTAGACCTATTAAAAATTCCACCTACCTGTTGGTGAGGCAGTGAATACAAACTCATACCAAGCACTTTGCAAACTCACAACTTAACTTTGAAATGATAAAGCAGATCTCACATTTTCCATAAGTTCCAAATATAAATTCAAGGTAAATATGTCCAAAAAAAGGAACCAACTTAAACACCTAGTGAAGAGTTACTGTTGTCACCAATAAACAGGTTTTTCTTTTGCTGTTTGTTGACTTGGGAAAAAGATTAATTTACCGTACAGGGCCTCAAAGGGATTTGTACAACAGAAAAATATCAGAACTTGCAATTGTTGTTACCTGTGTTTCGTCAATCACTGTGGATATCTTAGGGTGATTTGTACTATGTGGTAGTAAAAATGTTTATTGCGTTTTGTTTAATTAATAAGAATCAAGATTGTGATGATGACCCAAAGGTTCTGTATATCCGTAATTTGCCACAAGCAGATTACACAATCCTGGACTGCATTTACAGTGAAGTGGACAGGACGTACTACATCCTGGATGTCATGTGCTGGAGAGGCCACCCAGTGTATGACTGCCCGGTAAGACTTCCTTCTAATCCTCCAGCAATCCAGGAATGCTTGTCTAATTGTCTAAGTAGCACAGTCTGGTCCACAGATGTGCTTGTTTGTCATGTTGCCCATCTCATTGGCTCAGGATTTGCAATGTGAGTTTTTTGTTTACCGTGCTTGATTTCTCATCAACAGACTGAATTTCGTTTCTACTGGCTTCAGTCCAAAGTCCAGGAAACAGAAGGCCTATCAGAGATTGCCAAACGCAACCCGGTGAGTACCAGCACAAGGAATAGAGCCTTTTCATTTCATGCCCCATTTTCTCCTCCTTCTTTCTTTAATGCTGTTTGGTACACTGTAACATGTTTGATTCAATCATATGTTCATTGTGTTTTATGTGTTGCTACACCTATTTCCTATCATATGGGATAAATAAAGTCCTGAACTTGAACCTCACTGTTCTCAGAGAAAAATAAATTAAAGACATACTCCCATTACCATCTTGGGGACTAATTGTGCAATAAAGTAATTATTGCACACACATCTCTGGCTTTCAGGATGCCTGAGTGAACTTTGAGTTCAGGTTCAGCCTCTTAATCTTAGGTATTTGTGTGGCTTAGCCCAGTAGAAGGTATGCCCTAGTAAACTCACCATTGGAAAGCAATTTCTCACATTTGAAGAAGACAGATTATGTTTGGAACTAACAATGTGATGCTCTGGTTTTGTTTGGCCTAATAGTTCCGGTTTGTGAGCCTCCAAAGCACAGACTGCACAGCAGAATCAATTCAGAAAGCCCTGGCAGCTGAGTACAGCTTCAGCGTAAGTGCAGTTATTTATTTCTTTATGAACAACAAATATGTTTTGTGTTATGTTTTGGTTTTTTTCTATTCGAATTGGATTAATTTCATTCTGAATTTCTTCCTGCAGGTGGACGGTCTCCTCTTCTACCACCGTCAGACCCACTACACCCCTGGAAGTACACCTCTGGTTGGCTGGCTTCGCCCCTACATGGTCACTGACATCTTGGGTATAGTGGTTCCCGTAGGACCTCTCACTGCCAAGCCTGGGTATGCCAGCCATCAGCTGCAGCAGATCCTGGAACACAAAAAAACTTCAAGCGAAGTGCGTCCAGCCAACAGTAGTGGCGGATATGAGTTAGAGTACCTGTCTACCCCAAGCCAGGATAGTGGGGAGACTCTGAACTTTCTGAATCAAAAGCCAGTAAAAGGTGCACACATGGAAATCTGAGCCATGAGGCTTAATGAGATGCAAATTGCTAACTATGTTTCTGAGTGGTGATGGCCCATGTATGGCTCTTCAGATTGTCTGGCCAATGGTTGTGAAGATCTGACCAGTTGTGAAACATGGCTAATTCTAATCCAGCAGCCCTTAGGTATCCTTCAGTGTGCAGATTAGTAGAGCTATGCTGTATATGTGGTTTTACTTTGGCTAAAAACTCCAATCAGCCAAGATCTTTAATGTTACCTGCTTCAGAAATTGGAAATGAGCAGTCACATGTGATGATAAAATAGAATGAAAGATGTGTTTAAAAGTTTGCTGCTCTGGATTTTTTGCACAGATCTCACATAAGAATCATTCTTACTGTTGTAAATTGTCTGAAAGTTTCCTCTAACTGCCACTGATGCCTGACATGCTGCTGAATGGTTAAACCCTGTAAGTTGTGATCATGCTAAACAGCAGTGGTGTCATGGATTTATACACTTTAAAATACCTTCTTGGTGATTTTAGCTTTTACCTTAACATTAAATTGTAAGTTTCTAAATAAATGTTTTTTTTATTGAACCACACTCCTGTTCACTGTGGGTAAAGTTTTGGGTTGTTGAAGCTTTGGAGCTTGGAAGGTCTGCAGTGTTTCAGTTTTCTAGAAAAGCAAGTCATAATAACACATTTTAGAATTTAGAAAATGCAGTTATTTGGAGGCTGGTTGTTGTTTTTTTTGCCAGTTTGTTTTACAGGTGGAATTAACAGAAATACAAAGTGTAGGGGATGATCATGTTACAGTTTAATCTTGCTGGCCCTGTTTATTAAAAGTCAAAAACTGAAATCCATGAGGTTCAGCTCTTTCTAGAGCTCAGTAGCACTGCATCAGTCGGCTTTCATCACTGAGTGACTAGACTGAAGATGACTGGATGAGGATGTTAGACTGAAGTAAAAGGCATATGACTGCCTGTCTGGAGTTTACTAAATGGCATTTAAAGGACTCTTAGCATGAGGATAGAGACTCTCTGGACTGATGAGAAGGATGAATGCAGACGAATAACAGAAAGGTCCTTAAACCTACTCCCTGAGACTGGAGTGGCAGTTCACCTCTCACCACGGCAATGACCCAAAGCATGCAGCCAAGTCAACACCGGGATGGCTGAATCTGAAAACATTCGAAAGCCAATGTATAATAAAGATAAGTTAAAATTAAGAAAATGTTGATTTAAAAATTCTTCATACACACCGTTTAGACCTGACAGTACAGGCTGTCAACAAACTGCCACTGCTTCAGTATGTATGGTACCGATAGTTAGATGTGACTCATACTGCTGATACAAGTGCTCATCAGCAGAATTCATGAGCATCTCTTCCCCCTCTGCACTGAACTTACCATTTGCGTAACTGAAGAGCTAGGTGGAAACTGTCAACAGGAAAAGTGTCTGCTAGGGTTGTGAACTTGGTTTCAGTGACCTCTGCCAACACATCCTCTGAGAAAGAACACTAGAGATCATTGTCGCAGGTTACCAGATCCTGGCTGTAAGAATTAGTTTATAATATTTTAGGACGGAAGATAACCTGATTTTTTTTTTTTTTTTTTTTTTTTTTTTTCCCCATTCGTCTTCCTGTTTTCAGTGAAATTTGAAGTTTCAACATTGAAAGTCTTTTTTTTATTTATTTATTTATTTTTTAATGTAATTTTCTAGTTTTTAAACTCCTTGGATCTGAGATACACACTGAGATATATTTTCTACAGTTAATTAGGTTTACAGATATACAGTTTTGTTTTTTTTGTTTTTTATATCTATACAGCATACAGCACCCTCGGATAAAAAAAAAAAACACCAGCACTAGGAGATAAAGATTTCACTTCTGCTGCGAAATGTGCCTCATTTGCTTGCTGGATGTACAGAATGATATGGTCCCCACATAATGTACATTCCCTCTAGCACTGCAACGAAGTTCATATTTGTCTTTCTGAGTGAAGTATTGGCTGGACCTCTATGAAATTTGGTGCAGATAGTCATGCCCCTCCCTCAGGATGTATTCTAATCACCGATCAGGACTCATCAAATTATAATCTATCCAGATTTTAATTTAGCATTGTCACTAGGATAGCACAGGGATTTGTGTTTGTGTTAGAATCAATGAGCATGCATTAGGAAACATTTACATAGAATAAAAAGTAACTTGAATATGTCATACCATAAAAAGTCATGTTGTGCTTTATGCTTGTGCTACTGCTCACTTTTTCTGTGGAAAAAATCATTTTATTTTTGCGCTAGTATCAGTACTGCTCTCACCACCTACACGGAACATCAACAGGTGAAAATAATACGTTGACTACCCTTGTATGGGGATTGTTTCAACTCATTCTGGGAAACACGGGAGATTACTGAGGCAGAGGAAGCTGCACGATGCAGCTGAAGGAAACTTGGTATACCACAATTACAATATCTCATCAAGCAATAATTCCTGGAAAGCACCAATCTACAACAATAATAGATAAAGGTATTTAGTAGTTGCAGGTTCTGATCATTTTTAGTTATCTGCTTTTGTGGGATTTAACTTCTACCGAAATGTAGAAAAGAAGAATATTATGTAGGTTATAACAGTATTGATGTGGTTTGTGATAAACCAGATTTAACCCAGAAAACTCAACATAAACAACACTTTAACATAGTTTTAGGATTTATCTCTCATTGTGTCGAGTGTCCAAAAGCTGCAGAGTATTCAAAAAATCTCTGTAAATGTATTTACAAGATCTCTTAGAAATGCGGTTTCTTGACTACCGTTGTATGATTTTATTTCTCATCCAGTCATCTGTAAACCAAGAAGCAATAGAGCAGAGTCAGGCATGTGGTTGCTGCAAGAATTCAGCTATTAGTCAGCAACACCGATCACTTTCCAGGAACTGAGCACCTGTCAGTAACACATTTCAACATACCCTCATTCTCACACACGTTACACACAGCCTTGCTTACTTTAAGCTTTCTTTGATCTCTATAAAAACCTTGCCACAAGACTTCCACGGAGTGAAGCAGATTTTTCCTGAAACTCTTCAGCACCTCTCAAACACATGATGCTTAACTCCCTTGGTTGGTTGAAGTTCCTGGTAATAAGGTTGGACTAAAACAAAGATGCATGTTGATATGTGGATCCACAGAGGACTGTATCCAAGATTTTACTAAAGCTCCTCAGAGAAATCAACAGAAAACCTGATTTTTTTGTTAGATGTTAAAGCATTCAGATATTGTTGCCTTCAGGTTGGCTGTTTCCAGTTTTTGCAGTTGTTAAAGTAACCAGCTGCTGAGTGTTATGGATCTACTCATCTAACTCTTGGAAACAAAGTAAATAATACCTTTATTTACTTTGCCTATTTTAAACTGAATACTTGCATGAATACATACATATTAAATAATATGTATTCTAAAAAACATCAGAATCAGGCTTCATTCTGTCCCATATGCAATGTCTTCCACAATCACTTGATCTTTTTGATGATTTTTATTAATTATTTTAAACTGTATAAATTGGGTCTGGATTTTGCTGAACCAGAGGCCTCCACATACTGTACATTAGACAATATCTTGTGGTAATCTGACCTGTTTGGAAATCAAATCCCTGATTCTCCTTTTCCAGCTTTTCCTGTCCAGCACAGTGAGTTATATCATACCCTCATCTAGGAAATGTTTGATGCACTCAACGTTTTTGTCAGGGTTGACATTGTATGGGCAGGATTTACCAATCTCATTTTCCCAAATGACATGATGTCAGCTGATTTCACAGGAAGTCTATTGTTGTCCACTCCCTTTTCCCTTTGGTTTTTAAGCCAGACTTTCTCACGCCTCATTATTTACAAGTCACCTATTGTGGGCTGTTGTTTTGTTTGGAAAAAGACACATAAACAGTGAATGAATGCACCTATAATTTCCACCCTTTCCTTAAAAGCACTTGAAGCCTGGGAAATGCAAAGCTTACCTGTCTCAGAAGGCTTTAGCTTCTTACCTCCAATATATCTAAGATGAGAAGGTTAACGCAGCATGGAGAAACTGCTCCATCCTCTCACACACTCTTGCCCTATTTTGCGTCACATTACTTTTACAGCCTCATTAAAAACACATCAAGGTAACACATCAATAATCTTGCAGGAAATGCAATCACCTGACTGCACTTGAACTAACCCTGCTGAAATATATCTGCAGCCTGTAATGTTGGTAGGGAGACCTGCAGTGTGTCTGTGGGTCATATTACAGTGACTTTATCGTACTGATGGGTATTTTCTGTTTCCTATGATGTCATGCAATTCCTGTAAAGTGAACTGGATTTTAATGTAGCCTGGGGGATGCACAAGTTGAGAGTTTCACTAATTAAATTGCTTTTCTTGCAAGCAACTATTACGGAAGGGCCTTCTCCTATTATTAGTTATTTCCTCCCACTCTATTTCATGCATTAATGATGTGCAGTGGTAGTTTGGAGAGTACTGTTGTACAGTATAGCTAATACAAAGCTGGTACAAACCTGTATATCTCTAATTTAGAGTACAATGTAACCTGCGGCTGCTTCATATTTAAGCTACTAAGACTGAGCAGTGGAAGGAAGCTTTAAATAGAGCCGCCTGTGTTTCAGTCTGTGTTTCAGTCCTCATTCCTTCAGATGCCAAGTGACACTCAAAATCCCCATTTCCCAAAAAGACATATTGATTTGAATAATGGCTTTTTTCACTTTGGACCACAGGAGAGGCTTGGTTCTTTTTTCTACATGATTTTCCTGTTTGGTTTCCTATTTTTATGAATGAAGGCGGATGTCACTGAGCTTTTGTCATGTTCTGATCTTTGCCACCAGGGGGTAGAGCAACGTGAAGAGAGAATAGGCTCCAGTCTCTCTCTCTCTCACACACACACACACGCAGACACACACAAACACACACACGCAACATAAAGGCGACGTTCGGAGCTAAAAACTGGCACATTCATGGCATGGAGCAGTCAGCGGGCAGCTGCAGCCCTCTGATCTGTGTAAGGTTGGGTGGATGAGCAGCAGATCATGGTCCTGTTGAATCCTGTTATCATTTAGCCGAAGCAAAGCCTCGTCTTGCTGCTCGAGTGTTGTTCTCTTTTTTTTTTCCTTCCTTCTCGGTGAAATCTGACACAACATCAGCGGTTTACTGTAGTTTGGATGGCAGCTTCAGGCTAACTGGCCTGTGTGTTCTGCAGCCAAACAGTATAGAGAGCCAAGCAACATTCAGCTCATGCTGCAGCTTCTCAAATGCCTTTAACTTTGAGCGAGAGGGACGACCCCTAAACCCCGTTTTCTACACGAGGGACAGACACGGACATCTCCGTCATCTTCCACTTTATGAAAAGGACGCGTCTCGGTAAAAGGTGATCGGAGAACTGACGAAGACCATGGCAGCTACACTGTCGGCGGAGGAAGAACAGGTAGGCCTTAAGAGTTATGTTTACTCTTATCCCTTTCTGTGTAGAATCGCCCAAATGCTCCGGACTCGGCCCTACCTGGATGTATTTTGGCCCTGCGCATTGCATGTGCGCACCGCAGCAACTGGCCATGGCAGTGCGCAATGTTGGATATGTTGCGAAATGGTCCTGAATGCAGAGCGGAAATATTGTATCGATTTCTGGCGCATTATTGGTCTCGTTGCGTCGCTGTCAGTTCCTCTCCAGCGGCTGAGCTGAACTGTTGCGAAACAGGCCGAGCTCGCCTCTACCAGCCTGCACAGATGGAAAATCATTCATTTCGTGTCACTGAGTTGTTCTTTCGTGGACACAGACCGTGATATTGCACCGGGGTACGCTTGGCTGATGCAGTGTACAGTAGGACCCTGGATCAGAGGCATGCTGATAGTCTAATGTGGGAATGAAATACAGGGTGAACGTTACAGTGCAGCCACATCCACAAGCTTAAACTAATATAAAGGTTAAGGAATACATTACATTTACCCTCGTGTCTTTTCAAAGACTGAAGTGAGTTTGACCCCAATAGCTTTTCTGTAAGCGTTAGAAGCTGTAAACTTTCTTTAAACGTTGTGTGTACGTGTTGTATGTGTTCCTACATACACATATAAACATAATAAAAATATACACTGAAACTGAACTGGGTGTAAACTGACTATATTTATCTTGATATTGTAGTTTAAATATAACCAGTCAAACTTATAGTTGCATAAATGTACCAAAATAAGATATCCAACACGAGCAGAGAAGATACACACTTCTATAGTGTTCACTCGAAAACAGAAAACAGCTGTGTTGAGGAATAATAATGAGTTTGTACTAGCTACGTTCTGAATCCATGTATGATCAGTTGTCTTCTTCTTTGGTGCTGATTTTCCTCGTGCCATCTCTTCCTGTTGATTTCTCATCATCTGACCAGCAGAAAGCCTTATCTGCCTACTCCATTTCCTGCGTGAGCCAGGGCCCCCACTAGGGTACCGGACGCCCTCATTACATCCACTGTGTGTGTGTGTGTGTGTGTGTGTGTGTGTGTGTGTGTGTGTGTGTGTGTGTGTGTGTGTGCGCGCGGTAGGTGGCTCTCTCGGGAGTGTACACTGGTGTAGTGGAACTTTATTCTAAAGGCAGCTGTTAAAAGCATTTCCACTAGACTTGCAGGAAGGGGGAATTTATGAGTTGCAGAGAGAGTGTGTGTGTGTCTGTCTATCATGTGCCTGTGTGTGTGCATGTATGTGTGTGGTAAGGCTATTCCTACGAGTGAAAGAAAGTGTGAATAGAGAGATGTTAGTGATGATATTGACTTCCTATACTGACTCCTGCTAAATGGAACTCAGTAAGGTGAACTGAAGCCACTTGGCAGCACCAGTCCTGTGTTTGTAATGAGATTAGCATGACAACTATATTCAAATAGATTTAGGGAAGCTGATGTCAGGGGCAGCCGTGGATCCTCATAAAACATAATAAAGTAAACCTCTGTGTATAGGACCGAGGTGTTATCACGATGCTGCTGTCGCCCTCCGCTCTTTTCCACACACTTCAATAGAATTTCTTTCAGCTGACACATTAATAATAATGGTCTCTGTCCCCAGTATGACTCCTTCTGGCTGGAATGTCAATACAATACACAGCGTTTCTATACTGATACAATAAACAGTGGACCATGATGGAAGTAAATAAAACAATGAAAAATCCAACTCGGATATGCCAGTAAGGCAGCATGTACAGTACCATCACTGTTTTACTGGCATATTAATTAATAAATATGATATGTTGGACAAGTGAAACTGTATACCATGAGGACGGCCTGAAGAATCGTGGCAGTGGTGGGCAATATTTATAAAAACCTCTGTCGTAGTTTATTTTCAGTTTGATTATCACTTAGTTTGTCAACAAAGTTTCAAATGAGAAAATTATCAAAGTGTTTTTTTTTTTTTGTGCAATTTGTAATTCCAGTTCTGCTTATTGCAACATTTCCCACTATGGTTTAACAACTTGAGAAGTGTTTGCTGTCTCAAGAAAATCAGTATAACAAAACTTCTAGCACTTGACAAGTTAATGTTTTTCTATAAATGGGAAACTAGGACAATTATCAATATATTAGAAATGGAAAATGTTTTTTGCAGTGTGCCACATAACATAATGTGCAATATAGTACAAATATAAATAAAGAAATATGGTCTGTTGCAAGGAGCCAATGTACCAACACTGTGGGCCGTTGTGGCAGGAAAAGCCAAATCGAACACGGTGGGAAGCAGCAGAGAACAGCGACTGTAGGAGGCGAGTTAGAGGATAGAAGTGTAATGAATAACTACTGTAGAGCATGGGATATAGGACTGGAGAGTATTAGACATTCAGATGACCCATATATTAATCAGGGCAACAGTAACACCCTGCTTTTTAGTGCATGTACACATTGTCTCAAAACTTAAACCTGAATTTTTCCTTGTGAAAGTGACAATCTGCCAAACAGTTTGGCTTCCAACTTCTCAAATGTGAGGCTTTATTGCATTCTGGGATTCATTTGTGTCTCCATTCTCATTGAACTGCTCACTGCAGAGTAAAGTGTGTTATTTCGAATAGAGTAGTATAAATGAGTGAACGCAGGAGGCTTTTGGATACAGTCCTCGTCTCTCTGTGGCAGACAGATATTTTTTTGTATTCTATCAGGGAGTTTTTTTTATCCTGTGGACTTGGTCTTAGGGGCATATGGCCAATAACCAACCACAGCTTCATTCACCAACTCCCAGTACAGCATCTTCCTTCCACAGTAAAACCTAATCAATTAGTTTTTATCAACTCTAACAATTAACAGTCTTGACAACAGTCTGGAGTACATAAGGCCTACTGTACAGATATCAGAGGCCCAGAAATCACTTAAAATGACTCATTCAGCATTACACAACAACAAAGTGAAGACAGAGAATCAGTGAGGATGGATGTAATAAGGGTTTGTGTATCAGATGCAGACTAATTCTGTACTTTCACAGACCTCTCAGTCAATTTAGATTCATGTCAGGTAGCATAAGCAAGAATCAAGTGCTGTATAATGAATAATCAAGAACCTGGAGGAAAAAGCTCTTCTGCCGTATCAGAACTGGAGCAAGTCAAGCAAATATTTATGCATCCTTCAGGAATTGAATAAGTCACTCCTCCACAGTGAGTCTTCCACTGCAGTCCGGTGTGCTATCATGAAAGCAAACTGGTTCATCCTCAAATTCCACTCTGACGGATATGGCCCCTAGTCCAGAAAAACCAAACACAACTCGCTTCTCCAGGAACAGAGGGTCACTGCCCAGAGTTGGCAGGCTCTCCTTAAAAGGCTAAGAGAGAAAGAGCAGCTGTCAGACCATCGAAATCTTGGAAACCCGAGTGTACCTGACAGCAATCTGACAGGAAGTTGTCTTTGGCCAACACTGAAGGATTAACGCTTCACAGTTGAACAACAAAGAGCAGATGGCTCACATTAGTGGGAACATGTGGACTTTCTGTTAAAAGATAGTGCCACATACTTGAAATCAGAATTGTTTTCTTGTAGAAAGTGTAATCTAATACTTTTTTTAATAACCATAAACACCCTAGAAATACTTACAGAGACGATGAATATGATACATACTTTCTAAATTGTTGGGGTAAAGTTTTACAGTGCTTAAAAATATCTGTACTCCCCAGGGGGAAAAAATCATCAAATACGTTCTAAATTGCGTTCACATTGTATAAATCCTGTTTATTATATTAGTTTTACCATAAGTTGAATTTGCAGAAAATCTAACTTCACCTGCCAGTGTCAACAAACGTCTGAATGACTGGCTCATCATATTCAATGTGATTTCCTAGACATAAAGGACCCAGACGATTTGCAAAATAGTGACTCCATGAAAATTTATTGAAATGGAAAGAAATCCCACAAAACATGTTTAAAATGCAAAACAGCTCAATTTGCTAAGTGAAAAGCTACCAAGTGAGCCTTTTGAATTCATATTATATATATTTTTACCCATACTACTGAACAATTGAATTACTGTCTTAATATTGCAGCCATTTTTAACAGTAAAATAGTTTCATTGTACGTGATTTGTTGTTCATAGTTCACCTGTGAGTTCATGGTTAATCACTGTTTTACTCCAGCATCCAAAATCTTTATCCATGAGAATCGGACATGAACCAACCTCAGCCCTGTCAGGTGCAATCATCCCTCATCCCTTGCATGTTAAGGCATCTGAACAGAGCAGAAGCTGCAGGCCCTCCTGCCTGTGAAAGCACTGGCTTTCCTGAGGAGAGACAGTGGCGTCCTGTCTTTGGGCTCAGTCCTCGTCAGTGATCGTTTTGTATTCCTGTAGAGCAGCGGACTCCCAGAACCTGACTTCCTGTCTCCCATGCATGCCCCACCGCTGCTGTGCCTGACCAGAGAAGCGGAACCCTGTGTTTTAACTATGAGCTTTCAGTGCCTCCACTGTTGCCTTTTGACGATTCACTGGGTGCTGACTTGTTAACTCTGTGGGTGCTCGGGGCAGTGGAGGTGGGGGCTGAGGGCGAGTATAATAAGAGCAGAGGGGAGGACAGGAAGCTCCTGAAAGCCTGCTGACTGAATGAATAAGTTATGTGCAAGATGACCTGAAGGCTTTTATAGTAAACTCATTTTCCAAATTCCAAAAGCAGTTTAATATTTGAATGTTATTACTTGTTTCAGTTCAGTTTACGTTTGTGTTTGATTTAGAAAATTTAAAAAAAAACAGATTTTAAAAGCAGCCCAACATCTCTGTGCTGAAGTTGTATTGCTTTAAAGTGGTTAGATTAACTATTTTTAAACTAACAATGGATTTCCTTACTACTAGCCTGTATTTACATGAAATGCCGTAGTGATGCAACCACAGAGAATTATCACCCGACTCAGCAGTTCCCCTGTACTCTACAGATGTTTGTGGTATCTTTTGGTTCATTGTTGTGGTTTTTGGGCCCCCAGCATTACTGTTCTGGTCTAGGCTCCACTCTAATAGCACCTTTTTCTGCCATAGCAGCAAAAAAGCTCTAAAAACAGACTGGATGCAACTGTCCAGCACCAAACAGCAGACAGAGTTAGCAACTAGCTGGTGGACATAGTGAGGCATTTAGCTACTTTAAAGGCCAGGAATTTCCCTGAAGCATGAAGGAGACCAGTAATGAAGCTAAAAGAGAATAAATATTAAACTTACTTTCCTCAGTTGGTCAGAGACAAACACTAAATAAATGATAGTGGGATTTTATGAATACCTGATGCAAATTTAAAAAACTCAATATGAACCTGAATACTAAAGAAGAAACACTTGCATTGCTGCTTTTTGCTTTGCTTTAGAAGTCCATTTTGAATTTTAAATAATTAATGCCCTGTTATCAGCAGTAATTCATCACATCAGTCCCGGTTTTAACTCTTTTCCACTCTGCTTCGCTCTCCTGGGGTTCTCTCCTGTGGTTGCAGCCAGATTTCACAAGAAACTAATTAGCGACCTGAAATATGTCAGATGCACACATGTAAGGTTTTCTATCACAGTTCACATCGTTCTTTTCCTTCTGAAAAGGAACAAAAACTAGAACTGAGTTCAGGTTCTAAATCAAATTCAAAATGCTTTTTAATTTAATTGCCCTCAGTGACATCCTTTCACCAAACTCTATCTTGCTACCAATGAAGAAACCCTGTATCGGCCGATATCTCAGCACTCGACAACTCTGTGTATAAAAGCATTTAGTGCCAAGTGCTATTAAAAGTCTGAGAGTGTTGCTCTGTCATTATTGCAGTTTCAAGTCATAAACACCAGTTCAACAGGATTCCATCTTTCTCCCCTCTGATGCTCTTGGCCACAGTTTATAAAAGCTCTGTGAACATAGTTTGCTTTTCCTTAACAAGACTCTTTACATGCTGAAATGATGTTTACTTGAACCAGTCCTCAGTTTTTCTTATTTTTCTTTTTTCTTTTTTTTTTAGCTGAGCCATAAACACTTGTTTGTTTTTTTTGTTTTTTGTTTTTTTTGTCCCTTTGAGACGTCCACAGTGTCAAGTCTTTCCCCAGGATATCTGTGGTTAACACATGAGATGAAGCAGCAAAACTGAGGAAATCTGTGCAGTCGGCTGCACAAATTTCAGTTCACACGTTTTATTTTGTACCTCCCTGTTTATGTATGTTCATGCTTTTCTATCTGCACACACACTCCCAGTGAGCATGGTTAGCATCTTTCTCCACACTGCACAATATTCACTACATGAATAACACTGATGGCCAGGGAATTGTACCAAATTTGCTGCCAGGCCTTAGATGGCACTTTCACTGAAGGTGTATGAAGTTGAAAGTCCAGGTTCATTTCTTTCTTGTTTGACTCCTTCATTACTGGAGGTGTGATTATATCTGTGTCCATCTCAGGCCACCAGGCAATTTCTGGAGGAAATCAACAAGTGGACCAGTCAGCATGGAGTGTCGCCACTGTCCAAGGATCTGGCCGTCAAGTTTCTCATGGCTCGCAAGTTTGATGTCCTCCGAGCCATTGAGCTGTTCCACAGTTACAGGGTAAGGAGAGAAAGACAAAGTCATTCAGATCAAGTCTAATTTGCAGCTGTTTATGTACGGTATGCAGAACACTAGAGAACACAAATAACAAAGCAACACAGACTTAGAAAACACGGCTCGCTGTGAACAGCTTAGCAACTTGCCCAAACACAGACATTATCAGTAGATAAAGGGAGACTGGTCGCTGCTTTAGATTTTACTACTGAAATACATACCAACAAATGAGGTGACAAAAAATTTACAATGTTGGTTGAGTTTTACTAATTTTTTTTGCCTAATTTTGGGAATATAAATGTATTTCACCATATTTTTTAATGCCTCTTTGTTTGTTTTGCCTAAAAGAAGTTCATTCTAAAATTAGAAGTGTTTGTTCATTAAGATAAGGAGATATTTGATCAAATATTAAGTAAACAAGCTTTAAGCATTCTGTGCCAACTGCTGACTCTGTGTCTGTTCTCTATAAATATGCAGGTTTGATACTGTCAAATTAAACTTAAAAATGTTACACAAGCAGAAAGACATTACCTTGTCTCGTCACCCTTCACTGTGCACACAAGTGTTTTTCTGAAAGACTTGTATCCTCTTTTCTCACCACAGGGTCCTGAGTAGTTGAAAAGGAACCTTTGACACACCAGTGACCAATACCCAAAGCTCCTTGATTTAATTGATTCAGATTGGCTGACTCATCTCAAGACTGTTTCAGTTCCAGTTTTCAGTAATGTAAATTTAGAAACGTAACAACCTCATCACATCAATTTCTTTATCAACATCAGCAAAATATTCCACACCCACACTGGAACAATCGTTCATGTGTTCATAACCTTTTATTGCTTATTAAACTATCAAATATTATTTCCACAGAACCCATGACAATGTTTTAGTCGGTTGTTTGGACTATTATGACACATTTGTGTAGTTTGTAACGAGTTGGTTCTGACACATAACTGCAGTTTCTTACCTTTCCACTACTTTCAGCCAGACAAAAATAACTGAAGACACATTACAGAGGCCAAAGAATAAAATCAGGATGGCATGTTACACTTTTTTTTTTGTATGGTTTCCTGCATTTGAGATCTATATGATGTACAAGCATTGAAATGCATTTTGAAAACAAAGCATAGCAATCAAGCAACACAGAGCTGCAGGCTGATCCTGAGGTGAAACTAATGTGGACTGCATTAACCACACCCACAGCAGTTCCACAAGGCCCCTCTCATTGAACTAATTTCTTCCGAAGCCAAGCAAGAGATTGCCCTAACAAATGCATCAAAAACCCGAGGCCAAACACACACACACGCACACACACACACACACACACACACACACACACACACACACACACAATTGAACACTGTGAGGATATTTCAAGAAGTAGCATACAGGCTTATTCAGCTTTCCAGAGAACTTGAAGCTTATCATGAATAAGCATAGTGTTGTCATCAGAAAAGTTATTTTGGCTAAAGTTACGAGGTTAAGTAAGGAACATATAGTTTCACAGGGAAGGGCATGTCAGGCCTGTATGTAAAAGCGATAAAAGCAATGGGATGTTTTTAGTGTATTTGAGATAAGTCAGATAAAAGAGATTAAGTGTGGTTTCTGTGTACATGAGTTTATTTATTTAATGGGATCTTTTCAATGTGAGAAACATAACAGCTGTGTACTGTATCCCCAGTGAACGCTGTTGATCTCCTTCTTCTTTTTTGTTTCCTGTTTATTTGCTTGGTTTTAAACACCTCCCCTGGGAAGAACCATGAAGTGAAACAGGCCCAAGTTTAAACATGCACTGCAGTGTAGCTAGCTGTATGTGCTATAGAGGAGCTAAGAGGCCATGTGAGTACGTGCCGCAGCCGAGAACAAGATGACTGGAGTGTCCAGACTCACTGAGGACAGAACGTAATCAAATGTCACGGACAAAGATGTGTGTTCGCCAAATAACATTGAAATATCAGTTGGTGACTTTTGTGACATTAGTGCCATAAAACTGGAAAGTGATTATGAAGATGAAACCGTCAGGACAGCACCAGTGGATCAGATTGCAGGTCTCATTTACTTTATGATCTGAAAATAACATCTACATAATAACATAATGAGGACATTCTCTTCCGAGCCACGTAATAAGTACTGGCAAGTTCAGGATAATGTTTCATTTTTGTCCCTAAATGGTCTATCATGTTGTAAATTTCATTTTGGCTAATTCTGAACATGCAAAATGGGATTTTATCTGCTCAGATCTCCTCCAGTTTATTCACTGCAGCAAACGGAAAGTTCCCAGGCGTCTCACACAGACTTTAATGACCTGAATAGTCTGAAGTCGTGGCAGGATTTTACCACCTACCTTTTAGTTAAGTCACTTCAATCACCAAGGTGGATTTTATTTCATGAGTGAGTAGTTGGTCTGCATAGACGCAACTCATTTACAAAAGCCTTGAATGTGACTTTGAGAAGGATCAGCCTCCCCTGCCATGCCACAGTTCATTTAACTCCGTTTAACGCTGCGTCAGCACCAGGACAGAGACGGGACAAGTAATTTGTCAGAGCAAACCGAGGGGGGAAAGTTTCCAATGCTTGTTCGGTTGGGGGGAGCAACAGTCTACAAACGGGCAGAGCAGGCATTTAAGCTGAGCTGCTTGGTACAAGACTTGACATAAAAACTTTATTTTATATCATCCACTGTAACTGCCACGTCAGTACTTTCAGTCAATATTCAGTTCTTCCTACTTCAGCACACTTATAAGAACTGAACAGAATTGGCTGTAGGCCAAAAACCTGTTTCTTATGAAGTTGAATTGGTGTGTAGTGCCAGCAACAAGGTCTAACGTAAAAAGTAGAAAAAGACTCTTCCAGGTAGGTGAGACAGATCCCAACTACTTCAGTGGGCACTTACATCCAAATGGTTCCATATTATTTAAATCAGTAAATACAACTTCAAAAATTGGCCCCAGTTAGTTCAGGAATCTTTTCTTCTCTACATTTCATAAAAGGAAAGGAGAGAGGTTCTCTGCAAGGCCAGGCGCGTAATTCTCTATTGTTCACAGGGAGGAATTCACCTCAAAATGAGCCTGTTATAGTAACTCCAGTCTGAGTTCACCTGCTGTGATGTGTTTTCTTCAGGAAACGCGTCTTAAAGAAGGAATCGTCAGACTTCAGCCTCAGGAGGAACCTCTGCGCTCAGAGCTGCTCAGTGGAAAGTTTACTGTGTTGGTAAGAGTTCCTTTTACGTCTTCTACATTTTGTGATCCCAAATAGAAAAGACCAGGCTGTTGTCATTGCACAGAACAATAAAGGCGTAAGATAATGTGACATTGTGTAATGTTCTTATTTAAGATAAATGAAATGGGGAAAAAAGCAAAAACTCTGAAGTTATTTCACTGCCATGTATTGTCTTATTTCTCCTGCCCCATAGAGCTCCAGTGTTGTCCAGTGTCAGTGAAACACATCGGTGCACTACACATTTACATATGTCTTTATTCACCGCTGAACAGAGTCCACAGAAATACAGGATTTACTTCTAGTTGGTAAAAACTACAGTGCTTGGCGACTTGATTTGGCCTTTCTTCTAATATCTTCAGGAAGAACCAGTATGTGCTTGGATTCACAGACGGCCTGAAAAAGTCTAACAGAGTTCAGGCTGTTTTCTTTGATCTTGTCATGGTTTTGTTGACAAGAGAAGTATAAACTAAAACCTCCCTTATCTGGGAATTCAGCTCACAAACCTGTATTCAGCTGCCACTTATCATGTTTTGTGTAATTGTTGATGATGATATTGTTAGCATGCTTTTGGTTTTATTACAGCTGTATTTAGATACAGCTGGACATGCATTAGTTTTGTACTAAATAAAATTACCCAGGCTGTGACAAAGCCAACAGAAATGTTCCTTGTTACTTGGGGGGAAAAAAGCTTCCATTGTCTTGCTCTGGATGTTTTTCTTTTCTCCCAGGAGTTTCCCTTCAGAAATCTAGGTTCTTTCAGACCATTCTGAATGTATCTTGGCTTGAGGATCATCAGTCAATAATCTAGACGTTACTCACTTTTTATTTAGAAAGGGAAGCTCTGCCAGTAAGGAATAAGGAAATTTGTTGGTGGTGGTGGGGGGGGGGGGTTATGGACTGAATGATCATCATGCCAGGCGATGTTCCTGTGCCATATAAATTTAGCCTTTTGTCAGCCAAATCACAACAATAAAAGAGTGCCCGCCTTCCAGCGCACACACATGCACACACATTCCCACTCTTCCTTCCTCATTGACGTGCCACAGTGGCACTGATGTTGCACATCCTCTTGTGTGACGTCTGAGGTCTCCAGCCTCAGCAGTGGGCTTCATATCCTGTCTGAGGTATTTTTAGCCTCCCTACCCGAGAACACAGCCTTATTTACTTACAAAGGACAGTTCTAGTGTCATTGGTCAGCGGCTTTATTCTAGTAAGAACCTCTAGTTCGTATGAGAACAGCAGTGTTCATACTGTTCAGCTTTGACATGAAAGATATGCTCCATGTCCCTCTCAGGAAGACAGCAAGAGCTGGAAGACTTGCTGCATCATTATAGACAAGAATTGTTCCTGCTGCTAAAACCTTGACAGCCCCTTTTGGCAGCATGCCAGTAAGCAGCATATGAACTGAAGTGCCCCCCTGTGGTCACTGCTCATTCTTCATTTCTGCATAGCTTCCATTTGGCTGCTCTGTTGTCACACCTATAATCCACCCCAACAAATCTCCTCCTCCATTTCTATGAAAAAGACATGATCATTTTTCCAAGTGCATATATTTAAAAAATGTGAACGAAACAAAACATTTTTAGAATAAAAGGACAAAACGCTGTTTCATGTTTTATTGTGTGTAATATATAGCTCAGGTTGGATAATGGATTAAAATTAACCCACGACTAATATACATTTCAGTTCAGTACAGGCAGCGAGAGTTAGTAGTGATATGGTGATTAACCTGTCACACGAAGTTGAAACTAATGTAACCTTTAAGTATTGTGTATTTTCAGAGTGCACGGGACCCTTCAGGGGCCTCCATCGCCTTATACACGGCCAAACTTCATCACCCCAACAAGACAGGCAACCACGTGGTGCTTCAGGCCCTTTTCTACCTCCTGGATCGGGCTGTGGAAAGGTGAGGACTGTGTTTTTAGGCTGATGGAATGAATATAAAAGAAGCTGCAGTCAAATAGCATTGTTAGTGAAAATTAGAAACATTATCACCCACACATCATCCAGTGGATTTTCAAGTATGTTAGTTTTCCTTGAGAGAATCCTGTAAATGTAACACCAACAACAAAAGGACATTTGCATATATTGTATTTGTATTTTTAAATGTTGTTTATCCACTGTGTTAAACAGTAATAGTTACCTGATCTATATAACATATATCATCAGCATAAACACAAGTTTCTGTTTTTTCCACAGCTTTGAGACCCAGAGGAATGGCCTGGTGTTCATTTACGACATGGCAGGTTCCAACTATACAAACTTTGAGCTGGACCTGAGCAAAAAGATTCTCAATTTGCTCAAGGTTGGAATTGCAGTAAATGCTTATTATGTGCAATAAACTCTAAACTAAAATGCATAATGCCAAGAAATACACAATGTAACTTTCACAGGACTCAATATAAACTTATGTACTATATTGTAAACAGTTATTTCTGTCATTACTGAAAATGATTCACTCCTTTCCAAGACACTGTTAATGCATAACTGTTGAGTTATATCTTTTACCTGTGAACAAGCAGATTGATTAAAACTAGACTGGTGTCTTCAAGGAATTTAGTGCCTGTCCAAAGGGCACCGTGAAATGAATGGCTCACTGAATTGGCTGACAAACATCAGCAGTATTTATTCCATGGCGGTATCATACTCAGAGTGGTGCGTTTTTTTGGATATTGCCTGTCAGCTAAGTGATCTGAGATTTAGGGATCTAGTAATGTGAAGTCTGGCCGCATGTATTTTGCGCACGCTGATCTAAAAACTGACTGGTGTAGTAGTTAAATTGTCCTTAATACATTTTATTTAATATACAGAAACAGAGGTTCACAATATAAAGTAGAGAAAGTATAATTATGTACGTTTGAACTGTCTCCAAGACATAGTTGTCCTTAAGAAATAATTAAAGAGGGTGAACTTCTGTGAGTACACTGTCCATATATTGTTTTGAGGTTGAACGTAAAGAATAGTTCTTCAAAGTCTAATTTATAACTTTTACAGGAACCAAATAAATCCCATTTAATCTATGAAGTAACTTGTAGTTTGACATAAGATGTGCTGTGTCCACCAGGGGGCGTTCCCTGCCAGGCTGAAGAAGGTGTTGATTGTCGGGGCCCCAGTTTGGTTTCGGGTACCCTACAATCTGCTCAGCCTGCTTCTCAAGGAGAAACTTCGGGAGAGGGTAAATAAAGGAACTCTTTGCTCATTTTTCACTGATCGTTCTCACATCATTATTAAGAAAACATCTGTTTCATTTCCCTGGAATGGCAAAGAATTTGTGAGCAGACAATTCAGTGTCATTGATTGTTGGAAGTTGGATCATTTCATTAGGGTTTTTGTTGTAACCACTAATCCGCCATGGTGCCTCGTACATTCCTGGGATGTTAATGTTTGAATCACTGGAGACAGTCACCCTATCACATTACTATCCCTGCAGAATTTCATTAGTATAGATATCTGTGTTACGTGGTGGGCCACTGTTAGTTCTGCTCCAGGGTTATTCCTGCTGTTAAGAATAAACCTTTAATACTTATTTTTGACATGAAAAGAGAATTAATAATCAACTTCAGTCCTCCTCAGAAGTATACCAAGGCTGATAAATTTGTCTTACCATGCAAACTTAATCACGTCTAATTTATTAAATTAATCCCTCTTTACTGGGGCCTGCCTCTCCCTGTCTTTAAAAACTCCAGATTCAGATGGTAAAAATGGCTGAGCTGCGCCAGCACCTCCCCAGGGACTGCCTCCCTCAGCACCTCGGTGGCTTGCTGCCCCTGGATGCATACAGCTGGAATCAGCAGCTGCTGGCAGGCCAGAATGGCAGAGTTGACCCTGTAGACGAGCTGGTGGGCATCCCCTTAGAAGATACATCCATTCACGTCCCAGGACCCGAGTCTATGCGGCCACAAGAGCTGCTGGTACACCTCGGCAGGCTTCAGCGCTCAGGCATCCATCAGGAGTATGAGGAGCTCCGCAAAGAACCTCCACCTGGAACCTTCCACTGTGCACAGTGAGAGCTAACATTATTAAAAAAAGAATAATTACACATTCTTCACACTTCTTACTTTTTGTAATAAGCATTCGTTTTTTCTTAATTGCCCAGGAAATAAAATTATTAGTCATTTACACAGTTATCAAGAGATATCAGCTGTGATTAACAAGTACTGTACAACAAGTATTGTAATTAATATTGTTGACCCTAACCTTGACTACTCAGGGCAGCAGATGCAGACAAAATGAGGATTATCAGTTTGTTTTAATGAACTCCATCACACACTGTATTACTTCAGATCATTAATTCCAGCACTGGTGGCTTCAAAGTAACCTATTTTGAATGCTGGTTCAAATTCATATGCACTTGGGAAATCTGAATTCTAATGTTCAGATAGTCTTTGTGGAAAACTGAAAACTGGTTATGTCAAAAGTAAAACTATTGATTTTTTTTTTTTTTTTTTTTTTTTTTTTATTAATTGTTTATAGAGCCGTGTACAATCAGGAGAGGAATCGCTATGGAGACGTGTTGTGCCTTGATCAAACAAGAGTCCGTTTGAAACCAAGAAGGAACGAGGTAAATACATATTTCAGGTGTCGTTTATACTGAAAAAACTTCTAACTTTTCTGCCACACTGGACAAGTACTAACAAGCTTATAAAGCAAAGTACTGGGGTGAGAAAGAGTGTACTTACTCACTCTTACTCACTTTACTCTTAAATCATTTAATACTTTAAAAGCCCCAGTCAGGGTTTGTACTACTCAGAAAGATTCATCTTTTAGTGTTTACTTAAACTATCAAGTTTTAGTTCAGATTTTGCAAGAATTCCTTCCATCTTTGAGAAGCTGTATTGTTTCCACAGAGATCGGATTACATCAATGCAAGTTTCATGGACGGCTACAAGCAGAAGAATGCCTATATTGGTACTCAAGGTACTGTATAACACCTTTTACACAATCTTGGTTAATTTAACGTGATCATATTATACTATCTGGAAGACATCAAGTTCAGCTGTTTTGAGTTTGTTTTTGATGTTGTAAATAATTACAGTGCATGTAGATGGAATGTTTTTACGTGAATTGTTTGCTGTATATGGCGTCATCACTAAAGAGATGTGATTGTTCATTTGTCTTTGCTCAGGAAATTTGAATTTTTGGCAGCAGTAGCGTAAATTTCATTTATTTGATAAATAATTTTGCCAGTAATGTTTGAAAGTATTCTCGGTTACACACCACAGTCAAATGTCTTAATGAACAATGAATTATCAGTTCGTATTGAGACTTCATCTCAATGTTAATTCATCTTTGCACTCACTAGTATAGATATCTGTGTTACGTGGTGGGCCACTGTTAGTTGTGCTCCAGGGTTATTCCTGCTGTTAAGAATAAACCTTTAATACTTATTTTTGACATGAAAAGAGAATTAATAATCAACTTCAGTCCTCCTCAGAAGTATACCAAGGCTGATAAATTTGTCTTACCATGCAAACTTAATCACGTCTAATTTATTAAATTAATCCCTCTTTTCTGGGGCCTGCCTCTCCCTGTCTTTATTGGGACTGGGACTAGTATAGATATCATCTTTGCACTCACTTTTAGGACTGTATGTGTTAGTAATATTGTTGTGGACTAAATTATTGAAAATATTGCACACTGAATTATATTTAATCTAAATTATAAACAAATAATGCCAATGCCCTGTGTGTAGCTATTAGATTGAATTTTTACTGAGTGCATTACTGTTGATAAACACTGTCCTCTCAGGCATTTAGTTGCACTCATATACATCTGACTGACAGAGCACTTGCCCTCCACACCTACTGATTTAGCTACTTCAGATATTTTCTGAACATTCAACTAAATGGGGGTGCAAATTTGAATGTAGCAATAAAAACCACCAAAACACAGAAGCACAAGATATAACCAAAACACAGCATAGAAATGGGCCAAGCACTGAACCTGGTGCTGCACCATTGTGCTCAATGATAATGTGTGAAACGTGGCGTGGTTTGTTCCACAGAACATGCCCATGAGAGTGTGGGGCTGTAAATGTCCATGTGCTCTTGTAATAACCACACTAAGATAGAGGAATATTTAAACAGTCTAACAGTGAACAGTTTAAACATATAGGCCACTGATGCCATTACATAGTACTTTATGCATGTAGTTAGCACTGTTATATTCAGGACTTACAAGCTGATGGGTTGAAATTATCTTGTAAATTTACTTAGAGCATCACCATGCATCCGGATTTTAGGCTGATCTTTAAATAGTACTTCATTTAAATCAGATGTGAAAATTAAATAAAAGACAGGTATAGAAATAATGAGCAGAGCACAGCCTTTAATGAGTTTGGTGGGTAAAACTGGCTGAATGTTAATTTAGACAAGTATTAATTTGTTGGAGATATCGAAGACGACTGTCTTAAGCAGGCAGTATAGGCTGGTGTTCTGCACAATGGAAGTGCATACTAAAGACATATCACAGATAAACATCCTCTAGAAAGGTCAATTTTGTAATTAAAGCGTCTGTTAGCAATAAACAACAAGCTGCATAGGGATAATTTTCACTACCAGGTGAAGATGTAATTGTTTTGTATTTGCGTAACTCTTTGGTTGCTGGATTTACTGAAGTAATTTTAATATGCTTTGAATCTGCTCTTGTACTGTGTAGGACCACTGGAAAAGACTTACGGTGATTTCTGGAGAATGGTCTGGGAACAAAATGTGCTTGTTATCGTAATGACAACTAGGTAATTTAAGTTCATTTTTAAAGAAGGAAAACCACCAAAAATAACACTTTTTTGAACTATGAAGTGTTTATTTTTTCCTTAACATTTGTCAAACGTGACTTCAATTTATTTCATCATGTGTGCCCTGTCTCTGTGCTGCAGGACTGATGAGGGCAGTCGGAGGAAGTGTGGGCAGTACTGGCCTCTGGATGAAGGAGGGCAGGAGGTCTACAGCCATATGGCGGTGGTGAACCAAAGGGTGGACCACCACACCCATTACAACCATACCACCCTTGAACTGCACAACACTGAGGTATAGCTATGAACTACTTTAAGAACACAGAAGGCAAAGTGTACATTGGGGAAGGCTTCTCATTTAGCAGCAATGGGAAATAGCTAATATACTGCATACATACATGCTAATAAGAGAGTCAAAGATATTTTTCAGTGGGATTTTGGTCAGCAAATTGCTAGAGATAGATAAATTTCCCTTTCTACGTTTGGATTAGTTGGAAGTAGGGTAAGCGGTCCCACATGTCCTTCTACGTGAACTCAGCTGTAACTGTTTCTTGGCCAGGTGTAGACACTGCTCTGGTTGAGAAATTAAAGCCACAGTTTGTGCTGACAGATGAATTTTTAAGCTTTGCACAGAGCCAGGCTGACTGGTTACTGACTGGTAAGCTAATAGCCTTCTCAATCCAGCTTCATATTTACCATACAGACAGAAAAACAACATCAATCAAGCAAGTAAGCACATTTCCCATAATGTCAAACAGTTTCTTTATTGGTGCATTTGAGACATATTTCATCTGAACACTGCCTTTTTCAAGAGAAAAGAGTATGTCAAAATATTTTTTTATGCATTCAGACATGTGAACAAAGACAAGTGAGTCATTTCCAGTACCTCAGCTGGCCTGACTACGGCGTTCCCACATCAGCTGTGACTCTCATTGACTTCCTGGGAGCTGTGAAGCGACAACAGAGGAAAATGGTGAAGACCATGGGACTTCAGTGGACAGGCCACCCACTGGGACCACCAATGGTGGTCCACTGCAGCGCAGGGATTGGAAGAACAGGTGAGATCTTGTGATTGTATCTGTTCAAAAGCTTAATGTTACCATTAGTTTTTCACCAGCAGCTTGCTTTCACACAATCGTAGATAATCGTTCTGTTAAATGAAATGATGATGAGCTTTGAGGACCAGGGATTTTATTCAGTTTACTCAGTGGTTGAGATAGTTAAATTTTAGACCAAATCTGAACACATAACATTAATAATAATAGTGATTATGTTTAATTAACAACAGTCCTTTCTTAAACTCTCGACTCTAACCAGCCCTGTTGTTGGCAGGTACCTTCTGTGCCCTGGACATCTGTCTGTCCCAGCTACAGGACGTAGGCTCACTAAATGTGTGTCAGACGGTGCGACGCATGAGAACACAGAGAGCCTTCAGTATTCAAACCCCGGACCAGTACTACTTCTGCTACAATGCCATTTTGGAGCATGCCCAGAGGCAGGGCCTGCTCCCAGCCAATCAGTGAGCTTCAGCCCTTACTTCCTAAATCAATCCATGAGTCTTGAGATTGCTACAGTCAGTCTGTTAACTCCAAGCCCTGTTGTGTGACCAATTAGTGAATACAGGAAACTAACTTCCTCACAGAAGCTGTCTTTTGAAACTAAGCCATTCTTTATTGACAGACAGTGACACAAGATGACAGTAAAACACTTGAGCATTGACATTATGATGTTTTGGTGTAATAACATTCCAGCTGCCAACAATGTGACTTTTTTTTTTTCTTCTGCTGAATATCTCAGAAAATATGTGGTGGTGTGAACAAACTGCTCCAGTGTTTTGCAGTTTTTTTGTGTGTAACCAGATACATTGGGTGAAGTAATTACCTTTTGTTATTTGTGGCAAAACTTGGGGACCATAAAGGAATAATTCACCCCAAAATATAAACGCAATCATTATCCACTCATCCTTCACTGACATTTCTACAGAAGCAAACAAAAATGAATTAAATGTTTAATTACATTGTGCTTACATGCTATAGTTAATGTAGCTATTTTGCATAACAATTGCTGTGGAAATCCAAGTTTTTGTAATCAAATAAATTCTCCACAGGCACAATTATTTCATACACATGGTCAATATCTTGATCAGATGTATGAAGTAAGCACTAAATCAAATTTTGAAAAGAGATGAGAGAATTACAGTGGCTAAATCTAGATATTTTTTTTAATTTACAAAGTGTATTTATTGGGGTTTCAAGAAATGGGCAAAATGTAATTACTGACACAATTTTCTTCTGTAGTTGAAATAATCCTTTCAGCAAGTAATTTCTATTACACACAGGGAGCTTAATTTTACACTGTCTTGCAACAATAATGGGGTAGTTTTTTTTTTTTACCTATTTTGGCATGTGTCTCGCAGATGGTACGAGATGGCTTTGTAGCCTCAGGAATGTCTTAATAAACACAAAACGGTGAAGCTGCCTTATTTGTCACACACTTTAGTCAAAATGTCTTTTGCCGAGATGTATTTCTTTGAGGTTGCATGATGCATTCTCCTCTGCCTCAGTGAATATCACTGAAAGGTAGTATGGAAAAGTAAAGCACATTTAGAATGATCAGGTTGTGAATTCCCAAATGGCCACTTTGTCTCTTATTAAATTACTGTACATGTGAATTCCTTTGTAGTTTGTTTTTTTGTTTTGTTTTTCACCAAATGAAACTGTCAACCCAGGCCTTCCATCTTACCTAAATAGTGAAATTTTCTGACTATAGCAGTACAATGACCAGGGTCTATGGCTGCCTTTGCTAACTAGCAGTGCCACTTTGCTTGTAGAATTGTATTGCTAAGCCCCTCATACACAAACACACACACACACACACAGTCCATAACAGAACAGTCCATAACTGAAGTTGCACTCAGATGTACTGATGTACACTGAAGTATACATCTGAGTAAGTCATCAGTAAAGACCTCATGAGTAGTGCAATACTTTTGCTTTTGTTCAATTTTTTTTTTTTTTTTTTTACACAAATCATGTTACAGCACTTTTAAATAACTAGTCCCAGTGTGCTCAGAGATTAGTCATTGTGATAACATGGGATGACAAACCTGATAGTAAATCTGTAGGTTGATGTGATGCTGGGATAACTTGATTGTAATTGTTAAATTTAGTAATGTTTAAATGAAACATTTAGTGACATTTTGGGTTTACTGTTAACACCTGCATAGAGCTTTATTGGGATAAATCATTTTTTTACAAGGAAACCAGAAGTACATGATAGAAAAGCTGAATAAGCATGTAAAATTAGGTGCCTACACCCTATAAAGTCCTTCTTGGGCACTTGATAATCAGAAACTTGGTCTGAAGTGTATTTTCATTATTATTGTGTTACTTTAAGTTCTACAGACTGTGGTTGTAATCAGTGCTTTCATCTGGTCCGAGTATCTTGCCATTATTATAGAGTACATGTACAAATAGAGTGTGTCTGTGTGTCATATGTTATGTTGTTGCCAGGTGAAAAAAAAAATCCTATTTACTACAGAATTCATATTGAATTTGCTTGTAGTGAAACATTTTTTAAGTCTGCCATCCTCATGCACTCTGATTTTAGAATTATTTTTCTTTTCAATGATGGACACAAAATGTGCCCTATTTTATTTTTCTATTGTATTCAACAACTGTTTTCATACAATTACCTAGAATTTACAGTTATCTACATTAATTTTATATTTGTTCTATTATAACCTATTACTTTACCATTCGTATGACTATTGACTCAAGCTATACTGTATTAAATGCTATGTCAATGTGTACAGGTTGTGTGTTATTTGGCATCCTAAGCTGATCTAACAGAACTAGCATGCTGTTTTACTGGAAGTGCGAGGTTTCTAATTTTCCAGACAATAGGATGTTGATTGTCATATTATACCTTTAATACTACAAATATATCAGACATTTATTAAAACATTTCTGCTAGTCAGTTTACTAATTTTCTCACAGCGAGGCATAAAAATGGTGTGAACAAATAATCTAAAGAAAAGATAAGAAGCAAAGTTTTGTTTAGTCTAGTGTCACTGCAGCATAATCAAATAGGCAAAACGCAAAATATGTGAACTGGGTTTTAAGTGTTTTAACATCAGTATTTTTATATTAACATTGGGTCATGATTATAATGTGAAATGCATCACTTGTACAGCATGCTGAACCCACAGACGATTATGACCCAACTCTGGGATTCTCTCATAAAGCCTTTGAGCTTCTTTTGGCTGGTTGTTTAGTTTTATGACCCACAAATTTACTATTTTGGTTTACTCTTACTGCTCAGCCTCATTTCCAGTTGTATTAAAAGCTGTTTTCAAATCTAATAAACCCACTGTACCTGCCCAGTATCAAACAGCAGACACAAAGTTACTGACCTTCAGTGAACATAGTGGAGTATGTAGCCACTAAAGAGTCGCATATTTTGTTTAGTAGTTGGAGACCAAACCAGAACAGACTAATATTTTTTGTGTGTCTAGAAACTTTTCTATCAATTCTGATGTTTTGCTGGTTAAAGTCAATAATCTGTTAATGCAGGTTGAATTTATTTAACATGTCAAGACCTTCCACATAAAACACAAAACAAATTTCAGTTAAGCATGAATTTCTTAGTGGGATTTTTCAAAGTTTGTAAATTCCCACAACATTGAACCTACATATACCAACAATACCTAAATATGCAGCTTAACACAGCAAAAAGTGAGTTGTCATAAATGTGTAGGAAAATGTTGTGAATCACATACTATAGCCTTAGCCATCGACAAATCCTAAGCTAACTGGCCATCTACTAAAACTGACAGGAATATTTTTTTGGAGGAATGGTATTCCCCTCCTCTGTAGTTTCTGTAAGTTCAGTAGTTCTCTCTTTCTATTTTGGTCACAATGCATTTAACATTCAAATTAAAGTTGTTTAACACAATGTTCTTAAATATTTATTTGTCTTGGCCTCAAGGATCTAGAAATAGTACAGACCTATTTCAAGCAACCTACTCATTCTAGACAGACTATAAACTAAACCAAATTCACTTCTCATTACAAAGCTAGGTAATGATCACATATCATTCAGCTGACAACTCAAGGCCCAAAATGTCACTTTCTTCTTAAAATACAGAGCCGATAGTTAGAGTCCCACATCTAAACTGCTCTGTACGTTCATCAAATACAGTGAATTCGCTGTAACTAGACTGTGGTGTTCACAACAGTAAAGTGTGCAGTGTAAGCAACAGTGAAAAATGAACCCCCACAAAATGATGTGCGTACTGATGAAACATGTCAACCATGAAGCATGCTGGGAGCTGAATTCGGCAACGTGTGGATATTTTTCTCTCAACAATACTTATTTTTGGGTGTGGTATGATGTCCTCGAGGCAAAATCTCTGTATATTGCAGCAGTTAAACCTAGTGAGAGCAAGATTCAGTATAAGCACATTCCTTTCATTTAATAATGTTCTCATTTTACCCTGCAGCTGTGTGGAAGTGTCTTAGCTCAGATACTCGTTTCTCTCTCTGACATTAGTGAGCTTAATTAAACAGTGTACCGTTGGAATGCTCAAATGCCAGCTAACACCACTGCGTCACAGCCTTGAAATCCTACCACTGATGACACAATCACATCCTAAGCTACAGTGAAGATGCAAATGATGTTGCTATTACAATGGCATCCAGGAAAGTCTAAATCTGAAATTACACAATTTAACCACATAAATTAGAAGCTGAATGTAATAGGTGCTCTCAGAAGTGCATGAACAATTCCAAATATACACACAACGTTGGAGTAAGATACTTTGTTTTCATACACAAATAAAAAAATAAAAAAATCAGTGCAAACTGGTTTGACAATAAGCTGGATCCTCTACTGAGTAGTATATGGTAATAAATTCAAATGAAGGTAATATCAGGGATTCTACAGACTTTTACAGAAAAAAGGTTAATCGTTGCTAAAAAGATCAACAGAATAACCATCAGCAACTATTTTGATTTAAAAAATGGTTCCAGCTTCTCAAATGTGACCTGATCTGTCATGAAACTAAACTGAAAACATTTCGAGGCTGAACTTTTTCAGGTACAGGTATTCATCATGGTGTCCTGGAACTTTGTGACTGACATTTTCAAACAATTGTCTGACATTTTATCAACTGAATGATTAATTGAGGATCTAAACACTCTTCAGCTGTGGCTCTACTTGAAGTATCCCAAAGTAAAATACCCATAATAAGGCTAAGGTGCCAGTTTGCAGCATGTTCTATTTGATTATTTTTTTTATCAAAGCACCTTTAGGTAAGCAGCTTTTGAATGTTGGGGCTGGTGGAGGTGGAGCTTAATAAAATGCATAATATTTTATTTATAGGTAACATGTAAAATCTAGGCTCCAGCAGATCCCCGTGACCCTGAACCAGGAAAAGCGGGTATAGAAGATGGATGGATGGATGTAAAATCTGACAGGTGTCAAATCAATACGGTGAATATTATTTTCTTTTAAACTGTGGAGAACATGAGTCGGCTATAATTTAAAACACAAGCACTTGGGTGAATATAAAAGATCCCGTTGCTCAGCCCTGTAGAGTTGCTGAGTTTGGATGATAGTGTGGATGATGCCTACACAGCTTTTATCTGATGGACGCTGTGCGGTTTCAGTGAAGCTGCCTCGGTTTTAGCGGGCGATATTCAAAATAAAATGACGTGTGTTGTACTATGCGCCAATGCCAACGGAGGGGGGCGTCTCCAACTATTTTGTTACAAACACGAATCCGGAGTAAGGAGTCTTTTTCCTGGGTATGTAACAGCTGCTTAAGCTAAATAATATTTACAGTATTGATGCTATAACAAGTGAACGGTGGTTATTTCGAATCAGAAAGCGTTTTGTGCTTAGTTGTGCCTTTGTGTTGCTGAAATGGGTTGAAGGGGGCTTTTTGTGCTCGGAAATGGCAACAGAATCGCCAAAGACATAACGTGGTAGACGGTGAAATTTACAGGTCGTCATTTTGTCGATTAGTAAACAATCTCCCCCGAGCTGCGTGGCGATCATCTGAGGCATCCCGCTGTCTGGAAGTCGAAACATTTTGTCTGCAGCGTTGTGTGAGCATGTAACGCTTGTTTGCAAATGGATCGGTAGGGGGAGGGAGTTGTTGTGCTGAGATATGTTAGACATTTTACTCCCGACTATTGAAGTAAACAAAGAATATGATTTGTTAAAAGCGCGGCCGTCCTCTCTGCAGGAAAATGGAGCTGTTTTGGCTGCGTTTTTTGGGAACGCGGGGAATGGCGTGGCTCCGCCGTGCCGATGTTTCCATACAGCGACGCCGTAGTTCCCGTTTCGTTTGACTTTGGCATTGTTTAGTAAGGGCAATTGGATCGGCTCCTGCCACCTAGAAAAGATGCAGTGTTCGCCGCACAGGCCCTACTAAACCGTGTCCACCGGTGCACATGCAAAGCGCCAGTCACCATATGATGCGTGTTTTTTTGTGCCATGAACCCTTTTGTTTGGAGTGTGCAGCCTGCAAATACCCACGTCGACCGACGCTGAGTGCAGGGGCTAGTTGATCCTCCTAAGCGTGTAATTCGGTGTTTGGGGATCTCCACAGCCCACGGTGCGTGGTCTGTGCTTGTCTTTGCACAAAACTTGAAAAAACCGATTGTGAAGCCGCCGAGAAATACTTTTATATACATTGTGCGTTTAGAGAATTTAAATTAGTCCTGCCCTTTTGGTCAAATGCTAGCTTCGGTCTGTGGCTTATATTTTGCAAAGATGAAGGAAATTATGTGAGAATGTCTGGAGAAACCAGTGGGGATAGTGAGCAACGTGAGCGTTCATATGTGAGCTGCAGCCTACGGTCGCTGCTGAATCCTCTGCCTGGGCTGGAGGGAGGAATCCCGGGCTGGTGTTGCAGCTCCGCCTGTCGTGGGCGATGGTTTATTTTGGAAGTTCCACCTTTTGGGGATTTGTAATGACGGTTCGGTGCAATGATTGGCTCCAGTTTTCACGAAGAGGCGGGACAATAAAAAAAAAGAAATGCAAAGACTGACTCGCTCATACAGAGTCACGTGTTACCAAACTCCAGGAAGTGACCGTAGATAGATCCGAATACACTGATCTCGTAGACTGAGGGATGAAAAAATATTAGAAAACTGTGAAATGCATAAACCAAAAGTGTTCCGTTAACTTTGATATAAAACAGACAGTGAAAAATAGAACATGCTGTACTTATATTTCAGCAGCTGCAACAAAAATGACTAAACCAATTAATCTGAATAGTTTATGATTCATTTTCTATGGATCAGTTAATCGACTTATTGTATCATCATTGTGCAGTATGTTGCACTGATATGGCAAGGTACTTTATTGTCTGGGTTAGTGCTATACAGTAATGTCTATATAAACAGAGATGTGCAATATAAACCAGGCTGGATTACAAACTGTGCACAGTCAACTAGAGCCTGTTTCCTTGTTTTTGGTAAACAGATTCTGTAACATTGTACCACTAATGTGAAGTGCACAATCACACAAAGTTGTGACCCTGTTTTAAGAGGACCTGTGTTAGTTGGTTTATTTTGTATCATCTATCTGAAGCAAGCTATAGTAAATATTTTCTTCTGAAACATAGTGGAGTATCATAAAATGGAAATACTCAAAGTACAAGTACCTCAAAACTGAACTTTTTCAAGTACCATAGTTGAGTACTTAGTGAGTGAAAACAGTCTTCATTATTCCCAGATTGCTTAACTTAATCAAATATGTTCTTTTGTGTATATCCAAAAATGCTTAGTATACTGTCATAGCAAAACAGCAAGTACTCACATTTGAGACACTGTTTCCAGTGTGTTTGTAATTTTTGCTTGAAAATTACACAATTAGTCCGTAACCAAAATTATGCCAATAATCAACTAATAGGCAAAATCATTTCAGGTTTAAGGTACTGGTTGGCTTCTGGGGCCGGAGAGAAAAATGAAAGTGCTTATGTGATAAAAAACAAATTTTTGCCCTGGGCCCCCCTCTGAGGTGGATCTGACACTGCACCCCTGATCCTAAATATAATAGAAACGGGACTCCGCTCAGTGCTGGCGCTTAACTCAGAATGGGCGTGTTTGGTGACTGCACGACAAATCCTTGATTGACAGTTCAATTTCACAACCGGGTCCTTTGCCCCGCCCCTCTGCGGTTCCTATGAACGAATTGACCAATAGGTTTGCAGTGGGGGTGGGTCTTTATGAGAAAGCCACGCCTCCCTTCAACCGAACGGAGATTGTTTTCCTCTCGGGGAGATTTTCACTTTGCAGCACATAGCTTGGAGTTGTTTATTTTAAATCCACTAATAAGTTGCTTTCCACTTATACGCCGCTTTGGTATCTTCTCCAGCCTGAAGTGTAGCGATTAGTACGCAAATAACGGATTATCAAAGCATCATCTGTGAACTTCAGCTCGCTATTTAGGAGAGGGGTGAGTTCAGTTGAATTCATTCAGTAAGCTAACACGGCTAGCTACCTATCTACCGTTAGCAGACGTTTTAAGTTAACCATACGCGAGATCGACGTTTCTTTGCGTGCCAGTCACTCGTAGCAAGACCTGTTGTGAACGGTCTAATAAATCGATAGTTAATTATTGCTTCAGAGAGCCCGCTTCAGCAATACAGAGCCATGTCGCTAATGGCTAAGCTGCATGTGCTTCCCTGCTAGCCCCGGACGGTACTCGGTGTTGTTTACATTAGCTAGCGGCTAGCTGGCAGCTCACTGCCCCTTGTCGACAAAACAAGTTGCAGGCGAAGTTGTTAAAATAAATACTTTAAATTTTTTTCAGGCTAGGCATTCAGCCAGACGACTAGCAGGTCACCCACTTTAAATGCTTACCTGCATGAAATGGAGCGTAATTTGCTGCACTCCTGCGCCACGCTCTAAATGGCGGGCGTGGAGAAAGCGTCGTGCTGTAACTCGAGGTCGGGGCTTCTGTTGCTAGGCCAAAAAAAGCAGCTGTAAGGAGCCAGCGTCTGTTAGCGTGTAGCAAACACAGTTGTGTTTGCCCGTACGCGGCTATAACGTTGCTACGCCAAATAGATCTGATATATCTATAAATACTGCAGCCTCGCTTTCCGTAGCTGCAGCTATTAGGTGTTGGTGAACAACTCCGAGCGCTACTAGTACAAGGCTGCTCAACCTTGGCAGCCATTGTGTTAATTTTAACTCGATATTCGTATTTTATTCTGACCCGTCCGGTTTCTAGCGTTGTGTTTCCATAAAGCCATCGATGCAGGTGACGATGAGCTGTTACTGTCTTGAGGAAGTTGTGAATGGCACAGCAGCCTCCCACAGCACCTGTTTGTTGCATCGGTGACGTAGGCTCTCTGCGTTTCATTGGCTACGGAGCCTGCAAGTTTTACATTCAGTGCATGTTGGTATTTAGATGCATCTAAGACCGGCTTCTCAGTTTGATTTATTCATTTAGAAAGTTCCTCAGAGAAATGGTCACTATTTCACCAGGGGCATAGTAGTGAATGGATCTAAACATGGCCCATACAGACATTAGAAACAACTTTAAAGTGTCTGAGATAACTTTTAAAGTGTTTTTTAGTCAATTATACTAATGTGTTTACCAATACTATATTATAAGGTAGGATAGGTGTAATGTTGTGTTGGGATGTGTAGATGATTATAGGACCACATTACCCAGCAGTGTTTTTTAGCACTTTATTGCTAACAGCAATTATAATTTCTCTTGCTCTTCCTTTCTTGGGGAATATTTATATGAAAAGAGATTTATAACACACACTATCATAATAAAAGCATAAAAGAACAAACACATAAACCAATAACACGCTTACACAAATAGAAGTAACAAGCCAAATTGCTTTCTTTATGAAATTAACAACAGTAGCTAGCATATACTGGTAGTTGTGAAGAAACAGAACATTCCCAGGGGTATTCTTGCAGAAATGCTCCCTGTGTCTGTGTATCTCAATAGTACACTCTAGTGTTGTAGTACACAGTAGCACTACTACACTCATGGCTCAACAAACATCTTCCCTAATTAGTAAATTTATGTGTGAAAATAAATTAAATGCAGTTCTAAAAGCTCACAGCAGTGGCTTTACAGTTTCTAAAATAAGATGATGACAGGAATGTGGAGAATCTGGAAAAGAAACACAAGCTGTGCATCATTCTTGGGGTGGTGTGTCCTGTATGTTTTCCCTCTCTTTCCTTAAATAGCCACTTGTAAAAGTACACACATCCTTCACACTATAGCTGTAATCCAAGGAATATTTTCACTATCTGCAGATTATTTTCGTGAATAAAAGATTTGATTTCTTGGATTATAACATATTAGATAATGGTAAATAATACTCATCATGATATGTCGAAACCTAACTGGTTATTCACATTGCTCGTTTTGTTTAATCAGCAATCCAGAACTTCAGTTTACATAAGCTGCATATCCTCACAATTTAGACGCTGTAACTAAGGAATGTGTGGTATTTGTGCTTAAAACATTTTTTAATTAATGAAGACATTTACTGTCAGTCAACAACTGGATTATACAGTTATTTGCATCAATGCAGTGTTTCCATGCCCCTGGCCCACCATCTCTGCAACAGTGTTGTGGTGCTGTAAGTGCTCAGTTGTTATGTATGGAGCCTTATGTTTGAAGCTGTGTATACAGTTTTGGGCTGGACATTAACGGAGAGGCCTAGGACATTCACACAATGACACACAAATGCTACAAATACTAAATGTAATGTAATTATAACCCATGCTGGCAATGTATGTATCCATAAATTTATAGTTGAAGTAAAAAATGTATTGCCACGTCTTCAGTGAAATCAAGAGGTTGACGTAATAGATTCTGACAACTTGACAGAGTTCTACCAGTGTGAAATATGGTCCATATGCTGCACTTTATTCCCAGGTCTCTCAGCTCTCGTGAGTATGAGTTCATAATGAAGCGACGATTGGAGGATCAGGAAGTGGGTTTTGCGTCCCAGCAGCGGCGCCTTGCTGGCAACACGGAGGCTTTCCAGCATCGTGTCCTGGCCCCAGCTCCAGCCCCAGCAGTATATGAGGCTGTGTCGGACAACATGCAGCCTACAGCAGGGGTCCAGTACTCTGTCCCCCAGGGATACCAGGTATGCTCCATTTGTCCAGTGTAGATTAGCATCTTGACGGGCTGTGGTGTATGTCGGCTACAAAAATACCTTTTATAATAGATATAAAGCTATCAGCACATCTCACTTTTTATTAAAATAAATTGCTCTAAATTTATTTCATATGGTCATTAGTCTTCATAATTAAAAGTTCCAACCATCTGAGGTCTTTCTCTTGGAGTTCATTATTTGCCATCATTATATGTTTTTGTGCTTTCCTAGGTCCCCACTGTGGCACAAAACAGCGGAGGGCATGGGCATGCTCCAAGCCCAGCTGTCCATGGAGGTTCCCACCACCACAGCCAAGCAGTCCAATCCCATGGGCCCTCAGTGATGTCAGGACATGGCCATACAGCTGCCCCTCAAGCATCAGTGCAGGGCCAGCAGCAGTTCCAGAGACTCAAGGTTAGAGTGCCATTTTTTGTCTAATTCCAGAAAGATTAGCTGTTTATTTTTATTATTTCTTTCTATAAGAATGTTTCATGTTTTTCAACAGAACTGGGACACTGCTGCCAGAAATAGGTGTAGATGAAAATAAATTTCTGAAATAGATTTTCTCTTTTTTTCTCACTAAGGTGGAAGATGCCTTGTCTTATTTGGACCAGGTAAAACTGCAATTTGGCAACCAGCCTCAGGTCTACAATGACTTTCTGGATATAATGAAAGAGTTCAAGTCTCAAAGGTGAGGACACTGTTGCTGGTACTGTGGGTCACTGAGTTGCATATCTAAATGTTCATGTTCAAATTGTTCAGTGTAGAGTACCATTTGCATAATGCATTACTGATCAGCTTGTCTATGATTTACAAAAGATAAAGGACAAAAGCTATTTGTTTTGCATTAGGTCATAAGTCCTATTGTTTTGGGGGTTTTTTTAAGGTCCAATTTATCTAGCTAGAAAGAGTTCAATCCACATAAACAAATTTTCTTTCACTTCTTGAAGCATTCTGTGCATTTTTTGCCTCATTAAAAATAAGTAACTCATGGATAACAAGCTACTCTTGGTTCGATCTCTTTATGCCACACATGATTGAACCGAATTCACCCTGATTCACATCCCAGGTATGGCAGGAGGAGGATTCAAATTCAGTCTCTGTTGTCTGCTTTGGTTTTCCAGTATTGACACTCCTGGGGTCATCAGCAGAGTGTCACAGCTTTTCAAAGGTCACCCTGACCTCATCATGGGCTTCAACACCTTCCTGCCACCGGGCTACAAGATCGAGGTCCAGACTAATGACCTGGTCAACGTGACCACACCCGGTCAGATCCACCACATCACCCCACATGGTATTTCAGTCCAGAACATCCCCATTACAGGAGCAGGCACCCAACACCAAGCACCACTCCCGTCTGCTGTAACCACCACTGCATCACCTCTTCTGACACAGCCCACCCCTCCCAAGATGAGCAAGGTGCGTATCAAATTATCAAATGCAGAGTGGGCTGTGATTGATCACTAGTTAAGAAACGTAACAAATTTCATTACTGATGAATCTGTAAAATCTTTCGTGTTCTAGCCTCTACAGCCCCAGGCCTTGACACCAAGCAGCCAGAGTAATCCGTCCATCCCAGCATACACCTCTCCTCGCTCCCCTCCCATGCAGCTCCACCCACCACTAAGCGGGACCCCTACTGGTCCTTCCTTGCAGAACAACCAGCCTGTGGAGTTTAACCATGCCATCAACTACGTCAACAAGATCAAGAATCGCTTCCAGGGCCAGCCTGATATCTATAAAGCCTTCCTGGAGATCCTCCACACATACCAGGTCAGTAGCAGAGACCTTAAAAGTTGAGTGAAAAAATTATTTGTGGGTATAAACATTTAAACTTGCAACTTTATAATATTTTCCTGTTTGTTCTTCACAGAAGGAGCAGCGTAACGCTAAAGAGGCTGGAGGGAACTACACACCAGCTCTGACTGAGCAGGAGGTGTATGCTCAGGTGGCCAGGCTCTTCAAGAACCAAGAGGACCTACTCTCAGAGTTTGGGCAGTTTCTCCCTGATGCAAACAGTTCAGTGGTGAGTAGAGTCAGTAGAGCCTTGCTTCAGTGCACATTAACTAGAACTTATTTTAAATATAGTATTAACGTTTACCCACTTTATTATTTTAATAATTCAGATATGCCACAGTTTTCTTTTGCTTTTGTGTGTTTTTGTCCCAGTACTTTTCCACTAGCAGCAAACCTTCAATTTAATAGTTGACAATGCACACTGGCTGTCATCTCCTTGAAAAGACCATACTCATGTATCCTTGTCTGTGTTTTCCATTAGCTGCTAAATAAGACCACAGCAGAGAAGGCAGAGTCTGTACGGAATGACCACGGTGGTACTGCCAAAAAACTGCAACTCAACAACAAACAGAGGCCCAATCAGAATGGTTGCCAGATCCGCCGACATTCAACCCAAGGGACCACACCACCTGTTAAGGTACATACAAGTGATCTCACATAACACTGACGCTATAAACAGCCTTTGACATTATTTTGTTGTTTCAGTTCTGACTTTGTAATTATTGTACCTATGTGTCATCACTGCTGTTTTGGTAATGCTACAGAAGAAGCCCAAGTTACTGAACTTGAAAGATTCCTCAGTGGCAGAAGCCAGCAAGCATGGAGTTGGCACTGAATCTCTGTTCTTTGAGAAGGTGAGCTGATAGTTTGCATGAGTGTCTTTAGCATGATAAATATTTTGCAGATATCATGTCAAATCATTAAAATCTAATTATAGGGTATATATATGTGTGTGTATATATATATATATGTGTGTGTGTGTGTGTGTGTGTGTGTGTGTGTGTGTGTGTAATCCCACTCAATCTCAGACACTGGTATTGCTGATTTTGATACTACTTGTTTAACTACATATTCTTTTTGAGATATAATTCACTATAATTTAGATATAGTTTTAAACTTGCTATGTGACTAAAGACAACAGTCCATAGTAAAGGAGATTTTATTGAATGCATGTGATACATCCTAATTAATTTAAGAGGATTCAGGCTAAATATGCTGTCATAAATTTTAAAAAAAATTGTTCATTGGTTTATTTATCATTTTACTTTGCTTATCAAAGGTTATGGCTTAGGATTTTGAACATCCACTAGGCTCTGTCATAAACCATTTTTAAATTTGTTTCTCATCACAGGTTCGCAAAGCTTTGCGAAGTGCGGAGGCCTATGACAACTTCTTGCGGTGTCTGGTTATCTTTAATCAGGAGGTCATCTCCAGGGCTGAACTGGTTCAGCTGGTGCTCCCCTTTTTAGGGTGAGTCGTTCAGCCAATTAAATAAGTCTTATTTTTTTTTTCTGTAAACTGCATGCATATGTCACAAATGTTTCTATACTTCATTCTTCATACAGAAAATTTCCTGAACTGTTTAACTGGTTTAAAAACTTCCTGGGCTATCGGGAAATGTCCCAAATTGAATCCTACCCTAAGGAACGGGCCACTGAGGGTATCGCCATGGAGATTGATTATGCTTCCTGTAAAAGACTAGGATCTAGTTACAGAGCCCTGCCCAAAAGCTATCAGCAGCCCAAGTGCACTGGCAGAACTCCCCTTTGTAAAGAGGTGAGAATGCCATTCAGAAAAAAATCTCCTCTTCACTGACGTCTTTTCACTTTATCTTTACATTGATATCTCAGAATGTGAAATTTAAATTGGAAATCCTGCTGTTTTCAGGTCTTAAATGATACCTGGGTCTCCTTCCCTTCCTGGTCTGAGGACTCTACGTTTGTCAGCTCCAAGAAGACTCAGTATGAGGAGCATATCTACAGATGTGAGGATGAACGCTTTGAGGTGAGCAGCAACATTACATGACTTACTACATCATACAAGGGTGATGTCCCAGGGCCCAAAATAATTTTATTCCAATAGATGTTAGGTATTCATTTTCTAGCAATGATTTCCTCTTCATCTTTGTCCTAAAAATTTCCTACACAAAGACTTTTGAATTACTGGAGAGAAATTGCGCAGTACAAGTAGAAGACCTAAATATTTGTAAATCCAATCATGTGCTTTTAAATTAGATATAAATGGCATCTGTGTACAACAAAGAATGATAACACCCCCATGTTCTCCCATCCGCAGTTGGATGTAGTGCTGGAAACCAACCTGGCCACTATCAGAGTCCTTGAAACAGTACAGCGGAAGCTATCCCGCATGTCTGCTGAGGAGCAGGCGAAGTTCCGCTTGGACAACACTCTGGGAGGCTCTTCAGAGGTTGTGCACCGCAAGGCCATCCAGAGGATATATGGAGACAAAGCACCTGACATCATTGACGGCCTGAAGAAAAACCCCGCGGTTTCTGTCCCTATTGTGTTAAAGAGGTGAGTGTTGATGTAATGTCTTACCTCTCTTTGTTGAATGTTTCCAAATCCCAGCGTAGTAATAATTAGTTCATTTATGTCAGTTCAAACATTGAAAGTCAATACAAATCTGAAACCACAGTTTATAAACCTGCTCATCCACTCAGCGGAGTAAATGGAAAAGTATGACGCAGGAGTGGTACATTTGAAAAAGTATGACGCAGGAGTGGTACATTTAAACATGGTTCCTCTTTCTGAGCACAGTCTTTGTTCCTGCAAAAAGATTTCAAAGGAAGTTGCTCCTTTTATGTGCTTTGTTCTAGCACTGCTGCCTGAAATACATTATGTTGAAACAGATGTTTGCATCTTGTGAGGATGCAAATTAAGTGTCATTCAAAGATGGCGTGTCTGCATTATTTGGCTCTGCCTTCTCTTCTGACAAGGTTGAAGACGAAGGAGGAAGAGTGGCGGGAAGCCCAACGAGGCTTCAACAAGATCTGGAGGGAGCAGAATGAGAAGTATTATCTCAAGTCTCTTGACCATCAAGGCATCAACTTCAAACAGAACGACACCAAAGTGCTTCGATCCAAGTCCTTGCTGAATGAAATTGAAAGCATCTATGATGAGGTTAATTTCTTTCTGCTGTACCTCTCAGTAACTGCAACACAGTGCCCGTATCACCCCAGAATATGGTTTTAATCAGCCTTATGAAACTCTTAATTGACCAGACAATCACACCAAGGTCAACATAACATAATCATAAATGCTGACATTGAATTGTTTTTGCCCTGCAGCGCCAGGAGCAGGCCTCTGAGGAGAATGCCACCCCACCTACAGGCCCCCACCTGACGTTGGCATATGAGGACAGTCAGATTCTGGAAGATGCAGCTGCGCTTATCATCCACCACGTTAAGAGGCAGACCAGTATTCAGAAAGAGGACAAATACAAGATCAAACAAATCATCTACCACTTCATCCCCGATATGCTGTTCTCTCACCGGGGTGAGCTCTCCGACGTAGAAGAAGAGGAGGAAGAGGAGGAGATGGATCTGGAGGAAGGAGCTTCCAAAAAGCACAATGGTGTACCTGGCAGCAGGAGTCCTTCGAAGTCCAAGCTGCTGTTCAGCAACACAGCGGCACAGAAGCTGCGTGGCTGTGACGATGGCTATAACCTCTTCTACGTCAACAATAACTGGTACATCTTCCTGCGACTGCACCAGACGTTGTGCTCACGTCTACTGCGGCTGTACGAGCAGGCGGAACGACAGATCGAAGAAGAGGTGAGGGAACGCGACTGGGAGAAGGAAGTTCTGGGGCTCAAGAAGGAGAAGAACGACAATCCGGCTATCCAGCTGAGACTGAAGGAGCCCAGTGAGTAACAATAAACAGCCCTCAGGCATTTGTATTATTCATTGGTTTTATTGAAACAGGTGATTAAACAGCTAAATTAATAGATAACAGCTAAGCGAGTCAAAAGTACAGAACCTGGCTGTATATTGAATGACAGCAGTGGTTGCCAAAATAATGCATTCTTTCTGTCATATGTTGATTTTCCTGATTTTTCTGTAGTGGACATTGAGGTGGAAGATTACTACTCAGCCTTCTTGGAGATGGTTAAGAATTTGTTGGATGGAAACATGGAGGCTTCTCAGTACGAAGACTCGTTGAGGGAAATGTTCACCATCCATGCTTACATTGCCTTCACAATGGACAAAGTCATCCAAAGCATTGTGCGGCAGGTAAGGATCAGTTTTTCTCTCAACTGCACTTTCCTGAGAGGAGCTTGTAGCAGTTATTTTCAGTCAAACACCAATACTTTCCCTCCCTGCAGCTTCAGCACATTGTCAGTGACGAGATCTGCGTCCAGGTAACAGAGCTTTACCTGGCAGAGAGTGCTAATGGGGCTAGTGGAGGAACCATGTCCACCCAGTCTTCAAGGAGCTCTGCAGAGGCCATCTACCAGCGAAAAGCCGAGCAGCTCATGTCTGATGAGAACTGCTTCAAGGTAAACGCTCAGTCATTTGAAAACTGGGGAGTTGGTGCTATTTGACACTTACTGATTGAGAACATGTTGATTGCTCTTATTGTTCTTTTATTGAAATAATTTTCTTGTGCGTTCAGCAAAAATTCTCCAGCATTTCTCCTCACTGTAGCAAATCAAAACCTAGAGAAAGCTTTAGTCAACAGTGTGAGATTTTGGTCACAAAGCAGCCAAATCGGTCTCTGTCTACAAGAAAAATACCCTCATTTATCACCAGCAACATGTAAATCTGCTTTAGTCCACCTGCAAGAAAATTTCTCTTCTGACCTATTTTGAAATCTTAATTTTACCATTGATAATCTAGGTTTCTCAATGTTTACCATTTATATTGCAGCTACCTGGTTTGCACTCTAGTCCTCAGAACCCCCAGGGCGTATTGACTTCTTTATTTTTGCACACACTGAATTAATTTCACTCTCACACTTGCTGAGTTTTTGTCATTTTCTCAGGTGATGTTTTTGCGAAACAGAGGGCAAGTGCAGCTCACAGTGGAGCTGCTCGACACGGAGGAGGAGAACTCAGACGAGCCCATGGAGGCTGAGGTAAGAAACCGTTAACCATCGGAAGGCTGTCAAGCTTTAGGTTTGTACCATGGGGAGTTTGCATAAACTTACAAACAACAACTCAGAATATAATTTCAAAATAGACTCTGCTCTTTTTACTATATTATAAGACAGAAAAGAGATTTCCATCCAGTAACCTGCCAATTCCAAACCACAGCATTTGTTCAAATACTCCATTCAATTCAGAACCAAGTTAAATGGCTCATTCGGCTACTGAAATCATAATCAGTAATCATTTTGAATATTATCTTCATAGGCAAACAGCAAATAAAAGTTGTCATTGTGTTTTACATTTTGTCTAGTAAGAGGCTCCACTTTTCCAGCTGGACTGGAAAAACTAGGAAGGATCTGTTGCCAATCTTTTGGTAATACTGGTGTTAGTTACAATGTTTATAGGCCATATCTAGGTCTTAAACCTTTTTGTTCTGTTTTGTATGTGCAGCGTTGGTCTGATTATGTTGGACGATACCTAAACCCAGATTCCACCACACCTGAGCTGAGGGAGCACCTTGCTCAGAAGCCAGTTTTTCTTCCCAGGTCAGTTGTCACATATGGTCATTTGAAATACATTTTTAATAGTGAATATTGGCCAGGATTTTCTTTTTTCAAATACATTCAAAATCTCATGAGTTATTGTCTCTCCACACTCGTCACCAGGAATCTGAGACGGATCAGGAAGTACCAAAAGGGCCGTGAGCAGCTGGACAAGGAAGCCTGTGAGGGTGGCAAGAAGTCCCTGGAAAAAGAGAAAATGGAGTGCATGTTCAAACTCAACTCTTATAAGATGGTCTATGTTTTTAAGTCCGAGGATTACATGTACCGACGCACTGCCCTGCTGCGAGCCCACCAGGTATTTACTGCTTTTTCCTTCCAATATTACCTGTGCCTTTGTATGATTTATGAATGACTTACAGGTTTATCATCCAAATAAGAACTATGCATAAAAGACACTCACATCTGCCACAGAGTTTTAAATCCAGCAGCTGGTAGTTAGCAGTATTTGGTATAAGATGTCTTCCTTCATGTATTGAGAAAAGAGTCGAGTCATCGTTACTATAGACCTCTACCCACTAAGCTTTATGACAACACTAACAATAACCTCCTCCTTGGTTTTCCTCAGTCACATGAGAGGGTGAGCACACGACTGCACAAGCGTTTCCAGGCCTGGGTGGAGGCGTGGGTTAAGGAGCACGTCACTCGTGACATGAGTGCAGAGACCAATAAGTGGCTGATGGGTGAAGGGCGTGATGGCTTATTACCTTGCACCACCACTCGCCAGCCAGAGGTTCTTCACTTCATGAACATCAACAAGTACCGCGTCAAATACGGCACACCCAACAAGACGCCATAGCTGAGAAGAAATGAGAGGGAGAGACTGATTTCCGGGGGTGTTTGGTCTGAAGTTAAACAGGTCAGGAGTAGAGGTAGGGATGAGGGCTTATTAATGTTTTTAAGGCCAACATGGGAGCACAATTAAGCTAGCTACCGTGTGTTGCACCCAGGGTGGCAGGATTACTGATTTTACCAGCGTTTTTAGCTGGGCCCATTTTTTCACAGGGCCTTTGGTGCCAAAACTTAGGAATCGTCATGTTCCAGTGGCAGACCTGAGCTCTTACCAGCACTCGATGCCACGTCTCAATCAAACTTTCCTGAGCCTTTGCGACAGGGCTTAGCAACAATGAACAGTGATGCTTTTTGTACTTTGTCACAACTGAGCTTCAGTTTAGCTTTTGACTGACCTCTTGGCCTGAAGATCTCAGTTAAAATCATTCATACAGGGGCATATTTATGATGGTGTTATTTGACAGTATCCAATATAGGGGACAAGTGCACTTATTTAGAAAAATGTTCTTTAAAATCATTTAGATTTCCTGGATTGAAGGTTTAGGAGCTCAGTCTGAGAGATCTGGTTCAGACATTCCTGCGTTAAGGCCAGATCACAATTATGTACCTATCACTATACGGAAAGGGGTTACATTTCCTTTTCCAAAACACATGGCAGCATTATTAGAAACTGCCTGAGTCCTAAACAGTATTGTCGGGTTAATATTAAAAAGCACTGTTGCATCAAATGGCAAAAAAGGAAAAAAAAAAATTAGCCTCACAACACTGTTTGGGCTCAGACTGTAAAATTGTATAGCTTGTGAATGTCAGATACTGACATGTATTCCACTGTATACTGTGTTGTGTATATATATTATATATAGTTCTATTAACACAAATGATCCTCGCCGCCCTGGAAGTCAACCTTTTTAAAATGCCCTCCACCAATACACCAGCTTGTACACACACACGCACACACGTCTCATTCTGGGAGGCCTGTCCACGTGCCGCTCACCTTGTAAATACACTGTACATAGTCTCAGACTTTTTATGACAGATCTGTGTTGTTGTGCTAGTAATACTTTCCAAGCTTACTGTGGACTTTAGTGATAAATGGCTAAAGTTAGTATGTATATGAAAAAGACAAATGCAAGACCATTTATTACAGTTTTTACCAAAGGGAGTTGATTATAAAATAGCTGTTTTCCCCCCTTTGTGTGTTCCTTTATGTCTTTTCTTTTTCATTTCGTAGTAAAATGTGGAAAAGTAGAAATGTATCCAGGTCTTTTGGTTATTATATATGACAAATAACATTTTTTTTTCTTCTGAATGTGACATTTGGTTGGTAAAAATCACTGCCCCTTTTTTGACAACGGACACCATCCCTAGTGATGGTAAGACTCATCTCACAGTTCAGTCTTCAGATGAATGGACTCTACCATGGTCTCACCTTATGATGCACGTGTCCCTCCCTGGATAGATTTCTGCTGCAGACATCACCCCACATCATATTTTTGATAATGGAAGAAGTCACACAAGCATGTCTTTAGTCCCTTTATTTAGACATTATTTAAAGTAATAATAAAAACAACATTTGTAGCCTACAGGACCCTTTGGGGTTGTTGAGTGTTTATTTTTTCATATTTGATTTCTTTCCTATACTGTATCTCTTAGCTACAATGATTTATGTTCCTGTAAACTGACAGCAAAGTTGAACAACGAGGAGTAGTCTAAATATATTCAGCATTTTTAATTAAATATGCTTGTTACTACTGAAAAATGGGGTATAATAATATGTAGCTCTTGACTCATGGAACCAAAATCCTCTAATTGACAGAGGTGTTTTGAACTCGCATGTGGCCGTCAGCCCACATCAAATGATGTTTTCTTTTCAAATCCTGCAGAGGGAGCCCACACACTGTCCAGCAACACGAAGAGCTCCTTGCATCTTGCACATTCATTGTTGTTTTTCCACTGACAATTAATGTGCTCCTTTTTACATTAATGGAAACACTAAAGGGTCGGGTTCGTCTCATCGTTAAGGTCTTATGTTCCTTATTATCCTAACGCACCACTGTACTTAATTCCTCGTAGAAAATAAGTCATTAATGTACGTTAAAAAAAGTTTCATCTGACCTGAGGCATTAAATTGTTTGTCTGCAAGACATTAGAACTCACATAATGCCTTTTAGTATTTTAATCATCCATGAGTTTCAAACCTCCTTCCACTACTACTTTACAATGCAGTGTCTCACTGGTTTTTAGTGAGGTTAGAGGCAGCTCAACTAGAGAGAGACAGGGAAGGTGTCTCATGGCAGCTTTGTGTTACATTCAGATTTGATGAGGGACAGACACTTGGTTATGCACAACATGATTTCCACTGGGGAAACTGGCCAGATGCCACCAGGGTGGTCTCACATACTGCACAGTTAGGCTAATACATGTCCTAAACTTCACCCCACTTACCTGCAGCCTCCAGGCTCTGAGGCCCTGTCGAGGATTGAGGCTGACACATGCCAGCAGAGCTCCATGCCTCCCACAGGCAGCACTAACAATGAGTTCCTCAAAGACAACACTGGCTCAGGGAGAGTAGAAGACTTCTGTGTTTCCCAGAGCTCTTCTGCGTGATTACTTCCTTGGAGTGCACACTCCTGAACTTTCAACAGCTTTCAGCTCCCTAATGTTGCTGCTTCCGCAACTTCTGACTCATAGGGCTGAGCTATTGTCACAACTACAGAGCTGGTATTGTCCTGCAGGCTTGAAGGCCTTGGCGCTCACAATCCAGGGCAATTAACTCACTGAGAGTGGCCACATAGATTTCTGTTTTCCTTTCATGTACATGGAGATGTACAGTGTTTTATTTCATAATTCAGCAGGCACTTTCTCTCTGACAGGCTCCAGTAGTTTTCAGAACAACAGAACCTTTGAATACTTGTCCCGTACCTATAAGTGAAGTAGAAAGTCTCGGACACAATGACAAGACGTGCACAGCATTTGGATTTCACTCTGTTTGCAGACATCAGTAGCAATGCTGAATAAGGAAAGGTTGTTCAAAACCTTTTGTGAATTGGAAAGAAAATTTGGAATGGGTCATGGCATTTAAGGACCAGCAGATTAAAAGAAAACAAGAGTCAAATCAGCTAATTAATAACTCAAATCACTCATCATTTATGTCAAACAAACCATGTATCTCTCGTCAACGTGGGTGATTTCAACCCGCTGCATCCAGGAGCCATTTTTGCCTGTATGACAGGGTTTTTCTATACGGCGGCAGATGCACAGCACAGCTGAAACATCTGCTTCATACGCTAATTTGACTTGATGATCAGACAGTGCTCCACTGCAGGCTGCCCTCTCTATAAAAGGATTAGTGAAGTCTTACATAACTGCTGCTGTGCTGAGCGGTCAGTTTTACATGCTCAGCTTAAGCAACTTCCACAGGCAAAAAAACAAAAATCTCAACTCTTGTAATCTTTGAAAGGCCACTTTACAGCAAAGACGTTGGAATCCAAGTTCACTTATGCCAACCTGCTATAACATACTCTGGATGGACGGGTCCGTTCTTTATCTTAGGTTCTCGCTTCTTTACTAAGCTACACCTACTGGTACTACATCCTGCAATGTTGTAAAAAGTAAAGAGCTTCAAATTTCAAATTGGTACTTTAGTGCTAGATTTGTGCCAGTACAGGATAGTCCCTTGTGCCATTGGTGGTCCTGACTTGTCCTTTAGAGTAGAAGTTCACATTTGTGGTTTTGAGTGAAATGTTGCACATGTTACATTTCAAGACACTATCAGGTTTAGTGGAAATAAAACGTTTCCCTGTTTTATCAAAAGAGTAGATAATGAATGTTGGCCCAGTGGACAATTTGCATCATCTTTTTTTCTGCCAGTAAACTGTGGGGTTTATGGTAAGTGATAATATTAACACCTTTAACACGAGCATCACTATCACACAGTAAAATTAGCTCATTTTTTCACTGCTTGTACTAAACTGTCACAACCAAGAAAATACATTTAAGTCAGTACTTACAAAACATAATGCTTTTACAAAGAAATTCATTGCATATATCCATTACCATTCTACAGATTCACAAGTCAAAAATGTATTCCTCATCGCCAGTTGTATATAATAGTTCTGCTTTTATTTGTCCAGGATTTCAGGTCTGATAGTTCTGCCTCCAACTGATACAGGGAAGGTAAATGTAAGTTTTTGTGGTAAAAGGCACTCTTGCTATACTTGTAATTTTAAAGACAGTTTCTCTGATGTCATTTTCTTTGCATTTTGCAGCAAAAAGAATTTGTTTACCTCCATTGTGTTCATGTTATGACAAGCTGAGCACATGCTTGGTTAGATATCAACAGAAATGCTAACTTGTGACATGAAGACTGGGACGTTGAATCCCAGCACAGGCTATTTCTGGTGGGAAAATGTACGTGCAGAAAGCTGTGATGTAAAGTTTGCTCCTTGAAGCATTGCTCTGAATATATGCGAGTCCCCTCCTGAGAGAGCCATTTATTGAGACTTAAGCATGACTAAATATATCATGCCATGTCATAGGCACAAAGCATGCTGGGTAATTTAATGTGACAGCACTCCACCCCCCTCTTTTTTAGTGAAATGTCTTGACAACTAATCTATTAGATAGATTCCCTTGAAATAAGGTCCATACATTTGTTAGGCACTTTGTTTTATGGCTAGATACCTGCAAAACCAATGAAACCAGCCTTAGCTGTACTGTTAGCAACTATCAATTTTTAAGTGGTGAACACAGTATGAACATATACCACCTGAATGCTGATATTAGCATTTAGTTTAATCTCACAGAGCCGTTAGTATGATTATTAGCTGTTAATCTCGTTTCACCTTGGCAATCCATAATTTGGGATAGTTTTGGCTTTATGGCTGAATCTATAAAGCTTTAATAACTTGTTTATTAGTCAATAAATTATCTATAACTTAAAAACTCTTTGTAAGAGTTCTTTTGTTTGAAAGTGGTACAAATGGAGGTTTAGGGCACTATATAGAGCATGGTGGGCGACCCATGAGCCTCGATAGCTAGAAAACAAGCAGGGCAGTGGCCCTCGAGGAAAAGTACAGTTTGTCAACTTCTTGTGACCCTGATTTTGGCTCTGGTTTCTGTCAGTTGATAATAACACTAAACTTACTTTAGTAACTACTGAGATCAGAGAATATGGCCACCTGCCAGCAGTAGTCCACTTATCTCAGCTGCTTCATTGGAAATAAAAACTCAAAGTAAGCACAACAGCAATGTTGCTAATAGTTTCTTTTTGCACAGGAAAACTGTGTGAGCTTACAAGGTAAGTGCGATTGGTCCAAGTTGAATCAGGGAGCGTTTCTGTAAACTGTAGTGGATGTTGATGAAAGTTTAAAACAAAAGGTTTTCCCAGCCTGAATGTTTTCTGATCATCTGAATGCTTATAGTTCTTTTTTCTAGATATTGTTGATGATCTCATAAATCATCTTGGTGAGTACAATCTTGTTGAACTAAAACAAAAAGACCTGGTTTGTTTGAAACTGGAATTTTCTTTCAAGTGTACAAACTCCAAACTCACTCAGACCCTAGGAGGGGTTAACTGGGCACCAAGTGGAGAGAGGCGGGATTGTTTTTTTGTTTAGGAAGCAGAAGTGTACTCAACTGTACTCACAGAGGGTCCAGTGTTTGGTACCCTGAAGAGACCAGTGAGATAGGTGGAGGGGCCCCTTGCCTACAAAATGGAGCAAAAACACAACAATCACTGCATTCAGCTGTTTGGACCTGCCATCTGAACAGCAGCTCGTCATTAAATTAACATCACAGCAGGCGCGCGCCCTGGCCCTTGCTTCACAGAGCATTGTGGTGCACTCAGGAAGAAAATCATTCTTTCAGGGGATACCAGGTCAAAAAGCAGGGGTGGTATAGACTCATCCCAGCAGCCTTGGCATTGAGGAATGGGAACGGTCGCCGGGCCACTGTGTTAGTCCTCACGAGGCCGAGTGTTGAAAGGACAACCTTTTAATCCCTGGCAGCCGTGAAGGACAGAGACAGATTTGCTTTTTGTTTTTGATGTTGTGCCACTTTCTCCCCATATCCTCCCTGAGGACAGGACTGAGGTCCACGCCAAGGCCCCTGACCACTGGTGAGGCTGCAATACATTTCACTGCAGTCAGGCTGGGGCTGTGTTGGCCTGGACCATAGACACATGTATTGTGCACCTGCTTTGGGAAAGTCCCTTGAATAATTTCCCCAATGTCTTTCCAGTAGAAAGATTTGCATGGTAGTCCTGGCTCATGTAACTTACCAGTAAATTAGCATTTGAGCTGCACTGAAACACACTAAACAAAAGCAAAGGATAAATAATTTGTCATGATGCAAAATTTTAATACCAAGATCTTTAAGAAAACAAATTATGATTACTTACAGTTTTCATATTTCAAAATGAATGGATTCAGTCATCCAAGCTGTTTGAATGGACTCCTTTATTTTAGTCAGCCCCAGGCTTCTGCCATGAAATTAAAGAGAGAATAGTCTCCCACTAGCTAAGCTAAAGCAAGTTTAACTCCTACTTGTTCATAACAATGTTCACATTTTGTTTAGTAAAAAATATAGATATGTTAGCCCCAGGCCTTTGTCAGTCACTTATATGATAAATCAATATTGCTAATGTTCTCCATTTGCATTACAGTATATGGGTTTAGACCAAATATCCTGCGAGACAGCAGATTAAAGCATGTGATGTGTGAAGATTTTAATCCTAACCTCTGAATCTTGGATGTTTTCTAAAACCAGTGAGGTCCCTCATGTTGCACGATGGAGTAAATAAACACCGATACCTGCATTTGTTTTCCCAGCCTAGTTTGAGCTTCTACAGTCTCCTTTGCCCCCAGCCCTACATCCAGAATCTCAGCCACACTTTGTGTTTATTCTTCCTTTGTTGCCCTTTTCCATGCAGCTGCTCTGTATATAGACTCAGAGGATTTGAATTGGCTGCCACCAGAACTCCACTTGTTACTAACCAGGTAAGTCCACTTTTCTAATATATGCGAAAGTATTAATTAGGGCTCATCATCTGTTACCTTTTAACCCTAATATATTTTGAATGTGCTGCATATGGCTCTATTAAAATGAAATAATGATTTTCATCTTCTAAAATGTTTTCACGTAGACCTCAGGGACACTCTACAGTATATCACTGCACATTCCTAGTAATGATCCAATGCCAGACGTGTCCAATGTTTTAATACCGTCTCAGCTATTACTCTTTTCAAATGTTTATTTTAAAAATAACATCTGTATTCCTGTTCACTGGGCTGTTAGAGTCAGACTAATGTCATCATTCTCATGTTTCCATCAGACCACCTTGTTGGTAAAACAAACATATGAAGGAGACAGCACAGAGTTCACCCAAGTCAGGCGTTCTTGGAGTTTACTCTAAACCATGACCACGCTAACTGGTTTGTCACCGGGATTTCAGGAGTGAGGTTCATAAGGATTATCTGGTGTGAGGGCTGCAAGTTTGTTTTTTAACAGCAAAATAAAAATATAAAAGTTTTTGTATTATGAACTTGTGGGTTTTCAAAATGATTATTTCTAACTAGTAAAAAGTACCGTTTGTGCACTTGTTTGTTTAAAAGAAAACCCTGTGCAAATTACCAGGAAAGAAGCTCTGAGACCATTTGTTCCATTTTTTATTGGTTGATGTCACAGGATGTATTTAATCAATACTTAAACACTGCAGTTGACTAAATCCTACGTAAACAGCTGACACTGAGGTTGCAGAGCCAGACACTGAGATATTCAGTTACTGTACTGCATACACAATATTCACTACGAATGACCAGATTATAGAGACATTGCTAGTGTATGTGAAGACTACGTAGGTTGATGCTGAGAGATTACACAGGATACGTCACAAATGTGTTAGGATGTTAGCATGACAGAGTGTTGTTGGGCCCATCCAGGTCACTGCCTTGTACTGATGAAGGCTGTCGAGCTTCATTCCCGGACGTAAATCCTTGTGCACACTACGTCATCTGCCCCAAAGATCTGGTGGAAACAAAAGGACATTTCTGTATTTTAGAGCTGGAAGGCACAGCTATTTCATTTTGTTTGTTTTATTATTACAAGAAAGCTTCCTAGGCCTTGAAGTGTTTATCATATGGTCTAACGGAGCATACACATACAGATTTAGAATTTAAAATCTAGTTCTGTGGGTTCCTGTTCATGTTTTCATATTCACAGATCTCTCACTCATCCTGGACTACTGCTGGCATTGTTTTAGCACAGGGCTGATTTCTGTCTTAATGTCCTCTACAGCATCTCAAACTCCTCCCAATGCTGCTTTCTTGCATCTAAATTGAAGTAAAGAATGTCTGACTGTAGGCTTTTATCCTTTACTAATTATCATGCAACGGCACAAAAAAGAGTTTTTAGAGAGAGACTGGCGGGAGAATGTGTGGCCATTCATATCATGTAAAGACACTTCACTGCAATTAGATGTGGCCAATTAGACATCATATGAACATGTTCTTTTGAAGCACACTGAACACCAGTCGTGAGTCTTTGCTCTTCCAGCTTCCACTTAAACGTTTTTCAACTTTCGACTAAATTATGGCCATCAATCTGGGTCAACACAAACTGTTGATGAAACCAAAAAAGAAAATGGTAATAATAACTGATTTACGCATCCCTTAAGTGCACAAGTTTGAAGAGACTGAGAACCTTCTGATGTGCCATCACTTTCTGATTTTATTTCAAGCTGATGTAGCAGCGGAAAATCTATGCGACGTCACCCGTGAAGTGTTTTCAATCTAAACCAGTTAAGCGGCTCATGCAAATCATATGGAAATGTGCCCCACTTACAGCGTGACCTCCCACTAACTATCAGACCACTGCTTTATGATCACTAGTCCTGATCTGAGTCTCTCAAACTGCTGGATTGTCGCTGTGTTTGGGGGTTTTTTTGGAAACAGATGAGTCAGATTCAGACAGTATTTGTTTTGGTTTTTCCAGTTGTTTGTTCCAAAAGTTTGTTGTTTGTTCCTAATGAGGCTTCACATATTACAGGGTTTTAATGACACAATATTTATTTAATTTCTAATATGATTAGTTCGAACATCTGGCGGAGAAAGATTTCACATTTACACATGTTGATGTATAAAAGCACACAGTCAGAGCCAAATATTGAAATGTTTCAAAATGTTTAAGGAATTAAAGCGGCATGATGAAGTCCAGTGAGGTCAACACTAAAATTCCTTGTCTTTGTTTGGGTCGTTAACAGTCACACTCTCAATGCAGTTTTCATTTTCATTTTTAAGTTGCCGCTTCTTTATGTGGTTCTGATTATGGATGGTCACATCTGTCCTGTGTTTCCTTGCTGAGCTGCAGTGAAGGGAAAGTAACACAGAGAGTCACGTCTATGTCTAGCTGCACCTTCATCCTCCTCGATGATGATAACATATTTTACTAATAGTGCCTTCACCAATAAAACTGGTCATTTTAATTTCTTTCCACAGTCGTTTCTTCTTGTCCCTCACTATTGGAGCTGATGTGGCACCAAACTGGGTCAGTTGTCTCAGGTGAATGATGATTTTCTTGTTGCTGCTGTCATGGCAACAAACACAAGTCGCAGACACTGAATGCTGATTTCATACAATATGATTCTTTGTAAATTCTACAATCAGATGACCGAATGTCTCCATGTGGGGTTTTGCTGTTAATGCTGATTAGAAATATTCATAATTAGGTGTGTGTGAGCTGCAGTGTGTAAACAGTGTCTGTTTGAGAGCAGGATGATGGTGTGTGAGCTGGGACAGCTGAGGTGAGAAGAGCAGAGGAACACACAGAAATTCAGCTGCTGTCACATTTCAGACAAATCAATCTCCACTAATGCAGTGAGACTGGACCAAAGTGTCACCACAGTGTCAGGCGCTGCAACCGTGGGACAGACTTTCTGCCTTCCTCTCAGTCTGAACAATGACGAGCCTCTAGTGAAATACTGTGATACGGTTTAAGCACGGAAGATAAGATTAAAGCTGTTTCTGCTGTTCATCACTGTGATGAATTTTTCAGCAACCAAATCTTCAATATTGTTGTTGCGAGTTTTTGTCTCTTGGACAATCATCTTAGATGCACAAGAGGAACAACAAAGGAGATTGTGGGAGTGTTGAATATCGAGAGAAAAATCCCTGATAACTGTTCATCCAGTCCGTTTGTCTTGGACTGCTCCCCTGCACATTGTTCAAGGGACTTTGGACCCACTGACTCCTGCCCATATTAATCTGGCTAAATACAGGCAGTATTACTGCAATGTCAGTGTAGCTCCTCTTGTTCTCCTTTCACAAATCTCTGCAGGGCGGATGAAAGCTCAGCTCCTTGGGAAACAGCCTCTCTCATTTCCTTTATGGATGAATCTCCAGGGTGACTTCATACACTCCCCGCCTTGTTTTATTAAGCACTTCTCAGACACTAGGGTACACTAGCTGCTTGAAATCCCATCTTAAAGGATTCAGTATCTTCTGAGCCTCCATGAGAACCATGTACAGTGATAGTTAAACCATACAGATTAGCTCTCCATCAGATCATACTCTTGTCTGCACTTCAATAACTTTTTGGAGTGAACATTTAAATGTTTTTTCTCTCGTCATTGATCTAAGCTAAAATTAAGTTTGTTAATCTACCAATTGTCAGAGGTGTTGTCTTTTTAAAGTGTTTTATGTCTTTTCTAAGTAGTAATCTGTTAAGAGGATTTCAGTGAGATGATGAGTCATTGCTGTGCGCTCACCAGTATGAGCTCATCGCCGTTCAGCTCTCGGGTCCAGTAGGTTTTGGGGCCATCGCCATCCACCAGAGTCTGCTGACAGTGGATCTTGTTCTCTGACTCCCAGGTGGCAAGGCTCTGCAGTCACAGGGACAACAACGTGAGAAGAACAGCGTGTTCATGTGACTGATGGTGCAAGGTTCACTCACATCAACACTGCATTTATTACCAGTATCAGTGTGTTTGGGTGTAATCAGAGTACAGCGGTGCAGAGGTAAACTGTCGGTCGCAAGTAGAGATTTTGACTCTGAGCAGGGGTATGGTGTGGTTTGATAATGAGTGGGTCAAAAGTGTATTGTGCATGGACGAAAGTGTGTGAACACAATTGCTGGACAGTTGTTATTGTGGAGACACAGCCCTTGGTTGCAGTCAGAGTTGTGGGTAAAGTTAACACTCCCCCAGCCTCTGTCAGTGCAAGTTTCAATTTTACAAGAACCAGTACAAGTCCAAAAAACTACTTTCACCAGTGGCTTGGTTTATTAGGCCCATCAGTTCCAAGTACCTATGTTAAACAAAGAAATTTAGAGTTATAGTTTAGTGGAATAGTGGCAGCAGTTTTAGGAAGGAATTTTTTTTTAGTTTCAACATGAGGCTGCACTTGTGCACAAAGTGAGGTTCACAAGGAAATTCTTTTCCCAGTGTTTAACCTCAATACTGCTCTTGTTACTGAACTTGAGAAAGTCCCTGCAGACAGAGTCTTGGATTTAGAGATGTTCAGTAATAGTGTGTGTCAAGTGTCAATCTTTAAGGTGTTTACACATATATTACACAACCCACTACAGTATTGGGCTAATTCCTAAATGACCAGGCAAGTCCTCAGAGACCACAGCAGTGTTATATTCTATTATAAATCAGTGGACTAAAATGGCTTAAAATCCTCTTAGTACTTAGGGTCTCCACCTGCTAATGTGCATCAATAATATTTCAGATGACTTCAATAGGATTAGTCAGACTCTGACTTCAGGACTCATTTTTCCTGAAGCAGCTGGCTCAAAGTGTCTGTCAGGGAGTTAAGAATGTGTCTAAAAATCAGGACCGTGGTCACCTCTGTCACTATTTTGTTCTAATGGAGAAGTTTTATTATTTTGGTCAACTCTTGGTCCATTAACTGCCCTCATGCTTCATGACCTCAACTGTCTACTGTCACACTAGCTGCTCTGTTAAAGGAAGAGTTAGACTAAAGTGTTGGCCTCATGTTGCTGTCTGACTCTGATTATATTTTCCCACACAGCTGAAATTTGTTTTTCCTTTCAATGAAGCCAGCAGCATTTTCCTTTTCAACAGAGAATCTTAATCTGATGACCCCGCTGCAAAGCTCAGAGCTTATTAAAGCTGCCGTCGCTTCAACTCAACCACAACATTTACATCCGCCCAAATAAAAATCTGTGCTATTAAAACAACATTTTTCCAGTGCTAGCTGCATCTTTGTAGTGTTGCTTCTAGACAGTCTGTTTCAGTATTTGTACTATTTTGCATTTTACAAAGCACCAGTGCTCAGTGTTGCAGCAGCAGAAGCCTCTCTCTTCTCAGAGGCAAATGTTAATCACCATATCAAAGGTAGAGAAAGTCATCATGGCTCCCTGCAGGTTGCCATCCACAGACCTAACAACAGCAACCTTTCCACAGCTCTCCTTCTGATTTTTTTTTTTTTTTCTAATAAAGCCAGAACTCAAAGAGTCAATTAGCCACGGCTCCATTTTAATGCTAGCATCAGTCAGACTCTGACTTGGATGGATTTTTTTCTCATTCTTTCTGCTGCACATTAGCTCACAGACAAATTCTCACACATAGTGTTTGTCTTCTGAACAGCACACCAAAGCTTCTGCAGACACATTTGAGATCAAAACCAAATCATCCTGCTTGTTCAAGGCATTTGTTTTACTATGTCCTGTCTTTTTCTGTAGCTTCTCACTTATCACCGCATCTGCTGCATGTGGCTTAGATTCAGACTCTCAGAGACTTACCCATTTTCATTTTATCATCAGACACAGACAGTGTGTGGAAAAGAAGGAGAACATCTAATTTGCTGCCTGTCTTGATGTTGGATTTTACAACATTTCTTCCAGAGGCCAAAATAACATATTAGCTCTCTACTGGATTTATCTCTTCCCACTGTTTGATCACATTATCTTTCTCTCTCGCTTCAGTGTTTTCTCATCACTTTTCCCACTCTCAGTAGCTGATGTTTCACCCTGCGGACCCAAAATGTGAAGCACTGTTATTCTCTACCAAATCAACTCTTTTTTTTTTTTTAAAGCTGAACTTTCTTCAGTAACCATTTAACATTACAACAAAAAAGTCTCCTTTCAAAAAACCTCGACTTCTGACGTGATATCCAAAGAAGCTAAAATCCTAACTGGTCATTTCATTGAATTTTTCATTTCCTGACATGTTTGTTCCATGTCAGCTCTTCTTTGCCTAGATTTTGATTTTCTAGGACAGTGCAGACAAAGTCTTGCACAAAAATGTTTCAAAGTTATAATCTTTAACTTTTTAATGATAACAAATGCACACCTTTGATACATGTTATGGCCAGCAATTATGGCCTTTATTTAAATTCAGGATTAATCCCTCCTCACACCAAATTACACAGATGGGGATTGGTCTGGTAAATAGTCTAAAAAGTCCCAAGCTTCCTGAGCATCAGTATGACAACAGACCAGCTCCTGCCTCCCCATGCTAAATGACACACAGAGGTCTTAGGCTGTATCTGTTCTGGTAACAGTTCCACAGTTTTACATTCATGCCAAACCTCTGCACGTCTGCTGAGTTTCACATAAATTAGTTGCCCTATATTACATCAAATTACATGATCACCTGTTACTGTAGTCCTTAGTGTTCGTGTAGACCATGTCATCTTGTCCTTGTACCATGTGTCAGTTATTCACGCAGCAGGTCTGCTCCGGTGCCATGTCGCCTCATGGCAGGTGACTGATACTAAACGTCGGTCTCTATAGCAACCAGCTGGGTTAAATGACTCCATTTATCTCAAGTGTTTTTGGCCAGAAGTAACTTTCTTTGTTCTATCCTGGAAACTGAAGATAGAAATACCACAGCATCACCACAGACAGGGCTTTATATCCCAGAAGTTATTTTGCAGCAAAATTCAATCTCAGCTGTTGGTCTTGCAGCTTCTCCACCTTGTAACTAACACCTCTGTCCATTAGAGCAGGTGCATGAGAAGTTTCCCAGTTCCACTAATGATAGTTTCTCTCACTTTCATCCTGAAGGTGTTTTGGTCAGCCATGAAGCTATAACCTAGAGAGACTACACAACTGCATCCTACACGGACAACACACACCCTTTCACTGTCAGCCGGTTTGTGATTGGATGCTTTATATTAAGAATCAGAGGAAAGGACATCTCACCTCTCTTATAATCTTTCCTCAGCTCCTCTGCCCTTGCTACTTTTCCTTGCATCTTACATGACTGGGACTAAGATGTTAGTGAGGGAAATTTGGATGTAATTAGTGGAAGTGGGAATCATCCTTCTTCTTCTGCAAAGAATGCATTCTTAAATCCTACATTATAGATCTTCCAAGCAGTCTCCTTGCTCCTCAGAGCACAAATAAGAGCATTGGATCGTCCGTCATCAGGATAGCCTGGGTCAACTATCTGGGTTTACTGAGGAACGATCTCATAAGGGAATTGGCAATATATCACCTCATTATGGCCTTCTCTAAAGTCTGTCTGGTGTCTGTCGTCTCTGTGACTGACAGGAAACACCTCACCACTTTCTCCTACTGGAAGTGAGATGAGGCTGTCTGATCCCGCTGCACTAACACAGATTAACTGGAGCTTTTTAACCTCATGGCAGTGTTAATCAACCCTCTGCTCTTTGTCAGACTTTCATCAGCTTGTAATCCCTTTAGCCACAGGGGCAGCCAGTCTCAGCCAAAGCCCACTTAGGTTTCTCCTGCCAACCGTTCCACCTGAGAGTCAGCCAACACCCCACCCTGCCCCCTTCACCACCACCAGCACATGTGCCAGTGTCAGTGGGCGCTGCCTCCTGCAGGTTTAGCTCCAGTCTTGCGTATGATTGTCAGAAAAGAGCAAAATCTTGTTGCTTAGAGCCACCGCCTCAGTGTCCTCTTAGCAAACACTACACAAAACATACCTTACTGAGCAGTCAGAAACTGTTAGGACGATATATTTTTAGTTGAGTTACAGTGTAGCTTGTTTCACAAACTCTCCCAGTTTTAGGTGACAGATCATAATTGGACAAGTTAACATAAAACCTGTACTATTAGCATTTTGCACATAAACAAATCCTGAAATGTGGCAAAACCCACAGAATCATCACCAAACTCTGCAGTTCCCTTCAGCTCTATGGAGCATTTTAGCATTTGTCATTTTCTACAGCTTGACTTTTTATATTTAAAGGAGAGTAAATACTGGATTCCATCATGTGGACAGAAAGAGCCCTGAATTAATCCTTAGTTTGCTCTGTCTGCTAGATGCAAAAAAGAAGCTGATTCTACCCAACTTAGATCTGACTATAGCTAAAACTACTTAAGCCTCAGTAATGTTTTTCATTTTACACTGATGCTTAAACCCAAATAACTGGATGTGGTAAATGTATGATGACACCTCGACTTGGAGGTCTTGTGGCAGAGAGGCTTCATGTGGTGAAAAGGCCACATTAAGAGCCGTCTAGCCCTGTCCAGTACCCAGCATGCCGCAGGGCACAGACAGAAGGAGTCACACTGTGTCCTGGGATCTGAAGTAGGTCATGTCGGCTTTCCTTCTCTGCAACATGTTGTTTATACATACATGTTGTTCGTACAACAAAAGCTACAAATGAACATCAGTTTTAGCTCTTGAATGCTCTTTAAGCATCTATAAACTCCCTCAGTGTTACATATGTGGAATTGTGCATGTTAAAAGATATCTCAGATATAGACACATATCCTTAATTATTTCCATACTGAATACTCATTGCACATACTCATTCGTGCTTTCCAGAAAATACAGATCTCTAATTTCAGTTTTGTCATCTTAGTGTGCTGCATGTATGTAATTTCACATTTTTCCCTTTCCATGTGCAATATTTCTTCTCCTCAAGCATCAATAAAACTCCCCAGCACTTTAGGAAGGCAAGTCTAGAAAGAACATATTAATTGTTACATCCATGAGCGTTTGTGTGGTCAGAGCTGCTGTCCTGCAGTTGAGAAGCAATGATTTGCTTAACAGCATTTAAGCAGGTTGATTTTTTCATTTATTTAACTGTTTCCTGTATCATTTTTTTTAGTCCACAGGTCTGTCCATTTGTGTGAGAGGACAATGCTGGATTACATGTTAATGTTGTTTACCCACTTGTCCTTACTGACACCAAACAAGACTCTCTTTGTCCCCAGCTCAGGCTCTGGTTGCTAAGCAGTGGGTGATAAACAGATCTCAGCATCTGCACCATGATGCAAGATTCTTGTTACTCAAACTGACTCAGTGTGTTTAACCCAGGAAAAATCTTCTCTCTAAATTCCTTATCTTTGGAGAAATGACTCATCTTATTGTCTTGGTGCAATAATCTTACTGAGTGCTTATCAACAGCATGTACATCATTTGGAAAAGCTTTACTGGCATCAGTGTTTCTGTGTTCTCTAATAAACTCACTTCTATTACACAGAACACAACCGTTTTCTTTTCAGGGTTGGAACATTTATTTCCTACGTCTTTCACAATAAAAGTGCAATTGTATACATTTATAAACCTTTTTAGTTATGAGTTATAGAACAATGTATTGATTTAGAAGTGCCAGAATTTAGATGTGTTATAAGGAATTTATTTATAAACATTTCCTCAAAGATAAAAAAGTTAAAAGACTGTCATGTATGTCTCTGCCTACTTTCTATAGGAGCTCTGACTGTGCACCAGCATGTGAGAAATCCCCCCAGGCCCTGAAGAGGTTCAGAGAGATACTCTCATCCTCCCCGCTCAAGATGTCTTTAATCCAGCTGCACAGACGTGAGGATGATACCAATAGATGAGACTGTGAGGAGGTATTAATTTTTCATTGAACCCTCAACAACGATAGCATAGACGGGGCTTTGAAGACCTTATATTCACACAAACACACAAAGAACACCATTAAGATAAAGCTATAAAACTGTCATTTTAAAGCTTCATACCAGTGGTTTTACATGGCTGCAAAATGTTAGTACACATGACTGATGATCCTTTAAGTGGTGAATTTTACCTCCATGCTGCACTAAAATTGATATAACAAATGATAATCTTATTGCGCGATCCCCTACAGCACTACCTTGCACTTTCGTCCATCCACTGTCTCCTCGTCGAACTCTTCACCGATGTGGAAGTTGATCTCAGTGGTGCGAACACTGGTGGACGTTTTGATGTAGAACTGCTCACCATCCTGACGAATCTCCACATGGGGGTGGGAGGCCGCTGCCACGGCCACCTTCCTCAGCATGGCATTCACTCCTGAACAGGTACATCGCAGGCCAGAACAAGAAAAGGGACAAAGAGTCACCAAAGATGTCATTTTAGAGATGAATTCAAAGATAAATTCAGTTATTCAAGAAGAAATTAGTGGGATTCTTCACAGGCTCGTGGAACAAAATCACTATAAAATATCCTTGGGGATGTTTGTAGGATTGTCGTTGGTCATTAGATATGAGTTAATAATTACAACATCCTAATTTTCCTGCAATTTGATATTTTTTAAACTTAATTTGTATCTGGAAATAAATCTGACATTATTGTTATTCTAGTAATTATAGTAAAGTCATTTTATGATCTTTTATCTTTTTTATCATTAGCTGATAGAAAACGTATGATTTTGTGTTCACAGAACAGAAACCTTTGCTTCTTATTGGTCATAGACAAACATCTTCCAGAGTCAGTTTAATTAATACAAATGAAATCAACCTCAATCCTGAGAGACAGATTTTGAGGAAATGGAGGAAGAAGCTGATCTTTGCTTGGCACAGAAACACTGAGACATGAAAGAGATCATGTCCAAAGGTGGTGGAATCTTCCTACTGAGACTATGTTCTTTTATTTACGTTTTTACAACAAAATTACATTTCCATGTATATCTAAAAAGACTGATGCAAATCAATGCAAAAATGAGAGAGGGATGAAGTCATTTGATCACTGCCTCTTTTTGTGTTGTCACTTACTCGACCCCACCCAGATTTAGCTCTCTCCAGGCTGCCATACCACATTCAATCACACACACAACCTCAAATACTGAGGCACAAACTGACTGCATGATTCCTTATGTTGCTGTGTATGTTAAACAAGCTTCATTTTTACCCAACAATGACAGAAATATAGATGTTTTAGAAAAAAAACATAAATCCTCCGCGGTGCTGTCTGAGACCTCAACTATTTCTCAAAACTGAGAGAAATCTGGAATTTTGGCATTAAAGTCTGTGGTGGATTATTCAGCCGTGTCCAGGAGGAAACAAAATTAGCGGAGGTTAGGGCAGGTCAGCGCTGGCTCTCTCCTTTTGTCTGATGGTTGTAAGAGTAGGGATCCTGCATGTGGCACAGCCCAGGCTTGTGACAAAGCTTTGGCATGTTTGACTGTGCAAAGCCATCTGCCTTTATGTCTGGCCAACCTGTTTATTCCAATGCCTTCTCCTACCACCAAGTAAAATAACAAGTATTTAATGTTGCCAAATTTTTTCTGGATTAAGAAAAAAAATTTCAAAAATGTTGATACTTCCTTCTAACCCTAAACCTTGGTGGTCCTGCTTACACTCTACTACTACGTGTGACATCATGTGTTTATAGAATTAAATATGTATGAGCAGGTTTATTTTATTTTATTTGTATTCACATTTGAATTATTAAGCATTTTTAGCTTCATGTACATCCAGAGTGACTGTAAAGGAGAATGGGATGAGGTGATAAGATATTATAAGAGTACATGGTCTTATGGAAACCTCAGACCAGGTGGAGAAAGGCTACTGAGTCAGTAAGTGGTTAACATTTCTGGTGATCCTAGTGATCCTAATGATTGAATATAAACTCCAGAAACTAGTGTCTCCTTTACCTCAGACGGGTCTTACAAAATCATCACTAGTGATTTCAGTAATGAAATTGTGCATGAGGGGTTCACTATTTCAAACCCAGACACACATGCCTGGTATCAGTTGGCAAACCGTCAGTCTGATCAGCCACACAGCTCTGTTCCTACACCATCTACATCTTGGATATAACAATCCTCTCCCACTGTAGGGAAACCTCAGTCAACAGATAATTATGAAGATGTTGATGAAAAGTGGCAGCCCTGCAGCGCTGGAATCCACATTAGTTGTCCATCACAGCTCTCCGACCCAGCCCTTATGTAAGAGCAAATGAGTGATCTGGTCCAGCAGATGTGGACATCTTGATTATGAATGGATAAGCTGCTAAACATAGAGAGTGACCGCTTTCTCCTTGGACGGACAATACCAGAAGTGTATTGGAAGAGCTGGAACAGAGGTGTTGGTGTTTTGGTGAATGCTCTCAGTACTTTGTTGACACAACTGGGCACTGTAGTTTTTATCAAATATTAATTAATCAGGAGTAAAAAAGTGCATTTACGTAGGACTAGTTTTAGCTGTGGATTAATATACATTTGAAACATACAGCAGCAATTTGGCATATTTCAAATATAAAATATATTTCAGGTGCACAAAAATCGAGCTCTATAGCACTCAGGAATTAATTACTAATACTTATTAAAAGTGTAAGTTCATGGTTTGTTCTGTTTGTGGGATTTATTACCAATACTTTAAATGGCATTTAACCCATTAAAGTATAAAATGGACTTGGTTACAGGCATTAGAAGAATTTGTAGCCTCAATTCACTCATATACACAAAACAGGAATGTATAAGTGATTAAATTGCCTAGTTCAATTTAATTTGCCCAATTTGTACTAAAACAGGGACCATTCATGTCTAAAAAGTTCTAATTGTAATTCATTCTGGTGTCAGCAGTTTCCACAGAGTTTAAGCAGCTTTGTGTTCTCACAATGAGACTTGTCTGTAAATATTTCAGCATTATTTTAAAGGCACTCGGTCTTTTTCTGTGCCCTGTCTTTATCAGCAGTCCCAGCGTGACTAAATGCTGCAACACAATTGAATGACCCAGTTAAACTGGTTCAAATCTAAACCATCACAATCATCAGTTAAGACCACGAACGGTGGAGAAGGATGAAAAAAGATAGGACACAAGAGAACAACACTGGGCTCCAGCGACCCCCCTGGCATTGCTAATGCATGCCCTACTTAAACGCTTAACATGAATAATATTGTGCCCCCTCTTCTCTTCACGCAACAATACCACGTCTGTTTAGGCTGGAAATCAGCAGCCAGTGTTTTATATCTCCTGCAAGGCCGAGGGATTTCCCTTCAGCAGCATCTCCTCATAGATCTCTGCCTCCTTTTCCCAGGGAGCTGCTTCACACAATACAGTGTTTTTGGAAGTCAGGCATGCCATTCCCAAGGAACAAGAAAAGCCTTTTCTATATGGACATGATGGATAGTCAGCCTCATGCAGGGATGGAGCATTGGTTATGGAAGAGAAAGGGCTGAGGGAGAAAAGAGACAGGGCTTACCCAGGACTTTCAGAAGTTCATCAAAATTCTCGCTCTTCTTCATCTTCCAGGTGCCGGCAAAGTTAGGCATGTTTGCTGAGGCTGAGTACGAGGGCTGCAGAAAGAACCTGTTCCACGCTCTGATGTCTCGCTCTCTGTCTTTCCCTCCTCTGCTTCTCTTTGACTCTTTCTCACCCTTTGACTCCTCACTGTGCTCCTGTCTCCTCTGCTCAGGGCTCAGCCTCCTGTCCACACTGTCACACCCAAGTGTTCCTCTGGGTTTCTTTTATTTATTTATTTTTTCTTCACACAGGCGGACACTCACACACACTCTGCTGCTTCTTCGTCTGCGAGTCTCAGTGTTCTGGCTGCAAAACTGCCTTTAGCTCGTCTCCAGCTACTGTCTGTCAGAGGAGGTCCCTCCCCCTGAAAGCTCTGTCCCATTAATACAATAAAGCAAGACAGTCGTGTCTGCTTTCTCTGGGGACCGAAACGACTAAACCTGTTCTTTTAAAGTGTATTTATAGAACTTCAGTTGGTCTGTTACATTTAGTGAAAATATGGACGTTGGATTACATAATCACTGACACCTTTTGGAAACATAGTTCAACTTATTACTATATAAATACTAGTATACACTGTACATATTATATAGTTCAGAAAAAAAGACTTGATAAACTTTAACTTTTATTATGGGATGTTTACTCATCCATTTTCTGTAAAAATGATTGAACTTACTTAGTTATCATAAGATACGGTACAATAAGATAACATAAACTTTATTAATCCCAATGGAAAATTTAGAATCGGCAACATGGTGGGTTAGTGGTTAGCACTGTTGCCTCACATCAAGAAGGTTCCTGGTTTGAAACCCATCAGGGGCCTTTCTGTGTGGAGTTTGCATGTTCTCCCTGTGCTTGTGTGGGTTTTCTCCAGGTACTCTGGTTTCCTCCCACAGTCCAAAAACATGTATGTCAGGTTGATTGGTGACTCTAAATTGCCCATAGGAGTGAGTGTGAGTGTGTGAGGTTGTGTGTCTCTATGTGGCCCTGTGATGGACTGGTGACCTGTCCAGGGTGGACCCCTGCCTTCCAACCCAAAGTGAGCTGGGATATGCTCCAGCAGCTCCCTGTGACCCTAAATAGGAATAAGTGGGTATAGAAAATGGATGGACAGAAATTAAATGTCAAACATGTTTTTGTTGGCTGTGGCTAATTATTTACTTACATCTTAAACAAAATAGTTCAAGTTCACGAGCTTTGATTGACCAGAAATGAAGAGATTTGGATCAAAACTAAACAAAGAGTCATCAGTATTACCATAATGTCATATTGTCTTAGACACTAGTTACTTAAAGCTATTGATTACATGTTGAAGTTTGATTAAAGTGCATTTTCTACCATGAGGGCCTGGACTATTGTACCTCCAACCGAGGGATTTAAATGGATCAAAACCTCCTAGAAAGAGACACTTCATCTGAAAAGTTTCTACTTTTAACTGGATTAGTCATTTTAATTTCCTTTGACACAGTGTGCCAGGAGCAAATCCTGCAAATCCCATAACCCAACTAGACTGATCATTTAAAGAGCCAAAAGGAATGACATTTATGTAAGGACCTGACACTTTAAAGGACTTTTTCCAATTGTTTTCTGTGTTTTCTTCTTTCAAATTGTGCCTTAATGACAGAAACATGTAATATACTGCTGTACTTAAACGTCATTAGATATGCAAAGTATGCACAAGTTGTTAGTCCAGGTGAAAACATTTATTCTAAATTCATTTTTCTAAGTATATGTTTTCTTTTTTTTTTGTTTGTTTCCACACATGTAGAAGGGCAACCAGCCTTATTTTTTATTAGAAGAATTTAATGTGTTGTTTGTGTATCTTGAGGCAAAAACCTCACCATGCTGCAGCTAATGCCATAAGATAAGGTTCATTACCCACCATTAGTATTTGCCTAAAAATGTGAGTGAGGTGTTGACTAAAAATAGTACAATGATCGCTACTTGCTGCAGAATTAACCTAAGGAGCTGTGCAAGTGCCTGAAAATAAAAATACTATGATACATATTCCAGTTGAGTCTGGAAAAACAGGTACACTGTCACAGCCACTCTACCATAAAAATGTTCCAACCCCAAATATAGCTTAAATTTATTTGTGGTTTAATGAAGGATCCGGTGATCACTTTTCCATCTCAAGGAAACCTCTGAGATACTAAAACTTTCTGGAATAAAAACCCACTGAATTTCAGCACTAAAAATCCACTGCAGGAAAACTGTGGAGTCATTATTGGGTTTTAAAAAACCTTTCACATACATGTACACACACACATGTTGTTTTAAATAGGACGTCTCTCATCTTCCTCAGGTCCTAAGCTGTCAGGAGATTCACCTTTCTCTGATGCAAGAGCCCATTTCAGCTTTACTTCAGGAGTTATTTAAAACACACCGGCTGACATTTTTTTACCTCTGCGTGGAAAACTTCTCTGTCTTTGAGCTGTCTTTGAAAGTGTAGAGCTTGGGCTGCAGCTGCAGAAACTGTCAAAAGTATTTGGATATTTTTCCGCTTACTCTGCAGACTTTTTTTTCTCACTGTAGTTGATATAGTTTACTTTACTGTAAGCCACTATAAGTCAGTACACAAGGAACTGTGCTATTCTTGGGTTTAAAGTCAAACAGAGGTAAATTCATAGGGTTGTTTTCTCCTCGGGCACTTTTAATGTTTGAAAATCATTTTATTCCAACCTTTCTGAGTGTGTAACACATATTCAAATGATGTGTATCAGTTTATTCAAATACACACACACACACACTGAAGTTTTCAAGACACCACCTGCAGCACGGCTCCATTAAATGGAAATACTTTCACAGTACATATTCTGTGCATTGTTTTATTATAAACATTTTAATGATCACTGATCTAGCATCTTTTTGAACGTCAGTAATGTTTAAGATAATAATATTAATATTATTAATAATAATAATAATGCTTTACCTCCCCATTCCGCTCGTGGCGACACTGAGCTTTATAGGTTATTCACGAAACTTTTTGAAAACAACGAAGAAGACGAGTAACGGAAGTTAAGCCGGATGTTGTCATGGCACGTCACATGTAAATCATCAAGCTGAAACATTTTATTAGGAGATTAGAACGTAAGTGTGCGCATTTTAAACTTTACTTAAGTATTTAGAGTATGTTGTAAGTACTAGTCAGTAAACTGGGCCATTACTTGATAATCCGGTAACTATAGCAAACTCTTTGTTGCTAATTGTCTGCAGCGCTAACCTGCTGTGGGAACCGCTGCTAGTCGTCTTTAGCTTCATGGTGTTTTTCGTGGTGGTGATTGTTTTTTCATTCGTCTAATCGCTTAAATAAAGTGCTTTAACTTTAATCTTAACTTTGCCTGAAGCCGGTCTGCTTTTTTTAAGCTCTTGTCTTTAAGGTGCGTGTTTTTGTCAGTCAGTCTCGCTGGTGACTGTGGGAGTTTTAATGGTTGGACAAACACTTGTTATATTTTTTTCAGAAAACGTCTTTATTTTGATTCACTGATCTACTGAAATGGAAACAGAAAAGTCAGCTTGAATTTAAACTCAGCTTTTCCAGTTTTTGGAAATACTTGTAAAAATTTGTTTACACTATAGGGTTGTAGATTGATGGAGTTTGATGTGCAAAAAAATTACACTTTTATTATCATAAAATTTGAAAAGTGAAGGGGTCTGAGCTCTTATTAAAGCCACTCAATTAGATTGTGAAAACTTTAAACGCTCCCAGTGTGTCAATCCTTTGTTTTTAAATATGGTTTTACTGCTCATCATATTGCACTGTGCTTGAAAATGAATTTTACGTGTATGGATTACAGGTAGAACTTTAATTCTTTAATTCAGTGATGGTAACACAAAGCACAAAGTATTTTGTTTGAGGATACTCTTCAGCTCTGAGGAATAAACCTGTTTGGATTTAATTTAAAATCCAAATCTTTGTGTTTGGACTACGCTGGTACCAAGAAAGCCCAAATGCTGATTTCTGGGATAAGGAATGCTCTCTGTGAAAAACAGAGATCTTTAGAAGCTACTTAATGCAGTGACAGTTTGTAGTTTAATCATAGGTGCTATACTCTCATACTCTCGTCATGTATTTAAAGCCAATTTGTTTATGTAATTGTGGTAGTTAATCAATATACATTTACCACAAGTTCTGCTTTTTTGCCTCTTTCTTCTTTATCAGTGTTCTTAATTAGTCTTATTGCTTTTCTGCCTTTGCTTTATTTCTATGTATTTTATATTTTTTTTCTTTCTGTGTTTTTGTTTTATTTATCTCTGTTATGTCAAACAAATTTGATTAAAAAATATTATTTTAAAAAAAACAACAAAAAAAAACAAATATATTTTCATATTGTTTTCAGGTTCAAGTATTCTGACTTTGACTACCAGGACCAAAAAAATGAGCACTCAAGTAAGAACCAGCTGACATACATTAGCCTCATTCACATTCAAATAATTCAGAAATTAACTGTAAACTTGTTGTTCCTTTCAGTACAGCATCCTTTTCAAGCAAGAACATGGTGAGTTATGTCATGGGTCACAGGTCTCATGTTGTAACTATGCAAACTTAACAAGTTAACAGAACCTGTACTTGCGCTGTTGACTAAATTTTGTGTTTGTTCTCCCTTCAGCACACGATGATGCCATTTGGACGGCAGCATGGGGTAAAAGTGAGGCAGATGGATCAGAAACTATCGTCACTGGCTCACTGGATGATATGGTGAAAGTCTGGAAATGGTGGGGTTTTTTTCCAGCATTGCTCTTTAAGAGAATAACATTAAAGATGCTATACTGGCAGACTCTTGTAAAGCTGATATTCTTCTGTTTTTTCTCCTGCCTGAATATTGTATTTGATTATCTTTTTATAACTGGACTGTGTTCATCAGGAAGTCCCAGTTAACAGAACTTGACTTGTCTCTGTGTTTATTGAACTGTGGACCAATATTTGAGTTTTCATGAGAAAAAGTATTTCTTGTGCCCGCTGGTACAGCCTGCCTTCTTTAATTTGGAGCCTCCCAGGCACTGTCCCATTGTCCCACACAGAATAGATGAAATTTTAAATACAGTCGTGTGACTATTAACTTGCGATTTTAGGAGGGTTGGGGTGCAGATAGTAAAACTTTACTTTTACCACCTTATTTATCAATTTTAAGCAGAATAGAAATATTTAATAAATGCTTTATTACAGACTAATGGAGCTGTAAATCAGCTTTGGTACATTTAAGTGTTTATTAATGTGTAATATTTGTCAAAAATTGTAATTTCTCCTACAAAGACACATTTACAAGTGTGTTTTACTATGTTGTTATTTATTATCTCTTTATACAGCTGTTTCCCACAGGTATAGCAAACATGGTGAACACATTAATATGCACATGGATACTTAAAACTACATTGTGCTACATGTGTTATAAACCTTTTATTAAATGTAATATACTGATCATAAATATTAATGTGTGTCATTATACAATACGAATCCTCAAATGTCATTATGTCATTATAACACTATAAAAGCATGGCTTACATAATGTTTTATGTTCACAAATCCAGTGAGTATCGTAGTGTTTGTGTTAATTAGTGATTAGCATTAACCTCAGCTTGACTTGACGTGACTAAATAATCTTCATGTTTCACTGATGCAGGTCAGATGAAAAGCTGGAGCTGCAGTGGACTCTGGAGGGCCACCAGCTGGGTGTGGTGTCAGTGGACATCAGTCACAACGGAGCAATTGCTGCCTCCAGCTCCCTTGATGCTCACATCCGTCTCTGGGACCTGGAGTCAGGAAAACAGATCAAGTCCATGGATGCCGGACCAGGTGAAACTGGGCTTTAGCTCATTAAGCATAGTATGGCCCCTAAATTCATGTTTTGACTTTGGAATAAGAGCACAACAAGGGATATTGTCAACCAGTTTGGCATTAAAACAAACCTGCAGGGACGATAGTCTGCCTGGTCTGCTATGTAGCATAGCAAATTGTTTGTTTTTTTGTTTGTTTTTTTTTTAACGCTCACCTTACAAGAACCCCATACACAGAAATGTGTGTGTCACTGTGTATCTTGAACCAAGCTGTACTTCATATAAATGTCACGTCACCTTTCATTAGTGATAGTCCATTTCAGTCAGTGCTTTCTCTGGGTCAGTGGATTAAAGTGGACCCCCTGGTATTTTGGTATGTTTGCATTCTTCTGAAGTGAGGTTGGAGGCAGTCAGATGAGACATGACTTGTGTAACATAATGTACAGGCTTGTAGCTGACATATAGGTACATAAACAAGAAATTATAACTAAGTGGCATGTAGCCTTATTCAGTTTGTTTGCTATATATTATATATTAGTATATGGGAAAAGTTCCATCCTCCTCCTGTCTTTATTCTCTCCTCTAGTTGATGCATGGACAGTTGCCTTCTCCCCAGACTCTAAATACATCGCCACAGGAAGCCATCTTGGCAAGGTCAACATTTTTGGTGTGGAAAGTGGAAAGAAGGAATATTCACTGGACACTCGAGGGAAATTTATCCTCAGCATAGCTTATGTAAGTAACCATGAAGTGTTATTTTGGCCTGATGGATGGTGCTGAGACCTCACTGACTAGGTTTCACAATAACTCATTTTGTGTTTTTTTTTTCTCCTGATTCAACTCATCCTTTTTGTATTTTAACGTTAACAGGTCCTTTAAAGTCCTTTACAGTCCGACCCAGACGTTGTTTTCAAAAGCTAATCTCATGTCTCTACTTTGGTAATTGGCACTGTACTCAGTTACTTTATAGGTTTCAATCTGATTTGTCCTCCAGAGCCCTGATGGAAAATATTTGGCCAGTGGAGCTATCGATGGAATTATCAACATATTTGACATCGCCACTGGAAAACTACTCCACACGCTGGAAGGTGCAATTTTTTGTTCTAGTACTAAAAATAGCAATGATTTTCATCTGCAGTTATTCCACTTTCTTATTGAATAGCTAAAGCAGTGAATGTATTAAACATTAGATGATAGTGAGCATGGACATTAGCCTTTTTTAGAGGCCAAGATGTTTTCAGATTCCATATTTTGTTCAAGTAATAGCTGAAAACTCAAGGACAATGGATAACAATGTAAAACTGAAAAAAAGCAAATTGACTGATCTTTTTAGCACTAGATGGGTCTGTCAGACATGAGTGAATAGTGTAACAGGAAATTTGCCTTTAACACACACAAACTGGTAGTTTTATTGTTTTGGATGAAAAACTGCCCACAGAGTATTTTTTATGTTGCTAAACAACCATGTTACATCTGTTTAAACTGCAGAGAGGCAGCCACCAGTCACGTGTGTGTCACAAGACTGTAACTGCATCTCATTTCTGTCTGCAGGTCATGCCATGCCCATCAGATCCCTCACCTTCTCCCCAGACTCCCAGCTCTTGGTCACAGCATCAGACGATGGCTACATTAAAATATATGACGTGTGAGTCAAGCCAGCAGCTTGTTTGTTTTCGCCAGTTCTGATTCTTTAGTTAAGATATAACTTTATTTATACAGAAGACATTTTTAGGCCAAGGATAACAGAAAATACACAAGTGTTATGGTTAAAAATTAAAAGCGGAGAAATGCACAGTATGAAAGAAAAAAGGGTAGAAACATTTTCTTTGCTGTAACAAATGTCCTGGTGTTGTTTTGCAGGCAACATGCCAACCTGGCCGGTACCCTGAGTGGACATGGATCCTGGGTTCTTAATGTTGCCTTCTCCCCAGATGACACCCACTTTGTCTCTAGGTACAACATTTTTTGCTTCATATTGTTTGAAAATTGCTGCAAACATTAGGTTGAATTTCTGATGCTGTTGTATTTCTGCAACATTACAATTAGGTTTTAAAGCTGGGTAATTTAGTGACTGTCATCTAAATACATAGGTATTACTTATAATGGCACTGTAATGTACATAGAACACAAAATAAGTATATTAGTAGTAGCGCTTTTTGGCCATTGTGCAACTATTGTTTTTCAGACAGTTTCCAGCTCATAGTGCCAAGATAAACTGAGCAGGTCAGCCCAACAACACAGAGTTTGATTCTAAGAACTGCAAAATGTGTACAATGTCCTCTCTGCTCTTCTGCCTTCAGCTCGTCTGACAAGAGTGTGAAGGTGTGGGACGCCGGCTCCAGAGCATGTATCAACACTTTCTTCGACCATCAAGACCAGGTGACGAATCCAACACCACATCTCTTCACTGAGTGCTTTTTATAATCAGATTTATTATTAGAAAATCCAGCTGCAGTAGATGCAAATGTATCAAATCAGTATGGCCAATGTCATGGAATGGCCCCTCACATAACCCTTCTGATGTTTAGCTTAGGCAAAACCAATCATCCCAGCTGTCATTAGATCTTTGGCTGCGCAGTTTGATCTGGTCTCTAACTAAGCCTGTCTGAAATGGCACAGCTCCTCAGAGAGGTCAGATGCAGTTGAGTCTGCCATGTTAGATTTGTTTTTCATCACTCTATGACTTACAAAACCAGAAAATCTACAGGGACAATTTTCAGCCAATTAATTTTTCAAGCTTTGCTTTGTTCTTCTATTTCAAACTTTTTTTTTCAGGCTTGTCTGTTTCATTTCTGATAAAAAGGAGAACAGCTTTGTTGCACATTTGGGTTTTTGTAAAAATCATTCTTGACAACTCCACTTTTAACTTGGGTGCCTGTTCTATTTGTCCATGTCTGCTGCCTTACGCAGCCTTTGAAAGGAGTTTTGTTGTCAGTCATTTTAGTCTGATTTTTTTTATTTTCTTTTTTTTGGCTTTGGTGATGTGAAATGAACATCATAACCTAATTTAATAATAAGCTCATGTCGTGCTGCTGTTGTCCTCAGGTGTGGAGTGTTCAGTACAACAGCACTGGGTCCAAGATCATTTCAGCTGGAGACGACCGTGCCATCCACATCTACGACTGTCCCATGTGATGAAGGACATCCAGCACAAGCTACAGGATGAGACTCTGGCAGGTTTACTCTAATCATGGAGCTGAAGTTGGTGAATTGGGGAGAGGATGGGGTGGGATTTAAGCTGTAAATGTCATGGATTTTGCACTGACCAACTATGGTCAAATAAAAGGGTTTGTTTTTTTTAATTTCTTGTTGCATCTTTGGAGTTTATGGCTAAAAATGTTTGAAAAACCTGTTCATGTCATTCATCGAGACAGCTTTAAGTCACTCATTTTAACAACTCTACTGCCTTGTCGGTTTTGTGGCTCCATAGTTTGGCAACATTGTTTTGGTCTCTGGTGATTTTGAACAGTATTTTTCAGTTTTCTGATTTTGCCCACAATTCTAACATTGGATGATCAGGTACATCATTAGTTTAACTTATTTTCCTGCTCACACGTGTCTTTGTGGTTTGTTTTACTAGTTAAGTACAGAGGGAGGTTTCAGTAGCACTGCTCCCTCCAGTGGTGCAGTAGGTGCACTACATCCTCATAATGTAGTAACGACATCAGTACATTTCTTTTTAAAAAGACATCCTTTATAATGTACAGGTCATAATAGTAGTTACCAACCACTCCAGTGATTCACAATTATTTATTACTTTTTGTCAAATGTGTACAACACCTCAAACTGTTTGGGATTGAAGTCAAGTATGCAAAGAGCCAGCAGACTAATCAAAGCAGAGATCTCACTTGGAGATCCCGTGTTTGCGCAGTCGACTTCAGTCCCACGTCTGGCTTACAGTAATAACAGGGGTGTAAAGGACAGATGAACAATCTAATTCCAAGTTGGAAACTGACAGACATTAACGGTGAGTATAGGCAATTTGTGGGGACTGTTAAACATTGTTAATAGAGAATATGACTGACCTTGTACTTTAATTCTCCTTTCTCAAACTGTGGAAGTTATATTGAGTCGATCATTCTTCACTAAAACACTGTTGTACAAACTGAACAGTGCAAACACTAAAACAGGTTCATAAGACGAAGGGCAAAGAGTATTTTCTGACAGTCAGTTAAATCTAAACATGGCTGGATGTATGTGCTGCTCCAGCTGGAAGCCTATAAATTGCATGACAGTAGGCTTGTTTTAATACCTTACAGTCATCCATAGAAAAACTTTAGAGGTTAGTTTGTGCATGCTGCTGTGTGTTACTGTGGCCGTAACCAAACGGCGGTTAAGGTTTCTGTCATGTGACCAACTGATCCCCAGTTATCAGAACAGTATAAAATGCACAGAATACAAGAGATTTATAAAGAGTAGGAGCTGGCAGTGAAGAAAGTCCTGGACTCCAAGCTCTTATATATGGTCCTAGGGCTGTTTTGTTTACACATCTTATGCTACATCATCTTCTCTGTCACCAAACTCCACTGTGGTTTGTACAGGCAGGTTACACAGACAAAAAGTAGCAGAAATACCTCCCTGATTGGCCCTTACAACACATCCATACATACAGTGGATTTCAGCCTAAAATATGCACCACTGATTTTCCAAATGGCTCGAAAATAAATCATAACACAGGTCTACACACATTACAGAAACTAAAGATCACAAAGACCTTTATCCTAAACAAAAGTGAGATTCTTGGCAGATGTTTCAAGCCCCTGCACTAAATCTTTGTTTTAATAGAATGTGCTCATATCAAACAGTATATCTGCAGTTTGTGCTCATTAAGGCAGACACAAAACATTTCTGTCTTCAGATTTTGGCAAATTGAAAACACAGACTAACCTCACAGTTTAGTTCTTATGTTAAAATGTATACTGTAACTCCATTTTAAAACTGAACCCAAATAAAAAAAAATTATGTTCACAGGTTTAGGACACTGCATGCACAGTAAAAAATATAAAAACTGACTTCCCATCCACCTTCATCATAAAAATACTGAATCATTCTGAATACTGGACAGTGATTAAAAAAAGTTAATGAGTTGTCTTTTTAAAAAGTAACTTACTTAAACTGACCCGTTGAAAATTAAAAGTTTTTTTTGTTTGTTTGTTTTAAGATTACGTTTAGTTTTATCATAATGTTGTAAATAGCTTTCTCATTTATCCAAACAGTCTTAACTTCCAAGTACAACTAAAGACACTCGTTCTTACTCTGCTGAATCATCATACCTGCATTAAATCAACAGTCTGAAAGGCTTGTGGCAGCAGCTACACAGCAGAGCAGTTATCTCGAAACTAGAGACAGATCTGGGTCATTTGTTGAGGTGAAGCCTGGTACAAGGCTGTCCTGTGCTGTCACCAGTGCCTGGACTCTATCAGGTCAGCTCGCAGACTCAGTCTCTTCAAAGTTTCATATCCCACCACAATGAGCACTGACGTCGGCAAGGAGGAAATGACGCGGGCCGACAGCCCCTTGGTCATCCCCCAGATGCCCTCCTCTGCCAGCAGCTGCTTGAATGTCTCAATAACAGACGATCGTCCCTCTACCTTCAACGGACAGGGAAGTGTCAAGTCATCTTCACTGTTTACCAATCATTTCTGGTGACATTCAAAGATCATTTGAAAATTTTAAAAGGCAAAATCTCACTGCAAAATCCATTTTAATTTAACTGAGCTAGTAGCTTTAGTTTTGGTAAATTCATTAATCATTTAATGGCAAACATGAACTTTAAGATTCACACCAGAAAACCTGCCTATTAAAAAAAAAAAAAAAAAAGATGTGTCTTGTCTCCTAGAACTAGAACTAATCATTTCAGCCTGGAGGTGGATTTCCAAAGCTCACCTGTACTCTTGCTCGTACAACATCCATGGGGTTGGTGATAGTGGAGGCGGTTGCTGCTGCCATTGGACCTGCCAAAGCCTGCAGAATCAGGTGGGGGCACTGACTTGGTGCTAACAAGGAGAGCTGCTCTGGAAATACAAAAGATAAAACAATTAGAGACCAATGTAACTACTTTAACACTAGGTTTCTATTCTTATATTAGACTTTGCTGAAGCAGATTTTTTTTCCATAAATAATATTTTATCTTTATATAATCAAGGTGTTGGGTTACCTGCATAAAAATGATAAAAAGGCCACCACAGTGCACTGTTTGGTATGTATGTGAGTAGCGATGCCACGTAGCCCCTGTAAAATCCCCTGAATCCATCAGTTGCAAATATCTGCACTGTAATTTCCCGTGTTTGCCCATAAGTCAGTCTGCTTTTACTTGCTGTGAGTACCATTTTGGTTTTGGCCTTGAAGCGAGTTACATGTTCTCCCTGTCCTTGCATCATCAAGTGCTGGGACACCACATCTATAGGCACAGTGATGGTCTGGGCAACCAAGGATGCAGCCCCTCCTGCCACCACTGACTTCACTGTGTTACTGGGTGAGTACTGGGACACGTACTTGCGCACCAGTTCATAAGTGGTGATATACGCCTGTCCAGAGACCAGGGTGAACGTATTGATCATGAAGCCACGGTAAAGGCCCCACACACCCTCTGCTCGCACAATCTTGAAGAAAGCGTCGAAGGTGCCAGAGTACAGGGCCTTTCCTTTCTGTACCTGGAGTCGAGTGCGGATGAGGCTGGCTGGGTAAACAGTGGCCCTGGTGGTCAAAGTCATGAACACACCCAGAGAGTAAAACTTCCTCTTGTCCAGGTCCTCCCATTCGATAATCTGGATCGCACCTTTCTGCTGCATGGTGCTGGGCAGGACAATGCCCCTAAAGCCACATATCTGCAGACATCAACCTTTGGACTGTCATCACACCTGTAACACACAGCATTCAGCTGATTCAGTGATTAAATGTCTCTGTTATTTCAGTTTATTTTGGAGCAGAATTGGCAAACTCTCCAATTTCAGTATCTTAAATATTAGACTACTGTGTTTGCAACCTATGATCTGCCAAAGTTGGTTACCAAGTAGTGACTGTTTTAGTTCATAAAAGAGAAAATATTTGAAAAAGGCTTTTTGATGTGTTTGCTACAGACGCTGTTTACTTCTTTTCACTTAAAAATGCAAACAGAGCGTCTCCTTCAACATGTAGAGTGCAGGTTAGAGCATGAACTTTACTGGGCTTTCTGTTTTATCTGCAAAACACATCAGAGGTCCATGAAGGAGAGTGCAGGTATTTAGCCACAGAACTAGCACAGACATCTACTCACGTTCATGACACAGGAAGAACCGACAACTTCTGTGCAGCTGGTTTTTACAGCAGTAAAGGCCTGAGTTCTCGACAGCAGCACAAAAAACTGGTTTGTCATTATTAACCACACATCTCCTATCACGCCCAGTTGCACAACACTGCCATGCCAAAGTCTAGTCAGCCCGTGTGTTTTACTGAGAAAGAAAAAGGTTAAACACGTGCAAATGGCACAGGGTTGGCTGCTCGCGCTGTTAGCCTTAGCTAACAACATGTGTGCTGCATTTGAGTGCACGCAAATAAACGGGAGATTTAACGTCAACACGCCAGTTACACCAACCTGTTAAAGGACCAAGTAGCTCAGCTTCACCGCTGCTTGGTTAACTCCGTACGACCTGCTCTGCCACAAGGTGGGTCGTGTCTTCCGTCCATTACGGCTGAGAGCAAATATCGTCAAAGGTGAAAGGTCACAGGCCGAGAAGGTGTCAGCGCATCGTAGCAGACAGTCATCGTCACAACAGACTCTCCCAAGATTTCCAAAAATGTGCTCAGACTCTGAAATACTTTGGTTTTCCTGTTGATATCAGCTTTGTTTACTTTGCCACCGTTTATTTAAGCTGATAGCGATGATGCATTCATGGACTGGTGCAAACGTAGTAATTGTAAACAACAATGCTCATTGCGTGATATTAAAACATTTAAATTAAAGAATAGATTTTTATTGGGACTGCTAGCAGTTTTGGCAACTTGTCAAAATACTCGTAATACAGTAATGTAGTCTATTAGTAAGTATAAAATGTTAATTTATAAAGTAATAATGGAGGACTAAAGTTATAGTTAAATCCTTGCACTGCTGTTGCACTAGTTCACAAACTGTATATGTATTGTACATATTTTTTTTCTACTGTTTTTTAATTTCAATTTTGTTATTGCTTTTGGTTTTTATTTTTTAAACCTCATATGTTCCTTTAAAAATATATATATATTATAATTCTTGTATACTGCGATGTACTGCGTCACCTGTCCAGGGTGTACCCCTGCCTTCCACCCAAAGAGAGCTGGGATAGGCAGGTCCCCGTGACCCTAATTAGGAATAAGCGGGTATAGATATAAAATGAATGAATGAATAATTCTTGTAGAGAGCTTAGTGAACCGGAGTCAAATTCCTTGTTTGTGTGCACAGTTAAACTGATTCTGACTCTGATTCTACAAGTGTAGCAAAAGGTATAGTATTTCCCTCTCAATTGTTGCAAAGTAGAGTATAGTAGAAAAAATACTCAATAATAATAGTTTATTACTTCTATTTACAATAAGGAAAACCGTCATATTTTATAACATCTTAATATTTTGTATGCGTCAGCATTAATTTGTGACACAAATACAATATTTTTATAATATAAAGTAAGGTATTAAGTAGCATAAGATTAAAGTACCTGAAAAATGTGAGCTGATAAGCTACCATAGTGCAATACTGCAGTAAATGTACTACTTTATACCGCTGCCACGGTATATTGATAAGGTGTTTTATATGTTTTTTTGTGTTTTATTTTTATTTTGTAATGGTGAGTGGGCGTGGCTGTAGAGCTCTGTGATCTGATTGGTTGGCGCAGTGTGGCCCGTGTATTCGTGAGGACGGGTCGTGTTGATTTCATAAGTCATCATGGCGTTCTCGTCCACAGTCAAAGGTAAAGACACGTCCTTTGCTAGCTTCATATAACAAGTCGTCACAGATCAGCAGGTTACCGATACTGAATGGAATCGATTAAAGCGACTTTTAATATGAGAACGACTCTCGTTTGCTTCAGTTAGCGTTAGTCTACCGGCGTTAGCCACGTTAGCTAGCCCTTCGTTAGCTAGATTTTAATGCTGCAACTGACGTTAAGCTAAGCTAATACGACAGGCTAGAGGAGTATTTGCTCCACTCATGATGTTACAGCTGTATCGTACTTTGTGCTGAGAGGTTACCTGACCTTTGCTGTTTGTTGTCTCATCGAGCCAAGCGGGTGTGTGCTTCATGATAAGGACCACTGTTAGCAGCTCGGACCTTGGCTAGCTTTGTAGCCTCCTCGGATGCAGCGGTGAAATTCACGCTATATAGGAATGTTTGTAAACTGCATTCACATCAACACTGTTTGATTCAATCAGATTTCACTAGTTGTCTGTGTTTTCGGGCATCTTACCCGCTGTTTTATCGCTAAAACGGGTTTATTTCTATGGGATCTCACTAGTGTTCAACGCAGTACCGTATGTTTTCCATTCTGCCTGTTTTAAATTAGCCCATGGCCTGGTTTTGCATACAGTTATTTAAAAGAAGTGAGCACACTGTCTGACTAAAGCTCGTCAGTAAGATCAGGCACATTGGAAGTTATGTAAAAAAGAAACGTGCTGATGATCTACAAGCAGCTCCTGAATTCCTGAGCAGCTCCTTTTTATCTAATCCTTCAGACTTCCACCATGCAGTCAAGTCCTTATATCAGTATTTGGCTGTTAAAAGCTTCTGTTTCAAGCTGTTAATGCTTTTGCTGTACAGCCCAACTAATAGTGAATGTGTTTAGAGTAAATACTGCAGATGAAGAAAGAGAAAGGAAACCTTGAGCAAACCACTTACGTCTTTGTTATCAGATGTGTTGGAATTGGGCTAGACCAGTTTCATGATGTTTGTGCTTGTTTTTTTTTTTTTTTTTTAACGTGTGTGAGGGCCTTGACTTTTTTCTCTGCATTGCCTTGTGGTTGATTGCAAGGTTTCAATTGCGTGGTTGTTCATGAGTGCATTCTTCCTTCTCTAATTTATTCAGTAAATACACGTTTAGGATTTGAGGAATGAAAAACAACAGAGCATGTTTTATAATGAGTACAGTATTTTTGGGTTCGGCCAGTGCAACTGTAGGCTTCTTGTGGACTAAAGTATAACTTTCTAAGCAAGTAACCTGAGAGTTACCACGTGATTTCATGTTGAGAGACCACTAATGCCAAGGCTCAAAAGATTACTCTATCCATTGCTTCCTTTGCTTAGTTTTAGATAAAGGCCTAAAGGACAATTTCATCAGCATTTTTGAAAAGCTACTTCCAGCTTTCCATCCAAAGCTGCCACTCTATGATAAACCTTTACAAGGGGATGCTGTTTGTGAGACCAACTCAGCTACTAATAACCACTAATACTGTATGGTATGTAATAATCCAATTGTAAGGATGAAATGTATAAAGATTACAGAAAAATGCAGGCCTCCTGCCAGTTTCTTAGGGGTGGCTTAAGCCTTGTCCTGGGCTGAACTGTCTTCTTTTCAGGAGATCCCCACTGGCTCAGTCTCAGTAACATAAGTGACTATTTCTATACACCACTAGCTCTCAGACCAAAAAGCAGATTTGAGTTGATAGTGACTTGACTTATTGGAGTGGGGGTTTTTATGATTTTTTTGTTTTGCCTCTGCAGAGCACCCATATAACCATCTGACTGACACTCTGGACAATGGCAGAATCAAGTTCTTCAATCCACAGAAATTAAATGATCCAAGATACGGTGAGTTCAGGCCATCTGACTACAAAAAGGGACATGGATATTAACAAGATTTCTTGAATTCAGTCTTCTCAGACCCTTTGAGCATTTATTTTTTTCTGATCTGCAACATGTCTTTTTAACCATCTGGACACTGTATAGCAGAATTTTTTTATGTTGTGCTATACACTGTGATATTTGTTTACCAGTGGTGTGTGCCTGGATAAGAGCGTAAATATGTACAGGAGAAAAATCTCAAAAAGGTACTTCTTGACTTAACCTTTAAACCCGTAATTGTACATATGGAAGTGAATGTGACAATAATACTAAAGGCATTTCACACTCGATGGATCTTAAACCTACATGTTATCAGAATAGAGAGGACCTTGGGAGGCTCTAGACTCAACCAGTTCCAACCAGCTCCCCCATACACATATAAAACTCAGGGTATTGGATAAGACAATACCTCATGTCACAAATGCCCTGTGGTTTTCTTTTTTGATGAACCACAATGTTCCTTAAACTGTGACACATATGAAACACAAAAAATCGGTATCTTAACTCACTGGCAGCAAAGAGTTACATTAAAGCATCTCTGACACATCCATGATTTGTGAATTTCTACCACAACTTGTTTAAAACATTACAGTCTTAAATTTACTTATAGTTTACTGAGTGGAAATGAAATGTCACCACCTCATTTTGTTTGCTCTGTATAGACAAGCTGCCCCTGTCCATCCGTGTCTTACTTGAGGCAGCCATACGCAAGTGTGATGGCCTTTACACAAAAAAAGAAGACATACAGAGCATCTTGGACTGGCAGGAGCAGCAGAATAAAGCTGAGGTCCCATTCTCTCCAGCACGAGTCCTTCTCCAGGACTTCACGTGAGTTTCACAGGGTTTATTTACATCAGTACCCCTGTCCTGTATGATAAAAAACATTACTGAGAAGCAAAAATATCACTGATCCATTCTGTCTTAAATGTTTTGTGGCAGCACATGGAAGATCCCTGAAAAACATGTCCCCTTTGACAAGTTTATGGGTTAATGACAAAGCAGCTAATTCCCTTGATAATGCAGAGAAGCAAATTATAGAAATGGACTTACTAGATCTGCCATTATAGTTTTTCTTTGTAATGATTGTTGACTTTAATTATTATTCATCTTTCTACTTTAATTATTATTCATCTTTCTACAGTGGTATTCCAGCCATGGTGGACCTTGCAGCCATGAGAGATGCTGTGGCCAAACATGGTGTGGACCCCAGCCTGGTTAACCCTAGATGCCCCACAGACCTCATTGTAGACCACTCATTACAGATTGATTATAGTAAATGGTGAGTTTACATTCATATTTTCCTTTCCTTTATCTACATATTTTACCAGTAAATGAAAGTGAGAACATACAGTTAATAGATAGACCCAGGTTCACATTTCACCTTGTAAATGCCATTTGTTTTTCTTGCTGTTTGTTCAGTGCCATACAGAATGCTCCAAACCCCGGTGGAGGGGACATCCCAAACCAGAGTCAGGGTTCCTCTCGTTCCACACCGTCCAGGCCTCTGTCCAGAGGAGGCTCACAATGTGGGAGCCAGCGGGGCTCCTGTAGTAAACCTGCCTGCAGTGAACCTTCAGCCTCAACGGGGCAACCATCAGTCTCTGTCCAGCAGATAGAGAACACACCTCTCCTCTGCCCTTTCCACCTGAAGCCTGTGTTTGAGTGAGTTTTGGAAATAGAGCCGCTGATGTATGAGAGTTAATTTCTCCACAAAACATAAATTAGGGGGGCGGGTGGGTGTATGTCTACTGTTCTGAATTTGCTTTGGTTGCTCATTAGTTTGTTCTTCTAAATCTGTAAAATCTAAAATGCAGATTGACAAATGGCACATAATTCCCATTCTGCATATTTACTCTTAATTTTGTTTCTGCAGAACTGAAACAGCTCTTAAGAATCAGGAAATGGAACTGATCAGAAACAAAGAGCGGCTTCAGTTCTTTAAGGTACAGCACAGAGCAAACCATACAGCTAACAACAAAATAAAACATTACATTATGGGTTATTTAAATATTTCAGATGTTTATGAAAGGACCTTTACATCTGTGTGCTTTATAACAGTAAAATAGATTTATAAATCAAAGCTGTAGAAAACTCTTATCCAGTGTAACTGCAAATGCAGGTTTATGCCAGGTCAGTGTTTTTTCTAACTGTTTCCATTTTCTTATCTGTCTTCCAAATAGTGGTGTTCAAAAGCATTTAAAAATGTGAATGTGGTTCCTCCGGACTTTGGTGCAGTCCATCAGGTGAATCTGGAGTATCTGTCCAGAGTGGTCCAGCTTAATGAAGGTTTCATCTACCCTGACAGTGTAGTGGGAACTGACTCTCACACAACCATGGTCAATGGACTGGGCATCCTGGGCTGGGGTAAATCATTCTGCTTACCATTTTTGTTGAAACCCTTGTCAAGAAGGCAAGTTGCCATGTTTGGAGGGTTCTTCTGAGTGGTGATGAGAGGAAATAGAAAAAAAAAAAAGAAAAGATAAAAGCTAAACAGACCTCATCCTAAAAACAAACAAACTGTGAGAGGGTTCTGCATCCTAATTCTAACAACCTTCTCATTGTGTGCATGCACTTAACTGATCAGGGAGTACCATAAGATGTAAAACGCTTTCTTTAGAGATTCTGGTTCATGTTGACATTTTGACTGCATCACATAATTTCTGCATATTTGTTATTTGCCCCCTGTTCTACCGCATCTCAAAGGTATTGTGTTGGCCACTTAGGTGAACTGATCACATTGTCAGTTTCATTAAACCACTATGAAACAATTGCTATGTGACATATTATGCTGCAAGTGGCAGTAGTCACTTTGCTTCCACACGATTAGCTGGTTGGATAAATGCAGGTTTAACTCAAACTATTTATGAAGTGTTGTGTGCATTTAAAAAAAATACTTTTAAGAGGCTCTAGGCCTCTAACTTATTGCTCTTTCATTCACCAGGTGTTGGGGGAATCGAGTCAGAAGCTGTGATGCTGGGCCAGCCAGTGTCGCTGACACTTCCTCAAGTAGTGGGCTGCAAACTGGTGGGCTCCATCAACCCCCTAAGCACATCCATAGACATCGTCCTTGGCATCACAAAGGTAACACTGCTCTGTTTAGCTATTAAGAATGTGTTAATGGTATACAATGGTATGGAAGGCTTTGTAGTGCAGAAGGCAAAAAATCAAGAGTGAGTTGTAGCATCTATAAATGTCTTCTTAAAATCTAAAAGTGTATAATTATTTAATTTAATTTTCTAGCACTTGCGGCAGGCTGGGATTGCAGGAAAGTTTGTAGAGTTTTTTGGACCTGGTGTGTCCCAGCTGTCAGCTGCCGACAGAACCACCATCGCCAACATGTGCCCAGAATACAACGCTACTGTCAGTTTCTTCCCTGTCGACCAAGTTACACTCAAGCACTTTAAAACAATTAGTGAGTCCGTTTTTCTTTGTACTACAAAACAGTGTGTGTTGGGTTATTTATTTATTTATTTCACCATTTACTGGTTTCTGCCATCTTAAATAGTAGTTTTGTAACTCAATAAGACACCATCAATATGTAATTATCAGATTCAAGAATGTAACTGGCCCCAATTTTCATTCTAGATTTTAGCCAGGAAAAACTTGAATTATTGGAGTCCTACATGAAGGCTATAAAACTTTTCCAAAGCTATGAAGACCCCTCAGAAGACCCCCACTATTCTGAGGTAATCTTTTTTACTTCTTGAGTCTGAGGTAATAATATTTCTGAGCCTCTGGAATATTTATTTGCAATTATGAATTGCCAAAAGGAAAAGTTGTTTTCTTAATAGGATGTTTTTGCTCTTTGGTCTGATGAAGAGTAGAAAAAAAAGATAGTGTCTCAACAGTCCTTGTATGTTTTTCTCTAGAAAAAAAACAATTTCTCTTAATTGTTGTGTATTTTCAGAGATAATAGCAATAGCTGTTGCAGTAATGTTTTTCATTGCTGTGATTTTTGCAAAACTTAGCCAAGAAGTGCGTAAATAAAACTCTTGATCATTGTGCAGGTGATAGAGATCAACCTGAGTTCCATGGTGTCCTATGTGAGCGGGCCAAAGAGGCCTCAGGACAGAGTGGCAGTCAGCAGTATGAAAGAAGACTTTCAGAGTTGTCTTGATGAGAAGGTAATATACAAAACACAATAGTGGTCTTTATTCTGCTAATCCCCAGACTAATATGTTTGTGTCAGATATAAAGGTTCAGGGTTACGATGATTTTAGGGATGCATTGGGGACCTCTTTTTGTAACCGAGTAGAAGATTATTAATTTTGTTTGGGGTCCCTGCAGGTGGGTTTTAAAGGCTTCCACATCTCCAAAGAGAAGCAGGAGACCCGGGTTCCTTTCCTGCACTGTGGTCAGGAGTACAAGCTGGCCCACGGCTCGGTGGTCATTGCTGCTGTTATCAGCTGCACTAACAACTGCAACCCGTCTGTCATGCTGACTGCAGGTAAAGGACTGAGTCACAAAAGGACAGTGATCAGATTTCCTGTATAAACATTACCTCATTGTGGATACAACATTTATGATGTGATTGTTTTGTTGAGATTGCTGATGTGTGTTTGACAGTCTAGTCATGAAATCCCATCCCACATTTTAAATGCATCACATCCAGTATCTTCTGTTATTAACAAAAACCAAATATGCTGCTTTGTGAACTCTTGTTCCCCTCTATGGCTGCTTGTCTTCTTCTTCAGGTCTATTGGCCAAAAAGGCTGTGGAGGCAGGGCTTGTTGTCAAGCCTTACATCCGGACCAGCCTGGCTCCTGGAAGTGGCATGGTCACTCACTACCTCAATACCAGTGGAGTCCTGCCTTACTTCAGCCAGCTGGGGTGAGCATGTGCTGATAACACACACAAATACAGAGAGCAAGGCAACAACATAAACCTGCATTTGGAGTTACACTGCATGAAAGCTTTCTATAGTACATATAATATGTGACAGCAGTCTGTTTTCAGAAAGCTAAATATGTTAATTGTCCCATGTGTTAAAAAGTATTTGTCTGTAAATGTGGTGTCCTAAGAAAAGGAAGTCTGAGTACTTAATTCTTTTGCACAACTGTTTTCCTTTACCTCAGGTTTGAAGTTATTGGTTATGGCTGTGCCACCTGTGTAGGAAACACAGCACCGTTACCAGAAGCTGTCGTGGATGCAATCAAACAGGTAATGTCTTCATAATCTTAGATGCTGCTGTTTTTTGATGTCATGATGAAGTTTATAGTTCACAACAATCAAATCCTGACAATAACTTTTGTTTTAGGGGGAACTGGTAGCCTGTGGTGTGTTATCTGGCAACCGGCACTTTGAAGGTCGTCTCTGTGAATGTGTGCGTGCCAACTACCTGGCCTCCCCTCCCCTGGTGGTGGCTTATGCTATTGCTGGCACTGTGGGAATCGACTTTGAGAAAGAGCCTTTAGGTAAAGACGGCTCTGGGCAGGAGCTCTCTTGAGTTTCTCCAGTTAAACCAGGGGTTCATTATGGGATTTTAGGAATTTGGCTGATTACAGAAAGAGACTGGGCCTGTAATGAATCAGTGTCCTGTTCAGACATGTCAGTCATAAAATAGGTCAGAAAGGGAGCTAGGTGGGTTAGTGGCAGTTTTAGGTCTAAACTACCATGTTATATGGCAGCAGTACGCTTGTTAACTAATTATGAATAAAACTGGAGTGAACAGAAGTTAAACTAAAAGTAGCATTAGTGAGCATTTCTACTTAAAGAGCAAGACATGAAAATATTCAATATTCTTGAGTAGATGTTTAGGGAAAGGAGCTGTGTTTCATTATCTGATGTGTTGGTATGGTGTTAACTTTCGGCTTGTTGTTTTGAGCAGGTGTGACAGCGGTGGGGAAGGAAGTGTACCTACATGATATCTGGCCGTCCAGGGAGGAGATCCAACAGATTGAGGAGGACACAGTCATCTCCTCTGTCTTTAAGGATCTTGGAGAAAGGATGGAGGTGAGGGGGTGATCTTCACTGGCTGTCTCTCTCTATTTGTTGTTTCTTTTATGGCTATCTGTCCTGTGCTTTACTGAAGTCGAGTGTTGTGTTCTTTTCCAGAAAGGGAACACATTTTGGAATAACATTGAATGTCCAGATTCTGTACTTTTCCCCTGGGATCAGAAGTCCACATATATCCGTTCACCGTCTTTCTTCAGCAAATTGGTAAGTTTACGCTGACCAGGAAAGGACTCTTGGTTTCCTGTATTTACTGCTGCTGTTGTTACGAGTACCCCGGTAAAAAAAAAAAGAAAAAACAACAAAAAAAATTCCTCTGCTTGTTTTCTTCCAGAGTAAAGAAGTTCCTCCTCCTCAGTCGATAGAAAATGCTCATGCCTTACTGTTCCTCGGGGACAAAGTGACCACAGACCACATTTCACCAGCAGGCAGCATTGCCAGAGTCAGCGCAGCTGCCAAGTATCTGCTGAGCAAACGGTTGGTTTCCCACCCAGACACCATTGAGACTGGTTTTATTTCTCTCACCGATGCCACTCAGAGCAAGATGTGAAAGTTCATACTGATTAACCAGAGGACATGCATTATTTACGTGTGTATTATGTACATCACATTTTGTTAGAACAACTCAATAGAATTACTATGTAAAGCAAAATTAAACAAAAAGTTGTGTTATTGACAAAAGTGAGATAGTGTTAACTGCAAGTCCCTTTCCCATTTCCAGTGTCAGTTTCATTTATCACAGTACAAATCGAGCTGTATTTACATGACACTGAATTTTCCCCCTCAGCCTGACACCGCGGGAGTTTAACTCATATGGTGCCCGCAGAGGGAACGATGCAGTGATGACCAGAGGCACGTTTGCCAGTATAAAGCTCCAAAATCGATTCATCGGCAAACCAGGCCCCAAGACTTTGCACATTCCTTCAGGCCAGACAGTGAGTGGAACGCTTTTTCACTCATTGGAGTGTACAAGCCGGCTGTTACCGTGGTCAGGCTCAGACCAGACTAGCTGGTTTGTTTGTTGAACCTTGTACGACCTGCTGCTGATTACATGTCCTCTTCCTGTTTCTCTGGTAGCTGGATGTCTTCGAGGCAGCTGAACGCTATCAGAGAGAAGGCATTAACCTCATTATCCTGGCAGGCAAAGACTATGGCTCTGGAAACTCCAGGGACTGGGTCGCCAAGGGACCATACCTGCTGGTAAACTACAGCACACACATATAACACTTACCACTGCCCACTTTACATTGACTAGACTATGAAGTCTAACCTCATAGATATGTCATTTGATTAACAACATGCATTATACTAGTTACCATTATAGAGGATGGAAATGATCACTGGGATGCCTTTTTTTTCTAACAGCCATGAATGACATATTAACATGTATCAAGAACTTTCATTTACTCCATATCCTTATTTGGTTTGGTGATTCACCGGCTTCCTGACAGGGGGTACGTGCGGTTATCGCTGAGAGCTTTGAGAAGCTGCATAAGAACCAGCTTGTGGGGATGGGCATCATGCCACTTGAGTTCTTGCCTGGCCAGAATGCAGACTCGCTGGAGCTCAGCGGGAAGGAAAGGTTCACCATCACCCTGCCGGACAGCCTGAGTCCGAGGGAGCAGCTCACTGTCAAGGTAGGTGATGTCTGACTGTCAGAAGCCTGGCTGTAAGTATTTAGCAAAACTGCATTGTTTGACTTTTGGCCACTAACACAGAAAAACACAGCCTTGATAGATTCTTGCAGTTCTAAAGCTCTAAAGGGTAAAATTATAGCTAACAACTTTCATTCATCTCATATTCACTCTCTGTGTATCTCTATTTTGGGCTCCAACAACTGAGAAAATGCCACCTAGTCTGCTAAATGATTGACTTTCTTCACTAGCTGAAAGTGTCTCTAGCTTTTTGTGCTGGTAGGGTGGCATACAGTTGGTTTATTAGAGATTTAAAGAAGACTGGATAAAGAAAGACTTTGCTGTGGGTTGGTCAGTATAAATCACGCTTTGTTACTAAATATAGTCATTTGATGCACTGTTAAATAATTAAGTCATGCAGCTTTAAAAATGTGTATTCTTTAATTAATGTGAGCATTTAAAATAAAAAAAGATGAAATATATAAAGTGAAACTTTGTAAATCCAATATATTTTCAGGATTATATACAATACATTATACTTTATTGTCCCCACAGGGAAATTTGTCTTCAACCCAAGTGCTGCTAATAAAAATGCCCCCACAATTACAAGAACATAATCTAAAACATTTGCCATTTTTGGTTTTGTTTTGTGTTTAATTTGCAGACCAGCCAAGGAAAATCCTTCGTTGTCACTGCACTGTTTGACACTGAGTTGGATGTTAACTTTTTCCGCCATGGGGGGCTTCTTAGATATGTTGCTCGGACTTTGCTGTGAAACAGCCTGCAGCCTGGTCTCACTCCTGCTGAATGTGCGTTAGATTCACGTACTGCAGCGACTTTCATCATTTCGCCAGTTTATTTTCATGGTTGAAAAATGAATCTTTGGAGTTACATAAAGACTGATTTATGTTTTTGGGCTGAACGACCCTGTCCAGATTTTTTAAGATAGGTAACATCACTTTTCAGACCTTTTCCTGACCTGCTTTTCCATCACTACATGTCTTTTTCTGCCTATGCGAGCAGCATTTTTTTTTTTCCCCACACGGCGGCCAAAATGACTGCAAGAAGATGTGGTGACATTGACTGAGATTGTACCCTAGATGACCTCTGAACATCATTTTTTGTTTATCAGTGGATAATGAAACTGCAGTGTGCTGGGCATTTGTTTCATCGTGGAGCTAGGCCAAGATGACACCAGTCTTTTCTGCTCCTGCTACTGTTAGACTCATTCAAACAATCCTGCCTAGAAAGGCTAAGATGGTGCTAGTTACTACAGCATGAATACATTGTTTCCAAGACTGCAGTATAGCCTGTTTTATCCAAACTCCAAGTAAAGGCAAATATTGTGAATTTCAAAATTTTTCAGAATTTCAGATGCCTGCATTTCAATTTGTGGCCAAACAATCTTATGTAAATTAAAGTTATGTTAAGATTTCTTTAATGAAGCCTTTGGCAAAAGTATAGTTGCCTAATTATTTTTATTATGTGGAAAAAATGTAAAATTCTTGTTTTTGTTGTTACTTGTGTCACTAGACTCCCTGCATTACCAACGGACAGTCCTCTGTATCACGTTAAGGTAAATTATGAAACATGTTTCTGCATAAAGAATCCAGTAAGAGAAACGCATACAGCAGCAGAAGCTTCTAAAGGGTTGACTTACTTTGTGCAAAACAGCGCTTTAAAACACAATTGGTGCCCATTGTATAAGAAAGCCTCATCAAAGTAGAGCATTATAAGTTAAATGTCAGCTTAACTGAGGGGGGAACGTAGTTATTGTGATGTTGCTGACTTACACTTGTCATTTTGATGCAGTTTTTTTTTTTTTTAGGTACAATGAAAACAATAGATCACACTGCTGAATCACCTAAATGGCTTTTAGTTACAGTATGATTCTCCATTAATCATGTCCAGACTACCTCCAGCCTTATGTTAATGCTATGTGCTCAGCATTAGCATGAATCCTTATTGAAAGCTGAGCTCTCCTGATTTTGAAGTACTTCTACACACGTGAAATAAGCTGCACAAAGTGTTTTTGGTTTCCTGAGGAATCTGCAAAATGTCATGTCTCCTTGTAATATTGGCAATTTCTGATAGTTCCCACTTTATAAAACAAACATAACATTGTTTGCAATAGTTACATCAAAATAAAATATAATACATTAATACATTGGATTGAGTTAATTTTATAGGAGCTGAGCACGATCAGGTTTCAACATTCAATTCAACATTTTATTTCTAAGCTGATGAATGGGTCATTTCTATTTTTAAAGACATAAGCTAAACAAGCTAATTTGTTTTCCAGCAGTTAGATGAGGAGACTGATACTAACCTCATCTGTACAGCCAGGAGATGTTAGCTTGGTTAAGTCAGTTTTATTTGTATGGCCTAATATCACAAATCAATTTGCCTTAAGAGGCTTTACAATCTGAACGGCATACTACACCCTCTGTCCCCCCAAAAACACTGTAGTAGATAAAGCTTAGTTTAGCATTAGGACCAGAAGTGGAAGAAAATGACTTTGGGCTCAATCTCAGGCTCACTATTAAACTCATCACAGCTCATTAGTTTAATTAGCGAGCTCAGAGAGGGTGATATGTGGATTGTTGGCTTTACACAGAGCCAGGCCGGCTGTATCCCCACTGCTAAGCTAACTGTAGCTTCATATTTGCTGTACAGAGGAGTGGTATTAGTCTTCTCCTCTAACTCAACTTCACTAAACGTTTGTCTCTAATAGTTGAATCAGAAAGAAAGTGAATTAACCTGTTTACAGAAGCAGCAGGCCCATTTTTTACACCTAGTCCTGTCAGTCATTATGATTTGGGTTGATGTGAAGTTAAAAGCCACATCAAAGTGACAAGTGTAATTTTAGCACTTCTTTTCTTTTACTTGCCATTGTACTTTGATGTGTGTGAGAATAGACATCACTGTCACCTTTTATTTATTGCAACAGCTCCCTGCATGACTTGACTCTGTCCATCCCTGGGACTGACATTTACCAGCTATATTGCAGTTTGACAAACATCTGCTCTGTCTGAAATACAATATTGCTTCATTTGTAATCCATCACATATCTACTGGTACTGGATTTGTCATTAATATTCAGTCTCCACTTTTTGTTTTTGTGTCAACTGTTTAACATTTGTGCATGAAACCATTTGGAATCAGTAAAGAGGATTTAGTGCAACATGTCGCATTATCTAGACTGTGGTTTGGAGCCTATATGCATTTATCATTTTTTCTGAAGAGCATGATTTTGTGCTGGCTGTGTTTGTGAGAATTTGACATTTACACTGTTTCTGCAACAAATTGAACCACTGACTGCCTGAAACTGTAGTTCCTGTCACTTCACCATGAACAGATAGTGCTGTGTCAAACTGCCAAAATAAGACGAAGCAAGTAGCTAAGTGTCATGTGATGATGTCTGTTGTTGAGTGCCTCATTGTGAAGATCATAGTTTCTAAACTGCTTCATATTGATTGTACAGGTCATGTAAGTGGTTTTAGTTTCTCAGCTGGGCTAGTCCATCTTCACAGTTTGCCTTCTTAGTTTGAGCAGGTTTTGCGTGGTACCACGATAGAAACGTGTTGAGGAATGAAGTGTGCAGGTGCACAGTGTGGAAGCTCACCTGTAGTGTCATTCACTGCTGCTTTCCATTATTTCAATTGAGGGAAGCAAAGTGTGCAAGTCAAGTCTCACACTGCACAGAAGAAAAGCTGTCTGGACGTCTGTAACTCGGAATCATATTGTAAATAGTTTTTAATAAATGGTAAAGAAAATGGTGCTGCAGTTGTCTGTGAGCAGTCAGTGTTCTGTTAAAGGGAAACATCAAGGTTTGCCAGCAGTATATTCTCATGGAACCCTGTAGATGTTAAGGTTTGGTGGCTATTTTGTCTTTAAAGATGTGGGTGTCTAGTAAGGTGCTATTGAGCTGTATTATGGGAAATGTAGGATTCAACAACCCCAAAACCACTCACCTACCTAACCAAAGAGTTTTCCCCAAGACGAGTGGGCTAAATAAAATGTCTCAGATAAAAAAACTAGAATAATCTAGTTTCATGCAAACATCTGGGCATCTGAAATACTTTAAATGAAAATAAGTAAAACAGACATTAGGCACAATGCATTAACATTTTAAGAAGGAAAGTTGTTACCTACATTTACTTTGCTCTTTAACAAACGTCTTTTAACAGCTGTAGTTACTCTGAGAGGTATAACTGGCCAACATACGCAGTATGCACCTACCATCTATTTAAAACTACTGTAATTTCCCTCACTTTTGCCCCCAAAATTGACAATAGGAGCAGGAAAAGTTACTAAAGTGACTAAAAACACCTGTTCTCACGTACACATAAATACAGCTTGAAAAATCCTGAACCTGTTCTTTTTAAATTGTTTTTTTTAAACACTCGAAGGAAAGAAAATCTGTACCATTATAGCTAATCACAACAAATGTTTCTTTAATTAGAATTTAACAGCAATATCTACAACATTTGGCAATCAAAAGGCTTTTACTTGTAATTCCATCTGGACTCTAGGTGGCGCTGTTGCATATAGTGAATGTGAAGCTATGGAAGTTAACTAGTGAAATAAAGACAGAAGTCTGAAGTTCCTCATTAAATCTCCAAGTGTAAACAGTGCAACTTTTATTGATTTGTTTTAAAAGAAATGACTGACATAATGCATGTTTGCTGACACTGCTCTGCACATTGAGTGATCACATACAACCGGAGGCAGCACTAACTGGTTTTAGTTAGTGCTGCCTAACACCAGTGGTCTGTCAAAAACTAAATGTCTGCAAGCTATGATGGCTTAATGTTAACAAGTGGTACATTACAGCATCAGCACTGCAGGGCTTCGATTTAAGTGTGTGCAAATGTGTAATTAAAGCTATAATGTCTGACACAGTTTGTTACTGTGTGTCAGTTGTCAAAACGCAGTCTGAGTGGTCAGGGAAGCATTAGGTTCAGCATGACATCAATATGTTTAGTGTAAAACAATCTCGTGTCAACATCAGCAGCTTTTCAAGGACCATCTCAGCATTTTACCTGCTGTGGCCCATTTACTCCAAATCACATTCAGTATTGTTTAGTACTAAAACAATTAGCCAACTGACAGAAAATCTATCCACAACAATTTTGATCAATCTGGATTGAGATGATATCAACTTGAGCTCTGGGAACTTTTGTATTTTTCACTTTTTGTGACATTTTACAGGATAAGCTATGGATCCAAAATATCGCCCCATTAGTTGCAGTTTAACATCACTCCAAACCATATTTCAAAAATAGCACTGTGCCTTCCAAACAGCCTGTTGGGTTTCCATTCATTTCACTAAACACACTTTTTGCTGAGACTTGAAACTGCTTGAGGCTAATCCAAACGGTGAGAGAATGTCTGCATTTACAGTTACTTTTCTCAAAGTTAGTCATTGTTTTTTTTGGTAATGATTATGATGCAACTTTGACAAAAACACACTGAGACATGGTGCTCACCGTGCTGATGACCTGTTTCAAGTCTCTGCTGGTCCAAGTTCACACGGCTGTCAACCAAAAGGCCGAAAGTAGAGAAACCAGGAAAAATACGCACAGGAAAAAAAAAAAAACTTTACAGAGAAACAAAATACTAATATTAAATGGACTTAAATGTGAAAACACCAGTATAGTTCTTTAACCTCAGCAATGACAGCGATGGCTGTGGAACATGCCTCTGTACTTCTAACAACAATGTACAACTTTCTCCCAAACTGGATTTAATTTAGCATCTGGAGACAAAATACCATTCTGAGTTTAAAAAGGCACAGACGTAGTTAGAAGAGTGAAGTTAGAACAAATTCAAAATCAAATCTAGAAAATTAAACCCACAAGCGCCACCCACAGGACAACGCAGCCCCTGACTACAGCTGTAGACCCTGCTAATGCCTGTCTTTACCCTGCACCACCATCTCCCTAGTATCAATAGTATTTTAAATCTTAAAGGGAAAAAAACAAAACAAAAAAAAACCACGTGGGCGGTAGTTAAGTACTTTGCCCACGTGGTAGAAGTGCTCATGATTTCTTTCTTTAGCTGTTATTTTATCCCTTTTGAGTGACCTAAAAGAAGAAACAGAGTAAGACTCGTGGCCACTTTCTTCATCTGGGTCCCCAGAAACATCTGATGAGAGAGCAGCCATGTTGTAAACTATTAACCACTGCTGGTTAATGTGAAAGAGCTTCTGTTCACATGAAGGAGAAAATCCTGAGAAGAATGGACTGTTTTCCCTTCTCCTGTGAAAATTAATGGAATCATTCACCTACGCTTTCTCTCTTTGTCTCTATATCTTTGTATATGCAAACTCTTTATCTAGTAAGAAAATATCTGTGGAAGGATAAATGAAAATATACAATTATCAATACAATAGAATACAGAACTACATGTTAAGGTGATTAAAAAAACAGGTTGATTGTATCTTTTACAATGCACACACACATTTTCCTTGGTTTAAAGGCAAAAGAGGTAAAGTGTATAAGAGAAAGGCAGCCTGTTTCTGTCGTTCAGAAGACTGGTGCTCGAGGATTAGGCGATTGCTTTTGCTTCTGGTAAGAAAGCCTCCCAGTATTTTATCAGCTGGAAAGAAAGAGACAACAGTGTCAGGTTCATTCATAACTGACAGGAAGGAAGTGGTTGACATTTAAGATTTAAAAGAAATGTTTTGTCTGAAGGTTTGTTCAGATGTGAACTGTTATGTTTTCCAACATACGCAGAGATGCGCTTAATTTTCTACCACCCTGGGAGAGTTTGTTCCCACTTACCTTTCCACTGACTTTGTACATAAATTGGCTAAAACGTGTTGAATGTTCTATCTGAACATCTGAGCACACCCTAAAAATTTACCATCCACTTTCCTTGATCTGAACTAAACCAGTAATTTTTAAAAGAAAAATTTAAAACTTTCACTCAAACTTCTGTTTGATATTATTTTAAAACCACATGTACATCCAGTTTAGATATGCTGCATAGGAAATAGCTATTATAAATATAAAATATAAAATATTATTTTGTGACATGGCAGGGACAAAACAAGGATTGGAATAGTTAGAAAAACCATTCTCAGTTAAGAAACGTTTTATAAATGCACCCCATTGGTTTGAAAGGAAGAAAATTTATATATAAATTAGAAATATTCATAGAGAGACATTCACCTGTTGCTGAGACTGAAGCATAGACTCCAGATACTTGATTATCTGTCTTTTGAAAGCTTTGGCCTTTTCTTTCTGTAAGAGAATATTTAAAAAGATACACATGTTTATGTAACATTTAAATCACCCTGCAACATCCTGGGAATAGACCAGGACTAAACACTGGTACCTCAAAGCGGATGACCTCCTTGCGCACAGTGGCTGAAACTCTTTCAAAGTCTCTCTCATACTGTGTCACTTTGGCTTCCCACTGTTAACACGAAGAAATGACAGGTTTAAAACCACACAGATATTTCATGTTAGTGTATTGAAAAGGTTAAATGTTAATTGTAAAATTAAAATTGACTCTCTACTTCACATTATAAGCAAAATCTCACATCTATCACAGTAGTTTTGATTTAGGTCAATTTTAAGTTAAGAGTCATAATTATGTTATTTCACATATTTTTGACTAACTTGTAATTACTTTTTCATTTATCAAACATTGTCCCCAATATTGAAAAGACCACAAACTCCTGAGCATTCAGGATTGCCAGTCATTTTCTCGGTGTTGATCTTGGCCTGTGCCGTACCTCGGTGATCTCCTCTTTAGCCAGCTGCAGTTTGTCTGGTTTGTTGGCCCACAGCAGTTTGGCCTCAGTCTCCCTCTTCTTCTGCAGCATGGACTGAGCGTCCTGCCAGCGCTGCCACGCCTTCATCCGGTGATCAAATGACCCCTGCATGTCAAACGACCATTTCTTACACTTGGCTTATTTAATTTATCCATGTCAGCACAAAAACGAATTCCAAAGTAAATGTCTTATCCACTATTAGAAATACTCCTTGTTATGGCGAGTATAACTGACACAGGTAACATGGTCAACATTAAAGTAGTATGATAGTCTGATCCAACTTCCTTTGCACAGTAGTTAAAACCACACAGTTGCTTCATACTCATCCATGTTTGTTTTTGACTTAGATTCATAATTTTCTGGCATTTCATCTTGTCCCTGGAAATACTTTCTCAAAGTAAAATGTCCTGGTGAGGATTTTCTTCACAAGGACTCAACCCAACTAGCTGGACTTAATAAAAATGTCAGACTTGACTTCACTGCTTAACATAAGTGACACAGTGACAGATGGAAAGGCACAGAGTTTTTTTAGACTGTAGTCAATGCTGCAACCAGCACAGCAATCAAATACAATTACTCCAGATTTCTACATATCCCATCTGTTGTTTTCAATTCATTTAGTTAGGCACTTCTGTTACTTTCACATTGTGGGTGTTTCCTGTTTTAATTAAGCCATTTGAGAAATTTTGATGTCTAGGAATTAGTTGAATATTAATTTTCTCAGTACCCTCACAGCTCCAAGCAGGCGGATGAAATCTGCGATGAGTTCGGCGAAGCTGAAGGTGTCGTTTTCGGCCTGGTCCTGGTGTAACTGCTCCACCCTGTCCTCCACCTCCGACAGCTGAGACAGAGCTCGGGACAGGGCAGTGTTGTCCTCTGCACTGCCCAGCATGGCTGCACTCTTGGCAAAGCTCGCTGTGTTCAACGACAGCTCTGGAGGAGAAGATCCATTTATACGTTAATACCAACTGAAGAACTGAAGATGAAGGGTTTTTTCCACGCAACACCAAAAAACTGTGAACTATGAGAATCTGGAAGCTATTCTGTGAGCATGAGCTTGAGGAAAAGCACCAACCATGACCAGAGGGCACAGGGGTCAAAACATTTGAAATCCTATACCTTTTAAATTGTATGTATGATGCTTGGGAGGGAGAATAAAGAAGTGGTAGTAGTAGCCAGTAGCAGTGTACAGCAGCTAACTGATGACATCATAAACTCTGTCTAATCTTCTTAACAGGATGTTTAAGTGATGAGGTTTCTTTACAGTTGGAGAGAGGATGACTAACCTTTCCTGTGGATGACCAGCGACTCGACCAATGTGTGGAGCTTCCTGAAGTGCTGATCTGCAGACTCCACCTCCTGCAGCTTCTCCTCGAACCACTGCAGCGAAACACACAGTTAGTACAAGTATAAGCATCAACACCTCTGTACATTTAAAATCCCACTGTTTATCCACTAAGCTCTATGACATTACCAAATTACTGAGGGTCAGTAAGTTGATGAAATGTTGTGAATTATATTTGTACAAGAAATAACTTTTGCATACTTTTAACATTACTTTTCCAGATATTTAGTGAAATTAATATTTCACTGATGCAAATGAGTCATAGAAATCTGATTGAGTTCAAAATCTTTTTGTAGACTGGATTTATGCAAGAGCCTTGTGTTTTTAAACAAGATGTTTAACTACAAACATGACACTGGAAATCCAGTGCACTTTAATGCACTTGTGTTTTTTTCCATTTAATTAGCTGGAATAAATATTTTCTTTTATTGATGTTCAGTGTATGCATGTACGTTTGTATGCATGTACGTTGAGCCCAGATCAAGAGGAAATCAGTGCCACTGCTTAGTTACTATTTTATGCACCAAATTTTGAGAAAGGCTCTTTGATTGTTCGTGGTTGCCTCACCCACAATATTTCGACACATACAGTTTGCCATATGTTCACCTTTACCCTAGTGCTTTAGTTTGAATCTTCAATCTTCCTTTAGCTGTGAGCTTGAAATGTTCTGCTTTAGACAGAAACATGCAGATTGCGTCATCTGCTACACACGAGCTTCTTGGGAAGAGAAACCTCTGTCAACAGCTGGAGTGTTTCAACATGAACTCACCACGTCCGACTCATTCATTTTGATGGTCATTTTACTGACAGCATCTGTTGCTCTGCTGATCATTTTCAGGAAGCCGGCACCACTCAAAGCCTGGGTGTTCACAGCTCTGGGCAACTGAAGGCACAAATACAATACAATTTTTTTTGTGCTTCAAATTTCACTTTACTAAACATTTTTAAAAAACATAAATGTTCATCGTTGAAAAACACCCAGCCAACCTTGAGGCTCTTCAAACTGAATTTGGGCTCTTACCTCTTCTCTCTCCAGGAACTCTCTGACATCTGGATCTTGAATGAGTGACGGGTGATTGACCACCCTCTGGAGATACCTGTCAAATGGCAAAAAAAAACCCCAACTTACTTCCTCTTTGTATTATCATGGCAACAACATCACACCTTTACTTTTGTTTAGATTATGAGATTGTGAGAATTCATCTTCTCTTACCTCTCCAACGCTCCTCTTCTTCTCTCAACAAAGTCTGTAGATGAGGAATCTTCCTTCCCCACCTTCACCTTTGTCATTCCTGTGCAAGACATCACTCATTTTGACAACTGACTAAGAATTGGATTTCTAGCTACAATATAAGAGAAAATGGGATGAAAGGAAAAGCAGCCAGTTTACCCAGAAGGCTCTTCTCTGGTGGTGGAGGAACAATGAAGCCATTTGGTCCATGTTTTTCAGACAGCTTCTCGTACAGGCCAAGGAAGTCGCTGAAGCGTCGCTTCACAGTAAATGTCTTGTTGCGAAACATGGGCAATGTAGTCTGAAACAGAATTTCCTCACTTTTTACACAAGTTGATTGTATGTACCTAACACCTTTAGTTTTGGTGGACTACTGCTATAAACCTGTGATACAGTTGTTTCTTTTGAAGAACAGTGCACGGGCATTTCAGCTGCCCTACACTGACCAGTGCTTCCTTTCTTTGCACACTATTACACACAATTTATATGTAAAATGGCGACACACTGACAGACTTTTTACCTCTGTGGATACTTTGTAGGCCATATAAGCATTCATCCCATCCCCTGAAAACAAAAGAAAAGAGCAACTTGGAAAAGGCTTTGCCTGCTTGAATTTATGGTGTTCAAATTCATTTGTTCTTTAATTACAATAAACTCAAGAAGTGTACATGTTTTCAAAAACAGAATAGAAATAATACACTGCACCTATTTTTTCAGGATCTTTTACAGAGACCAAGATGTCAAATTTGTCTTCTTCCTCCGCTTCTTCCAGCTGAAACAAATATTGACCAAAAAGTGAAACTTTTCCAGTTGGAGTTACAGTTTTATTTATATTTTTGTAAAAATAGAAGTTTCTTTAACTCAACAATTTAAGGAAACCTTACAATAGATAAAATTATGTGCAGAAAGAGCAAATTCTTGAACTTTAACAGGAAATTCACGCTGGGATTAGATATGTATGTACCTCCTCCTCCGTGGCAGCAGACTGTGGCGTGGCCAAGCTGGCAGCAGCTGACAGGGAGGGGGCAGATGCAGATGGTTTGTCCATCACCTCCTTCTTTCTCTCGTTCCGTGGACTGTCGAGAGAAAGCTCCACTGTAGCTTCTGTTAGAGAGTAAAGAAGCAAAAAAAAAAAAAAAAGACTGACGTTATCATGCTGAATGGAAATGTGTTTTTTTTTTGGTTTACGTCATGTCCCAAGTCTGCCTTTATGTACTTACGTCACCTGTCTGCGGCAGAAAGTGTACTAGGCATTTGTCAAACTCGCAAATTTACAGACAGTTTCAAAGACTCAACAACCAGCACAGATCGCAAATTTGTACCTTGCAATACATCTCAGAAAAGAAGCAAATGACTAAAAAAGACAAACAGAAGGGCACAAAATGACAGAAGAAACAACACTGATCTGTAACACTGGAGACCTTCGACTCTTAAACCATCTATCCATGCATCAGTGTAGTTGTACCACCTCCTAGTTGGATGTGCAATAGGACTGCTCTCCCTAGGAGACTAAATGCTAAAACCCTGACAATGTATCCAAAGAACAGAAAAAGTGGACCCACCAGCAAATATATCTGTCCCCTCCTCAGAGTGAATTCCGTTGGTTTTGGGGTTGACACCTCTGGTGTTCTTGATACTGGGCGCTGTGGTGACTGCTTCTTCACTGAAGATATCAGCAGGTTCTGCAGCATTACTTTCTTGCAGAGGCCCACCTATGTTGATATCAACACCTGCAGTAGCTTTAGATGAGACCGATTTGTCTTTCAGCTCTTTACTGACGGTCTTCTTGGTGGGACCCAGCGGCTCACTAAACAGATCCTCATCAGGTTCACCGAATAGGCTTTTCTGTGGCTGCTTGACCGACTTGGTCTGCCGTGGTTCTGCAAACAGGTCGCTTCCCTCATCCTCAAACAGATCGACTGTTGCCCTATTGGGTTTTTTGGCAATAACAGCAGGTGGAGCAGCAGGTGGAGCATCACCAAGAAGGTCAACCAAAGGGTCAACAACACGAGAAGGCTGCTGCGTGTTGCTGGCTAAAGAATCACCACTGAGGTCAATGATTGGAGCAGTGGCAGTTACATTTACTTCTTGTTTCCCAATACCAGATAGATGTGTAGCACTGCTGGATGCTTCACTTTTATGTGCCGTTGATTCAACAGTAACATCCGCTACCACTACTTCCTCTCGCAGTGCCTTGGTTTCACTTCCCAATATGTCAACGAAATCATCTGAGGGTTCATCTAAAAGGATTTCAGTTGTGTTTTTTGCTGCAGTTGCAACAGCACTTTCAGCTGCAGCTACGGCAGCTTCAGATACGTTGTCTGACAGATCAACAAACTCATCACAGGGTTCAGTGACTTCTTCACTGTTCGTGATGTCAGAGGAAGGCTTTGTTAAAACATCACTGGGTGGCAGTATGGTGTCCATGTGGGGCTCTGGAGGGCTGTCCTGGAGATAGGAGAGGGGAGAGAAAAAAAAAAAAAAGCTGTAAGTAACAAACACCTGTTGGTTATTTTTAGATTACCCATCAAGACAATTTAATTCACCCTCACAGAAAAAAAACAAACACTTCTCAGCAAAGTGTGTAAAGTTTAAATGTCTTAGCACATTGAGTAATATATTGAGTAGTTTAATCAAATCATCAACTCTATCCTAAAAGCCAGTGACTTATAATGAACTGATGAACATGTGGAAAGTCACTCTGAATCCACTAATGGCCACTACCTGGTCCATTTCCAAGCATGACTTCAGCTACTGGCTCTGTTAAACATAACATTCACAACTGCTGAGTAGTGTTTTCCGTGCAGCAGTGAGGCCAGCTCTCACAAAAAAGAAAAAAAACAAATGAAGGCAGCAACTTTCCAATCTCTGCTCTGAACTTTGACAGCGGGAACACATCCGGGTTCTGACCATGTGACCACAGCTGACTCACATGACAGCAGGCTGCCTGGGCCAGCTTTCCTCATTCAAAAAGCCTGAGTTTTCACCCACTGATAAACACGAGCACTTCCCTGATAATGTCAACTTTCACAGTCAAACCACACAGACCTTATTTCCTGCAGAGTGCTATGATTAGACTGAAGCGTGCACTACTTACTATTTGATTATCAAAGTGATTGCCAATTAATTTCCTGTCAATCAACTGATCACCTAATTGTTGTAATTCTTCTCAACCGATAACAGAATCATTGCACCTAAAAACTATTTTTATGATCGGCTAACCTGCAGCTTGTGTTTTCTATTGACTGTTTAGAGACTATGAAGCATCAAAAACTTGTCAGAAATGCCTGTCACAACTTCTGATAGGACAATGTGACATTTTTGAATGTCTTAAAGTGTTGACCACAAGTCTACAACCCCAGATGTTACTCATTTACAGTGATTTATGACAGAAAGGCAGCAAGAAGGTTTTTACACATTTAATCTACTACTTACTTTTGCAAAAATAATTGTGTCAATAAAAAAGGCCAAACAAACAAACCAACAAAAAAGACACAAACTCCTCTCATTTGAGAAGCTTCAAACAGCAAATATTAGTTATATTTTAGGTTAAAAGCTTCACATCAGATTATTGTTCTGCTATTAACGAACCGATTAATCGACTAAATCACTTTTAAAGTAACAGAAACGATGGGCTAAACGTTTTTAAAACTGATTACTTTAAAGTAGATCAACCAACCGACTAATCGTTTAAGGTCTAACTAGTTATAGGGGGCCCGGATCAGCTGGATCCAATCACAACTAGGCAGAAACGTTAAGTTAATACACATTTTCAACAGTAATGTTGATTATTGGATCAGATGTGATTGCTGAAGTTACAGTGACTAGTTCTGGTGTAGTATTATCTGGTTTCACAGTTGCTGATGTCAGTGTTGATTTTTTTTTTGCGGTCAAACCAGCTAAATGTTGGCAAACACCTTCCAAAACTAAAGCCGGACTGGTCTCATTAGCTGACGTTAGCTAACCAGTACTTTCCCTGGCAGTTAACGCCAAACCAGATGCTAACCAGCTAACTAACTAGCCGTGAAAACCCTCTGAGACATACCGGGCTCATGAAGAGGTCTTCCCCGTCGTCTTCATCACTGTCTTGGCCTTCGACTTCTTCTGGGTCCAGCACATCTTGGTCCTCGGAGTCCGGGAACGGAGGAGGGCTGCGCTCCGAGCTGGTCGCCATCTTCGGTCTGTCGTGGAGGAAACGTCTCGACGTGTGTCCTTTATTTAGTAGCTACCGCTGCTCATGTGAGGCCGAAGCACCGCTGCTATGCACCGGGGTCGTAGTTAATCCACCTCAAGGCTGCTGGACTCAACCAAACCAGCTGCTAACTGGAGGCCAGGGAGGTGCAGACTCTGTACTTCCTGATCCTCCTCCTTCTTGTCAGCTTAGCACCAGGGTTAGCCAGCCGGGCGGTCATAGGACAGACCAGAGCCTGAAGCTGCAACACATGGACCGGGACCGGGGTGCGGGTCAAACTGGATAGTCTGCACAGCTCGGAGCCCCCCTGGCAGAGACACCGGGGCTGTGAGGGATGTCGCGACTTATTAAAAACGGGGACGTAGAGTCGCGACAGCCGCTTCTGACCCCCAGAGATCACCTGGACCAAACCGAGCCGGACTCAGATGAAGGTAAAGAGAAGTATTCATCAGTGCAGCACAACAGAAAACACATTTAACTACATTTTATAGTCCTACTGCAGTAAAAGTACAAATAGAGAAAAGAGAAAATCTACAGAAACTGTCCAAAGTACAGATTCAGCAGAAAATGGTCCCTGGCTGATAAATTGTCATGTATATATGTGTAATATAATGAAATACTGTGCAGAGGTTTTAATCCTGACTCTTGTCTCTCACCACCATCACTCTGACCCGTTTGCTTGTGTTTTGCTGCTTTTTAGGTGAAATTATATTTGAGAGGGACACAAGAAACATCGCACATGGAGCTGGAGGGAGTGCACACAGAAGATTAACATATGAGGAAGCAGTAGAAGAAGCAGGTACTATACAGGTTGATGTGTAAAACTCAAGGATTAGCTGATCATCTGCAAACTAAAGACACAGTATTTTGTCTCATATATTCCAACTACAGAAGTGATGTAGGTACAAAGGGCAAGTAGAAGAAATCTGCCATGTTATATCTGACACATCCTGACATACTGTGCTGCAGAAAGTGAAGTTTAATGGTGCTGCTTTTATACTGTGGTGTCTGTTAATGATGGGTTGGACCACATTACTGTTGGTTTTGTCCAAATCAGACCTACAAAGACCTAAAAACGTCCTCAAACTTCTCTTTGTTCATTCACTCGTTGTTCTGCTTTTGTGCTCAGGTTTTGGATTGTTCCACTGGCTGCTGTTGGTGGTGTGTGGTTGGGCCAATGCCAGCGATGCGGTGGAGATCCTCTGCGTGTCTTTTCTCCTGCCAACAGCACGCTGCGATCTGCTGCTGAGCTCTTCAGACATGGGCCTGCTGACTGCCAGCATTTTCCTCGGTGAATCACGGTCACTTTTTAAGACAGTTATCTCATCTGAACAGGAACCGTTCACCTGCGAAGACGATAACACAAACACAGAGCGACACCATAACAGCCATAACATGTTGATTTAGTCACAATGAACATAAACAGACTGGTTTCAGTGTCATTACAAATGTATGACAAACCTGCTAATACAGAACGTTAAGGGGCAGGGCAGAGGAGAGCTAGAACACAAAGATAAAAACAGAAACAGATCATTGCTGGTGATTTTTGTTAAGCTGTTCTAATTAACTTTAATGTTAAGGGCGCACACAGAATGCTTCCTATCTCTGTTGCCCTTAGAATTTGTTTAAACATGTAAAATATAATAGAATTAGGACTGAAACTAAATTAGCAACCAAAATACAACGTAGAATTTTTAAAATATTAAACGTGTCATGAAAACCAAGCAAACTAAGTTCGACCACTCTTCATTTTTATATGTAGGCAGAGTTAAATAAAAACACAAATCCCTAAATGTAACACTGGTCTTTGTGAATCTAATCTTCTAGCTGCTTGTTTTCCAGGCATGATGGTGGGTGGCTACATGTGGGGATACTTGGCTGACCAGAAAGGCCGTCGCAGGGTCTTGGTCATGTCACTGACAGTAAACGGGGTGTTTGGATGTTTGGCGAGCACAGCTCCGTGGTTCTGGCTCTTCCTTCTGCTCAGGGTCATCAGTGGCATCGGGTGAGGACATAATTTGCATTATTTTACATTTCTGTATTTACAGTTAACTGACAAAACAGGCTTCCTTCAGTGTGTCAACAGTTAAAGAGACCATCCTTCAACAAAAGGTGTCTTTCATCCCACATTGATTATCAAAATTGCTGCTGAATAAACATCCAAAAATAAGCAAATTAGCAGCTTGGACCTGGTAAAATCCTTGGGGTGCACAGATCTAATCAACACGTGTAGTTGTTTTTAAATACCTAAATACACCTTCAGAGTAAAAGACTTTTGAGAAAACTGACTAGATTTTATTTCCCTGTTCTAGAGTTGGCGGATCGATCCCTGTTATCTTCTCATACTTCTCAGAGTTTATGCCCCGATTGAGGAGAGGTGCAATGATCAGCGCTCTGGCTACTTTCTGGATGGCAGGAAACATTGTGGCTGCAGGTGGAAACAAACATAAATTCCCAAAAATATTTCAAGTCACTTGCTAAATTTTAGTCTGCATTATGTGGAACATTAGCTTGTTGAAAGCAAACATGAAGTCTATCCAAGGTATCCTGTCCTTGAATGTTGGATGAGGGGAAATTTGCATCTGTAGACAGTCATACGATCTCAGCAGCTCACCAAAGCATGGTTCTGTGTTGGGACGGCAATCCATTGTCAGGTTTGGTAAAAAAGGAACCAAGGACCCAATTGCAGGTAACCACCCGGTAAGGTCTTTATTGAGCCGTTGGTTATCGAGCTTCCGAAGGGAAGACAGGGGACCGGTTCAGGCGTTGGTTTCTGCGGCGGAGAGAGACTCTGGGTCGGGGAACTGAGATGGCGAGCCGGCAGGATCGCAGGGCGAGGAAGTGGCCGGGTAGGTGACGGGACAAAAGCTGGCAGCCTGAGGACAAGAAAAGGTAAGTTAGGATCAGGTTAGTCAGCGGTTTAAGAAGCCGGACTGTACGTGACTACCAGGGGAGGTAGACGGACGAACTGGCGATGAGACCGAAGAGGATCAGGGCTTTTATGGCAGAGTGGACTGATTGATAATCGTGCTGCTCGGCCTCCCGCACCTGGGACCAATTACCTGGGAGTAGAGGGATAGCAGTAGAGCAGGGAGGAGAGAGAGAGATGAGGGAGGGACAAAGGAGAAGGCGGCAGGTCCCTGCCGCCTCATGACAGGACCCCCCCCCCACGGGGCGCCACCTGGCGTCCCCGAGGCTTGCCTGGATGGCGACGGTGGAATGCCCGCACCAGGTCTGGATCCAGGATGGCGGAACGAGCCACCCAGGAACGTTCCTCCGGACCGTATCCCTCCCAGTCCACCAGGTACTGGAGTCCCCGACCCCGGCGACGAACGTCCAACAGCCGACGAACAGTGTAGGCAGGGGCATCGTCGATGAGGCGGGGGGGCGGAGGAGCGGTGGCCGGAGTCTGGAGGGCGCTGGAGGAGACAGGTTTTAGCTGGGAAACATGGAAGACAGGGTGTATCTTCATTGTGGAAGGTAGGGCCAGCCGGACCGCGACGGGGTTGACCAGACGGGCAATCCGGAACGGGCCGATGAACCGTGGGGACAGCTTCTTGGCATCCGAGCGTAGCGGGATATTCTTGGTGGCCAACCACACTGACTGCCCGACTTGATATGCCGGGGCGGAGGCTCTACGTCGGTCCGCCTGCCGTTTGTTTTGTGCCGAGGAACGCCGTAGCGCTGCCTGGGTCCGGGTCCAGGCGCGCTTACAGCGCCGAAGATGGTGTGTGACTGACGGCACCGACAGTTCTGCCTCCTGGGAAGGAAAAAGGGGCGGCAGATAACCCAGGGAGGCCTCGAAGGGGGTCATCCCGAGGGCCGACGACCACAGTGAGTTGTGTGCGTACTCGACCCAGGGTAGTGATGATGACCAGGAGGCGGGGTCTTCTGCTGTCAGGCAGCGCAGGGCTGCCTCCAGCTCTTGGTTCACTCGTTCGCACTGGCCGTTGGTTTGAGGATGGAATCCTGAGGACAGGCTAACGGATGCTCCCAGGGCCTTACAAAAGGCAGTCCAGACCCGGGAGGTGAATTGGGGACCTCGGTCGGAAACGATGTCCTGGGGGATTCCGTGCAGGCGGAAGACGTGCTCAGTCAGGAGCCGGGCAGTCTCTAGAGCTGTGGGCAGTTTGGGGAGAGGGACAAAATGCACAGCCTTGGAGAAGCGGTCAGTGATAGTAAAGATTACTGTGTTACCTTCCGAAGGGGGGAGCCCCGTGACGAAATCCACAGCGATGTGGGACCAGGGCCGGGACGGGATAGGCAGTGGCAACAGCAGTCCGGCAGTTCTTAGATGGGAGGTCTTTCCTCGGGCGCAGATGCAACAGGCCGCCACAAACTCCCGGATGTCGGAGTCCATAGCGGGCCACCAGAAACGCCGCCGCAGGAGATTGCGGGTCCGAGTGACCCCCGGATGGCAGGCGACCCGGGAGGCGTGGGCCCATTGCAGTACCTGGGGACGTACAGCTGAGGGGACAAACAAACAGTTCGGGGGACCCCCTCCCGGGTCCGGTTCCTGGCCTTGTGCCTCCTTAACCTGGGTCTCGATGTCCCAGGTGAGGGCGCCGATAACCCTCTGGGCTGGCAGAATCGTTTCGGCAGGAGCCTCCCTGGGGAGCTGGGAAAACTGCCGTGAGAGGGCGTCCGGCTTCTGATTGCGGGAACCTGGACGAAAGGTGACAGTGAAGTTAAAACGGCTAAAAAGCAGGGTCCACCGAGCCTGACGGGAATTAAGTCTCTTGGCCGACCGTAGATATTCCAGGTTCTTATGATCGGTCCAGACTAAAAACGGCTGCTCTGCTCCCTCTAACCAGTGTCTCCACTCTTCTAAAGCTAGCTTTATTGCCAGCAGCTCTCGGTCCCCCACGTCGTAATTTTGCTCAGCAGGGGACAAGCGTTTAGAAAAGAAGGCGCAGGGGTGCAGTTTTTGGTCTTCCTCGGACCGCTGTGAAAGAACCGCCCCGACGCCCACATCGGAGGCGTCCACCTCAACGATGAACTGACGTTGGGGATTAGGTTGGATTAGAATAGGGGCGGTCGTGAAGCGACACTTCAGGGACTGAAATGCCGTTTCGGCCTGGGGATTCCAACGGAAGGGTGTCTTGGTGGAAGTGAGGAGAGTCAGGGGCTGTGCCAGGGTGCTATAGTTTCTGATGAACCGGCGATAAAAATTGGCAAAGCCAAGGAACCGTTGTAATTCTCGCCGGCTTCCGGGTCGCGGCCAGTCCACCACCGCCTTGATCTTTTTGGGGTCTGGACGGAGCTTACCCGCTTCGATGATATAGCCGAGGAATGCAACCTCCGAACAGTGGAAGCTGCATTTCTCAGCCTTAACGAATAGGCGGTTCTCGAGGAGGCGCAGGAGGACCTCGCGTACGTGGTGCTGGTGCTCTGCTTGGGACCGGGAAAAAATTAAGATATCATCTAAGTACACGAAAACAAAACGGTTCAAGAAGTCCCTGAGCACGTCGTTAATGAAGGCCTGAAAAACGGCTGGGGCATTAGTCAACCCAAAGGGCATGACGAGATACTCGAAATGCCCAAGGGGTGTTTTAAAAGCCGTCTTCCATTCGTCCCCCTCCCGCACCCGGATCAGGTGGTAGGCACTCCGCAGGTCTAATTTGGTAAAGACCACCGCCCCCTGCAGGATCTCAAAGGCAGAGGTAAGCAGTGGTAACGGGTAACGATTTTTTACCGTAATGTCATTTACCTTACGGAAGTCAATGCACGGGCGGAGAGACCCATCCCCCTTCCCTACGAAGAAGAACCCTGATCCGAGTGGGGAGGAGGACGGCCGAATAAGACCGGACGCTAGGGACTCCTTAATGTAGCTCTCCATCGACTCCCTCTCGGGGCGAGACAGGCTATAGAGCCGGCTAGAAGGCAATGATGACCCCGGGAGGAAGTCGATGGCGCAATCATATGGGCGATGGGGAGGAAGAGAAACGGCCCGGTCTTTACTAAAAACCTCTGCGAGGTCGTGATACAGCTCAGGGACACCGGCGAGGTCCGGGGAAGGCTCGGAAGTAGGCTTACTCGACTTAGCTGGGGGCTGAGCGGAACGCAGGCAAGTGGCGTGGCAAAGTGTGCTCCACCCCGTCACTTTATGTTGCTGCCAATCGATGTGGGGGTTGTGTAGAGTTAGCCATGGGCGACCGAGGACTAGTGGGGAAATTGGGGAGGAGATTAACTTAAATTGAATCTCCTCTCGGTGATTACCCGAGAGGAGTAAGGAGAGAGGCGCGGTGGAGTGGGTTATGTGGGCTAGAAGTCGCCCATCCAGCGCCTCGACCCGGAGTGAATCCGCGAGGGGCTGCGGAGTCACCCCGAGCTGCTGGGCTAGGTTCGAGTCTAGGAAATTATCATCGGCCCCGGAGTCAATCAGGGCCGAGAGAGAGTGTGATTGGGTACCAATAGAAATAATAGCTGGTAAAAACCAGCGAGTGTTCTGGCCGGGTTTCCGAAAGGGGCTCGCCAGTACCCCCACCTTTACTGGCGAGCCTACTCTTTTGGGCGGTCCGGGCGGCTGGGACAGGCGGCGATGAGATGTCCCTTAGCTCCGCAGTATAGGCAGCTCCCCTGACGGAGGCGCCGCTGGCGTTCGGCGGGGGTAAGCCTGGCGCGACCCAGTTGCATAGGCTCCTCATGCTCCAGGAGACTGCGGTTCAGGGCGGGCATGGTAACTGTGGTGACTGTGGGCACGTCCGTGCGTCCCCGTCTAGTTGCCAATTCCGCCTCCCTCTCACTTCGCCGTTCCCGTAGCTGGTTGTCGAGGGAGACTGTGAGAGAGACAAGAGCATTGAGCGAGGTTTCCTCGCTTCGTCCCACCAGCAGGTCCTTTATTTCACTACTTAGCCCTCGCATAAATATTCCTCTTAGTTCTTTGTCCCCCCAGTTAATAGCTGTAGCCAGAGTGTTAAACTCGATTGCATACTCTACTACCCGTCGGTCTCCCTGACGGAGAGCAAGCAACCTTTGGGCTGTGATACCGACATGATCGGCATAATTAAAAGTGTGTCGAAAAGAAGATAAAAAATGTTCAAAAGTCTGTGTTTCTATGGGACGGGCAGTGAACTCTGCCTCCGCCCAAGTCAAGGCCTCGTCCCTTAATAATCCAGAAAAAAAAAGTAACTTAGATAAGTCGGTGGAAAAACTAGAGGGGCGAGCCTTAAACACGTTCGTGCATTGGAATATGAAAGACCGGCACTTATCTGGCTCCCCGGAATAGGGGGAGGGGTCCGGGACCGGCGTGTCCCGGAGACACTCAGGAGGAGGCGAGGCGCTGGCTCCGGGGGGGGGGTGCTGGAGAGCGGAGTTCCGGCTGGAGATTTGGAGGGGTCAATTGAGCGGAGCGAATGCGCATCTGGTCCGTCAGCTGCGCGACCTGCTGCAGGAGTTGGTGGTTGGTGTCCATGAGGGCCCGCAGCATCCGGTCGTGTTCCCCCAGCAGACGGCCCTGACTGTGAAGGGCCAGCTGCAAATCCGTGGCCGAGGGAAGGGCACCTGGCGCGGTATCCGCTGGGTCCATACTGGCCAGTTCGTTCTGTCAGGTTTGGTAAAAAAGGAACCAAGGACCCAATTGCAGGTAACCACCCGGTAAGGTCTTTATTGAGCCGTTGGTTATCGAGCTTCCGAAGGGAAGACAGGGGACCGGTTCAGGCGTTGGTTTCTGCGGCGGAGAGAGACTCTGGGTCGGGGAACTGAGATGGCGAGCCGGCAGGATCGCAGGGCGAGGAAGTGGCCGGGTAGGTGACGGGACAAAAGCTGGCAGCCTGAGGACAAGAAAAGGTAAGTTAGGATCAGGTTAGTCAGCGGTTTAAGAAGCCGGACTGTACGTGACTACCAGGGGAGGTAGACGGACGAACTGGCGATGAGACCGAAGAGGATCAGGGCTTTTATGGCAGAGTGGACTGATTGATAATCGTGCTGCTCGGCCTCCCGCACCTGGGACCAATTACCTGGGAGTAGAGGGATAGCAGTAGAGCAGGGAGGAGAGAGAGAGATGAGGGAGGGACAAAGGAGAAGGCGGCAGGTCCCTGCCGCCTCATGACATCCATTCAACAGAGAGCTGAATTTCCTCCATTGATCTCAGCCAGACACTGTATTTTCTCAGAATAGTTTTGTTTCATTTATCCTGCTTAAGCACTTCTATCATTCTAACAGAGATTTAGGCTAGTAAACCTTAGGGTGAAAGTATTAATTTCTTTAGAAACAGTACTGAAGTCTGAAATGGGAAATATGTACCAGCCTGTGACTGTGTCTGTGTGTGTTTTTCTCTGTAGGTCTTGCCTGGCTCGTGATTCCAAGAACCTGGGCACATTTTTCTCTGGGAACACTGGACTTCCAGAGCTGGAGACTGTTTGTGGTGCTCTGCTCCGTTCCCAGCCTGACCTCAGCCCTCCTCTTCAAACTGTTCATGCCTGAAAGTCCCAAGTTCCTCATGGAGGTATTCAGAAGCCAGAGAAATGCTTGTCTTCCCACCATGCTTTGTCTCCTGAGCTGTCTTTGACATGTTTACCCTGTCTTTGCCAGGCTGGTCAGGAGAAAGAGGCGATCTCTGTCTTCAGGTTGATGTTTGAGCTGAACATTAAAGGAAAAAGAAAGGCTTTCCCAGTAAGAAATAAATACTGCTACAGTATGCCTCAATGATTTATAATCATTTATTTGTCCGCAAACTTTGTGTTTCTCTTAACTGGGCTCTCGAAACACATACAGACATAAATGGTGTGTAAATGTAGTCAAATAGTGTAAAAAAAGAGAGATCAGAGGTGAAATACTGTAATGAATGATTAAGTAAGTGTAATGAGTGTCATCTTGGACTCTTCTGCAGGAATTTGGTGTGTGTACGAGGTCCAAGCAGAGACAGAACTGGGAGGAGACCAGGATCTGGGGATCATTCAGAGAAAAGCTTTGTAGTATTTTAAAACAGGTAATCCTACAACCCAAATGAAGTCATGACTGGACATCCAGGAGGATGATTTGTGTTGTCTGGATGACAGCTGCAGAAGAGTGGAAAAGTGCACTTTTCTCCCATATTACTGTAGCTGGAGATGTGTTTTGTTTGTATATGTTAGCTTGGCCAGATTCTTATGCTGTGGGGGCCCAAATTAAAAACGCTAATCCTCTGTTCCTCCTCCTCCTCACTGGAGCCTCTTTGCTGTAAAACTGCCTGGTACAAGGTTGACATACTGTAATTAAAATCATAAAACTAGATTTTGCACAGTCCTCTACCTTAAAATGGAGCCATAATAAATCAGAACTGAATTGTAAAACTGTAATTAAACTCAAATCTATCAATGAAAGTATGTGCTGTATTAAAATGTGTTCTGTCTAGATTTTGACATATAAGTCAAGACCTCAAGATAAATATGCACCATCCACCTTAAGGCGCTTGTCAAATTCAGCTTGTATTTAATGGTACATGCTCCCGAACATTAGAATATTGCATTTCATCTGAGTACCACAAACTAATTGCCACATAGAGAAGTTGGGGCTGCTGCAGCCTCTGGGGTTTTATTATAACACACTAAATGTTGGTTATTCTATTTATAATAAATTGTACATTGTTCAGTGGTGAATAATTACGTCTTTTTCATTTCTCAGTGTCATTTAAAATTGTTTCTCTGGTTTAACTTACAGGGCTTGATGCCCATTACACAGATGTTTAATGGTCCACTCAAATCCAGGAGCATTGCTCTGCTCATCGTCTTCTACTGCATCTCCTTTGGGTGAGAAATCCAATCTGTCCATCTAAATGCAAACTGAGGAGCGTCTGTGGTGAAACTGCAGTTCTGTTGTTGGAATAGTGTCAGACAGACGAGCTCAGGGTTTGTATTTACCCCGTGTTTCAACACTGCTAATCTGATAAATCTGTGTGTATATAGTTACTACGGGCTATGGATGTGGTTCCCAGAGCTGTTTGCAAGAGTTGAGGAAGGCGGTTCACCATGTGCCAACGTGTCCCTCCCATCTCCACTTCTCAACCAAAGCTGCTACCCAGTCAAGACAGCAGGTGTGTTTCTGCAATCACAAAGGAGTTACACTGGTTTTGTTGGTGTTCACTTTTTTTTTTCTTCTAGTCAGTGAATGCAGAGCTTTACTTGGGCTTAAATTGAGGTTTTCTATGTTTTTCCCATAGTTAGTACTGATATATTGTACATAGCTCACAGAACAAAAGGCATTAGTAGGTTACACTTCAGCCCCCCATGACCCAGATGTGTTACTGTATCTGTTTTTCATCAGTGTATATGGAGGGCTTCGTCATCGCTGCATCAAACCTGCCTGGGAACATCTTCACCATCCTGATGATGGACAGTACAGGTGGAAAGGCCCTGCTGTGTGAGTCTGTGGCCCATTAAAGCCTGCACTGATTTATTGATATAAGAGGTTTTTTTGTGATGTAGTCTGAAGTGAAGTGTTACACCCTCTGTCTTCAAGCTCAGATACAGCCTTTCTGTCCACATACACAACCGACCACTTACTTTTGCACTTTGAATCTCTCAACTTGTCTGATCTTTATTTTCTTCATCTATTTGCTGTGGTCTCCAGCCTGCAGTCTGCTGGTGTCCAGTCTGAGTGTCTTCCTCATTTATGCAGTCCAGACCAAAGCTCAGAGTCTGGTCCTCTCCTGTGTCTTCAGCGGCGTGTCTGTGATCGCCTGGAACGCTCTGGATGTGGTGGGAACAGAACTCTACCCGACCCAGCTACGGTACCTCAGCTTACTGTTGGATCTAGTTTTTCTCTTTTTTTTTGCCATGTGGCCTCATGATAAATGTGAGGGGTTGCAAGATGATTAAAGGAATAAAAGGAAGGAAACATTTTTTCATCTCACTATTTTGTTTGGCTTTTTCCTCATAGGAAAATGAATAATATTCAATAATAATCACGTCTTCAGACCTCTGAAAACAGTCTGAACAGGAGAAATAAGTATTTGGTTAAATATCTTGCATTTCATATTTTGAGCCATAACCTATGTTTAAGGGTCACAAGCCTAAAATGTTTGGAACGTCTGTTGCTGACTGAAGTATTGTGACCATAATTTTTAGTACTTGTAATTAGTTCTACCACCACTTTTAAAAACGTAGGCCTTTGACCTAATATGTTGCTTCCTGAACATTGCTTTTTTTCTTTTTTAAGCGTAGACAAATAAATTAAACTTCATTTTTTACAGCACTGAAAATGTTAAAGTTTCAGTACAGTCACACAATATAAGGATTTATTTTATGTTACCTTTCAAAATTTTGCAAAATAAATCAACAGTTGTCTTTACAGTTGTGGTAGGATGTAAAATTCTGCATTAAAACACAGATACTCACATGTTCATATCTGCTTTCTCTTTCCTTCTTGCAGGTCCTCTGCTCTTGGTTTCTTCACAGGAGTAGGTCGAGTGGCAGCGATCATGGGTAATGTAGTCTTTGGGAAACTGGTGGACACAAACTGTTCTATACCGGTGCTGCTGGTCTCTGCTCTGCTGCTCACTGGGGGACTGGTGGCTCTCCTGCTTCCCCAAACCAAGCAGACTGAGCTATCCTGATCGCTCACAGTCTACCTCACTTTTTTTTTTCATTTTGAAGTTTTCTGATCATGTATCTTCTGTTTGAGCCTTCTCACATCTCTCTGTGCATCTTGCTGGTGCCTCTTTTCAAATGGCAACAGAAAGACAAGTTGTCAGAGAACTCAGACTCTTCACCCTCAAAGAAGAATCTTTATTCAAGAAAGTGAATAAGAAGAAAAAGAAATGCAGCGTTCCTACAGTAGCTGTAGCTGCTTTTTAGCTTGCAAGGATTCAAATATTTGCAAATGTACTTCTACATCTATGCATACAATAGATTTGTGATTTTTTTTTTTTTTTTTTTTTTTTTTTGTACTACTTTACCGAATAGTTCGTTATTTTCCTGCACACACTGGACCACAGCAGTTTATAATTCCAGTGGAAAACCAAAGATGGCTAATTTCAGCTAATTGTTGTAAAAGAAGCAGAACAGCTCATGTATAGTCGGTATATGTGATTCTCCAAAGGCGCCTGTTTTAAATAGGTTTCTAATTATTTTGACCAGTTTTAAATAAACACTAATTTTGTTTATTTCAGCTCTGACTCTCTGCTCACTGTCATAGTGTCTGCACCCTCATATGGCTCCGGTTTTACTGTATTTACCATATTCTTTTGCTGAAGAAAAGTGCAACATTGAAACACACACTCGAACAAAGGTGAGCAAGTATCGATCTGCAGTACAATGTGCTCTGTGACACATTTTCACTCACTTTCTTAGTGAAAGAATGTGGGTTTGGTTAACCCACCTTAGGGAGTCTTTTCCTCCGTCCTCAAAAAAGCCAGGCCAATCATAGCCATTCATCTGCAATGGGACGGGCTTTACGCTCCAGTCGTCCAATAAGATTTAAACAAGCCTTGCACATATGCGCTGACTTGTTCGTAATGTTTCTCAATGCCAGTCCCAAGTCCGCAAATCTTTCCACAACTGGCTTTTGCTGTTTACTCCATTCAAAAATATGCACAGACCTGATGATAACACAGTGAGTTCTCATGTGTTTACAAGAACGACCACTAGCTTGCTAGTGTCTCAGATTTTTGCTTAATCAGAAATAATTTGACGTAATTTGACCCAGTAACAACTTTTTAAGAAGAAACGTTAGAAAATTTAGAGAACAGATAACAAGGTTACAGATGTTTTGAATGATTAATTTAATCTGACAAACTAAATTGTACAATATTTACCTCTGAAGTTGAGTAGAGTTTCCTTTCACTATTGTTAAAAATGAGGACATATGAAGACAAGTTGTTCTGCATATTTTAGTCAGATGCATTAATAGTGCTTAAGAATATATTGTTCTTAAGCACCATCAGGCAGTAGGTAAGCTGTTCTCATTATGCTTTAACTCTGTCATGTTGTTTACAGTGTCCTTTTTTTGTCATAACTCAAACTGCTGGACTGTTGAGCTCTATGTTCAGTATTCAGTAATTAGACAGTGTTATAGTCCAGTGCTACGACAGACCATAAGACAGAGGACATACAACAGTGCATCTGTATTTTTCTTTTTATTTCTATAATAAATAAACTCATCATAGTGCAGGACTGAATTTCACAACCACACACAGGATAAACTGCACTTTGGATATTTGAAAGCCAAGACAGATCAAACAAGCTGCCAGACATGAATTGATTCAGACAACAGTTTTATCCAACTGTCTATGAAAGCAGCGTTTTACATTACAGTAGAATTTACTACTCTTTACATTCTTTTCATCCCTGTGCTGCAGTGACTGAAATTTTTAGCTTTCTATAGCTAAATGGGAAATAATGCAACAGGTATGAATATGGCCAAATAAATCCTATGACAAGGAAACACAACGTTAAAGAAACAATAAATAAATACACAGATAACATGTTAAAAATGAGCAAAAGCATCGCCACCATCAAAACATAAAGAAAGGCCTGAAAAAACATTGTCACCTGACAAATGAGGTCAATGTAAACTTCAAAATGTGACATTATCATAAGCACATATTCAAACATAATCTGAAGGTAAGCTGTTCTCATTATACTTCAAGGGTAATCGTGTTTCAGTAGTAAACATTTATTTAAGAATGGGCCTAAAATACAGGAGGAAGCTCCTTAGCAGATTTACAGCAGTGTTTTAACAACGAGCGCTATGGTTGTTTTCAAGATTTAAAACATCCAAACAAATACTAATGGCAATATCAGCTGGTCTTTCTCTCTGGTTTTAAACTACATTTTTTGGTCGTGGGACCTGGGACACTTTTTTACATTTTATATCACCTATATCGTCTGGAAACAGCTGTACTATTGAAGGATGTCATGAAACAACATAATTGTCAGTTGAAGCTGTAAAATCTGGTAACTTCTGAAATATAGAGGATTTTCTGGTTTATAGAAATTTACTGCCACACAGATCGTCTGTAGTTTGTCAGGCGACTTTATAATTGATCTAAGACTGCTCATTTAAAGAAAGAAGAAACCTTTCTGAACTCATAGTATAATGTGCTTCAGGATGATTTCAATACTACACTATTGGCATCACACCCACATACACAGACACACTCAGACTCACACACTACACCTTATAGTAGTACCTGTTACATACAGTAACATTTATACATCTTCAGGTTTTATAACTGCCACACTTACATGATGAACGTGGCAGCTGTGGTTGACAAAGCTAAAATCGCAGCGTTGGAGATGAGAATGATTCAGTCACAGGTGTTTTCTTAACTGAACCTCTGTGGTACATTCAAGTAATGACTTCAAATAACTTGATTAGAATTTAATATGCAGATATTACAGCTGGTGTGTTTTCTTAACCTGTGTTGGGGAATTTTTACCTACAGTATAATTTCTTTTACCTATAACACCCACATCATAACAAGCTAAAAAGTAAAAGTATGAGGCATTTGTGCAGCTACTTGTCAAAGAATAGTAAAAAATGTATTTATAAATGCATTTTGGTCATTTTTTCCAAGAATTTGACTTATGTGTTAGTGTTAATACTCCAGCAGTGTGACTGCTGTTTTGTTTTACACTTACTATGATTCTGAAGCTTTCAACCACATCTCTTGGCTTTTCTCTGCAAACTCATCAAACTCCTGTCACCCTAACCTAAAACCCATGCAGACACAGGAAGAACATGCAAACTCATGGTTGAATGGGATTTAAAGCCCGAACGTTCTTGCTGTGAGTCAACAGTGATAACCACTGCTCCACCATGCCACCACTCAGAAAGTCATAATTACAGTATTTCCAATATGACTTGAATGCAGCATAACCCTGGTCAAGTTGGTCACTGTCTTCATATGTGAATGTCTTCAGTTACTTTGACCAGTCTCAGTTGTTAGAAAGTGAAAGAAGGCAACAGGATGTGGTTGAAAGTTTCAGAGACCTTTTTGTCAAAGGATCCTGTCATGTTTGTCCAGTGAGCACATTTGTAGCATTATTTCATACTCACTTCTTAAATAAAATTTTAAGTTGTTTTTCTACTTAAAAGATGCACATGGCAGCATCTTATTTCCCTTTTACATGTTACAAATGAAGTATTTTTTGGATAATGTTTAAACGTTAAAGGTAGTGAGGGTTTTTGTTTCACATCTAACACTAATCGTTTCTGATTGTCAGAAATATCACCTACAGTTGTGGCATTCCGGGTTTTTTTCTAGGAGTAATTCTAAAAGTGAAGAGCGCGTAAAACAACAAAAACATTCCTCAGTGACGTAGCCTACAGGAGAATGGAGGAAGTGCTACAGTTGTGATGAGTCTCAGATGATCTGTGAGAGGTTGGTGGAAGGCTGGACACAGGTCACTGCGTCAAAGCCAGCAGGATGTCCTTCACCAGCATGGTGCCGATCACCATTTTCTCACAGTTGACCGTCAGCTGGGCAGCTCCTTCCTCTTTGGTCGCTACGGTGACCAAAACCAAGCTGCCGCTGGTCACCGTCCTGCCGGCAAACCTGTGGACAGGATGATCAGGAGGAGGAACAGGAGGACTGAAGTCAAAGCAGCAGTTTGGAAGTAAAGACAAAGCCAAAGAATAAAGGAGGGATACACAGGTCGTCAGCAGGTTTCAGATTCAAATTAAAAAACTACTGAGGTTTTTTAAAACATCTGTCTATATGATGTAAAGACGTGTCACCTGCACTCTTTATCTGAACCACAGGGGACTCTGCTGAGGTTGGCGGCACTGGTCACCCTCTGGACAATGGTGTGTTCGTTGCGGCACTTTGCATCCAGGGTCAGCTTCTCTGTGATCTCGTTCATACCCATCAGCTGACCTGCAGGGGTGTGAGCAGAGCACTGGTCAGACTGGAAAGCTCTCAGGTTAGCTACTGCTCTTTTTCTCTCTCCCATTACCAAAAACAAACCAGACATTAATAATGCAACAATATGATTGTGGGGACTCATTACAGTGCTGCAAAATAAAAATAAAATCAGTTATTTTTCTGTTACAAACATATACAGTATTAACTATTGATACTGTATATCTGTATATACAGTATGTCCTAAAACTACATTTATTAAGCATCTCCTACAGGCCTCTATGATATTGATGTAAGAGTTCATACATCAATTATGACAAAATGCTGCTTAAACATAAACTGGAATGCACTGATGCTTCCCACTGAACACTGCAGGGGAGTGACTCAGTTTTCTCAGTCAATGCTTAACGTAAAAGGCAAATTAAAGCAGTCTGGTTTAAAGGATAAAACATTTTCACTGTGAAATTGACAAATTTTGCACCAGAGCATTTTGTTCCTACACTGTAACATTAATACGAGAGTGGGTGCCTCTTGGTAAGCACTGATTTTGGTGATTTGCAAAAGACATCGAGACATACAGGTGGAAGGTTTTTCCCTGTTGTGATCATATATGATTGCTGAAGCAACAACACTTGAATTACTATAGTTCATTGTGACGCACATCTTATGGCAGCAACAGTTTGACCAGTTGACTAATAGTTTCCATTTTTTATGAATAAAAAAAAAAGCACCAGGCTGAATTCATTATATGTTTCACTGTAAATCTGTAAAGTTTGGACTCTCTTGAGCAAAATGAGCAATATGAAGACATTATCTCAGGCTCTTGGAAATTATCACTTTTCCTATTTCTATTTTTACTTTTTATAACATTTTATCAAAAGCTATTTCTCAAATGTTAAACTTTACCTATAAAACACTAAACTGTGGGAGTAAATAGGAGAGGAGAAAACAATGAACAAGAAAAATAAGACTTTATACTGTGATTGTTTCCTGGTGGTTGCATTACAAAACAGAATTAATTAACAGTCAACTCAGCAAAATGTCGCTGTGGAGCGAGGCAATTACAGTCTCTTTTTCTTCCATTGCATTATTCATCCATTTATTACATCCAACTCAAACATCAGTCATACAAGAGTAAATACAAGGAACAACAGGGTGACAGTTATTTTCCCATGTGTGAAAACTGCATTTCACACACCACAAACACTGATTTAACCCTCCATCGGTTTAATTTGCCTCATTTTCATGGATCTTAATAGGCGGACATAATGCTTAGCAGGAACTTAGTTCAATCCGTAGGCCTGGTTTGGTTCCTGAGTTCGGCAAAGATGATCAACTAATCAACATTCAGCAAATTAATCGCTGATGAAAATAATTATTTCCAGTCTTACTCAGAAGCTCACATGAAAGTATAGTCATTGTTTACCAACTTTACTGGTTCACTCTCACTGCTCCCATAGATTCGTTTTCTGATATGATAGGCTGCCATGTTCAGTTAAAAGTCCTAAAAACCTGCTGTACGCAGCTCAGGCTGCTCAGCACCAAACAGCAAACACAGTTAGCGACTAGCTGGTGAACAGAGCTGACGAGACAGATATTTCCCTCAGGAGTTGGTTGAGATTATGTAAAAAAGCAACTGTTTGCTAACGAGTTGGCAGTATCAGTGTCGGAGGAAATGCTATGTCAATATCATTTTCACAGCTTGTTTACGTTGCCCTCGGTTGGAAAAAAAAATGTTCTTGCTTGTTTAACCTGATTATATATTACAGCGTGGTTGTATTATTGACTTTAATCTGTCTTTTGACCTGTAAATCACTAAACAAATCAGTGCTTACAAGACAGTGCTTACAGCTATGTGACACTTAAAATGCAGCGGTTGACGTCAGCCGTTTGAAAGCTCAGGTAACAGAAAGATGAACAGTGGTGCACATGAATGAGTGCTGCTCTGAGCCTGATGTTATTACTTGTCATTCACATGGTGAATCATGAGTGAATCAGGATCAGTGGATGAGCATTTCCAGTCATTCCCAGTGTAGGGGAGTGTGAGCAGCCTTTATAAGATGCAGGTTAGCACAAGTGAGTTTGTCTGCAGCTACAGACCCGGAGATGCATTTATAAGTGTAGAGCCAGGAACAGGGGAGGAAGGAGGAGCCAGCACCAGGCATTAGGGGGGAGCAGGAGGGGAGTTGTTGTCTGTGTAGGTTGGGTTAAAGGCAGGTGGGAACACAGACATCTGGGAACAATAAATCTATCAAAGCCAACTTACCTAGATTCTGTAATAGCTTCTCTATTTGTACAGTACAGAGAGGGAGGAACCGTGGATATGACACATATTTAAAGAGTCACCAAGGGTTTGTTGGAGCTCAAAACTCGCTCAGTGTTAGTCAAGATGGAAAATTAACTGTAGCTGCTCTATCAAGCTCTTGTAGTATTCTTGAAAAGGCCTGGCTGGATTTTGGTGTATTTAAAGTGGGATGCACAGTGAACATGGATTTTCTGCTGTGGTGTCAGTAAAATAATGAAACATCACACAACACTGTGATTATTTATGTAACTATTATATAATGAAAATGAAAAAAAAAAAAGATAATGTGACCTGCCCACTTAAAAGTGTTGCATTTATTTCAAGGTAAGTAAAACAAAGACAAAATCATAAAATAAATGCTGATGATGAGAAAATGTGATGATGATGTTTTTTTTTTCTACTCTAAATGTAATGCACTATTTCCTCTTCAGTTCCCATTTTCACAGGGGACCTGTATCACAGTCCCTGTTTGCTTGGTCCTGTTCTTTTCTGAACTTTTATATGGAATTCCCCATCCTGCTCCCAGTTGTCCCCAGGTTTTCCCTACAGCTCTGCCCGCACACGTGTCACTCATTCCCTCATCACCAAGTCCTGATCCCACACCACCACACCTGCCTGTACTTCGCTCTTCAGCTCAGCTGAGTTTTGTTGTGAGGACATAAAGGTAAGCCTGTATTTCCTAATGTTTTTATCAAAACTATTTAGTTAACAGCATCCTACTCTCTCTGTAATCAATTCATTATTTGAAATGTGACAGGCCAGGTTGCTTTATGTGCAGATCATACTGTCTTTCTGTCAAATCAAGTGAGCAGCAGTATATTTTCTTTTAGTTCTGGATTGATTATTCAGATATATTACAAATCACCTGTTTTCCAGTCCCCAAACTCCCATTTTCAATTTTTATAGACTTGGTTTAATGTGATGGTAGTGAGGACATACTGTTTTATACTCAATATTCCTTAGTGGTAATATTTCATTTTCTTCCTTCACTGACCTTGCTCCTTTTTAAACTCGTTCTCTGTCAGGAAGATGGGTCTCATCAGCTCTCCAACTGGTGGCTGGATTGACACGAAGAATTTCTTGGTGTGAGTGCTGAAAATAGAGAGCATTTTAAAAATGCAGTTTAAGGAATAATTGTTATTTATTATGTGTTTCTTCATTGCTGAACACTGAGCATTAATCCTTGTAGGATCCCATATCACAATTTTTATGTTAATACAGTATTTCATTTGGCCTCTACAAGCATAAAAAACTAGCTTGTCAAACAATGTGTGTGCAATTTTTTAACTCAGTGTGAGTGATTATTTGATAATTATCACTGTAAATCACAGAATCCATCTCACCACAGCTGGAAGTTTGCTGCTTGTGTTGAGTCACAGAAATCAATGCCCATGACAGCTGTGGAGGTCTCTCCTGCCGGCAGCAGCTCTGCCAAAACAAAATTATTATCTTTATTATCTAGTGTGGATGAAACTGAGACAAACTCTAGTTTATATATAGAAATGTGTGTCAGTTCAAGTCTCTAAGTGATGCTCTCAGATCAGATCATTTGTTTGCTGCTCCATACCATTTAAAACATTCAATTGTCTTTCGACATCTTAAGACCATCGCTCACCAATCTCTGGAAACTCTTTGACCCTCATCCCTGATTGCAGCTTCACATCCTCCATGTGCAGGTTCTTGGTGTCAGAGGTGGCATTGTTGGTGAACTGCATCTGCACTGCCACCATGTTCGCGTCGGGGCTGAACGGCTGCCGGCTGAAGCAGTACTCCACCTGCAGACCCTCCCCTGTGATCCGGTGCAGCAGCTCATAGCTCTTCAATGCGCTGGAGGGAGCGATTGTCTGCAGAGGGCGAGGAGATGAAAAATGATTAACCTAAAAAATAGGCATCTAGTTTTATGATCAATTAATCAAAATTCAGCAATGAAATCTTATAAAATACAGAATGAATTTGAGAAGCTGAAACCAGGAGTTTATTCATAGCAACTTTTTTGGAGGGCCACTCCAAAATCAGGATGTGGATATTATTTGAAGATATGATCAGCTATTTTGGCATATGGAGCATAGTTAGATCAGGATTTATGGAGAAGAGTGGCTGATCATAGTTAGATCAGGATTTATGGAGAAGAGTGGCTGATCATAGTTAGATCAGGATTTATGGAGAAGAGTGGCTGATCATAGTTTGATCAGGATTTATGGAGAAGAGTGGCTGATCATAGTTAGATCAGGATTTATGGAGAAGAGTGGCTGATCATAGTTAGATCAGGATTTATGGAGAAGAGTGGCTGATCATAGTTAGATCAGGACTTTGTTGTACTGAGGTTGACTTCAGAATAACTTCTATGGATAGAATAACTAATCGCTCCATAAAATGTGAGGATGCTAACGAGGAAGATGAGACACAGCACTTACTGCCGGGGAGAGAACAGTGTCAGATAAAGACAGTCCCTCCAGGTCAGTCACCAGGCTGTTGGACAGGAAAGTGTTGACGGGTGTAACTTGAGGAGAAGGAGCAGGTTCAACTGAGAAAAGAGACGCAGAGATTCAGCAACAATGTTCTCCAATTAAAAACCATTTATTATCTGTTATATTTGTTATTTGGGATGGGAAAGAATTGGTTGTTTTTACTGATAAGCAAAAGAATTGGCACAGGAACCAGTCCAGTTCACCCACATTTCAACTATGCATTTCCAATGACTTTGCTTCAATGAAGTGAGCATTATTTTTCTTTCAGTGCATGAGGGCAACACAGAGAGGGGAAAACTCACAATCGTCAAGGTCGAGCAGAGACATTTCTTTCTTCTCTTTCTTGCTCTCTTTCTTTACAGGTTTGGAAGGAGGCTTAGACTCATCTGCCTGGAAGGAGATAAAAACAAAGCAGACATGACTGGATGAAGATGTCTGTATTAGTTTGTGCAAATGAGGCAGTATATATTTCTGAATGCCTAATTTTAGGTTTAGTTTAGTTCCATTTCATTCATTCTAAGATCTACCTAGGTGTTGATTTCTCACAAGAAAATAATCTCCACCTTTTTTTTCTTCTTGTCTTCTGCCTCAGACTCAGAGTCTTCAGACTCTGATTGGCTGCTTTCAGACTCACTCTCCTCCTCATCTGATTCAGACTCCGAGTCGCTTTTATGCTGTTTAATCTTTCTGTCATGCTTCCTTTCCTCTTCTTCACTACTCTGCTCGCTGGAAAATAAAACAAAGGTCACAGGTGCCTTTAGAGTTATTATTATGACACACAAAACAGATTCTGCTGCTATAGATGTTACTGTCAACCAAACCACTTTGGATTTGTTAAAATGGCTGCACAAAGGCACCTAGAAGAGAGTAAAGTGATCACAATTAACTGCTAATTGGGTTTTCAGGGTAAAATGAAGGTATGTTGAAAAGTCTAAATAATTTGCTGAAGACTTAAGGAAGAAATTAATGCAACTAAAATATCATAAATATAGAATTAACAGATATTAGGATCTTAAATGCATGAAAATGTTTGAGTCACGTTTTGATTGGTGGCATTAGCCATAAAAACATCATGGTTTAACACTAAAAACATTTATTACCTTTCACTTTCTTGCACTGGCTTCTTTAATTCTTTCTTTTTCTTCTTTTTCTTGTCCTTCTCCTCCTCATCCTCCTCTTCTTCTTCAGACTCAGAGCCTTCCTCGCTCTCTTCACTCTCTGATCCCGAGCCACTCTCCTCACTGCCGCTGCCGCTCTCTGAGCCACTGGCAGAGTCTGATTCTGAAAGGGAAAAAGTAAGTGGCAAATTTTTTTTTCTTATTAAGCCAATTAGCAAGGTTTTTAATACTGGCCTGTTCATTTTTCCATGCTAAATACCTGGTATGGAATCAGTGTTTCCTCATTAATATTGAAATGTATGTAGAAAGGTACACTGAAAGCTAATAAGGTCAGTTGTTCCATGTGTGTGTATGGTTTAAATACTATATAGTCATAGTCACTGTGTATCACTCTGGAATTATTGTGTTTGGGAGTTTTGGTGCCGAGACACATGAATGTGCACAGTGACTCTGAGCATAAGTCACATGCTTGCGCACAAGCACATATTTGGGGGCAACAGATCATTTGAGTAAAGGATGTAATGGCACCAACAGTTACCACTGTCGGCAGACTCTGTCGGCCCAGACTCGCCCTCTGAGTCTGAGTAGAATGGCTTCTCCACTTTCTTCTCCTTCCTCTTCTCTCGGCTGCTGCATTTGGTCCATTCAGGCACCTGGCAGAGGGAGCAGAGTTTGAACAGTGAGCCATCAGGTCCGCCTCAGTCAGAACCCCTCAAACAAAAGCAGAGACGTGGGCAGATTACAGTACAGTAGCATGGCCATGAATGCCTCTGCCTGGGCGTGATGCAGCCAAACAAAGCCAGCCATACCTGCCGCAGATCTGCTTTTAGATCTGTCAGTCAGACAACAATTCAGTACAGACCAGAGACTAACGCTTATATGGAGTCTTTTTATGTTTTTCAACAGATAGACGTTTGCACCAGGTGATGCTTTCATGACCAGTTGCAGAAATGGTTTTCTTTTAATAAAAGGAGCAGATCCATTAAGAGAAGTGATATCTTTCAAGAGTGGTTACTGTCCTCCTACACTTAGAAAGGAGTCTGTGACCAAACTCATTAACAGCTAATGAGTGTGGACCTCAAACCCCATTTAAAACCCGCAGAGTTACTAATGCAGCTGGATTAGTTAGAGGACTGCACTCCTGCTGAAAGAAACACTTCTTTAATGGCAGTGACCAAGGAAAAGGGTGCTGTGTTTCAGGTAGCTTTGGCTGAGCTAAGCACAGAACAGCAACTACATTAGGCAGGATGTCAAAAAGCACTCGGGTTTTTGCGGCTATGTGGGTTGAGGCTTAAGGACGTGTGGCTCTTTGCCGCTAACTGACTCACACTCGTTAATGTTGTGACTCTTTCAAGCAGCGTAAAAACCTGGCAGACGCAGAAAAGAAAAGATTGGGATGGAGGTGAGATGAGGAAAAGGGAAGGAGAAGTTTTTAGAAAAACGTCAGGAAAGCAAGAAAAACGGGCACAGGAAAGTTTCTGGATCTAAAAAGAAAAACATGTGAGAACAGTTTTGGAAATCACAGAGACAGAAATAAATGCCAATTTCATCACAATATACTCATTTACCATAATATAGTGCAGTTACATAGCTGTTACCTACGCTAAATGTTCTCCAATATAACTTACTTTTACTGTGTATTTGCTTAAATACTGCAGAAATAAAAAACAGTCAACATTAACATTCACTACTTCCAGTACTAGTTCACAAATATATGACAATGCATCAATCACTAACAAGCATGAAGGTGTGCTAACATGGATTAACATGAAGCAAATGAAGAGTGAAGTAGGTGGGACAGTGGATGGCAGCGTGGAGTCACTCAGTATCACACAACATTTGTGACACATTCAAAGTGTCACAAATTTCACTTGAGACCAAGGTGTAAATCAGTGAGTAAGGGGACACTGGGTGAAGGTTGTTTGGCAACTGAGGTTGTCAACGTCAACTTTCATTCAACACGGCAGAGAACTTCTTTTAAACGTATTATGTTAATCTGCTGACTGGGGATTCATTTATGCAAAGTAAAATCCCATTAATTTTATCTTCTGAACATCGGCATCAGCAGTTACCACTTTAAATGACAACCAGAGACTGAAGAAAGAAGCGAGAGAGCACTCATCAAAACAAACACCACCGCACTCCCACACTGAGGCGGGGGGGGGGGCACCTCTCGCCAGTCTCCTAGCAAGCCGATCCTCCCCTCACCGGTGGTTATGACTTCCTCTGTCTGTAGAGATGTATAATGTGCAGAGGGAGAGCCTGTCAGAGAAGCTGATACATCAGAGCATCCACTGACCCTCCCAGCTTTTCCAGTCATAATGAGTAGTCACACTAATAACCACCCAGCATGTTTTTGAGCTACTGCATTTCTACTTTCCAAGCTGGTGGTGTTGCATCTTAATACTTTGAATTACAACAAGTCCTGTGTAATATATTACAATAATGGCTGCTTTACAATAATGTAATATATTTCACTGCTGAACATTTTCAACCATCATTTTTAGGCTTATTTTCTACTTTTCAGGAACTCCATTTGGCTTTTAGTCATTTAAATACACTTTGAAAATCAGCTGGCAGAGATTTGAAACATGCTTGAGATACTGTCTGAGAATTTCCACTGGCTAACATAAACAACATAAGGATTACCTAAACATTAATACGTCACTGCGTGATTTATCAGAGCTATAGAGGCATTTCCATTAACTGCATGGCCTCATATTATTTCTTTTAGGTAAATCAGAACATGTTTATCTTATGTGTGAGCTTCCCCTGAAAGCACATCACTATTGAAATTTGAAGCACACCTGGGGGCTGGTATTGGAAACATAGCTGCTGTAATATAAGAAAATAAATGTTTACTCTGATGGACCAGGTTTAACAAAGCAGTTTCCAATCTCTGCAAACATCTGCCTGGAAGGTAGAGAATCAATTAGAAGTGAATTAAATATTCAGGAAATGATCAGCAGTAATGCAACTATATTTATTAAACATATTAAGCTCCGGGGGTAGTCTATTAAACCACCAGTTAAATCAAAATATAATCTACCTGTGGCCTCATATTGAAATCTGCATCACATATAAATGACAACACTGGGTATGAAATATTGAGTGGTGAGTAAAAAAAATCCTACACTATAATAACAACAATTTAAAAATGTGACATCAAAATTAAGCCTGGAGTTCACTCCTGAAATTCAAAATCAAGTGGTTTTATGAACCGAGTCTTGATTTTGACAAAGAAATGAATCTCAAGTTTGGATTTTATGTCTTCATTTATAAAAACACATTGTTGGTGATGAACCGATGGCACATGGTGTAGATGGGATGGAGAAAAAGAGGAGGGATGAACTACAGGAGAACATGTTTTGTATTTTCTTCAACATTCAATGAAAATCCACGGTTATTTGTCCTAAAGAGTATAAGGCCAAAATTAAATATATATATTTTACAGATGCAATGTATGAATGCATGAGTACTGATATTATTGTAGGCTTGCCTCTATTAGGTGAATCTATATCAGAGGCTACTCGAGAGTTGGTTTACTGGTGTTGATAATGATTCGTAGTGACAATTTGTTCCCTTGTCTATCACATGTGCTATTGGCTCAAACAGTGGTTAGAAAATCAGCTGGATGGTGCGAGTGAGCTGCTGCCAAACAGATGCCAGTGCAGCAGAGAGGGCGAGGAGTTTGATATTGCTGACTGTTCTCGTAGTGAATAAAACAGAGATGCTCTGTCTAACGTTTGTTCTCACTAATAAGAAAACTATCCTTTTTTCTCCTTTGTGAAGTGTCAAGCAGCATCCATTTGGGGAAAGATGGAGGCCAAAGCGGATGCATGTTACTCATGAGCTGTTAATGCTAATGAGCTGTAAGTGAAGGATGGATGGCCAGTGAAAGAGGAATAATGTTATATTGGAGTCAATGTTATATTTGATGTGAAGTTTTGGTGACTCTGTCCAACCCCTCTGAGGCACTGCTCTGGGGCAGGAGCATCTCTCGCTCCTCTCCATTTTTTGGGGCCCCTGGAGATTCCAGAGGGCCCGTGTGTCTCTGTAAGTTACTGTTCCCACTGCACGCACAGACTCCTTCACCTCCACGTTGCGCACGGAGGGATCAGGGGCAGCTTCAGGCCAGTCAGGCAACTCCTGGTAGCCCCCAGCCTTGGCATTCAGCAGATGGGACAGTGACCCCAACTGGAAGTGGTCTCTATCTGTAAAAAGGAATCAGGAATGCAAATCTCCAGTAACACATAACGGTAAGTGCAACACCCCAGAGTGAGCTTCTTGTTTTTGTTTTTTGCCTCAGGTTTCTTCCACTGCAAACCCCCCACCCCCAAAAAGTTGCCTTTTTTCTGGTGTTGGAAAATCTCAAACTAGATAAAAACTAACTAGCAGATCAAAGTATATATTCTCATGTATTCTCATATCATAGATTAAAATAAAATGCTGTTAGTTTATCAAGAAAAAGCTTTTACAGTAAATGGCTTCTTTACCTTTAAATGGAGACTCGAGGACTGGTGCAGGCTTGAGGGCGAGGAACAGTTTTTTAGCGTACTTGCTGAGAGCACCACTCTTCTCAGTGGGCACAATGAGCTGGCGAATGAAACGCGCCCGATCACGGATGTCGTAATTCTGGTCGTACTTGGCCAAGTTGAGAACATACTGTGTCAACAGTTTAGTCTGCAAGGAGGAGGAATACGAAGACTATGGAGGATGAGGAAAATACAAAAGAGAATACCTGCGTATATGTGAACGTGTGTGAGAAGAGATGAACAGTATATGTTGTGCTCAGTGAAAAGAAATGATTCCACTGTTTCATGTGAATTTTGTGGGGGTTTTTTAAGTACTAGTGGCAGCCTAACACTTTTCACTAAATTGTACCTGTTTGGAGTTGGTGAGATAGAGCTTGGCAGACAAATTGATTATTTGTAGCTTGACAATGTCCTCTTCATTAGTGAAGGACTTGGCCATCTTTCTCAGAACATCTGGGGCAATTTTGGGTACGTGCTCACAGTATTCTCCAATCAGCCACAGGATACTGGCCCGCGCCATCGGCACCTGAGAGTACAGGTACATGATTAGGTACATTTTGTTATAGTATGCCTCAATTGGCAGCAATCAGGTACATTTTTTATCCATAAATTCTGATTTAAACAAAAAAAAACTCCTGTTTCCTTTGCTGTTACCAGACAGTGATGGCAGTGGAGTGACAATCACCTGGATGTTGTCTGTTAGTTTCGCCATGTGCTTGATGATGTCGCTGTGCTTCTCCGGTTGCATCTGTAGCAGCTTTTTAATAACCACCACCGACTCAGCTACAACCAGCTCTGTTGAACAGGACAAATTCACTCATTAAATAGATTTCTCATAATCTTCTATTCATTCTAGATTCGGTTTAATAAATATAAAATAAATAAATAATAATATTGAATAATTAATAAAACTAATTCAGTCCTTTACTTATGTAGAGTCTGTCTTATCTAATCTTTTCAGTCATGTTCAATCCTCCTTGATTTTACTGTACAAAACATATTTTTATAATTTCAGCATTGACTCTCTCTGTTTTTCATTTCCTTCGTCATCTCTGTATTTTCTAGATATTTTCAGAAAATGCCCTTCTCCAGCCAGCCTCTAGATGTCCCCGGACTTTCCCTCTGTCCCTCTGTCACCTAACTTTGCTCACCTCACCTGCACAACTGTTTCCTATTCCCCAGTCAGACTCAGGGTGTATATACTGGCCTGATTCTCGCAGCCAGTTTCTGCTCTCCTCGTGTTTGACCTGTTTTGGACTGTTTATCTATTTTGGATACTGTCTGCATTTTGGACTTTGTTCCCCTGGACCTCTGTATTTTGGGATTATTTGTTTGCTGGCTTCTGACCTCTGCATCTACCACAACCTCACCTCCTGTGATGCCTATCTAGACGTGGCTGGCTGGTCTTTGAGTAAGTTGTTTTTGCTTCTTATAATAACTTGTTCTCTCTGTGTCTGCACTTAGGGCCTAATGTTTTGATTACTATTTTTGATAATGTATGAACTCATAATTTTTGACAATGACAATGTTCAGACTATAAGATAAGATCAACTTTTTTAATCCCTGAAGGGAAATTCATTTAGTCTTGTATCCTAAAAAAAACCCGTACCGTCTCGGTTGGACAGCAGCTGCACCAGGCCGTTCAGACACGTGTCCCTCACCTCGCTGATGTTTGTAGCACAGCGGCCGATGGCTTGGATTGTGGCAGCTACGAAGTCTTTATCCATGCTTTTAATGTATGTCTGTCGAACAAAACATTCCCCCAGTATAGAAGTTGCATAAAGGAAGTTGCTGCTGGCAAATTCGTCCTTGCTGCAGAGCTGCACAATTTTTGCTTCTTTTTCTACTCAAAGTTTATTTTTAACAAAACATTAGAAGTTCTGTTTCATTGTACCTGAAACTCTCTGAGAATGGTAGAAATGTTCGTCTCGTTGGCCAAGTTGGTGAGAACCTCCAGCTGCAAAAAGAAGCAGAATGAACCATGTAAATTTCATTTAAAAGGAGGAAAGAAATCTGTCTAATCACTGTATGGCAATTTCCAACAGTATCGATGACTTACTAGGACTTGTGCCAAAGACTGAGCATTTAATTTTCAGATTGTACTTTTTCCTACATTGATTTACAAATCTTAGAACCCACTTCATTCTGATTAATGGGAACTGGTTTGGCATGGCAACAACATCCTTTTGGTTGAGTGAGTTCAAATTCAATACTTCTATCACAATTTGCCATGACAGAAATTAATTACTTCTACACAAAATGCACTCTTTGGCAGTTTGACATCCTTGGTTTAATTTCAATGCTAACATCTAATACATCCACATACTCAGAGAAAATAAATCAGTACAACAGGGTTGAGAATAATAAGATATTGAAAATATATTATCATGCTTCAGAAAATTAACAGCCGTGCCTTAATTCAGCATTAAGATAAAAGAGAATGGCAGCAGAGTTGAGGCTGGAGAAACAGTAGAGCAAGTTAAAACAGAGAGTAACCTTAAGGACTTTGATCTGGGTTGGGTCTGTGGAGCGGATGTAGAAACTCTTCAAATACGGCTCAAACATCCCCTGTGAATCACGAAGACCAGAATTTTAAAAAGTGCTTGATCTTAAGTTCCACACACGCACTAACATATAGTGTAGCACACAAAATACCACCAGATGTAGCTCACCCTTCTCTTAATAGTCATTGTTGCCACGTTCTGGAGAACAACAAACTGGACTTCACTGGAGGAAGAGACAGAAACAGATGAATATTTGTTTAATTACGTCTAATGAGGAAAAGGTATTTTAATACTCTTCGTGTTCCTTAACCAACTTGCAGTAAATTAAACAGGAACTTACTAAACAGGATTTTTTTCCATTTAGGTTTGGAAATTATATTAGATGAGTTACAGATTCGAGCTCCTGCCAGACCAACACAATATATATAAATCAAAGAAACCACATTAACTAGGTGGTGCTCCATTTTTTTTTTTTTGGGCTAATTGAGTCAACTGTTGTCCAAGTCACAAAATTTGTTTAGGAAGGAGAAAGCGAAGCAGTCATAAAGTAAAAGCTGTATATATTCAGACAAATCTTTTCCTGGATTACATTAGCTGAATGTCAACGTTTAAGATCTTCTACTTTTACTCTTGCAAACAAGAGTACAGTGCCATATCTTTTACAACATTAAGCCTTTTGAGATTCAGAGATATAGGGAATTTCACATAGAGTGAAACTGTCAGTCCATTAAAATGTGGCAAAATGGCTGCCAAGCCAATATCAATAGCAGTCATATCTAAATGAAACCATTAGAAGTAACCACATTATGTGTTTGTATCATTTGATTGGTAATGAACTGTTAAAAATATCTAGTACATGTACACATGTTGAAATATTGTTAGGTTTTTTTTTTTGCATATTGATACGACACTGTATATAGCAGCATTAAAAAAAAACAGCTGCAGAGTTTCCTGGTGTGGTTTGCCTGATGGTCATGATCTTTTCTGGGACTCTTGATTATTTTTATAAAAGTAGCTTAACATGCATGAATGTACATCTGCCTTTGGGTATGTTTGCAGATGGTCTGTCTGAAACAAGACCAATAAAAATATTTTTAAATGGTCGTACAACTTTGCAGTTACATTTCTAGGGAATATTATTCAAGGTAGTTGTTATGAGAGCTGAGGTGACTGTGACTCCGTTAAAGTGATGAAGTCTAATGAAACATATTGTACAGTATGGATTTCTGACAAATCTCCCACAGAAAGATGTTGCTGTTTGGTTGTTTCTGAATGATGATCCCATTACAGCAGGCCCAGGGCCACAGGGGCACTTGTTCAATAAGAAGCTGACAGTCTGCAGGACTTGGAGCCAAGAGGCCACCAAAGTGCCGTCATCACTCCTTTTGGTTTATGCTTTCATGCTTACCTCAGTCTCACTGAGCTCCCTGTTTAATTTCACTTTCTGCTTCAGGGCTATAAAGATTTATTTTACTGCCCTCACTTGTCATTTTCTTGTTGTCAACTCTTTTCCATTTTGCTAAGTTGATGGTCATTATTTCTCTTATCACATTCAGCACTGCATTTTTTGGTGCTTGGACTTTTTTTTTCTATTCTGTTGCATTTTGAATAGACAATTTTTTTTCAAATTATAGACAGTAGACTTCACCTGTGGCTCCTCAGGAGACGGACGAGGGCCTTGGCAATCACGCCTACCTCAGCTTTAGGAGCAAGATGAAAATATAGCTGAGCCACAGCCATCACCACCTGGAATGTGCAGGGCATGAGAGAACACACGGAGGGATGAAACACCAGCAGAGATACCTCACAATATACACTACAGTTAAATACACTGGGTCTCAGAGTCTGAGTCTCACTGGGTGATGCAAATGATTTTCTCCATTTAAAATACCACTGATTCCCAAAGTAACAGTCCATTACAACTGCATCACTGACTTACACTGCTTATGTTGCACTGCAGAGTGAAAGAGCAGTGTTAAATTTACATTCCTTCTACACCTCTAAGCTAGAAGTGAGAAGATTAAAAGTTATTTAAGGAAAAGATCTGGCAATGAGTCATTGGATTTTTTTTTTTTAAGGTCACAGGCTTTTTTTTCTTTTGGTCGTTATAAACACAACATTGACATAGTAATGGAGCAAGTACCAATATTCCCATTCCTTTATCTCTGGTTTTTGTTTTCTATTTGGATCAAATGCTTCACCATGTTCATCAGATAGGTACAAAGGTGCCTGCTAACTTTATGTATTTACTGTTTCATCAAGTCAAGGGAAAAGCCTTTATCCATCACTGCATAGGTGCAAAACATTAAGCTGAATAAACAGCAATTAAAGAGGTCGCTGGCTTTTATACCAACTACATGTTCAGGAGACACATTTGTTGCCTGACTGTGCTTCTTATTTTTTATGTAGAAGCAACAGAAACAATCAGAATGACAGCAGCAGCACAAGAGCAGAATAATGCATGATGAGTGGATTTTATAACATCTAACAAGGAACAAAATCAGGCCACCCAAGGTGACCACAGCAGCACTAATGTGGTATAATGCTTCATTAATTTCCTTTAGGAAATTGTCACTTGTTGCCGTTTCAGAGTGTGAGCTTGTCTCTGATTAAGCATCTTGCTCAGAGCACTTCATCTGGATGGATGCTTGTCTAAATCAGCCAAGGTTGTGCCTATGAAAACCTCAAGTAATCACAAAACCAAGATGCTGCTCAATGTAGAATAACATAGGATATAGTTTTGATCTCTACATGGAAACTGACTCGAAAGGAGAGTTAATGAGCTGTAAGGTGTGTGTGTGTGTGTGCGCGCTTGCATGTGCGTGCATGTGTACATAATTTAAAACTGCAGTGCTCTCACAGCTGCGTTGCGGCTCTGCAGCAGCGGCTTTGTGTTTCTCAGCAGCAGCCGATGGTCTGGATCCATCACATACGGCTTCCTCTTAGCTAATGCAGCAACCTCGACTTTCTTCTCTTTTTCCTCCTCATCTTCATCCTCATCCTCATCTGAGCCATAAAACGTCTTCTCCCCACCACCTCCCTCTTCCAACAGAGACTCCTGCAGAGAAAGTAGAGATTAAACTGTGTTAGAGGATTAATGTACCAAAGCAGAAATCTGTCCTGCATGAAAAGTACCAACTACTTAAAAAAAAAAAAAGTCTATAGAATTCACCAGATGGCAATTTGCTCTAAGCAATCTTTCCCAAAAAAATAGCAACATTATTTACAAGAATCATTATTATTACACCTTTGTGGCTTTAGGAAAAAAATGCAATGCAAAATGGTTTTACTGTTTAATCATTGGGAATGTATTGGGAATTACAACAATAGCAATGTTGAAGAGTGAAAAATGGTTTAATTTTCTGCAAACCGCTAATGAGAAATGAAGTCAACAGGTGGGTCTGAAAAACATAAATACAAAAAAAGAGAAAAGAAATGACCAAGCTGGAATCTGTGAAAAAGGAAAAATAGACAATGATTCCAATTTCTACCTCCACAAAGTCACAATGACAGAACAGGAAGAGTATAATCCCACTAAATTAAAAATGGTATTGTGAAAAACAAATGCACCTGTACACTTTTGTTGAACACTTAAAATCCTGTTCCTATGCAAATGAGTAGTTGGTGAGGACGTAATGACTAGATTTATTCCTGAGTTTATTCCTGACTTTACTTACTGCAATGGATCAGTATATAGTTTTGTTTTTTCTTTATGTAATCAGATTACTTATGGTACTCTACAGTGTAAGCAGTGTCTTACAAGACTCAGAATTAACACATGGAGCCACAAATATACTAAAAGTGACCATAGTAAATCACAGCAATGTGAAAAATGTTGTGTGTCAGCACAATAATAATTTGATAATCAACTAGTCTTTTAAAGTCAGTAGTAATCAGGGAAAACTGCCAGGAAACAATCACCTAGGGGGCTGGTAACTACATATTATATTTACATAAGCTAATCTTTTGTGAGGTTAAACATATTCAGTATGTGTTTGACTCACGTTGATGTTAGGGTTGAGGAACTGTGTCCTGGCATAGCGTGTTAGCATGTTGATGATGACAACCTGCCCCCACTCCTCCACATCGATCAGAAGGTTGCACAACTTCCTGTAGTTCTTGTGGATCAGGTCAATGCGTTCTGGACACACCTCCTCAAAAGCCATGACCACACTTCCTGCCACCAACTGCAGCACATTTTCAACCACATGATGGTTGATGAAGGTTAGATCTTGCTGTTAAATATCTTTTGTCAGGAGACTACATTATCTATAATAATTAGTGAAAATATAATCAAAATATAATCCATGCATTCTTGACTTGAACCAGAAATCTAGTAAATATCAACTCAATTATCTACCCTGTTTCTGTTTTTGGTATATTTTGGTTAATTCTCAGTTAATGCAAAAAGTGAAAAGTGAAGTAGGAGAAATCATAAGCCCTGACCTAACTGATGCATGCAGTGCATACATCTGGAGCCATCCATAGGACCTGTTCCTGATGTTTTGAGCCCTACGTAGTTTTCAAACGTGCATTTGTGGAGTAAAATCTGCTGAATTAAATATTGTCTTCACTCTTTAAAAAGAGGAAAAAACCCACCGTGGTTTTGTCAGCAAGGAGTTTCTCTATGACTTCAATCAGCTGGTCCTTCTGTTCTGGATCCAAACTGACAGCAGAGACACATAAATCACTCAGATGAATAAAACAAGAAAAAGCCAGTAGTCACCTAAAACTAACATTAAGCATAAAAAAACAGATTTAACTACCAAAGCAGTAATAGATTTCTGAAACAGCTGTTTTACCACCATAAATGTCTAAAATCTGCTTGAATTTCCTCTTGTGGATTAATAAAATTTATGGCAGCAAAACAGCATTGGATCTTAGTTGCATTATCACACCGGAGACCAGAGCTCTCCAGAAAGCTCTAAAGTGTAATATGAATTCTTAAAAACTGATTTCTAAAACACAGAACTATTGTTTCTTTGAATCACTGTTATATTAACTAGTAGGCATCTTCCAATAACAATTTAAATAACAGTCTTGGTAGGTCACCTGTAGAGTTTAGGAATTGCATGAGCAGCCGTCTTCCTGACATATGGAGACATATCTGAGGCAGCTTCTTTGATTGCCAACATCATAATTGGCACAATGATAGTGACTCGAATGCTGGACAGAACACGCAAAGCACTGGCTCTGATTAACTGGTTTGGATCCTGCAAAAGTACAGAGTAAGAAATTGATAAGTAATATTCAGCCACTGTTTAACAAGATTCATGTGGCTGGTGGATGTAGTTCATTTGAAATACTAAGAGTAATGCACATTTCATCTAGTAGCTGCAGATAAAAAAACAAATAGGGCATTTCTCCTCTGGAAGCTATGCTAGTGCATCAAGTACATGTTGAGATATTACAGTAAATAGGTGGAAACTAGTGATGTGAAAGGAAACATCACCAAAATCACTAAAGTTATTGTGATTCAGCCTCTAGGGACCATAAACATCTGCACAACAATTCGTGACCAACAATGTAATGGTTGTTGAAATGTTTTAGTCTGGATCAAAGTGCTGAAATGACACACCAACTTTGCAATCCATAGCGCTAAGCCTCTGGCAAGGCTAAAAACATACAGTACATATAATACATACAGTAAACCTTTTTGATTAGTTTTTTTTATGGCAAATTCTGATTGTGAACAGTGTTCGACCTTCAAGCCTCGCTGAAACGTGGAAATCGAGAGCAGAGCAAGATCCTGCTGCTCCTCAGCATAACGCACCAAATAAACATAGACCAGCTTCTTCACCTGGAGAGGGGAGCAATAAGAGGGACAGCAAGGGAAGGGATTTAATTCAAATTATGTAGATTAGTTCCATTATTTTCAATGAGCTAAATCCGAAGTGAAAAGATAAAGCAAAGTGATAAAAATCCATAAAAACAGGAAAGGAAAATGGAAATTTTGCTCAGGTAAGATAAAGTCAAATCCCACAGGGCTTTTAAAAATGTGCAACACCACAAGAAGACAAAAAACTTAATGTAGAAAGCAACTTTATACCACATAAAATTAATAGGCATAAGAAAAAGGCAAATAATACATGAAGCAACATGAAACTGGGGCCATTACAAACCTCTATGTTTTTACAGGCCACATTTTTCACCACAGCGGGGAAGAGATCTGATGCATTTTTACCTCGGGCAATCATCTGCAGCGAAAACACACACCAGAAAACAGCATGACCATTTCACAAGGTGACATTTGCCCCACTTTAGTTGTATCATCCAAAAGTGCCTTTGTCTTATAGTGGAAGACTATCAAGTCTTTTACAACTTCACAAGTTTTTCCTGTTAGATTAAATCAGTGCTCTCTTCTGAATTTAACAGTTTTACTCAAAAACTTTCCATGCCTTTGTCCTTCAGTCAGCGTGCAGCTGCACCTACTGATCAGTAAAATCCCAACGCACACATTATTTATACTCACAGCCACGATCCGCTTCATTGCCTCCAGTTTCAGGGAGTCTTTGTTGCTGTCCAGCATCTCCTTCAAGTCGTCGTGCCTGAAGGATGAAAATTAGCACACACCTTACTGATATCTTGTAGGCAACAGAAAAAGAATGAGGCCTTAAATAATGAATACAGACCTGTGTTAGTTTCCTTTCAGTGTTCAAAACTGATCAAAATCCAGATATTTTCAACTTAACACACATGCTAACATGCAATTCTGATGTAATTCAGCCATAGTACTGTATAATATTCACCATGTTTACTATTGTAGTTTAGTAGTGTAACATACTACTTGCTAATAACAGTAAACACAAAGGTGAGTCGCTGGTTATTTTTCCAGTTTATGAAAATATTTGAATTAATTGTTATGAACAGAAAAACAGAAGATAATATATCTTCAATTTTTACATTTTGGAATAAAGAGATACTACCGTTGGTCCTGATTAGAGCATTGTATTTTTGGTATGTTTACACCTATATACTGTGTAGTCTAATCAACAATCAGCTACTTAAATCTCCATGAACACTTTTTTTCTTGCCACTAGAGGGCAGTAGAAATAAATTGAGGCATGTGTCACCTTTTTATAAGGTGAACTTGCTAAGACAGATGCCTATTTACACAATCAGCAATTATAATGGAGTTAGCATTAATTTGGAGTCTTGAGTATAAGCCAGTGTTTACTAACTTCTATGTTAATTTTTGGTCTTCACTAAAGCGGTGAAAACAAAATACAATTTTGCTGCTCAATTAGCCACTATGATCATCATTTTGTCCATTTGCATTTATTTATATATTTAGTTAGTTAGTTAGTTAGTTAGTTTTTAGCCTCTGGACAAAATTAAAGCTATGAGACCAGTAATAGTGAAACAAAACAATAAAGCTACAATTAAGCTAAAATTCACTATGAAGCCCCAAAGAGCTGCACATTCAGGTGATAATTCTCTGTAAGTAGTGTAACACTACCAATTGCAGCTTATTTCATGAAAATACTACTGCAAATAGATGAGGTACATACATTGTTCTTCTGTTTTGAAAACAGCAACAGCAAAGCACTGCTTTAAGTACACGTCATTCAATGTGATTCAGTGGTGCACAAACACTTTAAACTAGCAAACAGGATGAATGCATCAACGAGGGGTTTAGCACAGAGTTGTGGATATGAAGGGTGGGGTTTGGTCGATGGTGGGTGGGGTGATTAAAAAGCTGCAGAACTGCATATTTCCCCCAACTAGTTTCCAAGGCAACAAAGGGTGCAATAAAATGTTAAGTGATTTGCTGCCTTCCTGCAGTGCCTTTGTTAGAGCTGACAGTGTTTCCTTCAGGGATTGAAGGTCTGTGGACCTGAGCTGAGGAAACACAGTAGTATCTACTCCTGGAGCTATCTACCCCTGGAGCTATCTACTCCTGGAGCTATCTACTCCTGGAGCTATCTATTCCTAATCTCCGATGAAAAGACAACTGTGGCTCTGATTCCTGTCACTCACACTGCTACAGAAAGTAATTCAGACACTAGGGGCTCTCCTAAACAAATGAAAAAACTCTAATCTCCTAAAGTAGTTTGGGAACAGGTGTGTGGAGAAGGGCAGATGAGGTCATGTGAGGTGAAATGGAAGGAAGAGCCAGGGACATTCGATGGCAGTTAATGGAAATTTGGACGTGATAATGTGGGGGAAGGCAGAGACAGAGGCAGAACAAACAAGCCTGGGGCAGGGATTGTGACAAGTTTACTCAAACATAAATACTCCAAACTACCCATTTGGATTTAAACCTATGCAAAGTTTGTTTTATAAAATATTCTTTATGGTGCTTTTTACATCTTAGCTCTACGTGCAGTGAATACAACATCTGTATACAGTGCTTAAACAAAGCCAGTACTGAAGTACTTGCTAAGCTGTTGAATCTAACTGTGGTCAGAAGCTGTTAGGGTATACAATATACAATATGTCATCTGTTTTAGTTGTGTGACAGCAGAAAATGGAGGCTATGGGGGGATGAGGAGGTGGCTGCTGCAGAACACACTTGATTTATCACGACTTTACCTTGAGTGTAATGTGTGTGTGTGTGTGTGCATGCGTGTGTGTTTCTGCTTTTGTCATAGTGTTGCTAATTGCATTGAATGAATAACATAGTTCACTCAGTCACACACTTTAAAACCTGAATTGATCACAGAGTGTTAAATTAGACCTGACAGTATCTATAAAACACTGTTAGTGATTATTTTTAGACCCGGGCAGTAAACTGCTGCTGAATTCATGGTTACAAATACATGGATTTACAGCCAAAAATGAATGTCCCATCGGTTCATGTCTTCCTGTGAAATTGTGATGATGGGCTACAGCCTGTGGCCGTCCAGAAAAGTGAACATTTCTATCAACTATTCTCTTTATTATAGCCCCTAACCTCCTCTGTCCACTGCCTTTGATGTCAGCTTTGAAACCTCATCTCTTATTTCATTCAATTTCTGCAATACTCTGACCCAGAAGCTGCTACTGGGTTTATATCATGCATTAATGTGTCAAATTTGTTATTTAGTATATTCAGGAATATTTTTCATATTCCTGTGAGTAATTGAACATATGTAAACAATATTAATAGAACTGTGAAACAATCCCACTAGTTTACCATCTTAGTTTGGTTGTTAGCAGACATTTACTAATAAACACTACACAAATTTCACTTTAAGATGGGGATGTCCTTAGATTGACAGATTGTTTTGTCATAAACCAGAGTACAAGTTACTATATTCAATTGAAGATGCCGCTAAATGGAAAAGACATTCACAGAAAAATAAATCCCAACACTTTTTCAAAGTTTACAGGCCAAACTGACAAAGACAATCTGATCACAATGTAGTGGAGTACAGAAACATACAAAAGCTGAATTGTGCTAATCTACTACCTTCTATCATCCTCACTTATTAAGAAAGTGTCAGGCATTCATGTGTCTTGTTTGATGACAAACATCCCTATCTAAAAAATCGAATTAAAACTGGACATGAAAACTCTGACTGACATTTGTTATAGCCAAATGTTCAACCTGTCAAAACAAAACTATCAGCAATTTGCAGCAACAGACAAGTTATATAGTCTAAAACGAAGTGTGACAGTATTAAAAGTTACAAAAATAAAACCTGTTATGTGCTATTTTATAAACTAGAACCCTTTTTATATCATCTGTCCTGAAAGGTGATATAAGGGCCCCACAGAAGGATTAAAAAATGAGAGTTGAATCCAAGAGTTATGTATGGACCAAAAAGCAAAATACTCAGTGCAGCTCCAGGCAAAATTAATTGTCTTGAGTATTTCACTGTCTGCCTGTTCAACCATAATGCATTTTTACAGATTGTAAATGGCACCTCTGAGAATTATCTTAAAAATAAAGTCTTGTTTTCAGCACATATATAAAAAATGACATTCTGACTCGGTTCATACTTCTCTGCGCACGCCCCAAGAGCCCACAGTAATTCTACACTGACACTGGTTCTCACATTTCTCTGGATTTTGTCCTGTCCTGCTGAACAACAGCTGAATTTACAAACAGCTCTGAATTATTTAATCTGCTGTGGTACAATAGAGTGCCCTGGTGCTCAGGTTACCTGGCACTAAAGCCAAGAGAACAGCTGGAAAGTCTCAGTGGAAGCAGGCCAGTGTTCAACTTCAGATGAAATGTCATTTTGTTCACAGAACGCTGTACAACTGTAATAACATGAGAGAAATTAGCTATGAAAAGAGAGGCAGACTGCATATATAAGTCGCTGCGGAGGATTTTTTACATAAGCTGGTTCTGTCAACACGGGCTGTTTATTTCTAGTTTCTTGTTTCTCCATGACGATAGTAGTTAAATATGCCTCCTAAAATCAACCAGAAATATTCTTCACTAGAGCTCTCATTTCATAAAATTCAAAGAATCTAGTTTTTAAGTATGACCTAATAAAATCCTAAAGTGTAATTATATCTCTCTTGAAGCAAATCTATTTCTGAAGAGCACCACATTTGATTTAAAATATTTACAGTATAAATTAACAACAGTCAGGCAGCTCTGAAGGCGTTTGCATTACTGTGTGTACGTCTTAATATTACGTATGTAAATACATGTATCATTGTACAAGCAACACTAATAATAAGATGTTTAATAAATCTGTTTATAAGTTTTATATATCAAACAAACCTGTTCACTTTTCCTTCTGTCTATGGCTTCTTCAGGGTGTCAAGGTCTTATAAGTTGTTCCCATCTTTCTTCTTGTCTCCATCATCTTCTCTAAAGCCCATTTCACAGTTTGTACATATATGAGCTATAAGTAGTTCGACTGAACAATGATGTTCCCCGATGTTATCCTTAAACAGTACAGTCAACATCAACAGAACTAGAAATGATTTTGCTAAGTAATAATTAGTTGAAGTCATTTATAACCATGGTGAATGTTTCCTGGTTCCAGCTTCTTTAATGTAATTATTTTCCGGATTTCTCAGGTTTATATGACTGTAAACTAAATATCTTTAAATTATGGAAACAAATAGAGACATCTCAAAATGTAACCTTGGACTTGATTAAACTGGTATTATTTTCTGACGTTTTCTAAACTAAACACCTAGTTGAATCGAGTAAATAATTGGTTGATTAATTAATAATCTATTCACTTCCCTGGTCCAACATTTTTGGCTTATATCCCCTTACAGCACAATTTACTCACCGTCCCTTGTCTGTTATTGTACAGGTCTATCAGCTAAAGCCATTCAAGTACAGCACAATATTTTATTTTAATAGTCTTAGTGCAGTTTAATGTCTTCAGGCTTCTATCTCACAAAACAAATGCAAACACTGGAGAAGGGTTATGAAAATTAGCTAGTATTTCTGCAAAATGTTTTTCTTATTTATATCTCATTAGTTGTCTTCTCATCTGTAAGAATTTAAGGTGGAGAACCACTGACTGACTGTTATTATTCTGTTATTTGAACATTTTAAGCTTGTCATCTAGTTGCACTCATTTTAATCTGCCCAGGAAAAGAGGCAGCTAAAGTCCCTTAAGTACAGCTGTAACATGTAAGGGTTGAACAGGTCTGTATTCTCCTGGATAATCGTACCGCAAAGGTTGAGTTTGGAAACCACCTCCCCCACTTCCACCACCTTCCTCCAGTGGTGCTCGTTCCTCCTGGTCTCCGCCACCTCCTCCACATGTGCCTCCAGATCGGAGGTGGCGTAGCTCATCGGGCTGTAGGGCGCTGTACCAGGCCTGCTGCCCGCTGTCTGGGGTCAGCACCGGGCTCTTGTCCTCCTCCTGGCCTTGGACCTGACTCTGCACTGTCTTCACAATGTTCACTGCGTTCACTGGCAGCTGTAGCAGCTTTTGCATGGTGGTCATGTTTGAAACTTAGTCCCAGAGCAACCTTTAGAATAATAGGCCGATAAAGTAAAAATATACTGTAATATAATATAATATAAAATACTGCAGTTTTCTTGGACTGCTCCTTGTTTATCAGTAATGAAATGAGATTCTCCACATCTTCCTCGCAGAGTTTTCACACAGCAGACAGCAGCTTCAGATCCAGTCTCTGTTATAAACACTCCTTCCCTCTGATGTTAAGTGTATCCAATGTGGACATTTCTTGCATGACACAACAAATCTCCTCAGAAATGCCCCAGTGCTTTCTCAAAGATTTCTCCACGGTGGCAAGGTTGATATACTTTGCTGTCTGATAGCAGTAATCCAAATCCACAGGAGCTCTGGAGCTGTAGGTTTTTTCTTCTGTTACTGCTGAGCCTGTATGCATCCAGTGAAGCAGGAGACATCCGCTGCTCAGTAAATGGATGCTTGGCAGAGAGGGGCGTGGAGTTTTCTTCGCCGTGAAGCCTCTGCTCTTGTCACGCCTCCTGCTGCTTGTGTGATTCCTGCTGCTGCCTCTCTGTGTGTAGACAGTATGTCCACATATACAGATCTAAGCTCTCTAACTGAGACAGCCTCTCTTGTCGTTTGCCACGTTATCACTCCTCCATGTCATCTTTACTCCACCTCCTCACATTAATGGCTGGAAATCTCGCTTCTTATATTCAGTGGTAACTCTCTCTATCACAGCTTTCTTTAGCTTCTTTCAATCTGAGCTCACAGTCTTTTGTCGATATCTGACAGACATGTTTAAATATTCCCCACTCCTCTGCTAATTATGTTTAAAAATTGTCCAGTCTGATTAATTTTTAAAATTCAGTGTCGTGCCTTTTTCTCATCTTACATGACTCAGCTTTCTTGGCAGTGTCGTGATGAGGACATCGCTCTCTCTCTTTCTCTCCCACTTGTTTCTTTCTGGCTTGAACCAAAATAACTGCCCTAGAGCACAACTCACATATGCTCTTCCTGTGATCTGTAGCAGATCCGTCGGTATTTGTTGACATTTGATAAACATTAATAAGACTTTAAGCCTGTGATGTCATAAAGAAATACACCCTGGGCTGCAGCATTTACAATGAATTACACAGAGAGTGACAATCCTGGTAGACGGCTTGTTATAAAACTATGTTGGATATACAGTACAACTGAGAAATGTTCTGCTTCAGAAAGTATATTTCATGGTATAATAAACTAGAGTGTTTGATCATTTAGTTCTCATTAGTTACATTCTGAGGAATATGCTTTCCACTCCATGTAACAGCACAAAGATGGTAAAAAAAATTACAGCAATTATTTAAAGCTTCTTACAAAGTTACCAGTTCTGCAAATCTTTTATCTTTCTGGCTATAAAGGCATATTTTAGGATGTCTTTTACATCTTATTCTGGATGCAACGCTGTGGTTTCATATAATTTAAATGAAAGAAGCTTATAGTAACATCTCAAAAGGAATACATGAAGGCTTTTATGAATTGTTAAACTCTAGTATGCTATGTGCTGGAGTCAGATAAATCATATTCATTCCCTACCGGGAACATAATGGAAACGGGAGTTTTACCTTTACTGTGTAAAGCAATCGTGTATTTTTAAAGGAACAGTTTGACATTTTGGGCAATACACCTCTAACCCTCACCCTATTCTAAAGAATTCAAAAAGTATAAAGGTGAAAAACATTACATGTCCTTGCCAGTAGTTTTATATCAACTCTACAGACATAAAAATGGCATTGATTTTCTCGTATAACTCTCAAATGTTGAGTTTCTTTTTAAAAACTTTTTTAACCTAAGCCACATATTGTCTGTATGTTTAGCTCATGCCATGATGTAACTGATGAAAAATTAAGTCAAGGATCTAAACAAACCAAACATTTGACATTTGACTTTATTGGCTTGAGATCAGAATGTGTTGTAAACACAACATTGCAAGATACAATACAAGATTTCATAATTCTGAATTTTCAGTATCTGGCACTGATCAACAACCTCATTAAAATTACAATAGTCTTTCTGAGTAACAACACAGCCATGTTTCACATCTGCTGTGTTTCCAGGGAAACGACAGTGAAGGTCCAGTCAGCTCTTTCACTGTCATGTTTACAGACAAACTGGTTAATCAGCTCTCACTGACAAGGCATCAGCTTCTGCAAACACAAATCTACATCACCATGGCCAACCTAAACTTAAAACAGTTAAAGAAGCTTGAATTTATCCACCTGTGGTTAAAATTCAAGGCACTAATTTTTGCCAAACAGCATCAAAGCAAAACCTCCTTCTCCAGATCCAAAGGTCAGTTTACAGCCACATATTCCACCAACCATGAGCAATGAGCTCCCTCGTCTGGTGAACTGTGGCAAAGCAGTGGTCTTTAATAGTCATGTTAAAACAGCTGGTGATGCTGCTGCGTCAGCCACAGTTTCAGTCCCAGTTTCAGTGGAGCCACACAACAGTATGTAGTGGCAGCTGTCTCAAAATCCACAACTTAAAAAACCATTTGAAGCAATGAACCTTATGAAGACTTTACCTAGAGGACATCATAGATATTATTTTAACTGTCATTACTGATTAATGTGTTAATTGGTTGTTTGTTTGGTCTATATGCAGTTCACTAAGACTGAACCATGAAAGGTTTTGCACTTTTACTCAAAAACTACTCAATTACTAATCATTTATCAAAATAATATCAGAGTGATTGTATATTTTAATCAACTATTCAATACACTCGTTCACTCTATTCCTGTAAAACAACAAATTAACAATTCTACTTTATGACAAACTATGTAATGTAACCATTTCTAAATAGTATGTTGTCCAATACATACAGAGTCCCAGCACTGATTCACTCTCTCTGTATCTTGATCACTCACTGTAAGTTAGTTTGGGTAAATCTACTTGCCAAAATGAAAAAGCAAAGTGTAAAATATACTATGTAATCCTAATGACTTAATACAAAGTGATTCATTAGCTTTCTTATAAAGGAAAGCTAACGTATTAATATTGAGTTCTGTCCTTTGGTTAGATATTTGAGAGTTTTCTTATAGCCCAGTGAATAATTTAACAGTTTCTGACCATGTAACTAAAGTTAGGACAGTGATAATTTAGCCTCTTTTGGGGTCTGTTTGATGGCCACACATTAAAGAGAAGCTCAAATACATGTCCTAAAAAACTAAAATATTTTTGGGTAGGCTAGATATGTGCATGTGAGCATTAGCTCAAGCCAGACTTGAAAAACTACCTTTTGTTGTTAAATCTTTTGCTTCACATTGTTTTGTTAAAGCACTCTGATTTCTTACAGATATGTTGAAAGATTTTTAATGGTTTTAATTTGATAATTCAGATCAAAGAACTGCATCACAGTATATTAGCAATAATTACTAAGCTGTGTTAGGGATCTTTGCATCTGCGAGTCCAATTACAGCTTTATATTGTTCTTTAAATCCGCAAAATGCATATCATATTATCAAAGACCCCCCTCATATTAATTCAGAAATGTGTTTTTAACCATCTGCATATAAAGCCAGTGGCAGAAAGTTTGGTTTAACACCATAAACCTTACAAGAAATGGTCAGCTAACCTTGTGTATGTGCAAATAAATACAGTTGCACTCCACTTTTAAACATAAAATGTACGCTTGTAGTGTTAGACAGCTACAGACTGGGCCCTGTTATAAATGTTTCTATTTATTTGTATTTTGAGATCATTTTATGTGTGGAAATGTCTTTTGTTTACAAACTGACTTGCCTTAAATTGCAAACTGAGGAACACAAAATAATTTTGTACTGCAAAAATAATCTAAATATAAACGCAAGAGTGTAATAATCATTATTATTTTTACACAGTTATTTTTTTCGTCAAGCCATTGTCCTGTATATCTAAACAAGAGGTTTAACAGCTGGGACCCAAGGCAAGACAAAAAAAAAACCCTAATAAGAGTAAAAGCAACCCAGCATTGTTTCTTCATAAAGGTATTACCCAATAACATCTCTCCTGTAGCTAATTTTTACCCGTGACTGGCTCTAGAGACTACTGGAGGACATTGTATTTGGGCTCCATGTGCGTGTTGGACGCTCTGCGCGCTGTCCAGCAGGGGTGGTGCTGAAAAGCTGGAGCTGAGGCCTGGCGGCTCCTCTGACAGGCCTTTCACAGCTCACCACACAAACATGGCATAAATACTGCCAGGATACACAGCACAAGCTCTCTGGTTTGTGCACAGAACAAAGTATGCTTATATATCACCAGCGCTGGGCCTTCTTTTGACACCAGGAGTTCAAATCACGGTGAGAAACGATCAACCATCTTTCAATCACGGGCCTCATAATAAACAAAGTTGAGCTTGTTGAGTTGTGCTTTTAAAATTGCATTTCGTCCATTGACAATGAATACACTTTCTGTGCAATTTAACATGCAGAAACTGCAACCACAATGCACCTCCCACAGCAGTAAGCGGTCCTGGCATAGCCCCCCACAGTATAACAAACAGACGGCGTCAAGCAGCACCGAGGCAGGTGGCTCCGTACCTTTTGTAGTCGGAGGAGAAAATCCCTCCACTCGCCGGGTCGTGACCATATTCAGGCTCCCCGACGCTGGAGGAGCCCCCCTTCTCGTCGTTGAAAGCAGAGCTGGCGGACATATCCGTGGCTTTCTGTTTTTAGTCGCCCGCACGGAGCAGCTATGGAGATTTAGTGCAGAAGGCAGCAGGATATAAGGCTCTTAAAGGCGCACAGACACGCAGCCTTTCCGTGGGATGCTCGGTGCAGGGGGGGATGATGGGTGGGAAAAGTGGGGGAGGGATGATGCTCTGGTCATGTGATTGTTGTAGACTCTATAGTTCTGAAAACCGGGATTATTTGACAGGGTTTCCGCATAAATATACATGACGTTTCCTCATGCGTCCTCGTGGCTGAGTATTATTTGGAACAATGATACTTAATCAGAGGAGTCGTGGAGATTTTGTAGAGGTCTGATAAAGAAAAAATGTAGATTCAAGAATAAAAGCATGTAGAATTGAAGGTAAAATGTACAGTGTCTTTCTACAGTGTCTCTAAATACATGACTCTCCTCCACAGAGTCCAGACTACATTCACTAAACCTCTATGCTGGACTTTTGTTCTGTTACATCTGTGGAGACGCTGAAGATTTTTGTAAACTTAAATAATCAGAAAGTGAATCTGATTTCTTGTTCAGTTGAGGTTTGAGTCTGTAGGTGGCGCGCTTTTCTGTCTGTTATGGCTATGGAGGCTCTGCCTTTCCCCAGATTAAAATGTAGACTGTGCTTCAAGTGTTTGATCAATATTTGTATTGATTCATTTGTACGTTGTTTCTCTTCAACTGCATGGGTGTCAACAGAGAAATCAACAAACTATCTTTATCATTGATATTTTGTTCTTGCTTTGTATCATTAGATTGTTGCCATTTTAAGTGTGACTGTTAGAATTGTCCAATGCATTTTCATGCTCTTTATAATGGAAGTTTAATTTTACATCATGTAAAACATTTATTCTATATAATTTACAATGTGCATATGTTTGTAAATATCTGCCATTGTGTGACGTTTCCCTCGACTGAATGAAGACAACCTGGAGACCTGGTGAAAGCCAGGGATTACTAAATGAATTTGTAGGAAAATCCAGCTTCCTCACAGAATAATTCAGTGGCTCTGGCTGAAAAATCTGGAAATGATGAAGTGTCCAGAAAAATGAAAATATATCTCTTGGTGACATCCAATTTTATGGCGAATATTAATTTTTATTTAACCATTTACTTTTATTGTATTCATGTTTTTAAAATGTTTATTCTCTCGCACCAAAATCGTCATTATCTTTATTGTATCTTATCTAGTATTATTTTATTTTACGAATATTTTACGTTTTATTCCTTTTTATATATAACTATTTTTACTTCAAATGTTGTCGTTTTATCATTTAAGTTTTGTTTATTCTGGTTTTAGTCTGTTTTTTGTTTTCCTGCATATTCAATATAACTATAAACATGGTGCAGTTACCATGGTTACACGTGTTGGGACGAAGTGTCACATGATTACTCAGCTGATTGACAGATATTTAACTAAAGCATGTTACCAATAACATCTAGCTTTGTAAAAACACGCAAAAACATTTGAACACACCTGATAGTTAGCTTAACTTAGCATCAACAGCCACTTCATGCGACCTTAGCGAAAGATTAGCTAACTTACTGTAATAAATCAAAAGCAGAATCGCAACAGTAGCATAGGTGTCGTCTTTCTTACTAACGCTAACTAGTTAACTTGTCAGATCTCAAAAGTTGCTAAGTCAACACATTTATCCTCTAGTTAGTAAGTACACCACGTTACACTTGTATAAGTCGCATATCTGTGCTCTGAAACCAATGATGGTCAGAGAAATCTTCCCTCTTCAGCAGAGAGGGACCTAGACTGGCCACCACGTAAAGTTAGTAGCCTACTCCTATAGATGTAGCTAACGTTAGCTATATAGTTACGCTAAATGCTTTTACACTTTTACTTTGATGAGAAACTTGTGAATGCAGGACTTAAATTTGCCACAATTGAATTAGACCAGTTTCAGATTAGAGGAAGCATTAATTTACGTAGAAAATTAATGTAAAAAATTAAAACCAACTTTTAATAATCTGAGCTAACGTTTGAAGTAACGTTAGCTCCTGACACGGCGCGACGATGGTTGTCATGGCAACCGTGAGTACTGTAACAGTTAGGAGCTGACGTTAGTTAGTTACCGAGCTAAAAGCGACACCGGAATATCTAGAAATAAGGCACAGGTGAGATTTTAGGATAACACAGCGCACAAAGTTGTGGGCCCATGTGAAACAAAATGAAGAAAACTCGTCTTGAACGTCACTTGTAAGTTTACATATTCACAAGTGATTTTTTTTCAGCACACAAGTGACACAATTTTTAGCTTAACTGACTCAAATAACGACGCCAGGCAACGTTAGCTGTTAGCTGGTTAGCTATGCTAACCTAAAATATGTTTTTTTTTTTTCATCACTTAGTTGGTCATCATGTAGATTTTCTCCAGCGTCGCAATCTCATCGAGTCATCGATCTAGACAGAAGCCACAAAGCTCCCCGGAAAAGACATCGGGTAACGCTAATGTTATAATCGAATGAAACACTAGCTAGCTTACGTTAACGTGAGGAAACTAACAATTAGTTATTAGCGTATTATTTAGCTTTTGGCAACAAAGACAGTAATGCCACGTAATGGTGATAACGCTAGTACCTTTCTTATGTTAACTTTCTTATAAAGTTCATATAGCGTTAAATAAAATTAAACAAAAGTAGTTAAACAGTTGTGGATTCGTTAAACAATTTTAAAGTGCGTTGTACTTTTAACGCTTTAGCGTTAGCTACTTCTGTTTATGCTAACTGTTAGCTACCGTTAACTGTTACTTGTACTTTAGTTAGCTAAATAGTATTTCTATTTTGTGCTACTTTATACTCTTGGTATTTCATTAACGTAAAATATTGTTGCTACTTTACGTCGCATTTAGTTATTATTATTTAACTAGTTATTAAGCAGTTAACTCAGTAACTGCAAACATTTTATTGCTGAACAAGTAGCTTCCTTTTTCAATTTTTGAATTAACTAGCTAAATTACAACACTAACTACCAAACAATTTTCCATAATGCAGTTGGGTATGTTTTTTGTTTCAATGAATCTAAGTATTCTATGTAAACTCTATCAAAAGGCCATTTAACATTAGTTATATGTGGAGACAGAATATTTGATCAGTGGAAATCTATCCATTAACAGCATGGCATCAACAAAAACTGTTTTAATGCTACATTTCCAAGTTATAAGGTCTTTCTCCATAATTGTAATAAAAAGCCCAGTTTGATTTAAAATAAATTCCGGTATATTTGTCCACTCATAAAGAAAATGCTAAACTGATTGTCCTATATTTGCAGGTGTTAGATGTTGGTGGCAATGACGTCACTCCTCGGCCCCTGTATCATGCAGAGCCAGGAGAGATGCCAGCCAGATTCTTTCTGGAAGAAATATTTCGTAGCTCAAGATCAGAGCAGTCAACAGGCACTTCAAGCATTAAAGTGCCCTCCAGGTACCAGTTGGCAGCATATACACAAGCTGATTTAATGATCAAACAACTGGCCTGGAGCTGATTTGAGAAGGAATGAGTGGAATATGTGCAACATGCTTTTTTTTTTTTTGTTTGTTTGTTTGTTTCTTTATTTCTGCAAAGCATGATTTCCAGAAAAATGAAAAACAACAATTTACCTTTTCTTCATTTCTATTATACAAACAAGTCACCTACTTAGTACTCTTACTGTATGTACAGATTTAATGATAAAGGGGATAGTAACCATATAAATTATAGTTGGTACTATAGAAGTATATACTGTACATATGATTATGTTTTGCAATAATTCTTGAGGAATATGTGTTATGGTTGTTTTATTGTAGCTGGTAGGTCAAATATAGTCATGTATTCCTAACCATACTCTGACCCAGTAATGACATTGTTTTGCAGGTCATTTATGTGTAGCCGGTGGTCATCCAGCTTGTCTAACATAGAGTCACTGACTGAGACTGAAGATAGATCGTCTAAACTAGACATGTCACTAAACCTGCCATCTCTATGCGGTTATTCATTTTTTTAATAAGATATTTTTATATTATTTTATATATATGCTGCAAAATATAGTTAGATCTACAACATCTTATGATAAATTACTTTTTTGTAGTACATAATTTTTGCGGTGTTTTGTATATGTATGTTTATTTATTGCATATTATACATATTTTGGTCTTTTGTTCTTTACCAGAGAATGAACATCTGCCATTGGATGCGATGTTGAATGAAGTAGTAGATATCTGCCTCTCTGAGACAGATACCATTTCACTGCTGGACATACCCAGAACCTTTGTGTCAGAGGATGCAGAAGCAATAAAGTGAGTAGATGGCTCTTCTGACTGGTTTTTAACTTGGGAGCTACAGTACCTGTCACATACTAATCCAGATATGTGAAGATGCACACTATTTGGGTGCAAACATGCCAGCCAGTGATATGTATTACTTTTATTTGGTTGTTTTTGCAGGGAGAAAAACATTAACTATGCTGAGCTTTGCAAGAACAGAATGGGCAATGATAAATTTATAGAGCGATCAACACAGACACTCACTGGAGCACCTAAAAACAAGCAGGTCCAGACTGACAAGATTGTAATGGTTGATGAAGGTTTGTCCTAGGTTTTCTCTTTGTGTACTGCTTTTGTTCATTTTGACGTCTGTTAACGTTTAGTCCTTTATCACAGTGAGTACTTGGAAAACTATATGCACTCTCATTGTTCATTGTATTATATTTCTATATATTCTGATAGATTTAATGTTTTGCTATTTATTGATGCTACTGTTCCAATAATAGGCATGTTGTATTTTTTTTCTATATCATTTCCTTAGCCACCATTAACTCCCTGGTAGAAATGGAAATCTGTGGGAATATTTCAAATGCTGAGCAGGACCCACTGCAGATCATGTTGTCAAAGTCATTCCAACACAGCTTATTAGTAATGGAGAGGAACGTTGTAGCAAACATTTTTCAATGCAAGTTGGCTGCTTATAGACAACTGCCTATACTAGAAGGTAATATTGAGTTATTATTGGTTTCTTATTTTGATGGTGGAGGTGTACCATCCCACAGATTCAAAGTTTGGACCTTTGTGTTTTTCCATTTTCCTATAATGATGATGATTGTATAAGATCATGACAGGATTCTGACACCAAAGACGAATGAACAGCACAAGGAGTATAAAGAGAGCTCTTTGGCTCCAACTCTGGAATGTCTCTGGGTTTTTGGTTGTGAGATCATCAAAGGATGCATTGTTACCAGCATGGCTTGGAACAAGAAAAATACGGTAACACAGGCCAAACCAAGGATCAATACAATGAAACCTGCTGCTGTTGTTTAAAGCATAAGAAGTCCTGCTTGTCATTGTCATTTTGTGTTGTTTTGTTTCATGTAAAGGCTACAATAGACTCTATATAAATAGAACTGCAGGAGTTGCCCTTGGTACCATTTAGAGACACATTTAGAGAAACATTTACTTTTTTTATAGTTTTACTGTTACTAGATTTTGTTATAAAGTTGAAAGAATGGTCTTTTTTTAAAGCAAATGTCTGACACTTAATGTAACCCTCTCTGATTATGCTCTGACTCTGTAAGGATCTCCTCGCAGTCGGCTATGGTGAATTTACCTCCAGGAAATGCAAACCAGGTGTTATATGCTGTTGGTCCCTTAAAAATCCTATGGTATGTTTATTTTTGCCCTTTATTTCCTTTCATTGATATTCTTCCAGTTCTGCATCTCAGCTGTCTCAAGTTGAATGCTGGTCTCAAAACTGTCCTTGGGCAAGAGGCAAACACTGAAAAAAAACACTATATAAACAGTGTTCACTTAGAAATTTAGTTTGGAGTCACAGTCATTCTAAATGTGTTCCCTGTGCAGTGGCCAGAGCGCATCTTCCACTGTCACAGCTGTGTGACATCCCTGGATTTCTCAGCCAACAATCCATACCAGCTAGCTGTGGGGATGCTTGATGGCACTATAGCCATTTGTAATGTCCAATGTCAAGACAACAACGCATTTTTCGCCAACAGCAGGTAAGCACCGTCTATGTGCGTATGTATGTTTGAGCCATATACAGTATGTATGTGGACTGTGGCGTACAGAAATAAACAAACACTTCGAAAAAAAAGTTAGTAATGGCAAAGCCCTTCTCTGTTAGCTTTACTTTATGTACCATACATTTGTTTTGCAGTGAGTGTTCAAAGAAGCATGTGCATCCTGTGTGGCAGGTCACCTGGGCCAAACAAGAGATGAAAATTTCAGGGGAGGAATGTGGTGAAACCCTTATCTCTGTGTCAGCAGATGGCAGAATTGCTAAGTGGGTTCTCTGCAGCATTGGTCTTGACTGCATAGGTAATGTAGTCTGTAACTCTCTGTGGTTGAAATATTGTAAATTACTGTTTAATGTATATGATCATGAAAAGCGCTTCAAGCATTAATCCAATAGAATTATAAGCCAAAGTTGTGCATTATGAAAAGATTTTAGTCATAATATCAGTTATGTCACTGGACCTGACATTATCTGTTCAGTGGGTTAAAAACATAATGTTGATTAATATGATTTATAATTTTGGAACTGCACAGGCAGATGACAGGAAAAAATATCTCACATGAAATCTTGTGTGTATTAACTAATAATATATATTCATTAAATATATACATGTAGAGATATTTTTTCCTGAGCATTAACACTAATAATAATCAAAATATCTTTTTCTGAAAACATGTTCTTAGACCTGATAAAGCTAAGGAGCCTTCACAGTTATAAAGAGGCTGTAGGATTCCAGAAGACAGATGATGTTTTGCCAACAGTGACCCCTGGTCTTTGCGTTGCCTTCCATCCGTTAGTAAGTTTGTCACAGAAATTAGCAGGGTTGTGAGCCTCTCTTACTTTGACTTTTTCGAATTACAATAAACATCACATATGTCTTCTGCCTTCATACTGCAGGATTATAATATCTATTTGGTTGGCACATGGGGCGGCCACATCCACATGTGCTCCATGTCTAACAGTGTAAATTTTCTGGATACATACAAACAACACATTGTAAGTTTTTCTGGCTAAAACCTTTGATTTTGAATAAATTAAACCTCTGAATAATATTTAAAATGTGTAAATGCCTGCACGGTAAATGACCGCAGATTAAATCTCTTCCTCTAAGATTTTCAGCTTTATGTCAATACATAAACAACACATAAGACATGGGGCCTGCTTTTCAAGGCAACAGTAGTGTGATAGCATGCTAACTTTGAGTTTTGAGCATAGGCCTTTTCAGTCTCAGAAGACATTGATTTGCAGCCCAAATCTGCAATATTTTGAGTTGTTTTGGCTTGTCACAGATTGTGACAGATAAAAAGAATCACCACCTCACCATGTGAGGACAGGAGACTTATTTACATAAAAATAGAAATGTCATGTTCACATAAAAGTCACAAATAGAGCACTGAATAACACGTAATAGCAAAAAAGTGGTGCAGTACTGACATTATTAGTATCATGCTATCGTTTGATTTATTAAAACAAAAATGTAGATGTCTGTCATTGCCATATTTTCACTCTGCATTTCCCCTCCAGTCTCCTGTAAACTACATTGAATGGTCCCCATTCAGGCCTGATGTGTTCCTTAGCTGCTCCTCTGACTGGACCATGCAGCTGTGGAAGCAGGGTCAGTTTACCCCTGTACTAAGCTTCACACAAGCCCAGAGGGCTGTGTACACCATCAGGTGGTCCCCAAACCGGTCCACAGTGTTTGCAGCTATTAATGGACAACAGCTGGAGATCTGGGACCTGAAATCAAGCATGTGAGTCAGACCAACAGGGAACTTGTATGTTTTTTTTATAGCTCTTTCGTGTTTGTTGTCATTGTCTGGTTATCTCTGATTTGAATCATGAGCCAGAAATAATCCTGTGCACACTAAATAATATGCAGACCTCTCCTTTTAGCTTTCGGCCAACCATTGTGCACCCTGCTGCACCTGGTGTGAAGGTGACGGCCTTGCTGTTTGCTACAGGGACAGACTGTGTCTTGGTAGGAGACAGTGAGGGGCAAGTGACTTTCTACCAGCTCAAGAACTTCAGTGTTGTAGAAGGCCAGGAGGTAAAACTGTGGTATTTCTTTAGGATATTTGTTATATTCTGCATAAAAGCAAGCAAGTAGTTTTAGGCAAGGAATGGGACAATTATTGAGTCTTATAATTAAAGAGAAGGTAAGTGATTTTATTTTTAGGGCTAGGTTACCCTAAGCCTTTGCCAACTACTAACTGGTTTTGTGGTAGTTTATATATGCACGGTTTCAGAAAAAACAAGAATGAAATTTAAGATTTTTATTCTTCCAAATTTTAGAAAGTTGATAACTTAAAAGACATTTAACAGAACAAAGCACAACAGTCAGCATAGGAAAAATATTTATTACACACACACACACACCTTCTCTCTGGCTCTTTCTTTTAGGTGGATGGTTTGGAAAACCTCATTCACAGTGAAGCTTGCAGCTAAGCACACACTGCAGATAGCTTTAGAGGTCAAAAACTCCAAATCTTTGAGTCTATTTTACATTTAAAACATTTCAAAGTATATTTGTAATACTACCAAGTCTGGCCCTTCTGCAAGGTTTTTGTGATCACAGTGAATCCTCTGTAGTTAATTATGGCCAGTTGTTGTATGTAATGTAATGCATGTAATAAATATTTTGTTCAATGTTCCATGCAGTGTATTGTCTTTATTTAAAAAAAACTAATGCAGAAGATTAACAACAATGAATATATAGTAAAAGCTGGTAGCAAAGGACAAGAACCTATTACTTATTGCTTCTACAAGTAAAGTGGATCAGCCAGACCAATCCAGAAATTAGGTTTATGAAGTTTATTGTAATTTGATACATGAAACAAAACATAGTTGTGTAGATTTGATGTGAATGCATCATTTTTGCATAATAACCTTATTTTGCCAGTCTGGATGATGAGTGGAGGAACTACTGATTGGAAACATTATCTTACTCATTCATAAGACAGCTCTTAGTTTGTAGCAGTGAACAACATAGATCTGTGTGCGGAGCTCCAGAATGCGTCAGCTAACACAGTTATTCTCGATGACAGTACTTTCTTTCATTCATGTTCTGGCTCGGACAAATTGCATCACGCTTCCCAGACCAGCTGGTATGTGTCTAAATGACAAACTCTAGTGTGTGTTGTTTTGGAGACTTCTCTTCACATTCCACTGAAGAGGAACTTCAGAGGACAACATATATCCATAGTGAATGCTTGTGATCTCATGCGCACCAACTTCCTGAGTTTAGATTTTAAATTAGCTGTTTTACATTAAATGCTGCATCTGCTTCACAAGCTTAAATGACAGTGTCTTTACCACCCAGAAGACATGTTGCAAATAAATGGTTTTGTGTTCATAAGTGTTTTTTTGTTTTTTTTACATTTATAGGTTGATGTGGTTATGAAAGCCTCACAACATAGATGCATTACACTGTGGAAGAAAACCTTTACACCCTCAACAGAGCAAAGTAAATATAAAGTAGATAACACAAAAAAAAAATCACCCAACAGCAGCAGGAGGTTTTAGACAGGGTTTTAAATTTGGTGTGAAAAAACATTACAAATGATCCCAATTTAAATTACATTGAAAAGTTACCTTCAAGGTCGAAATCTGTGACACTGAAGTTGTCAAAAGGCTTTTATGTTACAGCCACAAAAGACTAACTTCCTTTTTGTTATTGTGTTTGGTCAGTGTCTGCTGACGGTGTGATTTTAGACAGAGTTTAACAGGAGGACAAGGATTCACGAGTTGTAGTAAAACACAGTGACGACACAACATGCAAGTGAGCAAATTGCTTATTTTTACCACACTGTGCTGTAGGACTATACTGTCATGTATCCTCGCACACAGTTGCTTAAGTAAGCTGTTCTGCTGCTTTCAACTGAAACACAGTGGGCAGCAGGAGGGGATGGGAAGATATAAATCTCATGACAGGTCACCAACAGAGCATGTGATTCTGGTGGTAGACAACATGGAAAATAATCTGTTCACAGGATGCTGAATGACTGAATTGTTCTTTAATGAAACACTTTTAGAGTTCAACACGATACCTTTGGCTTTTACATTTTCCTCACTACACAAAGTTGTTTTGTGTGTGTGTGTGTGTGTGTACATTTTGGTGTTACATGGTCTGGGTTCACATCCCTTTTTATATCCAGTGGGTTGTTTTTGTTTGACTTGTTGTTTCAATTACAGTGGGAAGTGATCCTGGATTTGAAAGTGGCATGTTCACAGTGACTGTTTTACACCCATTAGCCTTGAATATGTGAGTTTTACTCTGATCGATGGTTATGAGTAGATACAAAGAGTAATGTTTTATGTATTGCATCATTTGAGAAGATAGAACCTGATAGTGATTATTCCAACGATTCCTCTATGAATTATTGATTTTATTTTCAAACTAACCTATTGATAGACTAATCATTGCTCTAATGCAGCAGATGCAAACCAGGGACATGCTGTTTGCCAACATGCTCCCCGCCCACTTATCATCACATTTCTCAGCCCCACAAAACAAACTTCTGCCCTGTGTGTGTGTCTGCGCTGAACCCGTGATTATTCTAAAAACAGCAGCAGCAGCCGCGGACTGGAGCTTTTCCTGTAAATGTTGGACTGCACCTTTAATGTCCCTGAGCATTCACCTGGTCTTTTATTAAGGTGGAGGTGGAGCACGGGAGGAAGAGCGACAGCAAACTGACACGTTTTTTTTTTTCGGTTCCTGGACGAGGAACTTTGTAATCAGACAGAAAGTGACTTACAGGCTGCTGACAGCGTCCGATGGTGGTGAAAGAAGATTTCCCGATGATTGAAGTGTCGATACCATCGATGGAGAGGGAAGTGGACGAGTCGGGAAAGACCAAAAAGGTGAGCAGGCAGTTTAACAATGAACACTTGTATCTACAGCGTCAAACACACTAGCTTTGATTTTTGCACAATAATACATTTCCACTTCTTAAATCATTAACACCTGACGTGAACCTTGACGCCAGGTGACCTGCAGTAAGAGTGAAAGTGAGGTCAACTCCTCTGATTTCTATATTTACAAAAGCAGCACCGAGCACAGCTGACAGCATGTGGTCTATACCAAAGCACAAAACAGCAACACTAAAAGTTTAGAGGCTGTCATTGCAGAATGGCCCCTATCAGTCTTCTATGACTGGATCACATTTAATCATGCATGTGAGAAACATCACGCTAGTTTGAACTCTTTAACCTACATCATGTTTTATAAGCTTATGTTTTGTTTTTAAAAAAACGAATAACTTTAGCTGTGAAACAAAGTGTTTTTCTTTTAAAGGGTGTCAAATTGTACCTAGGGGACAGGACTTAATGCTCCTGAAAAATAATATTTACTTATTAATCAGACATGCATTTGAGCAGGAGCAAACTGAATAGTAAAACCTAACCATAACCTTTGATGGAGGAAGTAGTATTTCACTAAAGTAATACTAACAATGCTGCAGCTTAGAAGTGCTCAATTACAAGTAAAATTCTTAACATAATAGTAAATAAGAGTATTACCTGTAAAATATACTTAAAAGGTCAAAAGGAAGAGAATACACACAGAGAAACTGTCCTGTGACTCAGTTGTTTGAATATTTTTACTGATGTATGAGTGTAGACGACAGTAGAAGTAGTTTTTTACTGTGAGGATGTGCTGCAGTTTGCTCTGCACAAATCTTTAAGTAGAGTCTCCCTGCAGCAAAATGCTCTTTTTGACATTCTGTTAAAGACTATAATAAAAATTAAATTAAATGCCCTCACGAGTGAAAATATGTTTTTTTGCCTTAAAAATTCACATTCATTCACATTTAAAAGAAAACAGCATAAAATATATTTGATGTTACTGCTACTGCAGTCAAGTAAAGTGTCAGAGGTAAGGATGCGCTAAATCTTTCCCCACAAGTGAAAAATACATTCATAAAATATTTCAGTGTGAGTGCAGATTTAGTGTGGTCGGTAATCTTGATCAGTATAAATGTTGATTCATGTTTGCAGAACTGATGTTCTTCCCATGTGCCCAGGGAAATACTGTACATTATAAAAGTTTAAACAGTAATCATGTTGAATGGTTTGACCATCATATTGTGAGGAAGATGTTCTAATGTTACAGTATCACTAAGGTCTTAGCTCAAACTCCCACAGGCATTTATAAAGCTGAATAAAGCAGGACCTACAGCACATACTCTGTTCTTGCGTGTTTATTGTTACAACAGTAAAGTGAGACATTACAGGAAATATATCATTAATTGTATTTTAAAATGCAGAATAATGTTAATAGTTCATAACCACATGAGATACAGAAATATCCATAGTAAACACATAAAATGATTGTGTCACATGTAAGGAATAGCCATACAAGAAGCTGAAGCTCTGCACCTCCTCCTGGTGGAGTAATGACTGTCCCCTGACACAAACCTGATATGTTCTCTGATCAATATGTCTGATAAAACTGGTAAACACACATTCCAGTGCTTGGACATTGTGTAAAGGGAAACATTTTAAGTTTTGTTGATCTATTCCAAATATATTACGCTTGTTTACTGTACTTCAAATAGGTTTTTGACAGATATTATGTCAGGAAATGACAGTGTGACTAAATATTCTTTGTGTGTCTCTGTGCCTTTTGTTTGCAGCTTTTCAAAGTTGAAGTCTTGTTTAATGAAAGGAAACATTATGTGCTCAGAAGAAACAGTGAATTCCACACTCTCCATAGAAAGGTATGTAGATAGAACTTGCTTTATAGTTAGTAGTAGTAGTAGTACTGTATGTAGCATTTTGTATCATGCTGTTCGATGTATAATCTCTCTGTAACAGACAAACTTTAATTTCAGCCACCCTGTGCACTGTTCTGTCATTGCCTGTTACTTACATTTGATTTGAAAGTTAATGTAGAATCTTTTGTTACCTGCAGCTCAGGAAGCTCATTCAGCCTCCTGATTTCCCAAGCAAAAGGAGCCCCCACCTGAGGGCCAAACCTCTGGAGCAGAGGAGGCAAGAGCTGGAAGATTACATCCAGGTAAACCATCTTCCAGCCCTCATAAGGAGCCTCTGTTCTTCTGCAGTTTGCCCTTGTGCAGGACAGATATTTCGCAGCCTTAAACTCATTTTATTTTTAAACTGTAATCACATTTTTTCTCCTTTTGGATAGGAGATCATCTGTCAAAATGAAGATGTGCCACAGGTGCTGCTGGACTTCCTGCATGTTAAACACTTTCATACAGGCAACAAGATCAGCAGCGTGGAGTAAGTCCTCTAGTCCACACTCCTCTCACTGCACCCAGAGATGTTGGTGCTCCATTTACTGTAGGTCCTCTATTTTTGGAATGGAGGCAATGCAGCTACATGGTAAATCTTCAGATACATATCTCATAGTGGTGTTGGCAGCAGCACTATACAGTTTTAAAATCTGTGTGGAAGAAATGAATTAGTATTTAATTTGTAACCTGTGTGTCAGTGAAATACATCCAAAGTAGCTGCAAACTGTTTTCAGTTGTGTTTAAATCCAGTTTACAGTCCTTGCCTCGTCTGTTTTTGGTTCACAGTGCTTTATGTATATATTTCCTTACATATAAGACATAAAAAGCTGTTGTGCAGCGTATGTGTTTTTTAAACACATTAACTTTTGTTTTGAAAGTGTCCCTGAATGTAATCTATAAAAGTTCTGTGCATAAATTTCAGATCGCTTGAGCTGGACAGTCAGGATGACAGGTAAGAGCACACACTACCTTCCTCTGTAACTGTGTGGAAGTGTATTGCATCTTTCTCAAACTCACACACTAAGAGCAGCAGGCTGCCATTTAAGGTACTGGCCTGCCCATCAAGAACAATTTCAGGTCCATTGTCTTGACCACAGTGTGTGTACCGGATTGAACCACCAACTCTGATGATACTTTATAATTTGATATGATTTGATTTGATATGATTTGATACTCTACCTCTTGAGCCACAGCTGGCCAGCTCCTGACACTGTTTTGGCAGGATAAGAACAGGAACGAGTCTGTGCTTGTCTGTGCCAGGACTAAACCTCTTTATGTTGATTTTGGCACAATCTTTGGAACAAAAATCTCTGTAAAGGACCACATGGTTCAGTAACATGAATGGATAAATGTGTGTTTACACACAAAGGTTAAACGTTTGTATGCAAAATAATATTACTATTACTATATGAACAGTATACCTACTAGTGAAGGACACTAATGGCTAACATTCTGATTTTGTTTCCCCAGTTATCAGTTACCCCATCAGAAGGTGTTGGGATTTTTCCAGGATCCGTATCTCTCTGAGAGCACATCAGGTGGGTAGAACAGCCTGCTTCCATAAAGCATTTTGTGCTAGAGCCAAATACTGACATATTTTAACTTGTAAAAAATACTGTATTTTGTTTTATTTGTTTGTATTTTGTTGTTGGATTCTATAATTTTGAATTGTAAAGTATCTAAAAACTTGACAATCTTAAGCAGACGGCGTAAACCTTGATGTCTGTCTTGAAGGTCTCCCTGATGTTGTTGTGGATGGAGTTCTTCAGGGGTTTTATCCCCGGAATGTCCGAGTCAGCTTCACTGCTCCCGCTCTCACTGAGCCTGACCCCACCTCTATAGAGGCCTGAGATTACTGTCTGTAAGATTTAAGGTTTTAAAGTTAAATATAATCATAGTCACATACACAACAAGAAGTGAGAAATCCATCAGCATGCACAAAAGGTGAGCTGTTTTTGTATGTTTGGCCCCAGGAGGATTGAAACCCATCTCCGAGCCTTTGTTGTTGCAATGCTCCAACCATTGTGTTTCCAGCTCATATTTAGGCCAACTACAAAAATACATCTTGAAAACTTGATTAGTTTTTAGCAATGAAGTTAGCATACAATCTGATTTTAACCTAGATGTGACATTATTTATCATACACAAACATGAACTGAGTGAACTGCTTCTGCTACTAGTGGTCTGTACATTTCAAAGAAATACATTTTAGAATAAAGTGATGGAGGTTAGAAAACAGTCAGATTTAAAGGCAATGACTGTTTACTTTTTAACATATTCTTGAGTACATATTTTGTTTGTTAAAGTAACAGATTGACAAAGACCAGCCTGAGAGCAAGACAGTAATGTAATGTGAAGATGCATTCTTACATTTTCACTTTAATATAATGTAGAGGAACTGGTCTGTTACAAAATGCATTTTAAGTCAAAAACAACAGTATGTAGCATCAGCCAAATCTTGATGCTGAGGCTATAATATTTTATAGTATTTTAAAAATATTTGTTCTTAAAGTGTTGGCATTTCCTGTATTTAGCTTTTTATCATCTGTTTATACTGAAGATGAAATAAAGAATCAAAATGACTCATCCTGCTTAAATTTTCTGTATAAACCTGAGCTACAACAGATCAGATTCTTGGTTGAGAAACAGTCGGAGGAGACACTGTTGGACACATTTATTTTATAGGTCATCAACCATCCCATGAAAAGAGTTTAATTATAATCACAATTCATCTCCCCAGTAGTTAAGAAAATGAATGTCCTAATAATTTGAAAATGTTTCATATTGGCAATGTATTATAGATAATTGATTCACTATGCAACGATGTGACATACAATGGCTTCAAAATGTATTGTATTGAGACTCTTTCGCTTTTTGCATGTCGTGTTGTGTCGTAGACTTATTTTTAAACTTTTACACTTAATTCTACACTCAGTAACTCATAATGACAAAGTGTTAAGTGCAGAAATGTTTTGAAAATTGATTACAAATCAAAAATCGAAATGTCTCATATATAAAGGCCTTCAAACCTTTACTTCAGTACTTTGTAGAAGCCCCTTAGGCAACAGTTACAGCTTTGAGTCTTCTTCCCTAAGCTCCTTCAGGCTTTGCACACTTAAATCAGCGGAGTTTATCCTCACATCACCCTCAAACAAAATAGTTTACAGGCAGCAACAAGCCAGTCAGACAGACCATAAATGCTTATTTAGATTAAGAAGACAATCCAAGAAGAAACGGTTTGTGTCTTTTAATTATCAGGTTGTGGATTCCTGGTGTCTAAGTGCACTTCTGTTTGTTTCACTTATCAAGACCTGGTTTGACCTGTTCATGCTGAATAAATTGAGAGAGGAAACTGAAAGTAGCTTGAAGCTGTTTCCTGTTTCATACTGAGAGGTCAAAAAGTTTATCCACTGAATCTGCTTTTATCCAAGAGTTAGATGAGAGAATCAATACCAGACTCAGGGATTATCAGGTTGTCAGGGGGCCCCTGGGCACACACTTGTAAAAGGACTCCCACCCCTACCACATAAATTGGTTTTCTGTTTGTGGTTATTATGTGTTTCTTTGTAGTCACTTTGTGTCTCAGTGTGTCTGTTTAGTAATCTGTCTATACAATCTCAACCTGGGCAGAAAATTAGGCTTCAGTCTGCCGCCTGTTGGCAGAATAAGGACTGACAATAGTAAAACAGCTGGCCTGACTTTAATAAACACAGTATTTTTTCATTTAACCTAAAATTGAACTGTAAAAATTGTTATTAAGGGGGTTATTGTTTGAATCATCACTGGGTAATTAACTGAAAAGATGTTTAGCTTTGTGACCTCAGTGTAATTGTGTCCATACAATGAGCAGAAAGTGTCACTATGGGGTTACCAAACCTTTGCATTCAACTTTATATATATATTAGAAATGCTTTGCTTTGCAGAAATGCATGGTCCTGATTTCAGGATTTAATTAAACCCTTGTTATCCTCAAAGCCCTCCTCTCCAGGCTGTACCATGTGGCGCGGCGCATGCGCAGAGCGCCGCTGCAAAGCCTGTTCTCCTTCCGTCATCCATGCTGGGTGCTGGCGCTTTCTCCGCCTCTTGCTGCTCCTTCAATGACTTGATCGTACTCTCACCTCCTCAGCTACCTCTCCCTCCACCGGCCCCATTCAGCAAACTAAACGCTTTGCATGTGAAACACCAGGAAACACGATTCTCTTCCTGACTGACAACACTTGAAGCCTGCACATTATCGGTACGTGCCTCTAACAACTAACTATGAAGCTACTTCCTATTCAGCAGGAGCTGATCTGCTTTACTGGACACAGAGTCTTCGGCCGCCTGTTTCTAAATTAGTCTGAGCTGGCTAAAGCTACTTGCTGCTGTCAGATTAGCTTTGATTACCTGCAGCCAGAGAAACACCCAGGGAGCTGCTGTTAGCATGTTAGCTCAGCGTGTCCACGTTAGCAGGGGCTTCGGTTTGCAGATGTGAGCAGATGTTGGCAACAGGGTTATTGTGGTTGTATGAAATTCTGCCCCTGCTCTGCCATCCAGGTGTAAATGTTGAGCCCAGCGCTCTAAAGTTAAAGACAAAGTGCAGGATAATGCTCTTCTACACTGTAATGTAACAGAGCTTTCCTTACACTAGACTGCAGCTCATTCATTGGGCTCATATATACAGCACAAAGGAGTTAGGCATTGCTTTAAAAATGAACTTGTTTATTCATCAGTGTGCAGTAAACAGTGAAACCTGAATTTACACTGTGAATTTTGTGCAGATTAAATATTTTAATGTCAACAAAACATTGATGATTTTACTTTCTAAGTCATATATTGAGTGATTTTGTTCTTCAGTGTAATAGGTGTAATAGCTTGGTATAGATATATAGAAGTCAGTTATCTAAGGTAGTTAAAGCAGCTAAAACAGTTGGTGTGAAGCAGATCTCTCTGACAGACTGTGTGACACATTATTAGTCCTGTTCAGCTACCATCATCTTCTGTTGGACTAATCTGCTACTGCTACTACTGCTACTGCTACTAATACTGCAATATTAGCTCTTTGTAGTTTCTCTGGTGTGAGAATGTGAGACTTTTCTTTGTCACACATGATAGTAAACATTATATTTTTAGGTAGTGGACAAAATAAGACATGGATGATATCATTTTTGGACAGTATGCACAGCATGTGACACCCTTAGGTGTCCTTCCACCATTGGTTTGGAAAAGCTCCTCATAACCATTTAACAGTGGAAAGAGTTTTAAAAAATGTTCTATTGGCCACCGTCAGTAACATCATAAAGATACTTAGGTAATAAAATGGTAACCTTTTAGGGAATGAGGAGTAGCTGTGCAATTTCACATGACAGGTGCCATAAATTTAACCACAGGGACTATTGTTTCAGCTGGCATCTATTTTTGCCATGAGTGAAGATGCACCAGAACCTGGGCAGCTTGATTGATGTTTGATCTGTAAAGATATAACTGAACCTGCAGGCCTGTGTTAGGTTGTATTAGTGTTAAATACTCGAGGTGTACTTAATATATTGGCAACTGTAAGTACATGAGTACATGACACAGTTCACATCTTTGACCACTATTTTGTAACTGATTTTATTATGCCCTTGACAAATATCCATATCACAAAAACATTCTGATACAAGATTCTGCCTTATTCTTAGCAGTCAACACAAACACCGATAGTACAGTTATTCATAGCCACAATAAATCAGATGATCAACTTTGAATGCTAATGGCTTATATGAACGTGTGGACTGACTGTTGTCTGTGGTTTCAGGCGTTTGTGGGAGCATCATGTGGAGGAAGGCTTTGGCAGTGGCACTGCTCGCATTAGCTTTTGGCTATTTCTACAATGGCGGCTCAGACCTGCCAGATCAGATTCTGCAGTATATCAGCCTGCCAAACTTCCAGTCTTCATCCCAGAGCCTGACCAATCAGGACAGTCTGGAGCAGATGATCTCTTCTGCCTGGGAGACTCTGATAACTCTACCAACACGACAGTGGAGCAGAGTGGCAGTGGGGTGAGTTACTGAGGTAAACTGTGGTACTGATTACTGCAATATGTGTCTTTCTTCAGCTGCCTGAAATCCTTATTTATCACTGTATATGTGCTTGTGGAGCTCTGCTATACACTCTGTACTCTGTGGCATGTTGAGAGGCAGCAGTCAGCTCTGCTACTGAGCAGGTATGTGTTATTGTGAGCTCAGATGGTGTGGTCCAAGACTGTGGTGCCTGAATTCTATTCCTGCTTGTACCTACACTAGAGATGCAGATTTTATTGGTGTTGTTATTAGATGTGTCTGTAAGTAGAAAATGACAAAATCAAATTTAAGGAGATGCACATGAAAAGTTGTTTCTGTGCCTAAAACTGCACAAAGTGAAAAGCAATGAGTGGCAAATGATTGTTTTCTTAAGAAGGAATCCTGCCTGTCTGCTCAGAGTGCAGAATTAGCAGTTAGCCTCAGAAATCTGGTCACAGCTGTGGATTTAGTGAAGGCTGTTTTACATTTATTCACAGTGTGAATAAACTCACACTGGTACCGTGTGTAAGGCTGTTTAATGAATACTGCTGTTCAGTGACAGCTGATGCAGGAGCAGACTGATGGCTTTGGATGTAAAATGTATAATGTTACGTTTATTAAACATGAGTGTGGTTGAACAGTATTACTGATGAAATCCTCTCTGATTACATTTTGCATTCATGTAGCACATCTGGCATATATCCAGTTATCCTGTTATGTTGTGTGATGGGTGCCTGTGCTTTGAAGTTTAACCGGTGTTGTCAATGATGTTTTGGATAGAAATAGGTCATTAATTGATTGTTTCCTTAACTTGCTTGATTCTAGGCCTTTCAACAGTTGGCCACATATATACATTTAGTCTGATTGTCAGGCTCTGAAGAGAGAAAATTGCTGGCCATTAAGACCTCCCCTTAGCATTTGTCATTATTTCTTTCAGTGTGAACGCCTGTGTGGATGTGGTCCTCTCTGGTGTGGGACTGCTGCAGGCTCTGGCCGTGGATCCTGGCACTGGCTTGGATCACGAAGTGTTGCACTCCAAAGAGGACTTGAAGGAAGCCTTCATCCATTTCATGGGGCGTGGAGCAGCTGCTGAGCGTTTCTTCAGCGACAAGGAGGCCTTTCAGAGGATTGCACGTGCAGCAGCAGAGTACCCCGGTGCAAAGGCAGGGCTACCCCACTCCCCAGAAAACAAGTTACTGTCAGTATATTAAATCCTTTTCTTCTGATAAACTTGATTTTTTTTTTTTTCTTCTCACAGCTGTATGTGGGAGGGAACGCTGCACTCATTGGTCAGAAACTTGCCACCTACCCTGAGCTGATGGTACAGTAGCATGTTTTTATTTAAGCCATACACTCCTTAATAAGCTCCTTAATATTTGTCTGGTCTATTTTGATTTAAAAAATCTCTTCTTCAGGTTTTTGTCAGTTGTAATCATTGAATGTCTGACTTAGAATAAATACAAAATTGGGCTAAAGAACTAGTAAATGAAAAAGAAGTATTCCCTCCATACAAATGTCATAAAAATAGTGTTTATGAGTTAAAATGGTGTCTTCCTTCTAAGCACAGTATTACAGTGTTATTTTAAATCCATGGCTTCCAAATATAATTCCATTAGTTAAAAAGTTTAGAACAAATACAGTTTCAGCAAAAAGTTTCTGAAGTGCTTATGGTTCATACCCAGGTTTTGTTATGTGGGCCGGTTGGTCCGAAGCTTCATGAGATGCTGGATGAGCAGATAGTTGTTCCCCCAGATTCTCTCCAGGAGACGGATGAATTTCACCTCATCCTGGAATATAAAGCAGGTAAAGAGAAGAACAAACTGAAGCCTTGACATCATCTCTTACACTTAGTGAGATCACTTTAGTCTTTTAAGATGTGTCAGACCTTGACCTTCTTCTCTGTGTCTAGGTGAAAAGTGGGGTTCGACTCAGGCACCTCAGGCCAACCGCTTCATCTTCTCTCACGACGTGTCCAATGGGGAGATGAGCTCCCTGGAGACATTCGTAGCGAGTCTGGAGGAGTTCCAGCCCGACCTGGTTGTCCTGTCGGGGCTCCACATGATGGAGGGTCAGGGCAGAGAGCTGTGGGAGGAGCGTCTGAAAGAGGTCAGTGGCTGAAAGTTGTCCTAATGTAAGGAGAAAGTATCTCCACCTTTGTTATAATTGCCAAAGCTGGTGTTTTTGCATGTTTTGAGTTGTATATTGTAGAGACATATATTGCTGTTTTCTAATGGGGTGTTTCTTTCTGCTTTCCAGTCTAGTATTAAACTTTTAATTTATATATCAGAGCAAACATTGAAGAGAACAATTTAAAAAAAACATGGTAGTTGTTATTGATTGTCCAATGTTATGTTGCATGACATTGAAGAGTCAAGGTTTAAAGGTGAAACTATTAATTGTTCCTAACACATCTTATCCTTAACATTTTAAATTGGGGGTAATTTAAGTGACATCTTGCTCCTTGTTCACAGGCTGTGTCAGCCATAGCCGACATTCGTAAAGACATTCCCATCCACCTCGAGCTGGCGAGTATGACTGACAAAGACTTTATGAACAGCATCATGCAGGAGGTACATGTGGAGCGTAGTTGTCTTAGTCTTTCATGTAGTGAAATTCGTATATTCCCTCACAGAGAAAAGATGGATGTGCTCAAATTTCACTAAATCCCTACAGAGTTCTGTATATTTAATTAAAGTTTTTTCTGTTTCCTGTTAGCAGGTTATGCCCATTGTCAGCTCCATTGGGCTGAATGAGCAGGAGTTGCTCTTCCTCTCTCAGGCTGGAAATGGGCCTCATGCAGACCTGGCTGCCTGGAAGGGCATCCCAGATGTGGGTCCAGTCAGCGACATCCTCCTCTGGATCCTGGAGCAGCATGGCCGCAGTGACCCATCATCAGAGGCAGATCTTACTCGCATTCATTTCCACACGCTGGCCTACCACATCCTGGCCACAGTGGATGGCTACTGGGGGAACCAGGCAGCAGCAGTGATGGCTGGAGCGCGAGTGGCCAGCAGTCAGGCCTGTGGCCTGCAGTCTATTGATGTTAGTAAAGTGGAGCTCAAAGCCTCACTGGAGTTTCACAGTTCACACACTGAGCCACGAGAGAAGTTGTCCCTGAACCCAACAGAGCCGGTTACTGTATGGCGTCGTGGAAATGTCACCTTCTACTTCACACCAGTGCTGGTCTGCAAACAACCGCTTCGGACAGTTGGGCTTGGAGACGCCATCTCAGCTGAGGGACTAATTTACTCAGAGGTAAAGACCCAGGAGTCCTTCTGAGATTTACTCCCATCTGACACTCCATTTGTTTGTAAAATGTTGCTGGGAAGTGCTGAAAAGACTCACTGAAGTTTGACCTGCAGCTGTGGTTTGTTGGGTTGGAGCCATGTTTCTGTACCAGCTCAGATCTCTGTGTCTTGAACCTGGTTCTGTGTCTTCCTTCCCAAAGGCCCTGTTTTAAGAATGTGGTCAGTTTTAAATCCTGCCTGACGAATCCTCCAGCCTGCTTCAGTCTCCTTTGTCCTTCCTCATTTTAATCTCCAGCAGAAATGAAAACATGAGACAGAACGTTACAAAACTGGATCTGAACAGGCTGTGAGGTGGCCTGACTCTATGCACTGGGCACATCTTAAAGCCATTTTCACAAACTCCAAAGAGTTTTGTTGGCTCACCTAATTTACTTTGACCTGCATATCTTAAATATGCTGTGCCTTGAGAAAATACAAATTTAAAAGTTATGAAACATTTTATTCATATTTAAGAGCCAAAAAAAATTTAAGTTTGACATCAGTTACACGTATCAATATATATATACACACACACACACAAACATTCATAGTTATGTTTTACTGGAAACTGATGACGTCTTACTTTATGGTAGAATCTAAGTAGTATTCTTGGTGTTCAACTTTTGATGCATTCAATAGTTACTTGAAAGTTCATTCTGCCAGGGGTGACCATGTAATAGTTGTTATCTAGATATATGTGATGTTTTTGTTATTTGTCCTGAGAAGATAAAAAATACTGACAGTTTTTGTTTTCTCAGTTTTGCGCCTAAACACTCTCACTGCAAAGAGGTTTTAGTTTGGAAAATAGCGCAAACAACAGTTATCTCTGTTAGTTGTTCTACATGATATATTCCTGATGCAGTGTGCTTATTCATTCTTGATCAAATAATGAAACGTTACACTTGTAAAAGTTTATTTTAACATGGTTTTGAAGGGGATCATTATTCATGCAGTAAAACTCAGTTCACAATTGGATGCAAGTTAGTCAGCCTGACAGTCCTGTTTGTCATGAATTAAGTTAAAATATCATGTAGATCATACGTATTCAGGGTTACTGCATATGTTTTTATTTCAATTTTGTTTGTACAACTTCTTTCTTTTCAGGTATTGCTTTCTCTTAATTACAGTTTATGATTATATAACATGATTGGCTGGGAAACCATAAAAGCTGCCAGTACAACAAACTACAAGAGACACTTACTGATTTAAATTCCAGCATATACCTAATGATACTTTTTCTTTTTCTGTGAATATATTATGCCTGAATCATTTTTATTGTATGGTATGTAACTGTCAGAACAAAATGTTTGTATACCTCAAATGGCCACTAGAGGCCTGCAATAATAATAGTCTTAAAGTAAACATACAACAAAGACGTGTGGCATTTTGTTGAGCAGAATTGATTCTTTGCACTAGGAAAAAGTGGCAGGCGTGCCTGCAAAGGTGAATGTAACATTAACTCTTAACTCCCCCCATTTCTGGCAAGTACAATCTATTCAACTTTATTCATTTCATAATTTCTGTCTCCTTTGTTTTTTTTAACATTTGCATCTGTCAACAAGTTTCCTTTATTTGTCATTAAAATGTATATGGATGCTAGAGTTGGGCTTGATTATGGTGATGGTTGGCAGTGTAGATATTAATGTTGAAGAGTGCAAAAAAAGGAAGAGATAATTAGGTTCAACAGTACAGCTGGAAATATGACTATATGGCACAATTGTTTGTGATTATTAGGTTGCTTTATATCATGACATTTATACACTTCTGTAAACTATTTTGAACAATGTATTGAATTTATTGAAATATTTAAAATCAGGTCTGCTCAGAGGATCAGGTTTGTGACATGCTGTAACAAACAGTAAGTTATCAATACTAGCTTGAGCTCCTAACAGGATCTATTAACATGTGGACTAAAGATTATGAGTTTGTTCACTTGCATACAGTACTTTGGGTATAATTCTAAAATGTTTCTAAGAGTGCTTTGGAACAATGCTGGTTACCAACCCAGCAGCTGCTCGAGAGCCTTAGACTTAACTGGTTCAGTATGTGTGTTTTGCAGTAATTGGATTAATTGCAAGGTTGTTATGGAATAAACACCAATAAATCATTTCTACTGAAAATTATAAAGTACTTCAAATGACTAATTAATTGTGAGGCCCTCTGGTCCATCTCACAAAAGCAATTTATTTCCAAATAGATTGTAAATGTTCACAGCGTCATGTTAGATGATTATAGTGAACAAATTGCTTGTTGTTGTTTTTTTTTGTTTGTTTTGGTAAATATGTCCAAGTCAATGAAAGGTAAGAAATTACAAGTTTTCAAACTGCAACTTCAATTTTGTGAAATGGCTACTGTCTATACTCACATATTGTGCTGACACATAACACTTTATCCATGAAGTTATCTATATGTGCTTATTCCCATTTGAAGTCACAGGGATCTGCTGGAGCCTATCCCAGCTCTCTTTGGGTGAAAGGCAGGGGTCCACCCTGGACAGGTCACCAGTCCTTATTGCTGTGAGGCAAGAGTGCTAACCACCAAACCACTGTGCTGCCCCATGAAATCATATATGATATGTATTTTCTCATGGTTTGAAGTAAAACATCATTTTGGGGACGTCCATGTCCTTTTACTTCACATAAGAGTCCTGGCACTTGGACAGGACGATGTAACGCGTATGCATCTGATTGGCTGAAACGCTCCGGTACGTGAACCAATCAGAGCTCCGTGCGTCTCTCTGCCGTGATGACGTCCTTCCCCTGCGCGGCGGAGGAGACATAAACTGGAGTCCGTCCGGAGCGGCCACCGCTGCAGTCTCCACCCCGGATACCGCACTCCCTCCCTCCCCCGTCTCTTATAAAGCTATCTCGACTAACAGGCCGTCCTCCCGGGCTGCTAACTTTCTCCTTGTTGATGGTTAGAGTGTGCGAGAGAAAGATGAAGTTCCTTGTCGCCGTAACGGTCATTGTGGGATCACTGATTTTTCTCGCTTTCCCCGATGGCTCCTCCGCCGACGAGAAGAAGAAAGGCCCCAAAGTGACGGCTAAGGTAGGCGGCGGCTAGCGGGTCATTCAGAAAAATCACAATGCTTCCTCGTAGCTACCCTAATGCTAACAGCTTGTAAAGCCACGTCACACAAGTTAGCCTTTAGCTACGAGCAAAACTGTTGAATTGCACGTTATGAGCTGCTGCACTAGGCTAACATCAGCTAGCGTGAAGTAAAGTAGTGACAACATTTGACCTAAAGCTAGTGCTGCCAAGCCAGAACACCAAAATCACAAATGTCTCATCTCTGCCGGGCTAGCTGTAATCCGTTAGCACATTTAGTCGGCCTAAACGTCAAAAGCTAACGCGTAAAATATGAACTACCTCAGATTCGTTTAATCTGTAATTACCACTGCATGTTACATGTAAACAGAAAGTCCTCCTTTAACGAAGGAAAAATGCTGCACCTCAGCCAGACGCTGCAGATGTTATCATGTCTGGGTGCTGAACTGTCCACGTCTGCAGTTACATGGAGCCTTAGGACTGGTCCTGTTATGTAACATTTAAATACAGACCTTCAATTAACTGATTATTTCTAAAGTTGGTTGACTATTCTGTCTGTTTGTTGTCCAGATGTGTAATGATTGATTAATGATATTAGGAATTATTGTTAAATAGCTGGAAGCATTATAAATAGATTCATGCACTTAAAAAGGACATGATCCTATGAATATTAGGCCGTTGGGGCATCTTGATTTAAAATCTTGATTTCTTTAATTTGATCTGGATTAGGGTAAAATGGTGTTAAGTTAGGTTCTGTGTGCTAGTAAAAATGCCTTAAAGTCTGAACGTTAACTGTGAGGGCCTGCAGAAAACCTCTGCACAGTGGTGGACATACACCCCTTGTTTCAGTTGATTCCAGGACCAACTGGCAGCAGACCTACTACTGTTGGTCAGGAATTATTCAGACTTACCTGTTCTGAAATTACTAGATCTGCAAATGATTAGGGAATTAAAAGGATGATTTGAGTTAAATCCAAATTGTTTGATCATCAACTTTTTTATGCAGCTGTAATACTTGTAAAACACTGTGTAAAATGCATCATGTGCCTACAGGATATAAAACCCTTGAAAGGGTTGTCTGGACAAGAATGTCAAGCAATCTTTTTCATTCTAAGTAACAATAAACATAAATGTAGAAAAGAGTTTTTGCCACATTATGTAAAATAACCCTATAACCTGATTTTGTAGGTCTTCTTTGACGTTAGAATTGGAGATGAAGATGTAGGAAGAATTGTCATCGGGGTGTTTGGGAAAACTGTTCCCAAAACAGTTGACAACTTTGTTGCTCTGGCAACAGGAGAGGTGAGAAAGTCAGAGTTTGTGTATAAATTAACAGCCACTAAAATGCAACTGTCTGTAATGTGTTTGGACTAGTGGTGTTCACAATCAACACTTACTGCAAATCAACTGTAACCAATCATTTTTAAACAGCAGTACAGCATCGAAAAGGGTTGAAATTACATGTGGGTATTTGTGGGTGACCTGAGCTGTATACTATACTTTCAACTTAAGGTCAACATCATTATTCACTTTTTCAAATCCACATGTCCAGGAGATACTTTGACTAAGTAAATTGAATCTCATTTACATGGTGTAAAATGTCAAACACTGGCAGAGATTTCAGTTGTTGATGTTTTTAAATAAACAGAAAGGATTCGGTTACAAGGGCAGCAAATTCCACAGAGTCATCAAGGAGTTCATGATCCAGGGGGGAGACTTTACCAGAGGAGATGGCACTGGAGGTAAGATGGCTAACACCTGCAGAATCACATTTGTCCTGCATGAGAAATGACATGATGGTCTGAATATTTAATGACATGGACCCTTGAGGGTTTTACCAAAATCAGTCCAGCAGTGACATACTGTCAGGGAAATGTTAAATTGCTTGTGTTATCTTTGACATTTTAGATACATACCTCATTTTTATTCAGTTCAGAAGATTTGCCTACAATCTTCTCAGCATTTAGTGAACTGATGATTCATTTTATTGTTTTATACATTCATGACATGTACAGCGATAACCTGTTTTTCAAGAGGCACTTCACATCATCTTAGTCAGAGGACATCTGGCAGATGCTCTTGTTCTGAGAGACTCAGTTGTGTCCATTGATCACATATAAGCAAATGTCATCAGAGAAACATTTGGCAAAAATCAGGTGACCAAGATGAGGTGCAGAGGTTGGTGCAGTGGGTGAATGCGACAAGCTACCTACAAACACAAACAAATCACACGCATTCAAATGGTGCAAATATTCTTTTTCCTCTTGAAGGCAAGAGCATCTACGGAGACCGTTTCCCTGACGAGAACTTCAAGCTGAAGCACTACGGTGCCGGCTGGCTCAGCATGGCCAACGCTGGCAAAGACACCAACGGTTCCCAGTTCTTCATCACCACAGTTCAGACTCCATGGCTGGACGGCAAACACGTCGTCTTTGGAAAAGTTCTGGAGGGAATGGTGAGTTTCAATGCTTGTCACATTGCAAGGTGGTGACTAAATAACCAAATCCTAAATGTGAGTTTAGCTTCTGTCAAAAGCTGATCTGTCTGCAGATATTGGTCCATCTGATGAAATGCTAAGGATAGCAGGGTGAGTTTCAAACTAAAGAAAGCCCTACTTTCCTCCTCTCTCCTCAAGTGCACTATGAATAGAGCTGAAGCACGGGAAGTAGAGTATCACATTTAGTAAAGCAGGCCGGACAGCTTTAATAAATATGTTGCAGCTCTGGCACGAATGACAGCCTACTTTCCCATTAACATCAGCCATATTGCCCCAAAACAAGTACACTCTTTATCTTAACTCTGGAGGTACATGGTTCAAATATAACACCAAAGTTTGTGTATGCATAAAAGTGGAAATCTGTTTACACATATGAAGCCCAATGCATGAATATTGATGTTGAGAAAACCAACAGTTCATACTACTTATGCACTGTTGCAGATTAAACTATCCAAATCTATATAAAATAGGTAACGTTGATTCCATTTTGACCAGCAACAACAATATGATGTTCTAGCAATATTTATCTCAGATATATCACTGGCAGAGTTTATTCTACAGAATAAGAAATTTTGTTTTACTAGTGGTGGTACTTTTGTATTTAAGGTTTCGAATTCTGGAATTTTTGCACTATGGTATAGCTGCTTTCACTTAACTAAAGGTGGACAAAGATCAGGCGTTAGTTATTAAAATATAATTTATATATTTTATAGAAATCTTTTTTTAAAATAAAGAGAAGCAAGAACAACAAAACACCTGCACAAGTTTTCTTAATTATTTTTTGGACAATAAATAAAATTGTTAAAATTCCCAATTCCCATTTTAATATTGCTGAACCCTTCTAATATCTTCTTGTTTTATTCTTCCAGGATGTGGTGAAGAAGATTGAGAGCACAAAGACAGATGGTCGTGATAAGCCTCTGAAAGATGTCACCATCCACGACTGTGGCAAAATTGAGGTGGAGAAGCCATTTGCAGTGGCCAAGGAGTAGATGTCTGCTGGGGGAGAACAGGACTGTGGGGGGTGGGTGGGTGTTGGGGAAATTGTTTTATCACTACTAGCCCTGTGGTCCTGGAGAAAGGGCTTTGGGTCATTCGGTGGCTGCCGTCTTAAAGCACCAGAGGAGCATTAGCCTCGAGCAGAAATTACAACACTTTGGGTCCATTTTACCAACTAGCATTCCAAGGTGCACTTAACTGTATTTCTGTTTTTTGTTTTTGTTTTTTGTAAAAAAAAGTTGAAATCTGAAATAAAGGTTTCAAGTTTTGTTAAACTGGTGTGTGAATTTTGTTACACCTGGTTGTAATTAGGACCCTGACAGTCAAAGATCTGGAGATTAATATTGGTGGTGAAATATTCAGCTCTGTCCCTGAAGTAAATATTGAAGCACATTCACAAAGATAAAAAACTTTGCTAATACAATCTTATTTATGAGACCAGCTCTCATATGAGCTTAAAGAGAATAGTTAAATAGCTTTAGTGAGTTCACTGTAGTCTACCAATTTAACTCATGTTATTTGTTTACATATGCCAACTTAACCTGTGTTGTCCCTTTTAGCATTCACAAAATTTGGGGCAATTGTTCTTATCACCACTAAGGGTGAGATTACCCTCGTTCTTTTGGACTGCACCTGTAGAGATTATATAGCAAAAAAGGGTTTATTTTACATAAATTCCCACATAAAGGAGGATGTATTTTGGAATAGAAAGACAATGCTTTGCTGTTATGACTCAGTGTTCTTTATTTTGCACCTGAATATTTAAAGTGTCAGTCTGGACTGCAGAGGGCCCCCTCACAAAAGAAATATGTGTTCCTCAGCTGATCAGAGCCTGTTCGTGCTTGTGGTTTCACGTGATTTTAGTGCAGTAATATGAGGAATTCTACACTTCTGTGGGTCTCAACGATCATTGAGGACACGAACTGACTCCTTTGACTTTCCACTGAGTGACTGACTCATATTTAGCAGTAGATTTTGGGTTTTGCTGACTATTTACCTGGTGTTCATGCAGACCACTTTTTCTCTCTGACTCAGCATTAGAATATTACTGAGGAACAAAGTAATGAATAATACATTACTGAGAATACAACTATCTGTAAAATAGTCAGGGACATCATAAATACAAATGTATTTTTTTTAAATAAGATTTTATGTTATGAAAAAACTATACTGTTTTCAGTAATTGACTGCTACCCTATTCAGCTCTGGACCCCCTCAAACGTTCAGGATTCTCTCCCCAAACAAAACCCCTGATAAAAACTGATATAACTGCACTCTAACTTAATTTATTCCAGTGTGGCCATTTTAAGAAGCAGTGTCTGGAAATACTGAGGCCATGGGAACAGTGCTGGGTTAGAGAATGGTATTTCCAAACACAACTGACCTTACTGGAACAGTTTGGTGGCATATGTGTTCATACACAGTCTTTGTTAGGGGTAGAGAAACCCACGTTCCTCTGGGACCACTGCTCTGCTTGTTTTCCATCTGTCCCTGCCCTACCCACTGATGATTACCTGGATCAGGTGTGTTCAGACAGTCAGAACGGTGAGGGTGAGGGTGGAGTGGGGGAAGACAAACTGACCTGGTTTGCTCCAGCTTCTGACTGATCTTAATTAAGATTTGTAAAAGTGGATATTGAGGCCCTTTGAGTAACAATGTCCACTTTTATATATATATATATATATATATATATATATATATATATATATATCACAAATATATTTTTTTTCTATATAAATGACTGAAGCCAAAGAGGCTCCAGGTGGTTAAAAAGCCTAGAAAATGTATTTTTGACAAGAGCCAGAAAGCAGTTCTGTGCACTGCAGTCCTTGTTTTGTCCAGATTGACTCAGGCATTGAATGATTCACCAGAAGGAAAATATGGAAGGAATTCCCTGGGGTCGGCACATCCGTGGTCTTGGTTTAACCCTCCGTTGTTCAGTTTAGCCTTGTTTGTGGCGATTGGGGATTGTTTGATAAAACTGTGTTATTTTTAACTTACTGGCTTTGCTGGAAAAGCTGTGACAAGCCGGACATATCTGACATAGCTTCCTGCAAGAGGCTTTGTCTATGAGATTAAAAGAACATTGGAGAGAATCAACACACGAAGCATGGAGGTCACACTGTCACACTGGAGGACCAAACATCTACATCCAGCCATCCTCTCAGGCCCAGTGGAGCATATTCTTATGTTTGTCTAGATTTTCAGTTTTATGGAGCATTTTAGCATCTTTCATCTCATTGTTTGGAGTTTGAATTTCTGTTTTTGGTGAAAAGGCTAACACTCAATGTAGTGTATATGCACAGCCACAAAGAGCAAGCAAACACTGTTTGCTAACCGGTGAACATAGAATTTAATATTTGGTAACTGAAGATTGATATTTACCTAAGTAATCTGAATGGAAAGTGACTATTTCATAATGTGTGAATATTTGACATTTGATAAAGGTGTAATATAATCAGCCTGCTGGTAGGTGGCTTTTTTTTTTCTTTTGCATGCTGCTAGTTGACCACCTGTACCTGTTTTCCTGCTTGGGCCCTCTACCTGTTTCCAGACTTTGCCCTTCAGAAATTCAGAACATATTTTAATTTTGCTATAATTATAACTGGTAGTTTCAGTCTGAAATCACAATGGCAGGTACTGTAATCATTGTAAAGGATTTAAAAAAAAAAAAAAAAGAGTTTCCCCAATCGATGACAGATACCAACAACATAGAAATCTCTGCAGCTGAATAAAGCCATGGTCAAGTTCAAAACAACAAAACAACAGTCATGTCCACAAAGATAAGGAAATACAGACGCAGCGTACAAGTCAGAGCGGAAACAGTTCGACAAGAGAAGTATAAATATACAATATGAGCAGCAGTGTGGGAAAAGACACCGTGGGAACTGAGCCTTGTATTTTGTCAATGAGTTTTAGAAAGGCAGACTCTGACTCCAGTACCACAGACGTGTGGGTTCCCACCCAGACCTATAGCTGAGCAGCAATGTCACATCCATTTCTTCATTGTTCTCCAGTTTCCTCAGTTTCTGTTGCCCTCCTCTGCAGTTTGCATGTTGTGTGTGTTCATGTTCTCTGGAAGAAGTTTTCTTCGGGACGTGGCCAAGGCTCCAGTGACACGCCGGTTCCCACGATCTCCTGCCCTTCCTCCTGAGTTACTGCTTGCTCACGGCTCTGAACAGGAAGACAGTGCAACAAGGCCACAGAGTGCGTGCTAATTTAGACTGGCTCTGCTGGGTCTCCATTGTCTTACATAGGAATTACGTGAAAAACAAACAGTCTCCTCTGAAACTCATCAGCAGTAAATCACTGTATGTGTTTAACTTATAAAACCCCAAAGTTCTTATGAGGATAGAAAGAGGAAAATCAACTAAACTAATGAGTGTATTTTCCAACCAATATATTTAGGTCAGGATTAATGCTTAAAGAATAGCACTGTGCTTCTTCTAGAATGCTGCACCTTAAGAGGAGAAAAGGAATAAAAAACCTGCAAAATGTGTTTATTGTTGTTAATTTATGTCTAATTTTAGCTTTCTTCACCACACCAGCAGCTTGACTCTAGTTCTGATTATTTTTTTTGTTCTATTACTTTAGACCAGACGGGATTTTTTGGGGTGGAAATACTTTTTTATTTGGAAATATCTTGATAACAATTGGATGGATTTCCATGAAATATGGAACAAACATTCATGTCCCTCTCAGGGTACACTGTTTATTTGTCATCAGCAGGTTTTATTTTTTCTTGTATAGTTGTTTAATGTTACTTTACACAGATGAGTGAATTTCATAATGCAGTTCTGCTTGTTGTTATACTGCCTAATTTCCCCCTCATTCCTAACTGTTTCAGTCCTTTACAATCAAAACAAAGTGATTAATATTTGAACAATTTTTCTCTGTAGTGATAGTTTCTTGGGAATTTATATTTTGTTGTTGCACATCATAAATAAATTAAGAAACCCTGAAAAATAGCTCTAAATAGCAGGCATTTGATCTACAGATGTTGTTGAACTGTCAAAACTAATCAAAGATACTGCGTTTTTGTCCGTTTCCGTCTTTTAATAAATTGCGACCTAAAATCCATCTTTACCTGTCTCCTGCTGATCATCACCTCAAACGTAAAATTAAAGTAGAGTTAATAAGTAAAACCACAGAGGATTAAAGCTCTCTACTTTGCTGCAGACCAGGTGGCCTTAATGCTCTAGATGTTCTGTGCAGGTTACTTTGCTAATTAAAGTCATTTCCTTCCAGCCTGGGTGCATATTTTTGAGGACATGATAAAACGATAAAGCTCTAGCATGGGGATACAGTTAAGTGCTCTTCTAGAGACCATAAAAGTGCTGCTGCATTCCTGTTCATCTCATGTAGTTTGGAAATAGCAGTTGCACTGGGTTATGTTGACTAGCTAATTGACGGGGTTGCGTAAGAGCATAAAATATTTATCTTACCGTGGCACCTTTGGCTATGGAGCTAAAGCAGCTGTGTGCAGTAGAGAAAAAAATATTTGTGTTTGAAAGACAATAATGCAGTATTTATGAGTTCACTTACAGAAGTAAGGAATTGTACCTTGTGTTATTTACAACAAAAATCTTGACCCATCCACGTAGTGCATTGTATTGTACATACTGGGTGGTGGGTGGAAATGGGACAGCAGGTTATATAATAAAGTTGAGGGGCACAATGGGCTTCTTTTAGAAAGAGCAGATCTGTTGGCACCTGAGGCCTCAGCATATCCAGTTAGATACAGAGCCATCTGAGAGATTACCCACTTACACAGTTCCTGCAGAGTGACTCGCGCATCCCAAGATGGAAATTATCCAACTGTCCCACCACTATCCCTGCTTGGTGTGAATCAGAAAAAACTGTTCATAAAAATAATCCTGAACAAACTGTCCTCTTGTAAAAAAGAACTAAACAAAAGACCCCATAGGCTGTCTCACCAAGAAGCTTAATGTGAGCCATATTTACATTACATTTGTTGGCTTTTAGCATCCATAGTAATAGGATTGGAGGATATGGTATGTGGGTGTGGATCAGTCTGATATTTGAAAATGTCAGACCACACCCACACACTGTGTCATCTCTCCAAGATTTCTCACAATTAGAACAGCCCAGATTTTTGAGTAAAGCGCATTATATCAGACGGTCACATATCTGTAAGGTCTGAGATCATGTTCATGCCATACTGTGCTTTCTTATTACTTAGAGCTATCAAGTTACTGTCTTCAACAGATAATTGCTGCAGACTTTGATTAATTCATGTGGTGAGACTGAGATTACATGTGTCTAAATATTAAGTCAGCTCTACCTGGAAACACTGAGACACCCTGCAAGACTGAATTACAGAGAGACAATCAGCTTATAAAGATGCAGAGTAGGACTGCACAGGGAAAACAGCAAGGCTCTTGGTGAATGCAGCACACTGGGGCTGTGTTTCCTTTTCCCAGAGAATCTAACATTCTGCAGCTGTGAAAGACATGACAGCTCCAGGCTGACTAGATACAGAGGAAGGGTTTAGCCCATAACACAGTGCAACATTCAACATCCAAGTTCCAGGTTCTTCCAAACATGTTAAGTGATTATTGCACTGACTTTTTTTGTAAATACTTTTTGTTTATAACTTTAGCTTTTTTTGTACATAATCTAAGCTTTACCAGCTGTGTAATTGAAATGGCACCATTTCAGAATGAGGCCAAACAGCAAACATCATGACATTTGAACCTCTTCCTCTAGATACAATAAATATCAGTCCATCAGTTTGTTGTTGCTCCATGTTTCAAGTGGACTAAATAAAAGTGGCACAGTGTAGTTTTGCATTGGTGTGGTTCAAGATTTCTAGTGTCCATGTTCTACTTCGTGCTTGATGGCGTCGTGTTTATTTTCTGATGTGATGTAGTTGATGGAGAGGAAAGCCACACTGTATCTGCAAAGATCCATCCGTACCCTGTAGACCCACAACACAATAAGCTACCCTGTATAAAAGAGCATCCGCCAAAGGACTCACAAAAGGACATGTAAACATTCTCAAATCATCTGAAGATCTTCTCCTTCCTGTGAACGCCTACACACCCGACTCACACTCACACTCACACTCCAAACTCACACTTTCTGTCATGGTATTTGGAGATGACATGAATCCAGTTTTAGGTAGGACCACAGTTATTCAGACTGACATTTAGGGCAAACATGGAGGCAACAAGTTGGAAAAATAAGAAATTTTGACATGAAATCCTGCTGTGTCTTTGCGTTTGTTGTGATTACCTGCATGAGTAAATCAACTTTTCCTCCCACAGACTGAGACGTGCTGTCAGGGAGAAACAATGGAAACTTTCATTAGTTCAAGAGTTTGTTCAGGGATTCACACAATCAAGAAGCATATGAATTTCCATATTTATACTTAATGTTTTTTTTATTTGTGCTTTGTAAATGAGGCAGTTCATTAGTGAAGTGGCTGCATAAAATGTTTTTTTTTTGTGAGATTTTGCTATCTTCCCCTGGAGGCCATGAGGTGTTGACCAGGAGGTGTTGTAGGGTGAAAACACATGGTCCTACTTCATTATCAGTCTTAAACACATCTGGCAATAACTGGTGGATGCTCCTTCAGTTTTCAGCACTTATTCCCCACAGAGCTCCTGCTAAATATTTCATCCTTGAAGCTGAGATAGTGTGTCGTGTGCTTTTCACATGATCTGTCTTTTGTCTTCAGTGTGAGGACTGAAATCCCAGGTTAGTGGTGCTGGTCTCAAACATCAAGACGACAAGTTGAAACACGAGAGACGTTTTGTTTTTCAGCCAGAATCTCATCTGTGACCCTGCGATGCTGCACTGGAGTTCATGAAGGGCAGTGAGGGACAGTTTGTCCTGGGAACTGAGACACTCAGTGTTCACCTGAGATTCAGCACAGGCTTAGATTGCTTTTACTCTGCTGCACCTACTGCAAGGGCTGATTATGTAATTTGAAAGAAGCTGAAACTTTGCTCCCAGGTTAAGTCTATATTACTGACTGTTTTTGGACAGATGATTACAAAAAACACAGCTCATATGTGGTTAGTTTGTTTTAATTTTCAGAAAGGCTTCAGATAAACTTAAGATTAAAATAAACACTGGAATGTGATATGTTTTTAGCCACAACATTGCTATGCCTAGGTCATTTTGTTGCTCAGTCCATTGCTTTTGATTCAGATAAAAATATCTCAGCAATAGACCTCTGTGTAATTTTGTACAGGTGCTAAATAGATTTTTCATAGATTTTAAGGACTTGATATGAACTTTACATCTAGCCTCAAAATCGGTGCCAACTTTCATGTCCCAGTGAACTGTACTAACTTTGGATACTTTCCATTTAGTACCACCTCTAAGGATAAGCACTAATTAGCAAATGTTAGCATGCTAACCCCCGAACTAAGATTAATGTGGTAAACATCACACCTGCTAAAAAATACCATGTTAGCGTTGTCATTGCAAGCATGCTGACATTTAGCTCAGAGTACTAAAATACATATGTACAAAGTACCATGGTATTTACTTTACTTTATTTATTCATACAAATTATAAGTAAACAGGAGTTTACCCATAAAACTGTACAAACTGGAGTGTCAAAATGGTTTTTTGTCTTCTTTATAAATACTCCACATATCCTCACTGAATTTCCTAAATCCAATCTTTTCATTCCCTTAAGTCTAATTTGTTCTTTCATGAGCTTCTCATCCTTCCATGATTAAGACGTTTGTGTCTTTGAATGATGTGCATTGAGGAGGTAATTCCCAGTATTGGAAAGTACATTTAACAAGTGCACTGTACTGCACCTTGGTACATATTTGGTGCACAGTACTTTTTGTTTACTTGCAAATTGTCGTTTTATGCTGTTTTATACTTCCACTCTATAATATTTATGAAGAACATTTTATTCCACATGATTTTAAAAGTTCTAGTTGTCATTTATGCTTCAGACTAAGATTTTACATTACAAAAACAAAGACAAAATCTAGTTCAAACTTTCAGTTTCACAGGGACTGCACAGTAGAATACTTTCTTTTAAACATATTTTTACAGAGGCATCTTTGATACCGTCTATATGTGGCCCTGCGACAGACTGGTGACCTGTCCAGGGTGTACCCCTGCCTTCCACCCGAGAGAGAGCTGGGATAGGCTCCAGCAGATCCCCGTGACCCTGAACCAGGAAAAGCGGGTATAGAAGATGGATGGATCTTTGATACCTGGAAGACATTGATAATGTTAAGATTTAGTTCCAGAAAATAAGGAAGCTTATCTTACTGAAGGTCACTCTGGGCACTGCTGTCATGAAACACTCCCTCAGAGGGTTTTATCATTATATTATGAAGATGTTGTTCTATGGTGGCTGGCAGGTGACACTGACCACCCTGCGCTTCCCTTGACAAGCCGGGCTGCCAACATTAATGTTGTGATGAGCAAAGATCAAGCAGTTTGGCTTCTGTCTACTAATCTACTAATCTGTTTGGCATAGGGGCTCTTTTCCATTCCTCCTTACATAACTGGGTCTATGTTCGGATTCACACACAGAGCCTGGGCCAAAAACTAGCCACTGAAAGGGACAGCTGGAGACTTTAAGAGGAAGGACATTACTTTGTTGTTTCACAACACAAGGTTCGCTTCCTGAGTCTCCCTTTCTTCTGGTTTTAAATTGTCACAGCAGAAAAACTAAATTACAATACTCAGAGGTATTCAAAATATTGACTAAAATGAAATTAAATCTGTGCACATAAAATACTTCCTCATTGTTTTCATTGTATCTACAAAATATACTTCTGGTTTCCATTGGCATATGTCACATGATAAATAAAAATTTAAAAGTTAGGCAATGGTGCGACATAAATAACACACACGCACATAAACTTGTCCATTTCACTCATTACCTTTGCTTGATTTAACTAGTAACTACAACAACTAGTCAACTAGTCAATCCAGTAGTTACTTTGAACATTAAACATTAAAATGTAATGTGTTGTAGATAAAGCAGTTCAGAGTGGCTATTCCAATGCCCAATGTGTTTTACTTCTACTACACTTAGTACTGCTGTACTTTTACTTTGACTGGGTACCTGTGTTTATTTCGTGGAATTGCTATTTTTACGTTTTGCATTGCTCTAATTAACCAACACTAATCAAAACAAGCACATATATAAATATAATACAGTCAAATAGGTATCCAGTATAAAGTACATGATTTCATTCAGAAACACAGTGTGGTTGTTGTCACTTTTACACCAATTTAACCAGGCTGACATAATTTTATCACCGTTTTAACAGTTTATTGTCAGATTTGTTTACTTTTTCTTTTTTATCCTGGGAAAAAAAAACCCTCAGGCGGTGACGTAGATTACCCATGATGCATTGCTGCAGCTATAAATACCCCAGTCCTCGGCCGTTGTCTCTCCCAGGTGCTGCTGCAGAGCGATGCGTCATGCTCGTTCTCGGTTTTTTTTTTTTTTAAATTTAATTCATCCCGTTAACGTCTTCAGCAAAGTTTTGTCTTAACTTACGTATGGTGAATTTTTCTCTTTGGTTTTTATTTAATAGTCACTCGTTTGGCTGTCAAAACACGTAAACATCCGTGTTTCCCCGAAGCGATCATGTTGAACGCCGAGGAAAGGTAGGAGGAATGATGCTAAGATTTTTCTAGAAACGTCAAAAACGGACGTTAACGGTTTAACGGGTGTTGTTGTCCTGGGTCATTGTTATTTTAGGTTAGGTTTGTAGGTTATTTTTTTCCTATGTGTTTAAACCTTAAAATTATTTTAAAAAGAGCCTTAACTTCAGGTTCAAATAGGTGAAATAAATTCAGACAATTCACTAATGCTTATCATCATTAGTGATAGTTAATTACTACAGAAGACTAGCGATAAATAAACCAAGACATAATCACATTAGTTTGATTTCAATAGTGAAAAATTGGAACATTATCTTCATTGACGAGTATGACTTAAACTGATTTACCAAAATGTTGCTGGTCAATATTAAGTTGATCAACTAACTAATCAGTTAGTTAATTTTGTTATCTGTAAATTTAAGGCCTACTGTAGCTTCTTTGTGTTTATGTAATTGCAAATTGAATGTTGTTCAGTTATGGGTTTTTTGGAGTAAAGATGGGTAGAAGGAGCCTATAGCATGACCAACGCTGGTATAAATATGAATGTTTGAAAGTTCTCTAATGATGCATGGTCTAATATTTATATTTCAGATAATCTATTTGCAAACTTGGGTGCTGGAAAGTTATAAAAGGATTTTAACTACTTTTTGACATTCCATATTAACTAAATAAAAATAATGAACATGGTCAATGACTTAAAATAGAAATAAGTTGCAGCCTGACCTATTTTGCATAGGGAAGGCTTTTCTGTCAGTGTGTATATGCTGTACTGAACAAAGTAGTGGCCTTTTACAGCTTCTAATTTTGACCTTCTTTTACAGTAGTGACTATAGAGTATGTTCTCCTATTCATGGTAGGGATTTGGTGTCACATTGTAACTATGTTTTCTTAATATGTGGTAGGATAAACAGATACTTTTACACATGATCTATGGATAAATGGCAGTCTGTGTGGTTTTTTTTTTTGCTTTGTTTCTGCACACAAGCAGACACAAGATCTGTTTTTGTCATCTGTGGGTTTATCATCTGACATGCAGAGAGGAAGCAGGGACAGATCCATTGATGCTGTGACTATATTAGCTCTCTGACTGTTATGGCCTTGTCAGCTAAAGGCATCAACTGGCCTACATCAGCCTGATTGCATAACCCTCCTCCCCTCTGCTGGTTCACATCTCAAGTATCAATGGAATCTGTTTGTTTGTATGTATGTGAGCGGTATGGTGGTGCATTCACTCAGAAACAGATGAATTATCTAACCTGAGCCTCCTCTTGACTAAGTGCCCCTTTAAGTGACTGAACTCTTTAGTGGTTGCTGTGGGTGCTCAAAGATTCTGGATCAAAGCACTGTTAAATTTTCCGTAACAAAACCAAAACATGTGCCAACCAGTTTCAGCTGACATCTGGAACTGTCAACCTAAGCTATTATTGACTGCAGGCAAGGCTGAGAAGGGAGCAACAAAACAGATCTGCAGTGATTGAGTTGCAAACAGGGTTGTAACAAACACATACAGAAAAAGTCTGCACATGGATGAAACAAACTGCAGATTGAAAAAATAATGTATTTAGCACTGCAACTAAGAACTGTTCATTGTTAATCTCTGGCTATTTCTTCAGTGATGGATTAATTTTGTGGTGAACTGCTGATCTGCAGTTACCATCTGTGATCTGCTGAAATACAGTAGCTTGTTTCCAGCCAAAGGTATGTTTTTACATCAGACAATAGATATTTATGCTGATAATAAACAGAAGTTCAGATCTTAATATTGTTCTTGCTAGAGTCTGACCAAGCTGTGCTGCAATAAACCAATGGAGGTGTTGGGCTCCATAAACTATAGTCAGCCTGTCTTTTGGATAAAGCAAATCGCTGTGTGATGTTTTTTAAAACTGTCACATGCACACTGTTAGGTCTGCCTGTTTGCACGGTTTTGTGGTTTTGTAATTGGTGTGGCCTTTGTTGTAACTTTGTTTTATCATAATAATATGAGTAGTAATTTATCCTTATTACAACTTTACTCAGCAGGTTATTGCTGCAGTGTTTTTGCATTTTCAGGTAAGTTATGTACAGTTTAATCACATTTTAGCTGGATATCTCTTGTGGTGGGTTTCTACAAATTTCTCTCTGATAATTGATGGTTGCTGTTGCTGATGGAAATATAAAGTGTGTTACATGGCTTTAGGAATTGCATGGTTGATCAGTCCACCACTTTGGTCCAGACTGAAATATCTGAAAAGCTGTTGGATGGATAGCCCTGCAATTTTTAGACATATCTAAAGCTCAGTGGTTATGGTTACCTAGGTAGCTTTATGTGGTATGTTTAAACATTATTGGATGTCACGAAATTTGGCACAAATGCAATTTTCCCTCAGGATGAATTTTAACCACTTTGTTGATCCATTCACTTTTTTAAATAGTTCCCTAATTAGATCACAATGTTATGTTGTCCAATATTTGAATTTATCACCTTGAATAATAATGCATGCAACACTTATGGCCTCCTCAGCTTTACACTGTATTTATTGTTCGTTACCATGATGGTAAACATTGTAAATAGGCCTGCCAAACATCAGCATATTAGTCTTGTTACTCTGAGTATTCTAGCTTGCTGATGTTAGCATTTAGCTCAAACCACCAAGTATGTCCAAGGTCATCATATAGCTGGTGGCTATAGCTGTGGCTGTTCACTTTTAGTCTTGTTTTAAAATAAACACATAATGTCCCCTGATGTACTCCCAGGTTGACAAACTGGTTGTGACACTTTGTACATGACTTCAAATGTCTTTGCCATTCGTGTCCTGCAATTTAAACTGAAATCTGATTTTCTCATTGATGCACTGGTTGTACATTTCATGAAATCTGGATCCAGTTTGGGGCAAAGCAATGTGTCCTGTCAGGAATATGTTCATCCACACTCAGGTTCTCAGAGCATGTGTGACTTTCCTGTTTTTATCTCGACATCTTCTCCAATGTGTTGTTCTGCCAAATTTCCAGAGATCGGACAAGGACTGAACACTCTCCAGTTTACTTTTCGTTTTATAGCAGTGTGCTGTTTATGTTGTCAGTTTGATTCATTTTCACCACAGTTTACACAGCCAGTAAACTTGTTTGCGTTGACAATCAGGGTTAAGTTTTTCTTGTTTTTTCATTACTAAGCTGTTAATTATACTTTTAGAAGTCGGTTTAATGTCTTCCAGTGCTCATGCCAGAACACTTCCTGTTCTGTTTGAGTCGTGTGTTTCTTGGCTGTCAGCCACACTTTGCCTCAGCAGCAGGACAACCCTGGCCATCCGTCTCCTGAAACAATTCACCTCAGTTCACAAAACACCTCTCAGCTCAGGAAAAACAAACTGGCAGTGGAAGCATTCATCCTTAAAATATAAAAAAAAATCTCTTGCATGCACGCACACACATGAATGCATATGAACAACACAACACATATGAATCCTGTATGAATGATGATGCATTTAGCATATTTGAGTTTTACTGCAACACACAGATGAATAAATCCTCACCAGCATATTAATACAGCCCAGGCTTGTTCAATGAACTTGCCATTCATGTTGGTTCCCATAGTGTTTCACTTGTCAAATCAAACTTCCTTTAAAACTGGAACTATATTCTGTTTTGAGGGTGACTTTATGACCTAGTAAGGTGCTAGAGGCTGCAGTTCCACTTGGGATCATGGGAATGGGGGGCAGGGAGAGTTGCTTGGAGTATGGCTGAAATGTCAGAGGACATGAGTGTTGCCTTTCAAAACAGTTGACATTTCCAACAGGGACAGATCTCTTCTATCTGTCTCTGAAACGGAAGAGGGAAAAAGAAGTTGGCAATGAGATCTTGGCGCACACGCTTATCGCTCCCTCCATGTCCTACCTGTTGTTCCTGATAGTCAGTTGGTTTTGTTTCTGTGGATACCTACTGGTTACTGCTGCTTTCTGTGTGATTTCACTTCATTTCCTCATGCATCTGTTTTTGTTATTAAATAGATCTTTCTTTTCCAAAGTAGGTCAGGGATGCAATGTAACTGTACTTTGACAACTACTTTACAACTTTAGTAGTTCAATTTCATGCTGCCTTGTGCTTCCACTCTACTGTTATATAGGAGAAAATACCATTGCATCATACTCTATATTATACAGTACTACATTGCACTGCATTTACAGCTATTACGTACAATTTACTTTACAAATTAATTAAAGTAGTTGAAGTTATTTGCCAAAAGGTAGCAATACTGTTTATACAGTTTAGAATATATATTGTAATATACAAATGTATATATTTAGATATAATATATATTCTAAATATACAAATATTGACATGGTTACTTTAAAAAAGTCTTAAATGATTAAGCTGACCAAACTAGGTACTCATTGCAGTTCTGCCATTTTTACTTAAACTATCTGAATGCTATTTACATCACTGCAGTAAGTGATGCATTAAGCTCCCTGTTGACAGCTTCAAGGACAGCTCAAGGTTTTTGCATCAGTTCATATGTTGTGTAGAACTAAGAAACTGATGAGACTGAGCATAGAGCCAACAGCTGTGCATATTGAGCTTTGTTTTCCATTGCTCACTGTCTTGGCTCGTAGCTATGCAAATTAAGTCGTCCAGGTTACCTGTCGACAGGGGAACTCCTTACTGAAGCAGAAAGTACATCTTGCTGATGTTTGTCTGTGGCACACAATGTCAAAAGTCGCTTACAAAGTTGTTCTCTCTTCTGCAATTTCAAATAATTTTTCAGGTTAAAATCTGAACCAAGCAGGGTAGGGTATTTTGTTGTCTAAAGGTTGAGCAAAGATTCTTCTTCTTTTCCTTTGGGCTGCTCCCTTCAGGGGTCACCACAGCGAATCATCTGCCTCCATTCAACCCTATCCTCTGTATCCTCCTCACCCACACCAACTATTCTCATGTCCTGTTTCACTGCATCCAAGAACCTCCTCTTTGGTCTTCCTCTAGGCCTCCCTCCTGGCAGCTCTAACCTCAGCATCCTTTTACCAATGTATTCACTGTCCCTCCTCTGAACATGTCCAAACCTGTATGTAAGTTAAAGATGCCCTGCGGAGTTTTCATGAATACCCTATTTGAGGTCTAACAAATGTTAGGGCAGTTAATCACAACCTCCTCTCCTTCTTCGACCAAGAGTGGTCCAATTTCCACTAGCACCCTGTAGGTCAACAGCACCAGTGGCAGTTGTTGTTAACCCGGGCTGCGACCGATCCGGTATGGAAGTCATATTTGTGATTTGCATGTTTGATTTGGCTTAAATTTTATGTCGGATGCCCTTCCTGACACAACCCTTTGCATTTACCTGGACTTCGGACCGGCACATGAAGACCCCGGATTGTGCCCACCCGTGGTTGCATTATCCCCAGCCCTGATTGCTGGGTTAAAAAGTTCTGTCTTGCAGTGTCAGCCGGCTGCCATCATGTGTAGTTTGAGATTCTTGACTGTAACTCCAACCAGGAAAGATGTGTGTTCCCATAAGCCTTGAAGGCTATTTGCAGAGGTGTTTACAGCTCATGTGCTTGTTTATGATGCATGCCTTCCACCACATGCGTAACCCATCAAGAGCTTCAGGAATGCATTTCTAAATCATAGTCTTTAATTTTGTGGAAACAGTTTGATTGATTTTCTGGAGGCAGTGGACTGACGTTTTCACATCACATGCCTGGTGATGGGATCACTCTCTTGGTGTGTGTGTGTGTGTGTGTGTGCGTGCGTGTGCGTGCGTGCGTGAATAGATATGTTGACATAAGCAAATAGTATAATCATGTTAAATTCCTCTGGCAGTCCTTTGTACACAGAGGTGTGGTGTGTTGCTACAGCTGCGTTCTGTTTGCTAATTACATGTTTGGTAAAGGTGACCTGTAGCTGTGAATGAGGCAACAAACATAGAGGTTTACAGTTGCAGAGAGACAGTTTCACTTTAGTGTATGTAAGTTAAAGATGCCCTGCGGAGTTTTCATGAATATCCTATTTGAGGTCTAACAAATGTTAGGGCACTTAGTCACAAGGTGCATTTCTTGTTTCAATAAAAATTTGCAAAGCCATTTGAAGAAATATTTTGTGCATTATTTATAGATTGAATTGATGAGTTGATTGTCCTTACACTAGGCTTTTATGTTCTATGCATTCACTCACTCAGTGGAAAAGAAATTAGCTGGACAGGTTGTTTCATTACACTGACATAACCTGAAAATATTTGATGGTGTCCTAAACAGTTTTGGAAGCAGCCAACACAAACAGCATCCGTACACTTTAGTTAGGCAGGCTTATGGTAGATAGTTCTTTAACGGTGATGCATCTTCTCATTTAAGCTTCTTAGCAAATACAGTCACAATAAACCAGAACCTTGTATGAAACAGCAGTGAGAAAAACTATATTCAGTTTTTGTTGTTTTCTGTCAGTGATTGCATAGATTGCAAAGTTGATGCTGGAGTGCTGATGAGACTATTCATTTAATTTTTGGGAAGACTGTTGTAAAATAGAGATTTGTGTTCTGAACAGAATAATTATTTTAAAGAAAGAAACATTAGCAAGGTTTTTGATTCTGCCAGATTGTCCAAATTAAAATACTGATCATTTTTCCTACTGTAGTTCCTGGATAGTGGGGTCTCGGCTGCCCAGCTCCATCCCTCAGGCACCAGGGCCTCTGTGGTGCTCCTGATGCCCCTCACCCACAGCTGAAGATCCCGGGTGGGCGAGGGACTGTCAGGGATCACTCTCTTGGTGTGCTACTACACAAGGTGACTTGACTTTACACACAAACACACACTGAGTGAGAGCTGTGGTTCAATGTCCGCATCTGGATTTGTAACAAGCCTACAGTATAACCACACAGCATCTGAACCTATAGTGCAAAGTGCTGCTTTCATGAAACAGTGAGAAAGTGCTTGCATCTCCCTGACCGATGTTTGTTGGTCAGATGCAGATATGTTCAGAATTGTCAGAAAAGCAACCCCATTGGCCGAGTAAGTGTAAATGTGACATACACAGGTCACACTTTCCATTTAAGATGGGATGTTATTAACAGAAAGGTTTGTCTGTCACAGATTGGTGTATTAAAGACTTGTTATCTTAGATTAAATGCATTTTATAAGGGAAAAAGAAGAGTCGGCATGTGTTCTTATATACTGTAAGCAGTGTAGATAATAGTTGTGTTAAGTGCTTTACCTCTCAGGGAATGATCTGACCTTTCTAATCAGTTGTACCCTCACTTTTCCTGTCACTTTTTTAAAAGCTTAAAAATCCTTTAATCCTCAACTGCACCTGCAGTGGATTACATGAATGAATTCTTTCATTCACCTCGTTTCCTATTAGCAGGCTCAAATTTTAAAATAAAAAGGATTCAGAGATACCAGACAGGACAACAGGAACCTGGGCCCTTCTCTCTTGTAATTGTATACACATAAACTATGTCCCACTCAGGTGTGTGCGTGTGCGTGTACGTTTACGTGTACGTGTACGAGTGCATGTCAAGTTCTACCCTAGACATGTGACTGACTGTCCTCAGGGGATTAGAGATTTAGGCTCAGACAGATCAGTCACAACTGTCATATTAATCTCCTCATCTGTCAAAGCAAAAAAAAAAAAAAACCTTTTCTAATGCTATTGGTTTGTCAGATTTGGTCACAACCCTAAACACAAAATCTTGTCTACAATCACATAGACTTACATTTACTCTTGCATGCCTGCTTCACTATATTAAATTTATTCACATGATAGCTGCAGTTAGAACATTTGACTTTTAATTATTAGACAACTGTAAGTGCAAATGTAAATGCTGCAGGGATTAAATAATATACCGAAATGCACTACACTTAAATTTAAAACAGGACTGACCAAGACCCCTGGGTGTGAAACCAGAATGTCTGTATTTTGCTTTGAGAAAAATCAAGAAGAGCTACAATGAAGAACTTTCATTTTAATTTCAAACGTATCCGGTATAAATGTGACTGTACAGTCAAATTGTTGAATGGACCGTTAAATGTGATTGCGTTGTCTAGCTTTGAAATGAATGTTGACAAAAAGCTGAAAAGTAAAATTGAGACAACAAACTTAAGTCGTTTCTTTGGGTTGTTTCTGTATGAATACAGGATGAGAGGTTAACAGTAACACAAGTCGCTCCACTGAGTGGAAACCCCTCTCTTCTTCGCTTCCACTACCAGCTGAGTGAGCGTCGCTCGGCTTTCTGGGATACGGCTTTAACTCAAGACAGCCTCTTTCTGGAGATCCCAGCCGGGCCGGTGGCAGAGGGGAGCAAGGAGGGGTAGGGATCTGTTTTAATTTGCTTTTGGTGTAAAGTCAACAGTTTACACATTGCCATGGCAAATTCAGTATAATATACTTTTCCACAGCGCTAATGCCATCAGTACATACCCACCACTCTGTTTGCAGTCTTTTAATTTGAAACCAGAAGTGTTGAGTGTAATCATCTGATCTCTTGCCACAAAAAGTAAAGGAGAAATAACTGGAAATAAAAAGCAAATTAAAACAGTAATTCTGCTGAGCAGAAACTTGGACCAGCACAGTGATGAGTAAGGCATGAATCTGTTTTTAGTGCAGTACAAATGTTCCCTGTGCTGAATTTACCCTGTGAGTTATTATAGCACAGATTATTTAATCTTCAGTGCAATCTCTTTTTTGTATATTTTATTATATGTGTATCAAAATCATTTCTGTTCAAAACATCACAGGTTATCTTTAATGATGCTATAGCACCTTTAGTCTTGGATCCTTTTTCTTGTGTTCTAGTCTCAGCCAGTACTTACTTTTAAACTCAATCATTAACCCACTGTATCTGAAATTGTCTGCTAAGAATAAGTTACTCTAATGCTTTTCAGTCTTGTCTTGTGGATCTAGATTGTACAGGAGAGGCTGTTAATCACGGTGCTTCAATGCTACCAGTGTGCACCACATTAAGGATATTCTGATTTCATTGCCTGATTTTGTGTTTGGTTGAAATCAATGCTGGGACAGAGTAACCTTTGGGCACACACCCATTCCTGTGGGCAGCCAGCTTTGCAGCTGCCACTGCATTATTATGTAAAGTTGCAGCGCTTATGTAAAGGGGGGGGGGGGGAATTAACTGTGTGCGTCACTACCACTCCCCTCTCGCGTCTTTCACTGGCTGACTTTGTGTTCCTGTCATCCTTAGGCTGGTTGCTCTGCTCGAGTTTGCAGAAGAGAAGCTCAAAATGACCTATGTTTTCCTGTGGTTCCGTATGAACAGAGAGGATCGATGTAAGAGCTGTTTCATTTTTAAATGTTTCTCATAACCTTCTCATGCAGATATCAAGATGCTCCCTTGGTTTGTGTAGGTTTGAGACATCTTTTACAGATGGGTTTTGCAGTAACCATGGGCCTGTCTGTCAGCTACATAAGTGAAATATGGCATTATGCATGTCTGCTTTGTTTACAAGCTGTAGATGGTCAGAAAGAACACTTGTAGATGAAGCCATGCCTCCCTTTCCTCCCATGAACGCTGCCTGCAGCTTACAGAGAAGCATGAGAACATTTGACATGCCCACTGTGCCTGGAGTGGAAGCAGAGTGCTGTGCACACACTGTGATGTCCACTGACACACAAAAAACAGAACTTATATACTGGTATATCTATATGTAATATCAATACTTCAAGGTATAGTGCCATTTTTAACGGCGCGGTATTGTTACCTTCCTAGTATAAGTGTACTGTGCAACACTAGCACAAACTGAATTGTACATGAACATAAAGACTACTAAAATGAAGTTACAAGTTTTACAAAGACTTGTTAAACCCCCACACAACTGGCTGTACATTGTAAAAACTGGTGTACAACCAGCCACCACTGTCATCGTTACCCACCAAAGAAGTTCCACTATGTGAGCTTTAGATCTGATGTTGGGAGAGAAGTTTAACATTAATTACTTTTAATCTTATTTCACTCTTACAAAAAAAGCTAGTAAATGACTTTTCCAAAATGCTGATGTATTTCTTTATAACTAAACCAAGAGACAGGACCATTTTTCAATAGAGACTCAATGCTCTCCTGTTTCCACTAGTGTCCATCATCAAGACGTTCCACTACGTGGGCTTTGAAATGGTGAAGCCGGGAAACCCCATGGTGCCGGCCCGGCCTGATCTGGCCTTCATGGTTTACTCTCTGGACAACAGCAGCTCAGATGAAGAGTGACTGCCAGACAGTCTCAGAAACCTCCCTCTCCCCACCTTCACCTCCCCTCTTCCCTCTTTCCCTGTGACCCGTCTGTCTGTCAAGCAATCTACACAAACTAATTCTGCCCCTCAAAAAAAAAAACAACAACATTAAACTGGGAGGCATCGCCCTTTTTTTTTTTGTTTTGTTTTTTGTTTTTTTAACAGACTTGTGATTTAAGGGCATGGTAGGATTTCCATGTGACACAGCCCCCGCCACCTTGAATATGACTGCAGAAGATTGGGGAAGCAGGGAGTAGCATAGCTGGAACTAAAACGTCACATGCCTTTTGGATCTTGGCTTTCTTTTTTTTTTCTGCTTGGTACTTCCATTCTTGACTACAGTATCTGTTTGTCCTGCCATCAACAAGACAACTGTATGATATTCAGGAGAAGTTGGTGTTTTACATTGAAACTGACCATATCAGCTTCTGCCTTTCTATGAAAATGCTTGTCTTTCTGTACTGTATACCATGCAAACTGTGTTAGAAGTAGGTAAAAACAGAGGCAGTTATGGGTTTGTTATAGTCAATAAAATTGTTTTTTGCTTTGTTACATTACTCATTACAGCACATTTAAACACTTTTTCTTCCTGAAATATGTCAGAGAATCATTCCAGCACGTCATTCATTCTGTTTTTTGAGAATACCCTGTAAGCTAAGACGTTCTTTGATTTTCTTTGTACAATAATCAGCCTGTCAAGCTGCAGCCTGTTGATTCACTGTCACACACATAAAAAAGCTTACTTTATTTTTTCCAAAGGTCATACGTGAAATTTCTACTTTACTGTACACATTATGTTTTAGTCTAGTTAAGCTGTAGTTGCGGTTTGTGGATCTTGTGCATTACCTTTCCATTCATACAGTACACTCCAGGACAAGAGCAAAATTTTATTTTTTTTTTAATAAAAACCCAATGGCTTGTGCAAACTCCAGAAGTCATTAAACAATACTTAACACAGAATTTCCAAAGTCCCCGGTGTCTCTACTTAAAAACATTTTAGAAGAGAATCTTTACACAATACATAATTTTAAACTGTTTTCCAAGCTGTGCCTGTATTATCTCTGACATCTCTTGCATAGGTGCAATAGCCTAGAAGAAACTTATTTTGAATGAACGTCACTAAATAGTCAGAACACCTGTACTGAATAATATAACTTCAAAATAGACCTATGACAAAATGTTTTTGTTTCATGTCTTACAAAATGAGTATGGATGTGTCATTTCTGGCTGTCTTTGAAATAAAAAGTTGTGTAACCTGAAAATGAGTTAAACTGTATCTTGCAACTGATTTAAGTTTTTTGCTTGTTTTTTTTTTTTCTCATCTGGATGTTTAGAAGAGATTTTAAGGATCCTGGAAATGCCTTCAAAATGGCAGCGAGTGTTGTTAAATGACCTTCAGGGATTTTGGAAGATCATTGTGTAATTCATATTTTGACTTGAATGAAATGGTGAGACATAAGAGGCAGAAACTGTGACTTGTCTAGCTTCTTTCAGCCTTGTGGAGACACTGTAATACACCTTCCTTTCCCTTTTAAAAGCTCAATTGAATTGGGGCTTCTTGTGCCTAAAAAGAAGAGTGTAATGTAGTATCTTTTACTCCTGAGTCTTATTGAGGAATGTGTCCATTTTTCATTTTAACCCCAAGCAGATTCAGACCCCTGCACTTCAGGGAGAGCACTTCAGGTGATTATTGTATATGCAATTAGAGTTAAAACACAGGTGGTTAGCTTTTTAGTTTTGTGGATTTGAACAAAATGCCAAAGAATCCATTGTGTGTCTGCTGTCAATTTAAATTATATTACTTTTAAAATTTAGCTTACCTAAACATAGTATGTAAAGCAATATTCATCCACATTCACCAAGCCAACAATATGACTAACATGATGGCCGTCTTCTGCATGTGTTCAGATCATACAAGTCTTTACTGCTACTGATTGAGCCCTGACTAAGCTGTTAAAATGTCAATATATGAATTTTCTCAGAGGTATATTTTTATGCATGTGTATTTCTCAAATGGTTGTTATAGTGTAGGGATATATTTTTGTTCTCAGTGGTTAGATAGCAACCATTCAATGACAATCCACACTTGTATACAATTAAAAAAACATTATCCAATCAGGAGTTTCTGTTCATTTTTCTCTTGAAAGCCCAATGATTTGTCTTTAGGGTGTGTCACATGTTTTATAGGACTTTCAGTAGTTGAGCTGCAGGTTTTGCAGTTTTTCAGGCAGAAACAGCAACAGATGTACAAACACGCAGGGTGAAGACGGGTAGAAAAGCAAAGCAAGTAAGTACGAGCAGAACACAATATCACACTGTGACTTCCAAAGTAAGACCGCTATAGGTTAACACTGAAGTTCATCAGTGGAGGTGAGGCCGGTTTGAGAAAAAGGAAAGTGTTTTTTTGTTCCAGGAACAGTAATAGTGGGAAGCTCTGTTTCAGTCCATCACTGACTCAGGCGCTAATCTCCAATCAGCTCAGCTGACAGCACATCATGGCTCACTGCTGGTGTCTCGCCAAAGACTGCAACAACCTCCCTAGTCAGTTGATCTAGAGATCTATTTTCAGAGCTTGGGCCAGGATGAACTCAGCTGAGCTATATCGGTATCTCTAATACAGCAGCAACCTGTTTTTAAACCTTTGTCTCTGCCTGAAGTTATTAAGTCTGTGTCAGAGCTTCAATGTTATGGAGGACCTGGGGTGGAAAACAGAAAGACATTGGACTAAACACAAGAAACAAATTACTGGAATCATTCTTTCAGGAACCAAACGCGAAGAACACTTTCACAATAAAATTAGCAAATAATATAGAGCTACCGGCAGCAAAGGGTGCAGTAGAAATGGCCTGTGAAAAAAAATCAGATAAAGTGGGGTGGTTAGAATCCTAAGGTTCACCCAGTGAGGCCTTAATGTCCATGATAAGTGAACTGGGTTTAAAAGGCCAGGTCTAAAGCAGGAAGTGAAAACATGGCAGACAGTGCAGCCTGAGCAGGTGTTTGGCTGTGGGTTGAGACAAAGGTAAGTGTGAACTCCCTAAACTTGACAGAGGTTTGTGCCATGGTGCTTGGTAAAATGTGGAAGCTGAAAATGTTTGTGTTTTTGTTGATTACCGAGGTAGGCCTTGGTTTCTATGGTGGCTCAGTTAGCAGGTTGGTTAGCATAGCATGCTGGCTAGCTTGTTTGGGCTAGGTGGTTCAGACAGCATGTTGACTAGCTTAGCACATGCTAGTTAGCTAGATAAGAGTTGATGCTTGGTAAGGTCAGGTAGGTGCTTGTAGGTTAATGTGATGTGGCTGGAGAGCTGTCTTTCAGAAAACAACATATAATAATAATAACAAACAAATCTTAAAGAGCTTTGTTATTTTCTGAAGCCTTTTCATGTTTCCTGTTCTAATGCTGTTTGTTTTGTTTTTTAAATGTGTTTTGCAGCTCGGGGTCACCATATAAATAAAAGCAGCCTTTTAGTGTTAAATTGTTGGCAACAACACAACATATCACAAAGTCATTTCTTCGTGTTAAGAGAATCTGTAAAGTTCCCTTTTGTTAATGTTAGGAACCACTAGGGGTGCTACAATAATTCTCACTCTGTTTTATCTATCCCATCTATCTAATCTATGTTATTGATCTAATCTATTTTATCTAATCCACCACCAGCAGCATCACTCCTGCCACAATGGTGCATTGAAAATCTAAAAAGCTGTGTCACTAATCCCTTAGACTAAAGTACAAGTGGTAGATAGGTCCCTCCCGTCCTTAATCTTATGTTGTCTTTACATAACCTGACCTCAGATTGAGGTTGATAAGTGCTTACCACATCATCCAGACTCTTTGCATAGCATTTCTCAGAAAGTGCCTGTATGGCTTCACAGCTCAGTTTCCAGTGTCCTGTTGGCAGAGTTAAAAGCGGCCGATCAACAGCTAATCCCCTCAGAGGAGACTTTCACTGCTGCACAGAAAAAGATCACATCAAATGTAATGTGCTGCAATGAAAATCTGATTTTCTCTGCTTCTGCCTAATACTGCCCTTGCAGAGAATACAAGCAGTGTTGACAAAATGAGCTGAAGGTGCATGTAGTAACTGTATATTTTGGCTCACATGACATGAGAATCTGCAGAGAGGATGTTAATGTTTTCCGTTTAATTTAGGTTTTTTTTTTTTTTTTTTTTTGTTATCTATCTATTCTATCTTGGCTTAAAAATTAAGAATCAAATGTCCGTTCTTGACCTTGAAGACAACAGGTGAAAATCTCACCATATTTGCTACCTGTGCAGGAGCTTTCCATCATACGACATGATCAGCAGCAGGAGACCGAGGTTGGAACAGTAGTTGTGCCATCTATAAGGGCACTGTAGATGAGGATTACTTAGAAACAGTGCTTATCACAACTGTAGCAGCTTTTCAGGAGCTTTCAGCTGTCTTACATGCTCTTCATTAGCAGATGAACATGGCCTTTTGAAATGTTACTGTTTTTTGGTTTGTTTTTAAGCACTTTGATTTCTTGTCCATGTTGACCTAAAAGCTGAGATTCAAATTCTTGACTTTGTAAACTACATTTGACAAAACAAACTGACTCTAAGGTCCATTTTAGTAACTGCTGTTTTGTTCATATCAAATCATCCATGATTATTTATCCACTTTGAGGCCAACATGTATGAATAGCTCTCAAAGAACTCAGAAGACCATGGAAAATTTAATATCTGCAGTTCATTGACAACTGAACAATTACATCTGCTGAAGGACATGTCATCTGATTGAAAGCCGCAGACCTGCTTGCAAATGGATTTTGTGGTGGGATAATAGTTTTTTTTTTTTTTGTACACAAAATTTGCCACTTTGGAACCAACAGCCATTTAACTGAACTTTAAATGGGACATACAAGTCTGTAAGGTCGCAAAGGCATTTTCATAAAGTTGGTTTAAAGCAAGAGAAATGTTCTGTTTCACAGTGACTGGAAAACACCCAGCAAAGCCACTTAAACAATTTCTCATTGTGTAATCATTTCCAATTTCATAGGTATCCTAACAACATATTTAGCTCTGGTTTCATATTGATTTCAACTGTAAATCAACATAAATCACAAAAGGAATTGAAGAAGACAAAAGGACAACATGGATTTTATCTGGTGTTTCCTTTTAAATAGTTAGTCAGAGCCCAGTTTGGTTAAATCACTTTGGAATAATTTTGGATTAAAAACTAATAAATGATATTAGATTAATTTTATTGTAGACAATTTTTACCATTTTACAGCCATACAATACAACATGGAGCGGGTTAAAGGTAGTTAATGTGTGATACAGTTAGGAAAAAAAAAAAAAGTCAAATATCATTCAAATTTATTTAAAAAAACAACATGCAAACATACCTGAGATCTCAATCTTTACAGACACAATCTTACATTCATTCTCAAGCACAGAAGCTCAAATTGCAGACAGGCATTACTACTTGTCCTTCTCTTTTTGTTCCTTCTCTTTCTTCTCTTTCTCGGCTTTGGCCTCTTCTGCCTCGTGCTTCTTGATCAGCTCATCCACCTCCTTCTGCTTCAGCACCTTGATGCAGGTCTTGCCGTTCTCGCGGGTCAAGGTGGCGATCTCCACTGAAAAAGCATACACAGACTGTAAGGAATCTGTTTCCACACCAGGCAGTTTAAGACGAGAACCCTTTACAAACTGAACCTGTATTGTGATGTTATTTTGCAGAAGAAGATGATGGGGTATTATGTTACACACTGTGTTATCAGATTGAAGTACACATTTTAAAATACAATGTTATGGTTTGAGGACACAGACTCTTCCCACTAAATCCTGCATTTTTTTCTGTTTGACCAGGTTGAAACCATGTTGCTGCTTACTGATGATCTGACCTGCCATAAACACTTGTTAACCAGGTAAGAATAAACAGTTTCACCCATGTGTGATGAATATTTAGGGAAAACAAATGAAATCACACTGACGAGAACAGAGGTATCTGTAGATTTCTCTATGTAACTACCAAAATCCTCACCTTTCTCTGCAGACAGCTTACTGACATCCATGGTTTTATTGAGAACTTTAATAGCAAGGGCGAGGGCTGAGGAAAGAGTCATCTCTCCCTCCTTGTAGTCCTGCTTCAGCATAGAGACAGCTCCCTAAGAGTGAGCAGAGTAAACACATGAGTAATAACGGAAAGAAAAAAAAAAATTAAGTTCCAAAACACCATCTGTAGTGTTAGTGCTGCAGAGTTTATATAGTGAAACGTGTTAAATGGCTTTAAACATTTTTAAAGATTGCTTGCTAAATCTCATACCTGCTCCTGTGCAGCTCAATGTGGAGCACAAAACTGACAGAAACCCACAGTAAAATGTGCTCATGTTACTGTTAGGCCTCTTAGACAAAAGTGTTCACACAATACTCTGAGGAGGCTCTGTTACCCATAGTGCTTTGTGTGTGGCCCAGTAGAGATCCACTGAGTTTAGCAAAAACCCCCAGAAGTTTGGACTTACACAATTAGATGGCCCAAGAGTCAGCACTATATAGGCCATGGCATGTCTGTTGACTTTCCAGTCTTTATCATGGCACTGAGTTTTGAAGTGCTGTGCTGCTGCGCCCTCTAGTGTCACTCTGGAAGATTAGTTTCCATCCTCTGAACACAGTGTCCTGATATTTTACTACTAATTCAACCTACTATAATTACTACAGTTGCAGAGAACTGGACGGCTGCTTTAAAATACCAGGTGACTTACAGCACTGTTGTTTCCAATGCAGGTGGCCTTCCAGCCTCCGTAGTTTCCACTTGGGTCACTCTGGTAGAGCTGGAAGCCATAGTGTTTATCCCAGCCCATATAGAGCAGTGACACTCCAAACGGACGTTTACCTGTGAGTAAAAACATGCAGTAACATTTGTAAACAGTGGTGTTCCCAATGTTGGTTTGACTTCACAAATTTGGAGCTAAAGTAGTTTCATCATTTTTTTTTCATTTGCACTGTAACTTTCATCTCATAAAGTGAAACAATTGTTTCCCATATAATCATAATCAATGGTTCTAATGGATCTCAATGACAATATGTGAATATTAACATTAGAAGAGATACGCCAGTAGGAATTAAACATAGAAACATGTAACATGCTTTAACTGTGTGGTGCTGCTCTGTACCTCCAAACTGGGTGTAGGCTTGTTTGATGTCACACAACGTTGTGACCAGCTGCTCACAGGGGACTGGCTCCTGGTACTGCAGTAAGTATCTGCCACAGCAACACAGATCATCATATTTGTATTTTGTCCTGCCTGAAGGCTGCTTGGCTGCAGCGACTTAAAAGACTTTGTTGTACCTTCAGTGTTGTACCTCACCTCTGTGCTATAAGCCTCAGCTCATTGGTCAGTACGTTGGCATCTGACGTGATTCCTGCCACACTGCACGCCATGTCTCTGAGGAAATGGGAAGACACGGAATCAGTGCATCATCAGTGACTTTCTTGTCTCTTTATAAGTGATAGTCCATTACAGGAATTTGCAAATGCAATTATCTTAATAATTATATTAACTATATTTTTATGCTTCTTAACTAATACAACTAAGAAACATAAGATGGCGAGAGAAATAACTGACTCGTTGAGCTTATAGATTTTCTCTGAGAAAAACACTTCATCCAGCAGCTTGTGGATGTTCCTCCTCTCAGCAGCCAGCAGCACTCCATCGTTGGCTAAGATCCCCAGGCAGGTGCCTGCGTGGCCGATGGCCTCCATGGCATACTCGACCTGGTACAGACGTCCTGCAAACGACACACTGTGCTGTCAAGATGATGAAGCAAACACAAAGCACTAGACAGGAAAATGAAAAACTAAGATGCCTCTTCCAGGCCTGAGTGAGGAGAAATACATGAAACAGCCTCAGTTACATTATGGATCAAATCTTACCTTCTGGTGAGAAGATGGTTGTTCGTGAATCATATCGACGGGACTGATGAGAAACAGAAGAGAGAAATGAAGACTCACCCATGCAGGTGTGGGAGAGATGTTAAAGCGAAATAAACACATCGACGTCAAGTGCTCTCACCATAGCTGGAGACTGCAGTCAGACGCTGCCACTGCGGAAAACAAGAACAAACAGATGTGATTGTTTTTATGAAGATGTTTACTGCAGCCAACAGCTAGCTTCGCTTCGTGCTAGCTACTTAGCACATCAGCTGCAGATTTGCTTGATCATCCGCGTTGTGAAAGTGAAAGTGTTTTGGGTTTTTTTTTTTTTTTTTTTTTTTTTTTTTTTTAAATAGCAGACGTGTCGTGTCCAGCAGCAAATTAAGGTTATTATTAAACTCTATCGATTGATTTTCACGGCTTCACTTGGATCTTTAGGAAACAACTAATGTTTAATGTTAAACTTAGCGCTAATATACTATGCTATCGAGCGCGTTGTGGTGACATCACAAAACTGTTGACGACATTGAGGTGCGTCGATTTTTACTTAAAGTTATATTTCTTTATTGAAAGTAAAGCATCAACAATCTGTGGATTTAGACATGAGACCATATCTCCAAAAATACTGATAAAATGAATAAATTGGGTAAAAGATATGTCATTAAATTATATTTAAAAACATCCACTTCCCACATCAAGCACCATTTACAAAGGGCTCCTAGGCTGCAATTAATGTTTTTCTAAAAGGCCAATGTATCACTCACTATATTTGCTTAGTTAGTCAAGGAGTCAAAGATCACACTAATTTATATATAAAACCAGTGGCTTTAGTTTTGCTTCTGATTCCTGGCATATTAAACCTTCTTAGGAGAACAGGCTGCATTATGAGCTATAAACCCTGTTGGCCACCAGGGGACCACCTCTCCTTTAATTTGTGCTAAAGATGAGGTAGTTTACTTTTACTCTGTGGTATTAATTTTCAGTTGTTTTAAACCAATTAGTTAAGGATCAGCTTCAGTGTAAAAGGCTGTGAAGCTGCTGAACCAGGCTGATTTGGATTAGCAGTGTTTCTCTGTAGAGATGCTGCACTGTAGCTCACCCTGCCCTCTGACATCTGACTGGTCTGTTCAGGTGGTGCTGGTACATGTATGTCATTCCTGTGTTTGCTTCACCAGCAAAGAATTTCTATGTTATTTAAATGGTAAAATCCTGACTTGGGTAAAGTTGTTTAGTTCTATTAGTTAATCTTAATGAAGAAAATATCATCTGTTGCTGAAACTGAAGGGCAGAATTCAAAGTGTCATTCAACTTTTATCTATCAAATCAAACCAAACACGTTTGAAATTAATAATGACACAGTCTCATCTACTACTTTTTTACCCAAATTCTGCTTTAAAAAGTATTTATGAAATCTGAAGTTTCAGTTCTTAAAGTTATCAGAAAGGAAGCAGACTTGTATTTCCAATGGCAAACTCTGCTGATCTGAGGGTCATGACCCAAGGTGATCACAGCTCTGGAATAGCAGCTAAATGAACCATGAGGTGACACTGTTTGGTGAAAGACCAATTATTAGTGATTAATGGTACAAAATGGAGAAAATGCTTTAGAGAAATCACGTGTCATTTATAGCACTGTTGTACTGAGCTCTGCTTCTTGTTTGAGGGCCTCCTCTTGATAATACGGGCCAGGGTTGCCAGAGCCTGGCAGCTTACCATGAGAGTATGAAAAATAATCATATCCTCACATTGTTTTCTGGGGATTGACGCAGGGAAGTAGAGAAGTGCAGCTGTAACACCTCAATAAACAACTCTAACACTGCACTGTTTATTCAAACAGGAGCAGCACATTGCATTTTGATTTGTTTTGTTGGCCCTAGTGTGGACTGCGGAGCTGCTCCTGGACATGGTTTATATCTCTTCCAGCATATTTATCTTTTTAAGGCCTCTAAAACTGGTTTCACATTGTTCTCACTAAAGACTGTAATACATTTCAGCTGAACCATAACATCTATTCTATCACTTCTCCAGATAATCTGTTTTGACACACAGGCTTACAGCTGAGTGATGGATGTGAACTATCCAAGCTCCTCTGGCCTCTAATTGTTGGGTGTCAGTAAAAGGGCTTATGTTGTTGTAATCATTATTTAGCTGCCAGTGCTGGAGGCCTGCTCCAAAGAGATTTTTTTTGTTGGCCAATAAAGCTCAATGCAAAGGCAAAAGGTGCCCAGCACCCAGGTGAAATATCCGAGGCCCTGGTACTTTCCATCAAGAAAGAAATAATTAACTTAAAACATTATCTTTCACTAGCTTGTGAATGAATTTTTGATTAGTTCTAGTTTCGTTTCTGGTTTCATGAGTCACAAAGTCTCAACGTCATATTAAGAAACCGTGACACAAACCAAAACTAGCAATGGATTTTGAAATTGTGGGATGTCCATGGTATCGTGTCTGTGACCTGAGACAGGTGTGTCACTGCAGGTAAATGTGAGAGTCTGGGAATAATATCTCAGCAAGAATTACTGGCCACAGAAGTTGGAAAGCAGTTTCATACTTTCAGAGCTTCAGATGTGAGATTGTGAAAGTGTAGTACAGAAAACCATTGATTGCCTGTTTGCTCAGTAATACTGAAGTAACAATAAATCTTGTAAATGAGCTGTGTCCTGCTGGCGTTGACTCTGTGATAAAGTGGCATTTTGAGATGAAGTGGTCATTGGTAGAGCTGTAACATACAGAATACAGAGCTCATTAGTCCAAACCTCACTACCAACCCACACTCACAAAAACAAGCCTCTAGAAGTGTGTTATCATTACTTGGTTCATTTAATAAACTTCTGTTTTTGTGCAAGGTCTTAAATATGAACAACAGTCTAAATTAATTACTATCCATTTAATGATGTATTTCACCGTGTAGTTATTTCCAAGAAATTGTTAGGAATGTTGTGGTGGACAAATACTTATCTCTGCTTATGTCTTCTGTTGGCTTAAAAGGAATCATATTTGAATATACTGGAACATGCCTAAAATATGCACTCCCGAGGTTGCTAAACCCTTCAAAGTCCAGGAAAAAATACTGAGGACATGCTGTAATTTAGTGTTGCACAGGGTCCTGAACAGACTGTGGAAAAGCTGCTGAATTAAATAAACATCAGAAATAAATTCCGATATTCTGAAAATAACCAGAATAAAGGAACATCTCATAACAATGCACTGAGTTTTTACAATTTATTGGATGAAGTCACAATTTCCCTGATTTCATATTTTCCTTGTATTTGGTCATATAACGAATCATTTCATTGTGTATTTTAAGGTGTTGGCCGTGTATATACCTGGGCTAAAAGTACACTGTGGAAAATATTCCATCGTACTGAGTTCGTAGAGTTAACATTGTTGTTAGTCTGTTAGTAGTCAATTAGCTTAGCTTAGCAGTAGGACTGGAAACATAAATGTAAAATGGCATGTTGTGGTGATCACGCTTTGGCTACTATGCAAACACAATAGAACATGGTCATTTGTGAGTTTTAGAAATATTTGCAGCCAGATTTATTACTAAAAAATATTTGTGCTAAGTTATGCTATTTTATTATAACTCAAAAATAAGTAAACACATTTTCCAAAATGTCAAAACCGCTCTTTGACAATACAGTTACTCTAGATGAACCCACAAATTTAGTCCATCAAATTTTTGCTTCTTTTTCATGATTCCTGACTCACTAAAATATCAAGAGGCCCTTTTGTTGATGCTGTGGGTTTTTTTTTTTTCTGGGTGACAGAAGAGTCCTGTTGACCTCCTGGCTATACTCCCCACCATTTCAACCTTTCCAGTTTATTGTCTCCGTTAGCCCACCCTCTGCCCTCAGCTACTGTCTCTGTTATTTTATGTGAGGATCCTGCCATTTTGGACACTGAAGCTAACCTGAAAGTGTGCACCGAGGGCCCCTCGACATAGAGTTGAATTCCAAATTTCAGGGCCGAAGGGCGGATTTCCTTTTCAAAATGTCTGGCTGGTAAATATGTCACCAGGCTGGAAACTGATCTCATGAAAAACAGGTGGGATGTTTTCAGACCTGCCATGAGTGTGTGCAATCCGTTGTTTCTCTCTCACACACACACACGCACGCACGCACACACGCACACACACACACACACACTCTCAAAGGTAAAGACTGTCAATCTGCTCCCAGCAGAGGTATTGTCTGTCAAGAGTAAGCAACCCTGGAGCAGCTGATCTGAGATCTGCTGCTAAATCCTCTCTAATTAGATTCACCAAACACTCACCGTGTGTTATTTCTATGCACCTCAAGAAGAGTTGGATTTCACTTAACATCCCTACAGTGATAACAGAAATGAAACAACACTGACCTTTCAACTGACAAATTCATTGTGACACGGAGGTGTTGTTGAAGGCAGTATTGACTCACAGGGAGCTTGTTGTCAACACATGCCCCAAAGAGAAAAAATCCAGTTACTCATTCTTATAATTAAGTCAGAAATACTCCGTCATTACTCCAGCAAAAATGAATCACCTTTACACACTGACATCGTATCTCTAGTCAATAAATGCTACACATACACATTTTAAAGGCATTTGGTTGTATATCTCCTAATTGTACCAGAGTACCTGTTAGCTTTCTTATAGCTTTTTTGTGTATGTCCACAAACCCTGGCTAACTAACAGTTGGTGAGTATGTCTAAAGCTGCCAAATCAGTGTCACTAGTCTATGTTCATATACCAGGTTAGTGTAGAAAGAGCCCATGACGCACGTTTTCAAATCGTTGTATTAACGTTCATTTCCTTGATGAAAAAAAAAACAGATCTGACACAGGAAATAATTTAAAATAATATAAACATTTTTATTTAAAAAAAGATCACGGGGTCGGCCAACAGTCTGCAGTCATGTCAGTGGCTCTGTGAGGCTGCACAGCATGTTAACACATTCACAGTGACAATGCTGAGATGCTGCTGTTTAGAGGCATGTTAGCATGATAACATTTGTGAATTAGTATGAAATATGTTGTTCACTTAAAATAATAGAATAAAACCTTTTCTGTGCAGCATCAGCTAAAAAATGAAGTATATAAAATTTTCTTTATAAAATTTGTGAGGAGATAAATGTACATTGTACCAGCAGAGCACAGTATGATGAGGATAAAAATGTAATTGCATATATTGTATGTAATAATTAGTAAACCTCACAGACTGTAATTCCTTATGAGGAATAACACAATTTGAAGTGTGTGTGTGTGTGTGTGTGTGTGTGTGTGGGTTGGGGGTGGGTGGCTGTCCACACTTGTGGCCACACCCCACGCTCATGTCAGTGTTATGCTGAGTGACACTGCCTGTTATCCAATTCCACATGTGCATTAAAAACGCACACAAATGAAAATCCAAATTTAATGGTCTATTCGTCAATTGAAAACAATTACTGTTACTCCACGGGAGGGAGAGTCCTCCCAGGTCCCACCCACCCATCACACTCTTATTTAGCTCCCACCCTACGGCCTACGTGGACGCGCAGTACGAGTGCACGCACGGTACGACTTGCAGCCTGGAAGAAAAAGGAGAGCGAGCGGAGCAGAGAGCAGCTGCGGGAGGAGGGCGACGTGACGGGAGTACCCAAAACACAAGCTCTCAGGACTACGACAGAGAAGAGAAACAAAAAAACGCATCATTATCTGCAGCAGATCTGGAGATTTGAGCAGCCGGATACGGTGCCGACTGTTACGCACGACAGCGTTTCCCTGCGGTAACATCAGAGTTGTTGTACAGGAGGCGCACGGCTTGCCTGCTCTTCCTCGTCAGAAAACGGGGTTTATAGCGGGGAGGTTTACGGAGGACTGGAGGACTCAGCGGACTGGAGGCACAGCGTTGCAGGTAAGACCCTTTTGACCTTTAAGTCCGCACAGTTTTTACGTTTTGCTGTGAGGAAAACTGGGTCGGAGTGGGGAATGTCACACGTCTGCCTCGCTTGCTTCTCGCTGCCTGTCAGTCCATCAGCTGCAGCCGCATGTTCTCGTCCCCATTCAAATGTCAATATCAGGACAACATAGAGAAATAAAAGAAATAAGGCGACACGGTCAGACCACAGTCCTGCAGCTCCAGGATCCCAGCCCCCCCCCCTCAATCACCTCACCCCTCAAACGCCACCCCAGCCGTTGCCGCGTCGGATAACTGTCACGCTGTTTTCTTACATAATGCGTAAATGTGCAGTTACAGATGTTGCCTGGTGTGTTCTCGGCGCCACATCTGGGCTGCAGTTTGTGTCTGTGGGTTCAGTGCAGCAGCCGCAAACGTGACGCACTGGTATAAATGGATGGGATCCTCCATCGATCCGGAGCCGAGCAGGTTGGGGTCATTGTCGCAGAGGAAGGTTGGAATGAATGAATTTGTGTGATGTCGCTGGTGTAAAGGCTGCAGGGCGACGGTTTTGTGGCATTGGCTCCTGGTGGGAGCTCAGACGGTCGGTTGTGACGTTTTGCGTCATGTATGCTGCCGCCTGATGGAGCAGGGCCGAGGGTCTTTACAACTGGACACCTGGATGTCCAGCTGCTGTGCAATTCCTCTTAAACACTGGTGCTGATGGTGAGTTTCAGTATAGTGCATCTATCATACTGATGCCAGAGCCATATATTACATCCTGTTGATCACAACAAACAACCACTAACAGGAAAAATCATTTATAGACGGAAGTGAAGTTCCTTTCCTCCTTTACAAAACCTACTGCCAAAAGAGGAAGTGTGCAGCTACTGGAAATGTACATGGCCAGGATTACAGGAGAAAAAAGCTGATAACTTATTTAGTTGACTGACAGAAAAATAATCTACAATTAAAGGCTTTTTAAGCAAAAATGGGGAAAAGATATTTGGTTTAAATGTGAGAATTTGTTTTTTCAGCTTTGTATAATGTTAAAGCTTATTTGTGCTTTGGATCAGACAAAACGAGTAATACAAAGATGCCAACCTAGACATTTTTTATATTTATTGATGGCTTGTTGGCCAAACCATAAAAAAGATATTCTGGTAGAGAACAGATAATCTGATGACTGTTGTTATTTGCGTCTCTCATCAAGGCTGGTTTGTACAGAAAATGCTTTAAATGCTAAATGTGGAGAAATTGTTTAATAAGACCTTAAATGACCATGAGCATTGATTAACATCTGTACATTTGGCATTTTAAATGTAAATTTGATACAATCACCAGATGGTAAGAAAGGGGGTCTGTTATCCAGACTCCAGTTGGAGCAGAAATGAGGTTGTGTGAGTCCAGCTGACATGTTAAAACAGGCCTGCATAGCCTCAGCCAGACCAGATCAGACCACCGATGGCTCCAAGGTTTCTGTCCGTGAGCCCAGCAGCTTGAAAAGGAGACCCACCCTTCTCCTCCTCGTCCTGCAGCTCTGTAGTGCTTGGTGTTGAGCAACAGCGTGGAGTAGCTGTGCCAGCATGTGACAAGCCTCCGCCGGCCTGTGGCAATTTTCAAATGGCGTCACAGTGATGTCACTTTCAGGAAAAGAGATAAAGTCATCACAGGTGCTTTATTTTTAACATGCCACGGCAGACAAGTGCTTCTCGTCTCCTGTAGGTGATCTGCAGTCAACCTGTCTGCCTTGATGTTGACTTTGCTGACATTAACATTTCATTCAGCTTATCATGTAAGTGGCAAACCCTTGAGAGCAGGACTGGGGTCATTGCTCTGACAACTTCAGCTGCCCAGGAAATGAATGCAGCTCAGAAAAGCCTTGTTTTTAAATGTGTGACAGATGAAGACGTCACATCAGGAAAAAAAAACATGAACTTTTTCTACCCAGGCCCAGTCATTATAAACATCACAGCAACACATGCAAAGTAAAGGGTGAGGAAACTGAGATAAGACTAAACTAAACTAACTACTAAATTAGATAAGATAATTGCTGCCTGGATTATGTTCAGAGGGAAAGTTCCTCTTGAGAGCTGGTAGTTGTTCAGGTGTACGAACTGCAGGACTTTGACTTTCACTATGGAATTTATCTGTATATATTCTCATATTTAAACCGTTTTTTCCCGTTATCTCGCATCTAATTACTTTCCTTATAGATTTATCATGATCGGTGATGATGATGATGTTGGTTTAGATAAGCTCATCAGCATGGAAGACCAGAGAAAATCATTTCACTCTATGAGACCTGCTTTTTTTCTGTTTTGACCTGTCGACTTTAAGAAAAATGGTTCTGTGTGCGATGCTGGTTGATGCTGGATCCCATTGTCCTCGCCTTAGCAGTGAAGTCACGTTCAAATCTGCTGCTGCAACACCCAAGGCCTCATGTAAGACAATACCAGGCTGAGGTCAATGTTTCACATACCATCTCAGTACCATTATACTCATCTCTAACCAGGTGTATTTATAGAGCCTTCCACAATGGTCATGGAGGTGGAGGTGGTGTTGTGTGGGGTGTGGAGGGGTGAGGGTGGTGTTCTTAAGTAGCATCTGTCTTTGTCCTGATATAGACATGGAGACTTGAGAAGATACTAGAGTGAACTATAGGTTTATATTGTTGACACTGAAAATCTACACAACAAAGTTTGCCATATTGCAGGTTCATGTTCAGGTTATTTGTACCGTAGGTAAATTTAAAATGTAAGGGTGCACCAAGACTGTGGTATCGGTGCATAAATAAATGAACAGAAATAACAATAAAACAGGTATTAACCATAAAGGGTACAGGCAAATCTGAAAAAGCACAATATAGTGAAAAAAAAAAGTACAATATGATGAAACTTTAGAAAAAGCATATGCCAAATGGCTCTATTTTCTGTCTCTGTCATAGCAGCTGGTTCATTAATCAGATGGCATGACCATTTCAGATTCAGGTTCTTGGAATCCCTGTCCTTCGCCCTGTCCCATTTGTTTGTCTTGTGGAAATGGCACATGATTTTGTTATTTTAGATCTTTTTTTTGGAAAGTGAAACTCCCTCGTACCTTTTAATGTGTTTGAGCTGCAGCAGAAAACGTTATGTTTTCATTGTAAAGGAAACAACAGTCATTGGATATTATGTACATGTTTATGTTGTTAATGTGGAATTTCATTATACATTTTGGGAGTACTGGGCATACTTACTGCCCCTCAGTCTGAAGTTAGAGATTTCTCGCCTCAACGGCTTCCTGACACTGAGCGTGATCTGGTTGCAGTGGGTTTTATGTATCACTGGGGTGAGCTTTAGGGATTGTGGCATGAGAGAAAAAAAGACTCACAGCCTTCATTCATAAACATCCAGTCATGTGCCTGCAATGATTCTGGATAATTGAAGCCAATATCAGGCAGAGTAACTAGCATGACGTTCTGTCCTTTGATGGATTTTTCTCTAGATGTTTGTTGAATCTTTGTGCTGAATTGGAAATTTGGCATTTGCACTTTGAATCTGATGGAATCAAAATGTCACAATGTCAATGTTGATGTTTTAGATGCAAACATCTTGCTATCAAAATAATATATTTTTCTGACTGTCAACAATTCCCATTAAAAGAAATCAACAATGAACTGACCCTCATGAAAAAGTATATCCTTTGACAAACATGTATCTTGTCCCTCTGTGCCATTGTGGAGAGGGTCACTGCCCAGAAAAAATAAAAAGAAAAAACCTTGATGACCCACAATGTTGTACTGGGTAACATGTTTCTATTAACAGGAGAACTCGCACACTAATGAATTCAACATACACTGTCCAGCTTCTCCAGATAGACACTAGAGCAGCAAATGTGTATTAATCAGCAGCTGAAAATACTTTTCAGTCTCCAACAAATGCACTATTTACCCAACGTAAATAATGTAACATTTTTTGAAGAAACCAGTGAGCTTGTAGCTGAGTGCCGCAGACAAAGGAAGCTGGGAAAGAACGAGCACGTTGTTGGTTTTGGTCTTTTTATGGGATTTGTTGACAGTTTGACAAGTATGGCATAACACCAGCCTTATCCTTTAACTAGCTGCATTAGGAAGTAGTTTGATATGACATGAAAATGCTCCAGAAATTCAAAATACAACACTGGCGGGTTATTGATATGTCCTGCATGAATGCTGCTCACTTTCTTTGGCTGCAGCTGGTCACATTTTGCTGAATAGTTTGAGATTTTGTTTGTCCTTTAGCTTTGTAATAAAAAAAGACTTTGGTATACACATGCACACGCACACAGCTGCACTAAAAAAAAAAACATCTGTAAAGGATTCTGCATACTTTCTGAATATCGACAGTCAGTTGGATCATGAAACTGGAAATGTGACAGAACACACACTCCTGCTGTTAATGCTGCTAGTTGAGTCTGCCTGCTGACCTGCTGACCTCTGGACACTTGTGACATGAAGACTGAAAGTGATTTGTCACAGTGTGGACGGTCCAATGGTTTAAGTGAAATCCACCTTATTAACCACAGTCTGAATCATGTTAAGTTAAGTTACCATTTTGGAGAATCACTCAGTCCAGGTTTCTCCTTTTCAAGCCTTCATCTATAGTCAAGGTTAATTTATCCACACATTTTTATTAGGTTTTACATATTCTTTAGAGGAAAATAGCTCAAAGAAAAGTAAAAAAGACAGCCAGCGAGAAAGCCTGTGCAGCTGTCTCACTACATTAAAATCACTTTCACTTTCTTCACAGGAGTTGCTGTAGTACAGTTTGTGTCACTGGCCTAGATTGTTAGCATGATAGCAGAAATCCTTTTGAATCCAACATGACTTGATTCTTAGCAGGGTGCTCCTGTTTGTTATTCTATCAGCTGTTTAAAGTTGAGTTCTCAGTAAAACTCTGCATCCATTATCGCTTCTCATATCTGTTTGTGTTACTCATTTAACCTCATAGTATGGCTGTCGCTAAAGACGCGTTAAAGACTGTTCTCCTGTCTTGGCTTTGTTGCTGAAGCTCTTTTGACACAGAGAACTGCTGCACTTTCGTGGCAGCAGCTGGTGAGGCCACGGATCAGTCCCCTGGTACTGCCCGGGACAAAGAGCATCCAACAGCATCGCCACGCTCTCCTCTGTTCTGCCTGGATGATTACAGATAGAGATAGAGGGGAGTGAGTTTGGCAGGGAAGAGGGATGTTTAAGAGGAGAGTGTAGTCATTAATACATGTTGAAGGAACAGAGTTTTACTAGACAAGCCCTGAAGTTCCAGCTCATGTTTTTCACTATAATTTACAACCATAACCCTCTGGCAGAGGATATAACATTTTCAAATATAGCTTCAACCAACAAATATGCATTTGTATTTATATTAGTTGGTATTTTCAATTTAAGTAAGTAAATGATGCAGCTGACTGAGGGTTTGTGCAATAAACCTGTATGGTAGAATGTTGATACACTAAGCCTCTGATTGGCTTTATGCCTTTGGCTTTATTTGCATATGTTTTGAAAATCGAAATGATGAGTCAAAAGACTCTAAAATGCTCGTTAGAGCTGATGGGAACTACGAAGATGGGAGATAATTGACTATAAGTGCTCTCTGTCATAGAACCTTTTTAAGAAAAAAACAAATGATCAAAACCACTTTATTTGGAGGTATTAGCAGTTATTTTTTGCATGCACAACTAAGGAAAATAGCAGCAGTAGTAGGTCAAAGCCGAACTGGAAAGGTTTTCTGATAATTCATCATTTTCATTCTAGTGTAATGTTCCAAAAAACCCAAGTGGATTTTCTATATGAAACTTGTTGTGTTGTATCACAGTTGATACGGATGATAGGCAAAAGCTACTACTCTTCCAGTGTAACTGTCGCCCTCTTTCTGGGTGGTTTAGTATCTATACAAATGAGCCACATGACTCTCAGTCCAAGCATTGAACCAGCAGTCATCTGCCCTGCTGAAGGTTCTTTGATCAGTTCTCTGAATCCCTAAAAGCCTGGAGGCCACTGTGTTATATCTGACCTTGCACTTAGAGGTCAGGCTGGGACATGCAAAGGGAATTTCCCTTCAAAGATCAATAAAACATCTAATTAATCATTTTGTTTACCAACTCTGGAAGCTGTATGTTAAGTCAAAGAAGCTGTGCTCAGCCAGATGCCAAATCATGACTTTCACAGCTGGATGTCTGTTTGAGGAGCCCACAGAAAATAATGACAGGAGGCTCAAATGACATAATGCACATATTGTGAAAATATCAAATTTCTGTAATGTGTGATGCTACAGTCTGTAATTCCTGTTGGTTAGTCAGTGGAAAACATGGATGGAAACGGCTCAAAAGTCTGTGCTTTTACTTGCAGTGGATTCAGTATTCGCCCTCACACTGATGGTTGCATTGTTTGTCTCACTGTTTCCAGCATCTTGATGGAATAGTTGCTCAGATTGGCACATCTAGCTCAGCTAGCCACTCTCACCTAAAGCCAGCCACACAGGCCATGGAAAATGGCTAAGAGGGCAAATCAGTAGTAAGAAAAAGTCTCACCCCTGTGCAATTAGCACTGTGTCATTTTGGGGTTCGGAGGCAGCCGATAATGTCACATCTCACTTGTGTCTGTGGTTCAGTTGTTAAACATTTTTGACAGCGTGCTTGCAGACTGCAGGAGGCTGTGCTTGTGCCACTGCCCTGAGAGCTGAATTACTGTCTTTAATAAGTGCTTGTCATATTTGTGTTGTCAGTTAGTTTGCGAGCAGCGTCTGGTTTCAGTCACTGTGGGACGGCTGCGGGTTGCACGTCGTAGCCAAATGACGCCCTGCTGAAGAGCTCTGGCAGCCGACACACACGCAGAAGGAATTTGAATACATGCACGATACGACAGACAGGCAACCCAAGCGTGTGACCTACAGTCTGCCACTGCTTTGTTGCAGTATGCTGTTGGCAGTGTATGTCTGTGTGTGTGTGAGACAGAGTGAGACAGTAGTGGCCAGAGCCAGAACAAAGCAGTCTGAGACCAGAAGACTTGGGTGTGGCACAGTCAGTTTGATGAAGCACCAAATGAAGTCTGATCACTCTGTACTATCCACCTCCACACGTCTGGTTTCCATCTGTCCATTTGCATGTGCTTTGACTGATATTGCTGGTTTCTTTAGTCCTTACGTGGTACAGACAATAGAAATACAGACTAGAAATGTTTGGAGAGAGTGAAAAGGCAGCGTGATGTGCAGCAAAGGTCCCCAGTCAAAACTGTACAAGGACTCAGGAGCCACATGTTAGGATCTTAACCACTCTGCAATGTGATGCTCCATAGCTTTAGTGTCTGCAACTCGATGCCAGAATAGAGCTTCATTGATTAGCTATTTAAAATTACTCTGCAAGTATGATAACCTGATCTGAAAATTTGATAAATATCACAAGCAGATGTGAAAACTGGATGGTTTCAGTTGTGACATTGTTAAATATAAGTATTTGCTGCTTAAATCATATCCAACTTAAATGTTTTTTGGTTTTGATGACATCTTCTTGTGCTATAATTTATGATTAGGCCTATTTTGCAATGTTCATTGATGTTTTCAGACTATTGAGAAGTGAATCAATAATGTAAATTACTAATTGGAGACCTTTTTAAAGAAAGAAACATCGTTGTTTTCCTTTTTTTTTTTACATTTCTTTCACATTTGCGTCTTTCCATCTTTGTCTCGATGTTTCTCAGCTCTCACACTGGAGCTTAAAGCTTAGTCATTCTGCCAACATTGTCTGAGAGTTGCTCTGTCCTGCAGTCTGCCCTACTTTGGTTTGAGACTCCTAAACTGGGACGCCACAATACGAATATAGCAGGTAGGAGCTGGTGGTCCAGTGGCTCAAGGTTACGTAATGTGCGTCAATGCAGCTTCGAACTTTTCAGATATTTTCTCTTTTGCCTCCTGCAGTGTTTTCTGCTTCTGACCTGTGGCACTTAGTGATAAGAGCAGCTTGGCTATAATATAAATAGACCATTATTATCAAACATTAATTAAAAGTGCAGCTGTAGTCTAAACAGTTTGTTCATAGAGTCATATGCCAAATTTAAACAGCCAGCATTGTTCTATTCTTTGGTTCCTCATGAGCTGTTTTCTGTCTTATGGTTTGGCTCCATAAACACCTATTATTTACATAATCAATGAATCTAACCTTACTTTTCTCTGTTAACTGGTTAATTATTTAGGCTGCATAATGTCAGAAAATAAGGAAAATTGGCCATCGTTCTAACCCAGAAGCAAAAAGATTATTGCTTCAGATTCCTGGTGTTATCAGAACAACAGAACAAAGCCCAGAGATCATCTGTTTAGTATCAGATAAGACAAAGTCCTTGAAAAAATAACATTAGGGCAATTAGATTTTTTTGTAATTCAACTAATTGTTCCAGCACTTTCTCTAACAATAAATACTGAAGTCATGTTTATGTCTTTTCTGATCAGTTTGATAATAGATGCTGAACATTTGCTGCTTCCAGCCTCTTAAATGGAAAGATTTCCTGCTTTCTTTTGTTTTATTTTCTCCACTGTAAATTGAATATATTTGCATTTGGAGCTGTTGTTGGACGTTATTTGTAGACTAAATAAATCAAGTAATTTGTAACCTAAACAACAGATTAATTGATAAAACCTATAATAATTAGTTACAGCCCTGAAGCAGCTCAGCAATAGTCAGAATTGTTCTTTATACTCTATTAGGATCCTCACTGTGTCTTGTTGTGCTCCATAAACACAAGCCATAACAATAAAGATGTTTCCAGCACCATCTCAGTTATTCTAGCTCCTTTATCCTGTTTTTTATCACCGTATGCTAATTAGTCAATCAGAAGGTACTATCAGCCCAAGGACACATGGTTTCTGCTGGGATTCAAAGCTTTCTTTCTCCTCTCTCTACTACAGATCATTCATATGTTCATTCATTCATGGTGCATATGTACAGGAGCCAGATTCCCTCATTTGCTCTCAAACCAGCAGCTTGAGAGTAACAATAAGGGTCAGTGCTGATGAGACGTTTTTCGTTGTTTATTAATGCAGATACAGCAGCGGCTAAGACCTTTACTTGTTATACTTCATTTGTATTTAAAACATAATAAAAAGAGGCATATTCTCAGTCTGTTTCCGTGCTGCTCCTGCTGCCTGCCTGTGAAGTCTGCTGTTTCTGTTAATTATGGCTGATTTAAGTCAACAAAATGCAGATAAATGTACTGGTGACCTGTCCAGGGTGTACCCCTGCCTTTCAACCGAAGAGAACTGGCATAGGCTCCAGCAGATTCCTGTGACTCTGAATAGGAATAAGTGGCTATAGATAATGGATGGATGGATGGACGGATGAATCTACTGTAATATTAAAAAATGTAATAATTATAGAGGCAGTGTTTTTTCTATTTGTTTCTATTTGTTAAAATTTCTATTTTGGTAATAGCTTTATCATAAAGTCATTTTTATTGGTTCAAATGCCAAAACGTCACTCGAATCAGCTTCTTAAATCTGAATATTTTCTGGCTTTCTTAGTCACTTATGATTGTAAGTTCAGTATCTTTTGAAATGCTTGGACAAAACAAGACATTTCTCTTGCTCTATGAGGGCTTTGTCTTGAAGAAAATAATCTGCAGAATAAGTGATAATGCAAATAATCACTGGTTGAAGCCTTAATGGAAAAAGGGGACTTGCATGTATCAGAATAAAATAGAGAGATAAATAAATAATAAAAATAAATAGACTGGCACCAAAATGATATTGCAAAAATAAATTTTCAAAACAAATTGCTCAAGCAAAGGGGGTTCCAGATCTACAGTACAAAAATAGATGAGGAATAAAAATAAATTAGGAATAAGGAACAACAGTTACAAATTCTTGAGGAAATGTAAAAAAATACAACCATGAGGAGTCACAGCCATCTTTACAGCTGTGCTAATGAATTCTCAGGTTCCTCTGAAGCAGTAGGTGCTGCTTGGTGTAACAAGGAGCAGCATCAGCACCACAGCCTCATTTGGAACAATGATGAAAGCTGCTCATGGAAAACAAGCTGCAGACGAGTCGCTCTTATTGGCCAGTGAAGAATGAAGGGAGGCAAGTGATTGGCTCGTAGTGTCTGAGTAGCAGCAATGTGGTTGGCTGTTGTCACGGCGCTGTAAAGTCTCACCAGACAGTGTGTACACACGGGTGTGAGGACAGATCAGTGATGGTGAGAAAAGTGTGTGCGTTTGTGTGTGTGTGTGTGTGTGTGTGTGTGTGTGTAGTCTGTTTAAAAAGGTTAGGCCAAGGTGGCATAGTGGGTTCAGTTTAGTCCAAGCAGGGTGTGAAATCTCTCCCTGTTGTGGCTACATGGGTGTGAATTAAGGGTCTTTGTATCATAAAATGAACAGATATATACACACACATACAAATGAATTATGTCAACATTTATGCATCCTCAGACACCATCTCCCTGCACGCTGTCATTTTGAGCTGCAATAATTCGTGGATAAATAGATCGTTCAGTTCACTGAAAATGAATCGGCAGCCAAACATTTGCTGTTTCCAGCTTCTCTTGTGTCCTCAAGAGGATTGGATGCCTTATTATGCATGTAACATAGGTAAACAAGATCTCTTTGGACTTTACCCCTTTGCTTGTACAAAAAAGACATCTGAAGTCTTCACATTGGTCTTTAAATGGGAGATTTTTAGAGCACGTTAGCTATTTTCTGGAATTTTATGGTCACAAAATGATCAAACTGATGTTTTTGAGGTGAAAACAGTAAATAAATCCTGTTTCTTTCTTTCTCCCTGGGAACCCTGCTACTTAGTACTTTGGCAGATACCATTTTTTATAGCCAGCTAGAGGGTTTTCTGTTCCTGGTTTAGGGATTTTCAGCCACTCTTCCTGCAGATCACATCAGGTTATTAGACATTTTAGGCAGCTTCTTTATCTATCACAGATTTTCAGTGATTTCAGTCAGAGGACTTGGCTGTTTCACTGTGTGTGTCCTGAAAAAGGTCACAGATTTGAGTTCTGCTTTGGATCATTGTCCTGCTGTAGAAGCCTGTCTCTTTGAGTTTCACTGTTTTGACTTCCCATTATCAGCAGTGGCACAGGTTTTTCTTCAAACAATCCTTTGGCGATTGTGGCCTGAGTGCTAGGTTTTAACTCTGTCTGGCCACGGTACATGTTTCAAGGACAACATAGATCTATCCAGATGTTGCTCTGCATCTCCAGGTGCTGAAAGATGTGATGAGGTCGCACGTGAGGTTACCTGCTGATCACTGCACAGTGGGACGGTGCACCTCCTCTCCCGTGTCAGCTACACCTTCCTGCAGTCATATGAGGGATTTTACTTTGCCTTTCTGTTTGTCTTCCACAGGTTGCCTTGACCTTATTCTTTTCCCTTTGACATTTATTTCTTAATAACATTTGAGTAGAAGGTTCAAGCTGGAAGCACTTTGATGGCACTGAGAGCAGGACTGTTGTCCTGCACTGTAAACAGTACAGGTGTATTTGAAACTTGAGCTGACTCATGTTCATCAGTGTTTATACCCTCTTTCTGAGCTGCTCCACCCATGTTGTTCCTCACTCTTGCTTCAGTTCTGTTTGTAAATGTATGAGTGTGTGTATGCTTGGAGTCAACTCAGTCTGTTTGGTCTTTTGAGAATCCCAGTTTCAGCACAAACACTGTGCATGTTTTAAATAAAGCAGTATGTTTTAATCTTTATCTTTAAAGTCACATTATCTTTCAGTTATTATCTCTTTTTATTATTGTTATTGGTAAAATTCTATTGCTGTCTTAGACAAACAACAGATTATTTGTTTAAAAAGCCAACAGTTCCTTACTTAGAATGATGTATTCATTACATGAGTATTTCAAAATGAAAGCTCCACTGAGCCTGGATCTGTTCATTACTGAAGGAAATTTAAATCTCCCACCTTTGCAGTCCATCTCGCCTGACTGGCAGTTGATTAGGTGGTCGAGACAGAGCAGCTGCCGCCAGAGAGAAAACAATCAGAGTCACACACTGGCCTCTAAGTGGATTTGGTGGCTGGATGGAGGAAGATGGAGGGGGAGGGGAGACTGCGTCTGCGCTACATGTCTAGAGCGCCTTGTGGACTCGTGTGTTTGTGTGATTAGATTTGCCTTTTGTTTTCATGATGTGTGTGTTGCCAGTTCTGTGCAGGGATTTGGTCTTGCCAGGAATGTGTTGGACGTGTGTGTGTAAGATGAAATTTTAATGCTGCGTGTGAAGAAACTGGGTTGTTCCATTAACAAATTAATAAATGCCAGCAAAGAAAAGAAGCATTTTAAGTAAACGACTGAACAGAATCTAAAACAGATAATAGCAAATGTTTGTCGATAACAACAGCGGCAGTAAAACATGTTTAACAGAACATATGTGCATTGAACGAGGAGAGGTTTGGATATGGAATAAGGAAGAAAATATATGGGAAATAGGAGAAAAAATATTTAAAATGGTTGATGCATATAATGATAGTGTGTGTGTGTGTGTGTGTGTGTGTGTGTGTGTGTGTGTGTGTGTGTGTGTGTGTGTGTGTGTGTGTGTGTTACTGTAATGGACTGGTGACCTGTCCAGGGTGTACCCCTGCCTTTCACCCAAAGAGAGCTGGGATAGGCTCCAGAAGATTCCCATGATCCCAAATAGAATAAGCGGGTATAGATAATGGATGGATGGAAGATAGAAGATATTGGCATCTGTCATTTTGTGTATGTGGAGTGTGTATATTAGAAGTTCCTCTGACAGTGTTTTTGGTCCAACACCAGAGCTTGAACAGGATCAGCAGTTTAGAAGCTGGAAGGATGTCAGAAGAGATTCTGTCATACACCTTTTTGTTCCAATACCTTTTTTTGTGCGTGTATTACAAAGCAGAAAAATTTACGTTGCCCACATGTGTCCATTGTTAATTTGAAGTTGGATCACATTTTCATCAGTAGTTGATGCAGCACACAAATAGATAACTGTATTCTTTGTTTTTAAATGTGTCTAGAGTATGTTGAATGTGGTAAGAGTTTGTGGTTGTTCTTTAAAGGAAGTGGAGACAGCTCTGTCTCTCTTTGTGACTTATCTCTGAGTTGGCACAGCAAATAAAGCCATTTAGGTCATGTTAAGAGACTACGTAAAAGGCTGAGTTATTCATATCTTACTTTGCTTTGACTCTTAGTTGACTGTAGCAAAAACTGTTGCAGCAGCATTTAGGTTGTATGATTTTCTTGCATTACTTCACCTTAGTTTCCTTTACGTTCTGTATCTTGCACTGGATGCAGCATGATGAAAGCATACCAGTTTACTGTATTACACCGTCTCATCCAAATGTCATTTATTGATGAGGATGTAATCGTCCTCTGTTTCCCAAAACAGCTTCACATACATCTTTTGTATTATTCATCTCTGAGTGCTCATGCATGTGACTGAATATAGCCCTGTGTGTCTGTGTGCATTATGTTAGTGGTTGTGAAGATAGGGTTATATATAGCTTGTACATGAACAGGATGAGGGTATGTGTGTATGTGTGTATGTGTGTGTCTGTGTGTCTGTGTGTGTGTGTGTGTGTGTGTGTGTGTGTGTGTGTGTGTGTGTGTGTGTGTGCGTGCGTGCGTGCGTGCGTGCGTGTGCGTGGGCGTGTGTGTGTGTGTGTGTGTGTGTGTGTGTGGTACCTTTGGTCACACCCTGTCTTTTGAAATGTACCCTGAGGCTCATCCTTGTAGGAGATACATTTGGCTTAATGGCTGCATTCTTGGGACTAAATAGAGTGTACCTAATCCATGTCATTGATATCCCTCTACACACACACACACACACACACACACACACACTGACACACATCCTTGTACAGAAGTCATGTCTTCCCTCAGGGCCTCTTTGCAGGAAGCAGACTGGTGGATGATGCTACAGACAGACACTCAGTCATCTCTGCACAGCTTCTCTCTCTAAAATGTCATCATGAATGTGGTGGATCTAAATGTTAACGCCCCGATCAGAACTCACTGTTGGCCATAAAGCCTTATTAAGTGAATTTGAGCATCTCTGACATCATCTGGCAGATTCGACAAATGCAGATATAAAATTTGACACCACTTTCATTCTTCTCTTTATCTTTTCTTTGGCTGTAGCCACCAGTTTTTCCCCCTTTTTTTCATAGCTGACAGAAAACAGACATTTGCTTTACAAGCGACATGAAGGTTTTTAAAAACATCCTGAGTTATTTGGAAGATCAGCTTCAGTCTGGAATCAGAGAAGAGAGTGTTTAGCTGTGAGTTTGTCACACAGCCTCTGTTTCTGCGATATAATCCTCACAGGCTTCAGTTCCTCTGTATGATGGTCATATCTAATCTGTACAGGATTGGACTGGGAGGGCAGAGAGGGCGACTTAGCCAGGGCTGTTACCATGGTAACCTCCGGACCAGGGATAATCATTGTGCTGGGCGTCTGGTTTCTGGAAAAACATAGTGAGATGTTTATCAAGGGTTTCTGTGTTTGAATAACGATTTTCACATCAGTTGAGCTGCTTTAACAGCTGAGCTTCAGGGCTGGATATTGTTTGATAGGTGCACATTACTGAAGTTCTAAAATTTTCATGCATTGTTACAGCTATGTAAACATGTTTTAAACTATTTAACTATTTAAATATTTGTTCACTTAAAAGAAGCTGAACACTACCATTTTAGAAAATAAGAATAATTTTTATTTATTTTCTGTATGCTGCAGTGAACAGCTTAGCCACCGTTAAACATAAAAAGTGTAAACTGAGAAAAAATGCAACCTAGTTTTGTCCAAAGCTGATATAAAAAAGTGACATCTTTGTTTGTTACATCTCTAAAAAAGCAGAGGTGTAAAAACATGTACAATCTTGTTGTCACCACATTTCATGATAAAGTGACTTATTGTAAACAAGACTATGAATCCATACAAGCTTTCAGCATTTGCTGTTTCATTCAGTACCAAACTGCATAGTCTCTTTTCTTTAATAGACTTGATGTTTTTCCCAGTTGTTAAAAATAATAATACTCATGACAGTTAGGAGCAGCTAATTGCAGAATAGGTGTACAAATATAATGTTTGCAAAACTTCCATGTGAAAGGGGTTTGATCAAACACCTAAAAGACGTGAAAGGGCTTCCAGCATCATAATGTTCAGTGCTTTGTGCCTGTGGGTCAGCTGTACACTCATTCATGTAAAGGTTCGTCTCTGTTGGTTGTGGTTTTGGGAGTAACTGTAAGCTGCTCTACTGAGCTTGTTGAGATAAGACTTTGACTTATGACCGTATTTGGAATCATCGTCGCCAACAAGCCTTTTGTGTTCTCCTCTTGGCCTCCAGGGTCAGAGCTAAACTCGTCATTCATTTTTCAATAATACGACGCTGTGGAGCGTTCAGTGCCAGAGGTCTTCACTTAATAACACAATCACTTGGCCACAAGGAGAAGAACCACTATCAGCGCCGCATTCAGCTGCTAGGTCCACTCCTGCAGCCCTGAACCTGTAGTCTGGGGTCCATCACTATTTTCTGCTGTTTCTTTGTTTTTTCCTATTTGTTGTCACATAAGGCGATATCTACATTTACACCAGACTGGACATTTTGGGAACACACTTGTCCAAGTCAAAGTAAAAAGTTGAAGGAAGATCTAACAACATTAGGGAGATTTTCAGGAAAACTGCAGTTTTTTTTTTAGTTTTTTTTTTTTTTTTACAGTGAATCATCACGTTGCTCATTTGTAGAGTTAGACTGTATTCAGCTTAACAGCAGGGTGCTTCAGGACACAATCAAACAAATAAACAAAAAACACAGGTGCACTAGTGTCAAGACCTTTATTGTGTAACTGCAGTGATTCAGAGCAGGGGTTTGTTGCAAATCATACACAGAGTTGTCTATTAAAAAGAACAAAGCTTAGTTTTTGCTCCAACACAATTGACATTATGTTGTAATGTTAGCAGGTCATTTAAAATAAAGCCTCAGTTTATATTTCTTTTTAAAGCTGTTCTCATTTGGATGAGGGCTTAAACCAGCTGTGCAGTCCTATCATTGCACCATAGTCTCAGTACTCTGCAGATCTGCAATTGACAGTTTACAGAGTTTACAAATGTCTCATGATTCAATATGCAGCACTTGGCAGTTCAGAAACAGTGAAGCACAAGATGAGGCGCCTGTGTATTTAAACTGACCATCCCAGGAAGTGATTCACGTGGAGAAAGCAAGCTCTGTGTCTGAAAACTCTAAGGTGGAAGCGAAAGTGCTGTGTTTTCCCCTTGCTTCATATCGTTTAATGTTTCACCAGAACCAAAAGAGGACCTTGAAACAGCTTCCTCTTTTCCTAATTGGAGACTCATTTCCTTTTGGATTTGTGGGTGGGAGGGAGGAATCAAAACCAAGAACTGAGATCAGTGTCTGTTATCGAGAGAGTGGAAAAAGAGGGAAGAAGGAGACGTGAGTGGCTGCGCTTGTATTGTTATTGTGTCCACAATGGATTTGCTGAAACACAAGGTGTGGTACACAAAATAGGTGGAGCTGAGGCAAACAATACACACTTTTCCTCAGAAAACAAATCAAAATGTCAAACGGACGTTTCTCGGAAACTGTGCAACCACATAGCCATGCAAGCAACGAGTTTCCCTTTATGAAGCATCTCGTTTTCTTGCCACTGCATTAACAAAGTTAATGTAAGACCCAGTCCAACGCGTTGTCAAGATGTATAATGAGCTGCTGCTGAGTCAGAGGTCAGGGCTGACATCTTTTCCACCTCGGAGTTTGACTGAAGTGTTTACAAGCCTTTAAGCAGACCTTGTCAGAGCTCAGACATCTGGTTGGGGCTCATTCTTCTTATTTTTGCCCAGTGATCTCAGATTGTTTGATGACCCCTCCCCTTTCCCTTTCACGAACGTCTACTCTGCCTCAGGTTGGATTAAGGCCCAGACAACAATAGTACTAAACACGGTCTGTCAGCGAATGCTTTGGAGATAGTTCATTAAACATATCTTACCTATAAACTTTTAAGTGTCTCACTGTACCAGCCCATCTTATATCTGTGCACCAGTAACTCTGCATACTGCACCTCTCCCCCCATGTTCTGTAAAACATTTTATATCCAAGTTGGTTGGTAAAATTATTTTAAAACGAATTACTGTAAATTCTGTGAGCACTGTGTTTCACTGAGGTCAGTGGTTTGCTGTCAGTGTGTTGACCTTAGATCTCAGACCTATGTCTTTGCTCTTCCTTGGCCTTTCTGTGCTGCTGACTGTGGTGAACGTGTTGGTTCCTCTTCCCATCCCTTGAATGACACCACTACTCGACACACGTGTTGACATAGTTGGTCTCATGACTCGCTGTGACAGGAGTCAGGCCTAGTGCAGCTTATCTTCTTCATCTCTTGTTTCTTATCAAGACCATCATGAGCTTCCATGTGTGTACCTCCATTACACATTATACTACAGTGTTTGCATTTCCTTCCTGTATGGCACATTCTGTGCTTTGACAGATTTTACAGGCTGATTTTGTCTTTGGTCACTGAACCTTAAGTGTAGTACTAGTATCTCATCCAGTAACTACTGGTTTAAATGCACTAAAGACACATACAGCTGCACCGGGTAACATACAGTCATGTACAATATTAAATCTGCATGGTAGAATGCTTAAAATATAGATTAGAGTGTTAAGAGTAATAATGAATAATAAAAATAATTGACCTTGTTTTTAGCATAGATGTCCTGTCAGCAGTTTTCACATACATCGTTTTTTATAATAGTGGTCTATGTGAAAATGCTGTTTGGGCTACAGAGGACTGTTTTGATCGTTTCTGACAAAACAACGAGGCTGTACCCAGCTCTCTTTATCAATGCTTTCAGTGTTTATACCACTCTGCTGGTTTGACAAGCTGAAAAGATAAACTCCAACAATAGAGTTCTCTAGTAGTGACTATTGAGGCAATGCTTGTGCATTGGATACATTCAGTGTTGGCTTAATCTCTTTAGGGCAGTTGTTGTTCAAATGAAACAAATGAATACCAGTCATGGTCTTTTAGGGTTAAAACAATGATCAAAGAGAAAGGCAGTAAGTCTTGCAAAAGATATAAGAGCCACCATCAAATGCATCGTCCAAAATGAGGGTGCAAACATGCAGTGCAACGTGTCCAAATGCCATCTCTTGTTTGAAAGACATGATTCTGTGGCACCACTTGTCTTTGCCTGTTTCTGGCTGTGTGATAACCACTGTTATTGAAGTGCTGCAGGCCTCTACATCTCAAACCTATTTGGCTTCAAACGCAGTGACTGCAACGGCTGTTATATATTTTTATGCTCACACACACACACACACACACACACACACACACACACACACACACACTCAGGCATACGCACAAATGCATGCATTAGCTGCTGACCTGTTTAGCTCGTCTAGAGTAAAAGTCTGGTAGGTTGTTGACATGAAGCCAATGTGACAGTCTGCAGGGTGTTCAGAGTAAACAGTGACTTTACCTGACACACTGTGCTGTGTATTCATTCAGGCCTCACATGCTCAGATTTCACAAAAGATGTTCAGCAAACATCATGAAAGCCTCCACCACGACTAGCCAGACTTTGCATCTGCATCAAAAGTGTAATCCCTTGTTTTCCATTCAAAAACATGTGACATATTTGGCTCTTCCTGGTCCAGTGCTGTGAGAGCCATTATTAGGGCCAGCCGTGCTTTACTTTGATCTTTCCAAAACGCCACAGCCCGACTGTTCATTACAGTGCGGAAATTATGCATGAGGAGCTGTCAGTCCGCAAGCATTACTCAGCCTGAGCCCCTTTGGGCATGATTGGAAAGTAGCGGAAGACGGGAAAAAAGCAGTTTCAAATTAGGGGCTAAAACAGGATTGCATCCTTTGAGGTCATTTAATTGGTCCTGATGTTTTACATGTCAGGCCTCTTTATGAACTGTCATAACCAGGACAGCTTAGAGTGAGTAATGCATCATGAAATAAGCTTTTTGTGCTGTTTGTTCTGAAATGTTTGCATTTTTAATTTGATGGAAATTTCTCAAACGTATGTAAGCTCATTTAGCCTGATCTGCCTTGTCAACTTAACATTCAAAAGCTCTGCAGCTGAGACAAAAATCTGAGTTTGTCTGCGCATTGATTATTTGAAAATAAAATGTGAACATCTAATGCACAAAACAGAGAGGCTGATATTGATCATCATTCGTCAGACACAAATCCCAGCACACAACTGTGGACCAAGAGGAAAGGAGTGGAATCTGCAGAATCAATGAGGATGATGGAGCCATTAGCGACACTGTGACCTTGCTGAGGTTTGATGGGTTTTTCTAGCATTGTTTGGAAAGTAGGACTGTTGATGTTGGGTAACTGCAGTTGGTACAGACACAGATGACCGTGCGACTGTGGTTGGTCTGTTGACATTTCAGAAGCAGGTTTCCACGCTTATGTTGAAGCCCATTCGTCTTTAAGTGTGATTGTTGTTCCTGCCCGCCTTATTAAGGTCTACTCTTTCAGTTTCCACAGTTTTGTGGTGTCCAGTAGTACCTCAGCATTAACTCTTCTGGATAGTGTTCAGCTGACCGCACCTTGAGAGCCAGTGCTGTGGGCAGATCATCTCTTGTTCTGGTGCAGACGTTTTGAGCAAAGCGGCTTTAATGCAAATACACTTGGGTGTTTCTGTTGGCCCTGCTTAGGTTGTGGGAGAGAAACATAAGCAGAGCTTGTCCTCGGCTTAGGCTCAAATCCACTTTTATTCATCATGGCTACAGCAAGAGAAGGGCAAGAGTGGTTGGTGGAATTGATTTTAAAAACTTGCTAGACGTTTCAGATGTAGTTTTTTAAGATTCAGTTTGCAAAAGCAAATGTGCCACCCACCAGGTATATGTTTTTACAGCTCTACATCTCACACTTTTGGATTTTGTGGTCTTTAGCCACACAAGTTGGAATGGCAGTGTTGATCAGTCGACTGCGTTGGTTCAAACTTAAATATATCAGTTATATCTTGGTAACCACACTTTTATTCTTTTAAGATAGAGAGGTTTACATCTGTAGTTCAGAGTTAGATATTTGCCTTTATTTTTAACCCTTTACTAGTTTTACTAAAGTAGAACAGGACTTACACCATAATACACGTTTTTACCAGAAACAGACTCATGTTGTATGAGAGAAATGCACATAGAAGTAAATAGGAAGTCTGTCTGTCTCCTGATGGCCACATTCAGGCTGAGCCTCAGGCGGATTGCCTGCAGGACACACCCCACCACCCTGCAGGGAGGTCGACATTTTCTCTCTGCTCACAGGTTTGGATCAATAATGATTCGCTGCTCATCACTTAAAGTCATCTGTCTCCTGTGGGTTGGTTAGCTGCATCCTGAGAAAGAATAGAGAATAGAGCCAAATAAAACATGCTCTTTTCTTTGTGCAGTGTAGTTTACCAAAATTTATAGGCTGATATAAAAGTATATGATACACAAAAGTAGAACAGTCTTTATAGATAAGATTGATAGGTGGAATGACATTTTTGTTCGTATATGACTATTTTGTATTAGTAGGTATCAATTCATCAATTACAGAAAATGACAAATTTCACAAAAAAAGAAGGAGTTGCAGCTAATCATTATTTTCAGTATCAATGAATTTATTGATGTGTTTGTCGTTTAAATGGTGAAAAGCATGAGATCCATACATTGGAACCAGAAACAGGGAATATTTGGTATTTTTGCTTGACAAATTACAAAAACAATTTATTCATTTTCTGTGAAGCAATTTTACAAAAAACAAACCAGTTAATTTGGAGTTATAGACATTAGCCTTTTGTTCCATATTTTAGTTCATCATAAATACATTTTTGTTTTTGGTTTTAAGGGCCCACAAAGTTTATATTTTGAAGTTTTTGTTCAGTGTGACCAAATCAACAGTGGCATTTAGTGTCAATGAAGGTTTTTTTACTGTTATATATATATTGGTGATATCAATATATAATCAGTGCATCAGTGAACTTATCAAAAATATTTTCTCCAGCCCTTCCATGGTTCTTAGTCTGTTGGTCTGCAGCTGTTTAGAAGGACTTAAAAGAGAATGAACGCTGGAAAAGACAGATTTGTGAAAGAGAAAAACAATGATAGAAACCAGTCCCAGTGTCCTGGTAACCTCAAAGGAATAAGAGAAACAAACACTTATTTCCTTTATGATGTTGGATTGAAGACATTGTTCCAGTGATGTAACTTGCTTTACAGGAAACACAATAATATCGCACTCGAAGGATATCAGATACACATGGAATTAATTGATTTCAATCAGCCTGTAACCATGGCAACAGATGCTTGGTTGATGCCTGATTGCGGTGAGGATGGGTCGTTAATCAATACAGCTCCCTGCAGTGGTCTTTTTCTGACATTAATGCTCCATTACTCTGTGTGTGCGTGTGTGCGTGTGTGCGTGCGTGTGTGTGCGTGTGTGTTTGCATGCGTGCTGTGCCAGGAGGAGAATGGTGCAGGTCAAAGTGATGTCATCCCCCCATTGGGGAATGTATTCGTGCAGAGGATGGAGAAGTGGCTCTGCAGCATGTCTGTAATGCGCACACACACACACACACACACACACACACACTCACACTCACACACTGACCTTTTCAACGGACTGGTTTGTTTGTGAGCCCACATGTGTGTGTCATCTACATTAAAAGACATGAATATGATACATACGTGACCCAGCTGTAGTTTTACCATTCTTCTTCAACTCTCCTTTTCTTGCATCTTCTTCTTGCTTCCTCTCTTTGTCTTCTTCCTTTTTTCCTGTGTCTTTGTTTCTTCTCCTTGTTTGTCTCGTCTCATTTTCTCATTTCTCCTGGCGACCACAAACTGGGTCATACAAGGATAAAGGTGCACGATGGATAAGATCCAAGGAACAGAAGTGGCACAGCAGTGACTGGGAGAAGTTTTTAGTTGTGTAAATTTTACGTCATTATATTTTAAATATGTTTTCTCTTTTTTGAGCTGAAACAAAAGCTGCAGGAAAAACTCCACATTACTAAGTTTGTTTTTAGGATCTGTGTCACTGCAGAAATTGCAAGTAGCCTTTTTGCTTTTTCACATTTACACGTGCACATCTCAAAGTGCTGCACTGAATAACTCAGCAGTCTGTCAGTGTGTGCAGGTTTCTGGCAGATCTTTGTGTGTGTGTGGGCTCAGTTCCTGTGAGCTCTGCTGGCCCTCTGGAATTCAGGAATTCACACACACACAGCACATATATACACACACACACACACACACACACACACACACACACACACACACACACACACACACACACACAAGGCCTTTATTATTTAGCATTTTTCATTTTTGACCTTTAACCTTTCCAGTAAGGTTGCTTGAACACATTTTCTGTTTTCTAGTTTTCACACTTATATGTTGCAGTATAAGCGCAGAGTCAGTTTGATTTAAACAAAGTCGTCCGACCCTGGTTGGGGCTGTATTGTTAATTCATGAAAGGGGTGTCCTGCCATAGGTACCTATAAAAAAGGCTGTGATTTATAGTGAAGCATCAACCATTGATATCACCTGCAACATTACACGTGTCAGACTGTGCTGTGCTTTATATTCATCTACAGTATAACTTTGTTTACACTGTTGAATTTGCTTTGTGATACAGAAGGATGGTGAGGTTGACGCATAGATTTACAGAACTTGAATTCCATCCAGGTAACCTGTTAAGTTATTTTCTGTGTCTTGTCACTGAGGAAACTACTTCTGTGCAAGCACTGTATTTATGTCTCATTGCAGAGTGGCGGTCTCTATGGTGAGGAAGCAAGATGCAATGAATGGAGCTAACACACACTCTACTGGAGCACTTTTAAATTGATTGCTTATGTTGCTAAAGGGAACTTTAGTGGTGGACAGAAAGACATTATTTTCCACAGATAATATGTGAATCTGAAACAGTTTTGTCATACTACGAATAAGTGTCAGACCTTCAAAAGAAAGAATAAATCTAATGCAGCTTTATACAGCAGGTCTGAAAAGATTTTATGAGCCTGAGGCAGGAGTGAATTTCTGTCAAAATACTCTAGATAGGCCTGCTTATTTTATTTTGAAAATCCAACAATATCTACATGTTTGTTTGTTTTTTTTGTGTAACATAAAAATCTTATACACAGAGGCACATTAGACAAAACTCCAAGTGACAGTTGACTTGTAAATTATGAAATTACTATATATTACTAATTACTATATCCTGACTTTTATGTATCCAGCTGCAGCCAGTACACACACACATTTCTGATATTTGAATTCACGAGATGATGGTGAGGTGTGTGAACAAGGCGTGGTGTTCGTCTGTCTGAGCTCTTGCTTTGGGAGTGTATGCTTCAAAACCTACTGTACATCAGCAACATTACCGTCAGCCAGAAGAGACAAATGAGCCTCTGGAGAGTTAAACCTGCCTCTAATCCTCAAGTGATCTTCTCTGATGAGTGATCAGGGGTGGGAGTGAGTGTGTGTGTGTGGAGGTAAAAAAGATTTAGTGTGTGTTAGTCACAGTAATTTAACCATATCGTTTTTACTAATGCAACCATCCACAGTTTAATAAGTGCAGCACAGCCCTCAGTGTTACGATGAAGAAGAAAACAGACCTCCTGTGTTGAAAGATTTAAGGTTAAGTAAACTTGTGTGTGTTATGTCTGTGTGTGTGTGAGCAGTGTTGAGAAATGCTGAGGTTTGGTGTTAATTGCTGTTGTACTGGTGAGATCTGACAGAAGGAGAGGAGGGTGGGGGTGTTATGGTTTACCAGCCAGACACTGAAGACCTGCAAGACAAGTTGTGTTTCTCACCTACATTTAATATCTTGAATGTGTGCCTGTCTAATGTTTGCTACTGGCAGCTTAAAGACACCCTGTCTCCTCTAATGCATTTGTTTTAGATGCGCAGTAATTTACTTCATGCTTTCTGCACTGCTGCTGTAAAATATCAGCTTTTATTCCAGTTCTGTGCCAAAGAACAATCTGGAGATGTACTAGTTTGAAGGATGAGAAACATAACTCTTCACCTAAGTCCCCAAAAGAGAAGACTGCATTGGTTGTATGCAATCAGAGGAGAAGAGATGTTCATGAGTCACAGAATATAAGTCTAAAGTCTTTTTATTAAATCCTCCTTTCAACCAAAGATTTCCAGGAACCACAAAGCCACAGAAACTGAACTCGGGAGCAAAACAAGAGAACAAGAGTCCGTTTTGAACTATACTACAATCCCACATCTGAACATTTTAGTGGCAGCTAATGCTTTCTACTTTGTGAATGATGCTCCATACAAGTTGTAAAGCTCAGCACTGGTCAGCACGGCAAATTTTGCCCTTGTAGCCATTGCAAAATGCAACATCTAGACGTTTATTAATCAAGTTTAACGCAGTGAATTTTATTTCTTTCTTAGAATTTGCCTTGGTAGTCTCATAGTGCACCAGGTATGGGACTATCATAAGAACATCTTTAGCATTAAAATTGGGAATTAAAACAATCTCAATAGTAATTAAATAACAATGAAATAATAACAATAAACTGGTGAGTACTGCAATGGACTGGTGACCTGTCCAGGGTGTACCCCTGCCTCTCACCCAGAGAGAGCTGGGATAGGCTCCAGCAGATCCCTGTGACCCTAATTAGGAACAAGCGGGTATAGATGATGGATGGATGGATGAACATCCTTTTCTCCTGTGTGAGCCTCTTGCTCTTCTCTGTGTCCTTCTCTTCAAATATTAATGTATATTAGTTCTGTTTTCTAACATTAGCAGTTTCACCTGAGTGGCAGCTCTGAGTGATTGTAACCTGGGGCTGAACCTGTCCACCAGTCAGACGACTGGCCCGCTTCTATTAAGACGTCCTGGACTCTTTCAGTCTCTCTCCACATTAAAGCACAAGCCCATTTCTCTACCTCGTCAGCTCACAGCCTTATCTCAACACACTGTCAGCACTTCAGATTCAACCGTGTCAAAACAAGATGTAACAGACATTTAGCCTCCTTCACTTTTCCTCCTCTTTGTATTTCTCTTCATTCCACAACTTTCTCTTTCTTCTCATCTCAGCTCCTCCCTTCCTTGCTGCGCTTGACTTATTTCCAGCGTCATCCGTCATCATCAAAACTTAGTCAGCTATAGGTTTTGCAGTAAACGCTGAACATACAGTATTAAGGTCATGTCCATCCATTGTGCTCGGCATGTCTAATAGCCGTCCATTTCCTGCCTGAATGACTTCACTGCATGCAGCTGTTCAAGGAAATGCCAGGAAAGTTTTTCATCTCCCAAAACATTTTGGCGGCCAGCTTTGTAGCTCCACCACATGTGATGTGTCAGGACCTTAGCTGGTATGTAACCTGGACTCCTCACTCTGACCTTTGAACTCTGAGGGCCATCCATCAGTTCCTACCCCTCAGCGTCCAGAGACTTTAACATAACCATAACCAGCTTCTCCCGATGCGATCTGCTGTCCAGCTTGCTGGTTCATAAATTCTCAGCAGACAGGCTACTGAAAGCCAGCAAGGAGGTTAATTTTCTCCAAATGCCTCAGGAGATTTGCTTTCCAATTATTTTCTGTTCCTCTCCAGTGTGGTTGTAAGGGGCGTCCCAGTTTAACTTGGGGTCATAGCTTTCGAGAGAAAGTGCAGGAAAGGGAACAATTAAATTTGCAGTATATCCGTTTTTGGGAAAAAAATGCCATTACCCGAAGTAGGGATTTAGATTGTCCTGGTATCTTTTAAACTGGTAATCAGGCATTTCCTTTCATTTTCATTTCATAAGACACATTTCATGGTAACATCTGTGGTGTTTTGAATGGTATTTCCCATCCATTGTGCCCTGTATTTTATATTTTATGTTGAAAACATTTGAATTAGTGTGATCTTTTCTACATACATCTTCCTTTGTTTGTTACAAATGACAGCTGCAGTGGTTTTCTCCAGCTGCCAGAAATATATAAAGTCCCGTATTCCATATATTCTATTATTGTAGTGGATATACCTTGTTTTAAGTTTCCTGCTGATCCAGAAGTAACACACTAACTGCAAAATTAAAAATCAGTCTGCTTAACTTTACTGATCCAAACTTTGGAAGGAAGATTTGCAAATTATAATTTTTTGTTTCTGTGTCCTAAATTCAGACTTTTTCCTGACTTGTTAAACACTGGCTTAGAGTTGTATTTGAAAGTGCAAAGAATATGTACAATATTGTTCTTCAGGTATTTTTATACTGTCTGGTCCAGTTTGGAGACATACACGCAAGATAACGGTACTTCCTCACACTGTCAGCCAATGTTTGAGCAGTGACATGAGTACGTGTCGACGACAGTCATAAGTCACTATTTTCCAGCTTAATGACTCGCAGAGCTGCACTGACAGCTGTGCTCAGCCAGCTGCAGAGAAGGGATCAAAATGAACCAACTGGGGAGATGAATGATGGCCTGAGCAGCTGGATTCACTAACTGTATTTTTGAAAGAATGAAAAGTTTGTGTGTTAGTATTAGTATTGGTTTTAGTACTAAAGGAACATGTGCATTAGTGAGACTCACTGATGTGTTTTTAATAGTTTTAGGACAGGACAAAGGTCATATCATTAACTGTTAGCTTGGTGCTTTCATCCGATTTGTTGAAAACAAGAAAACATAGAATATCTTCAGACGTATCCAACTAGAAGTTGACTTTTGTTGATGATTCCATTATCCTAGTTTGTACGTCATGTTGTCTGACATTGTGTTAGTGGTTCTAATAGTACTGAAAGGCCTGACTGTGATGCACAACTGCGAAGACATTTTGCCGTTTTGATGTTTTAATAATCAAACAAAGCAGTGTCAACTTTGGGATTTAACCAGCTTAGCCTGGATATACAAAGAATAGTCACTTTATTTTCTTGGTTTGTTCATTAATCAGTCATATTTCAAACATTTCAAAGTGACACTGATTTGCCCAAGAAGGATCCTTCAGTATTTGTTTGTTTTCTTCACCCACAAATAATCAAAAAGAAACCACCAGGCAACACAAGAAGACCACAGATACTCTGCATTTTTGTTTCTGCATAATAAACCTCAACCTCCGACCTTTTACCCATTTGAACGTCTCATTAGTATCCGAGTGGCTGCATCAGTCCCACAGAGTTGTGTTTTGAATATTGCACACACTCTCTCTCATCTCTGCCTGTTCCTTAGCTCTGCCTTTTCTGCCTCTGCTCTGTCTTTCATCCCGCACAGTTTGCTTCTTTGTTCCATACAGACAGCCGGCTGTCTGTTCCCTTTCTCTGGCTCTGCGTGATGGTGGTGGGCTGCTGCACACTGCTGTAGGTGGCCAGGATGATTCCAGACAGCAGGAGGGAGAGGGGGGTCTGTCTGGGGCGCTCAGAGGACGACTGGCTGGCTGATCCTCTTCTTTCTCTGTCCAACACATGTATTTAGCCGAGAGAACCGTGAAAGTTGTGTTATCCAGAAAATAGGAGGGTGGAATTAGGTTTTGAGTGTTTTCATTCAAATATCAAATTTTGATTTGATTTGTGCAACTTGGCCCTTTTTTATTTAGCTTTTACTCTGTGGTTACCAATAAACAGCCATGTAAACAGTGTCTGAATTGAGATTTGACCTGGGAGAAATTTCAGGATATCATGTTATTTGTTTTGGCAATGAATATTCACAGCACGGTTAGAGACAGAAACCACATGAGAAAGATGAAGCCCAGGAAAAAAAAAAAGAAGACATGATGAGATACACAGGATCAGAAGAGAGACATCATTGAAAGGTCTTGTACAGCAGAGGGGCATGAGGACAAATGGCTGGGATCAGTTAATCCTTCACTGTGGTAGTCTTGGTTTTAGCCTACATTTAACTTCATTTCTTTTTGTTGTATTTTTTGTTTTGTTTTGTTTTTTGTTTTTTTTTTCATTTTGGCTTGCAGTAATACACAATTGGTCATCGTCTGGATGTGACACAAAACTGTCAGTCTTTTATATTTTCTGTTTTTAAAGCTGTTGTGGTACAACAGTGGAATATGTTTCAGTACCCAAATCACAATATTCCTGACAATGCAGTGGTGAAAGCTACAGTTTCCTAATTACACTCCTGTCACCAAAGAATTGTTATTGAATAGAAAACACTGTCAGTGATGCCAGAGACGAACAATGTGCAGCTGAATGAGATTCATTTGTAGGATTTGTGCAAATTGCAACTGTTTTGACATCCAACACTTAAAAAGAACTGTTTTGTGATTAAAAGTCCTAATAAGCTTGATGACTTATTTCCCCCAGTGAATCCCACCTACTTGAAATACACTTGTTGTTTGGTATGGAAGCTTTCACTGCTGCAAAAGTTGTCAGCATGTAGTATGTATATATATATGTATATATATATATATATATATATATAGACAGTATATGGCAGGAAAAATGTATGTACCTAATTTCTGTCCCATTATCATCAGCATATTTAACAATAATATACTGTCTTTACCATTTTTTTCCCACATGACATTTAAAGCTTTATAGTCTCTGTCACTAGAGTCAGTGTTGTATGTTTTAGAGAGCTGGAGAATGGAGTGCTGTGTCCACTATCAACAGGAAAGTGGTGAATTACACCATTGTGCGCTCATTACAGCCACTTTATGTGCAAGGTGGCAGCTGTTAATCTTGGCACATGGCTACAGCCCTTGGATTATCACAACACACACACAGCGAATGTGGCACTGATAAGCTGTGGCCAGTAGGCTTTAAATTCATGAAGCAGCTACTGTTCTTCATTGTTTTGAATACCTATCAGCTCTTGTCTTTATCTTTGACTCAGTCTCATGCTCCTCTTTTGTTGTGTTGTATAGTTCCCTTTACTGTCCAAAACAGAGAGCCCATTGAATCGGCCTACTCTGTCATGGGACAGATGAAATCGTCATGACTCTACTGACCCTGTTGTGACTCAGTGTAGTGGAAATGCCTGAGGCTGTGAGAACATGAAGAGCTCCCTCATTTCTTCTTCAAACCCTTATGTTATTTTGCCACCATTTTTAATTGTCCGTCTTTTTTCTCTCTTTTTCTCCCCATTACTCTGTCTCTATCTGTTTCTGTCTTCCTCTAGCTGGGATGTCCTGAGTCAGTCCTCTGGGCCCAGAGAACGGTGTGCTGATGGGACCTGCTGCGCCACCATGAGCTTACAAGATGGCGGCTGCAGCTATACCGGCAGCGCCAACATGGCCACCGCTAGTGGCAGCATGCGGCGGCGCCTGGAAGACCAGGAGTTCACTCTGCGTGTCTATCCAGGCGCCCTGGCTGAGGGCACCATCTACTGCCCCGTCACTGCCCGCAAGAACACCACAGCTGCTGAAGCCATCGAGTGCCTCATTGAACGGTTGCACCTGGAGCGTACCAAATGCTACGTCTTGGCTGAGGTGAAGGAGTTTGGTGGGGAGGAATGGATCCTGAACCCTGGCGACTGCCCTGTTCAGCGCATGATGTTGTGGCCACGAAGTGCCCTGGAGAATCGTAGCGGTCTGGGCAGTGGTGATGACTACCGCTTCCTCCTGCGGGAGAAGAACCTGGATGGATCTATTCATTATGGCGGGAGCCTACAGATGTGGCTGCGGGTGACTGAGGAGCGTCAGCGCATGGTGGAACGGGGTTTCCTCCCACAGCCTGCAGGAAGTGACCCTCCTTCGGACCTCTGTGCTCTCCCGGAGCTAACAGAACGTGCTCTTTTGGAAAGCCTTCGTGCACGTTTCCGCCAGGAGAAGATCTACACTTACATTGGGAGTATTCTTATTGTGATTAATCCCTTCCAGTTCCTGCCAATCTACAATCCAAAATATGTCAAATTGTATGACAACCACACCCTGGGGAAACTGGAGCCCCACATTTATGCTGTGGCAGATGTGGCGTATCATGCCATGTTACAGCGGCGGAAGAACCAGTGCATAGTCATTTCTGGTGAGAGTGGATCTGGGAAGACCCAGAGCACCAACTTCCTCATTCATCATCTGACTGCGCTGAGCCAGAAGGGGTTCGCCAGTGGGGTGGAGCAGATCATTCTGGGGGCAGGACCAGTTCTAGAGGTAAGGAACAGTAATGAACCAATTGTACAAATGCTTCAAATAACATTTTTCATGTAAGTTTTGTCAGCAGGACCAGAATGACAGAATGACAGGATTATTTCTAGGTGACCGGATTGTGCCTCCAGGTCTGTGGTGAATGTTTGAAGCCAGTTAATGAGAATGTAATTAAGTTGTAGAGTGAAATGTGAAGCTGTAGAACCTGTTGTTGTCTTCTGACTATAAGACCACATCAGTTGAATGTGATAGCCCTATTCTATTGCAAGAACCCACAGATTTTTTAGGAACTCAGGAACTTTTCCCTGTGGTTTCTTCAGGGGAACCTGGAGTCTATAAATTTAGTTCCTCTCCCTTTAAAAGGCAAACAGGAATGTGAAAAGAGAACCTTTGAGTTCTTGAGTTTAGTTATTGGTAGAAAAGAGCCAAAAGCTAACCCAATACCAAACCAGCGTTTAGTCTGAGATGACTACGACTAGTCATTTCACTGAAAAATCCCTACAAATGAATGAGTCTAAATGGACGATCTTGAGACCAAGATGCAGCCACAGCACTACAGCAATTTGATTTATTGTTGAGTAATTCAACTATAACTGTCCTTTGTTTAGTGAAAAGTTTTCTACTAAACTAACTTGGTATTATTGTAGCAGCTGGCTCAAGGTATGCTAACTACGATTCATACGTTGAGAATTTAACGCTCTGGTTGAAGAAAAGTAGTGACAGAAGCCTGATGAAATCTGAAGTCAGCATTGGTCTGGAATGTCGGTTTATGAGGCGAGGCATGATATGGATTAAAGAAATTCCTCAACATGTAGGGAAACCTATATTTAACCCTAGCTTTACTACATAAGACTTATCTATATTATGTGACCCAGAAATGGAGTTTTTGTAGTGCCCACTTTGCATTGACAGGGAAAAATCCTAATGGAATGTTGCCTAATCCACCCAGGATTATAAATCAATAATGGATTATGGATTATGGAATTTCATTGGGAATTTGTGTTTTGGGAAGCTCTATTCAAGACCAATATGTCCTCTTCAGTCCTATAACAGTTATTATTTTCTGGCGGTCATTTCTTTCTGCAGCTCGCGGCTTTCTGTCAGCTTGTATAGGAGTGTCATGTTGACACTGTGTGTGGCCCATGTGGAGGTGTGTACAGTAAAGTGAGGTTTTTGTATGATCTGTTGGATATCTGGAAATCATGAATCATCTTTTAGGCCTTCTCCAGGGAAGTAACGTGTAACTGCTTATGTGTTTCTCCTTTTTTTTTTTTCTGTACTAGAGAAAGTTTGTCTCACCTCAGAAAAAACAGTTTTATTTAAAATCACCAGCACTGTACAAAACCAGACATACTACTGTATGAAAGAAGGTATGTCTTGCATGTTGAAACTGACTGCCACTTCGGCTGTGTAGCTTTACCACATAGTTGTGGGTGAACCTGAATATCACATGCACAGTTGCACTTCTCTGCAGCTGATGGTCTGACACTGGTGACTGTGACCTGTCACAGCTCAGATGTCAGAGGCAACAATGGACTGAAAGGCTTTTCCTGATAATACCACAGATAGAGGAACGTTACTCTCTGAGGAACTACACACCGTTCAGTGGCATGTACGTGGGGACATGACTGTGTCCCACATGCAGTAATCGCTTCCCTATCGATCATTGTCTGAGTGAGGTATCAGAAACAAGGTGAACAGTTTAAATGTTAAAGAGACAAACAAGCAAACGGAAATGCAATCTAACACATCATATATTTGAATTCTGGTTTTCAGTTTGTTGTTTGTTTTTCTCTTTTTTGTTTTTCTAATTTGCCAAATGTGTGGAGCATAACATCATGAGGACAGTACAAAAGGAAGAACTGATTTAGATTTTTGCTTGATTATGTTAAAATGTGATTTGCATTTATGACATTTTGTACTTTGTAGCTGTTTTAAGTCTCTAAGAAATAGTTTGACATTAAGAGTTTTAAAGAGATGGGAAAAGATTTCTCTTGGAAATGTAATGGCATTCTTCTAGCTAGTCAATTATTGTTTCAATTCCAAAAAATCTTTAGTAAAGCATTTTGTCCAAGATTAAACAGAGATAATGTTGTACCCAGGCTGCAGACACTACCATCAAACATTAAATTGAGCAACGCAGTTTTGTCAGAAATTGCTTCAGGGACCTAAAATTCCAGTAGTGCTAATGGTGAACTTCACTTTCATAATACAGTATGCTGATTTAAAGCATCACCACAGATATGCAGTGTTGCAGGAAGTAAAGTTAATTCAACTGTCAGGAAGTACAGTTGACTCCATTAAACTGTATTGACCATCTCATAGCTCTCACTCATAAACACATAAACATATGCTTTCCTGTGTGTGGCAGGTTTTGTAACTCTGCCCAACAGCTGAACATGACGTCCACATTCATGCAGTCTGGCTGTGAAAAACAGCTGGAGTTACAGGCTGCTGTGAACGTCCCGGGAAACTAAATGTTTTTTTTTGAGAAGCAGCTCAGAGGTTTATCGCCAGCCAGGGCACAAAAGCTGCTGAGCTGAACCAGCCGAATTCTTTGGTTTCCACGAGTTATTATGCCAATTACGGAATCGTTTGCTATGGTCAGATGTTGCTGCTGCTGCTGCTGCATTCAAACTTTGTGAAAGCTTGAATGTTTGCCTAAGGGAGAGTCAGGCTGAGAGTATGTGGTCAGCAAGGCTTATTAGATGGATTCCAAAAACATGCATGTATTGAAGAATATTCTGGTCATTGTGCTGACCCCTCAGTAGCTTTAACTCCACTCTGTCTCCTTGTATAAAGATAAATGCCTCAGATACAATATGATTTGTCTGTTTGGAGATATCTTACTTCATGTTTGAAAGTTGAAAGTTACTTGTGAAGTGTCACCTTTATGAAGGTTATAGGGTTCTGTCTTTATTGACGCTTTGTCACAGAGATGTTGATTCATCTGCACAGTCTTTTTAGAAGCTACACTTTATGCTGATGTTGAAATGAGTAGTGATATACTGACAGGTGTTTCTATTATTTTCTATTATTTAGTTATTATTCAATCAATGTATTATTGCAAACTGAATATGTTTTTTAACCATTGCTAAGACAAATGAAGGAACTGAAGGACAGAAGTTTGTTAAATTTGTTATTATGTTAATGTTAATGGCATTTATTCCTTTATTTTTTGACTTTTTCACTATAAGATAAGAAGTTGAGAATATCATCTGCAAAAAAAGACAAGCAGGAGAGAAACAATGAAGTGTGATAAAATATAAAAGCGCAATTGTAAATGCAAGTAGATACTTTGCACATTTCTGTAAACCAGGACAGTTGATGTTGCACATTATAGTTAAACTGTATTTGTGTTGACCTGAGAACAGATCTGAAACAAGCAGAAGACATCCAGACTTTGACATTGTACCAGCATCAGAAAGAAGATCTGGAAAAAAAGGAAAACATTTCTCAGGATGAACTATGTCTCACTGGCAAGAGACATGGTGGTTGGGCCTCGATTTGAGAACATTTGTTTAAGAGCCTGTAGACTCCGATAAGTCATTCTTTTTGGATTCACTTAAGAAGCTTACTGCCAACTGGATGAATGCAGGGAGGGAGAGGAACCTGCAGGCGAGTGAAATATTATTTTATAAACCTTCTAAATATTTTAAATCAGTTATTTTAAATCTTATGCCTTCCTCTTTAGAGCCACAAAATTTAAATTTGAATTAAAAAGCACCACTGTGTGTTCTCTGAGGCATTAAAACCAGGATAGTTTTCTTCAATTTTTTCCCCCTCCATATTAACTCTGAAAGGTGGAATCTTCTTTCTGCTCAGGGGAAATAAGCTTTCAGTGAGTGTGAAGGCAGAAATGAATTGTGAGTCCTTCATAAAGCCCGAATCTGTTGCTGGGATGCAGAGGTTTCTTTCCACTTCTTGACTTCCGCATCTCTCTCCCTCTTCTGTTTGTCCTTCTGTGCTGGGTCCAGCTGAGTGGCATGGCCATCAGCCCTGTGCTTCACATCCTCTTACCATGAAGTACAAGGTCAAAAGCCTTGCAGACGAAGGATATTTCACTTGTCTGTTGAGCTAGTGTGAAAGACTCTCACTTCTGGATGTAGAATTGAGCAAATGTGTTCATGTATACAGTATAACACAGAAACCCAGAAAATATCACTGACAAAAACTAAAGCTTCTATTCAAAACACACTGAACAACTATTTCAGTTGTGTTAGGTTTGATCATTTCATGTTCTCATGATCTGACCTTTGACTTCTTTTGGTTCATCCTTTAATTAACAAATAATGCAACATTTGATCCTTACTGGCAAACAAACCCTTAATTTATGCTTTTAGTTTGTTTTTTTTAAAAGATCTTTTCTACTACTGGACCTTTTGGCCTCAGTTTGTGATTTGTACTTGGTTTTATTTTCTGTGAATACATGGATTTGTATGCCGTTTGCACTGTCTGACTACTGTCCATACTTCACTAACATGCTTAGCAGCTTCCAGCAGTAAAGTTATTTTATTTCAGATTCAGCTTAGTGGCTATTTTTATCAGCAGGGAGGAGTTTGCACATTTCAGTAACATATCTGTCTCCCAAAATTTTGTAACTTAATTATTTATTCCAGTCAAACTGTCATCTAAAACTAACAACATAGATCTTGATTATTTGTCTCGTTCAGTCTTCTAAAAGTCAAAACTGCAAAGATTTTGTAAAGACCAAGCTGACCTTAATGTTTTTTGACTCTCATTTAGCATCACATAAGACAGTTTGTTGGTCAGCTCATAGTTTACCCAGCCATGCTAGTAAGAACATTATTACTCTGAGTTTGTGGAAGCTTGTACATATACACACACATGCACATTTACATGAACACAACCAGCAGTCTTACGACAGCAGCCTGACTGTTCACCTGTACTCAAGGTAAACTGTGACACTGCAGACAGAAACTCACTGTGATTGACTTTGCTCTTATTTCAACACCACAGTGTGTCTTTGTGTGTGTGTGTGTGTGTGTGTGTGTGTGTGTGTGTCTGTGGCTTTAAAGGAACAACACAACCATCGCTTTTTCCATCCAGCGTTTTGAGCAGTTAGCTGACTCTGACTGAGCACATAGAGCTTTATTGTCCTGATTGACGGCCCTCAGGTCTTGAAGGACACATCGGCTGCTGAGGGGATCAGTCTTGTGACCTTTTGGCTACAGTGCAGCCTTTGTAGGGACTGAGCTACTGTGTGACGCTTCTGAAATGCAGCAGTGAAGTCACATGGCAAACAGTGACCATCAGCATTACATCACGCCACTGGTATCATGAAACATTTCTCGATATGCTCTGGTCGACCACTGGAGTCATATCTTCTGATAAAAAAAGCCTTTAATAACGTACCGCAGATGGACGGTAACTGCAGTCGTGTGTAATCTCTCTTAAGCACATACAGTATCAGATAATGTGATTAGGACACCACAGAAACTGGAACAGTATATTAAGTAATTGTGGAACATGCACAATACTTGAACTTCATTAGCTGTTTGTCTGCAGGTTCCGAAGTCCCTCAAAAGTCATGTAGAGCTCACACAGGCCAGATGTTGTGCTGGTGAAAACACATCTGACATCAGTAATCTAGTTTTCTAAACTGTCAAGGGAAGGTGATTTGGAAAGAAAAGACACATCTACCTCATCCCTGACAGTCTTGTATGGTGGACGGATTCATAAATCTAAACAACAATAATATGAAATGTCATGTTCTGCATGGGAAACAGCCGTTTCTTACCCCCATAGGTTGGACATAAGATGAGGTCATACAGCTGTTGATGGCTGCAGAGGCTTTCTAAGCACTCTGTTGCTGGAATAAATAAATAACAGCAATAAATATTTGTCTATTCTTGGACCAAATACATGTTTGTGTATTATTGCTTGTCATTTAAGTAGCAAAGTAAATTCTAATTTTCCTCAGACATATTTAAAGATGTTTCAGTTTCTTACATGACAAATATACATTTGTGGCTCAAAGCCTCCTGAAGGCTGACTGAGGCTTTGAGACCCCAGCTGTGTGGTGCTGTGACTGAGGGCTCCCGTGGGGCTGCAGGGGCCAGGTTACAGTCTATCTTTGTTCTGGTGGTGTGGCCACCAGACCTGCCTGCCTGGCAGCCCGGTGCAGAAGCAACTCAGCAAACCCCCCTTTTCACCAGATGGTTTCCACCCCGATGTCCCCCCTGATCTTAACCAGGCCCTCAGGGACAAGACTTTTCTTCTGTGGCTGATAGATGGCTCCAGGTAGTGCCCCAGTTTTAAAAGTATATGTTCAAAGGGCTGTGTCATTTATCTATCTATCATTAATTGTGTGTGTGAGTGTAAAAAGGCTTGGGAAGAATGAGCAGTACCTTTTATCAAACACCTTAGAGCCTAGAGTGGAGACAACTAGTCATCTTAAAGCTTTAATCCCATGTAGCCTGTACATATGGACACGCTTAGTGTACAGCAACAGTATCGCGTACACTGTGGGTGAACCCACTGAAGCTGACGCACCAAATGAAAACCATAATTACTGTGATGAATCTGACAGTTTGGCAGAGGAAGCATGCATGTATTACACCTTCACTCAAGGCATATGTGCATTATAGGGGAGCTGCTTTTATTCCCATTTGAATAAGGCCAACACTGCTCTGCACTGTTTCCACTGCTCAGTGTGCGTACGTGCGTGTGTGCGTGCGAGCAGAGGAGAGGTGCCTGTCAGAACGTGTTAGCAGTCAGCTCTCCCAGCAGCCTCTCGACCGACTGTGTCCTTGGTCTTTAAATCACAATGAGACATCCAAAAGCTCTCTCCTCTCAAGACTGGTTTCTGCAGAGGACAGGATGGTTTTACTGCACAGCACTTTGCACTGTTGTCCTGAGCATAGGGGACTGCCTCCATCAGTGAATGGTCACATCAGCTTTCATTCACCTTTTGCAGATGCTGGAGTTTTAACGTGGCTGTTTCACTAAAGGTACTCCTTGACTTAATAAGTCCAGGTAGCTATTTCTTGGTAAAAATGTCCGGTTTTTCAATTCTTATGTTACTTACTTTGCAGACTGATTATGTACATTGCATTTCCAGAGTTACTTTAAATCCCACCTTTTCTCCAGAAGCAACAAAATAAGACTCTATTCATTACAACAGTTGATGCCTTTACCTGTGAGGGCTGTGTGTTGGCTAGCTGTCATGGGTGTGTGTTGTCTAATCACATAGTCTTCTATGTCGTGGTAGCACTTCCAACCCTATAATCCGCAACCTCTGGGCAGTGAGCGCTCTTCATTGTGCTCCCAAACATCTGCTCACTGGATTATCTTCATCTCATTCTCATTCTACATTTCTCTGGAGCATTCCCACTTTCCTCTCTCAGGAAGCTCAAGTGTGCATTTATCCCTGTAGACAGCTGTACACAGTGTACTCAAATGCACTGTGGCCGTATAGTTGACCTCAACAAGGTTCAATGTGGTATCAGCAGCCAGGTTTTCTGCTCTCGCTCTGTCCTTTCTCCAGCTTCTTAACTGGTGTTTGATGCATGTATAACATGCATCAAACACCAGTGTTTGTTGCACCGTCCTTTATGCAAAATGTTAATTAAAGCAATGCTTTAGTGGAACTCTCATGTATAAACTTCTGTCCCTAAGCAGAGTCATCAAGCCAAGCATGTCCACATTCGTCCTATATGAAGTGTCCATGACTTGAATACATTTTAACATGAATTCTCCAGTTAAACTGATCATTTTAATGAAATGATTGTTTCCCATTTGTGAGAGCAATTTAGTTTGTTGACTCTCAATCATAGTTGTGTTGTAAGGAGTAGACACAAAATATGCACTAGAGTGGCACAGAGCTGCTACTAACAATTATTGTGATTATGTAATAATCCTTGAATCATTATTTTGATTAATTGTTTGGTCTATAAAACATTAAAAATTCAATCAATTGTTGCAGCCATACATTCATGTTAAAATAAGTGGCCCTGACACACATAATTCAACACATAATTTACATGTAACCTTTGGCTGATCTGACTGTAGTAACAAAACGGATATGAACCTACCTAGTAGATTGCTAATTTCTAATAATAATGAAGTACTTCTGAGCTTATTTTCCAGACGCTCATTACAGAGGTTGCAGACCCTGAAAATTCATGTCCACGTCTTGATATGTCACCTCTATGTAACTGAGTCCTCATACAGTAGGCACATTTTCAGTTTAATCTCCTGCTCTTTCATGGGGAAATGATGCATTGGCAGCGTCTTATCTGTGTGAATATGCCATAATTGTCACCCTGAGTTATGTGGCGTCTTTATGATCTTTGCAATTTTAATTAAGTTGAAGATGAATTAAAGTCAAAGAAGTTAAAGTTTTATTCTTTAAAGGCAATGCATTAATACATCAGAACAAATAGATGTAACTTTTTGGCTTTATTTTTGAGTAAAAGCTTAAGATAGATTTTCTGGTATATATTAGTATTATATCTTTTATGTGTTAGTATATATCATGTTGTTTTGTGCAGTGAACCTAAATAAATGTCATAATATTTAAAAATAATGGCTACACTCATGAGGCAATAGTGGAAGTGATGTGCTCTGATTCCTCAGATAATAGAAGAGAAAGTCTCACATCTTCTTTGTGTTACTCTCATTTCTTGAGGACTCGACCAGACCTAGTGAAAAGACGTGCGACAGGAAATTGGTAGTCTAAATAGGCCTGATTCAATCTGAGCCTGCTTATGTGGTGTCACAGCAATCAGACACAGATGAGATTACAAACATTAGGAGTCTTAGGTGGACACGAGACCATCTGGACTAATGGGGGCAATTTGGAAAACTGGATCTGCATTAGTGATCTCATCTATTTGAACCTTAACTACAGTGTCATCAATCAAACATGGAGTTTAATCTAATTCAGCATCAGCTATCATTAAAAAGGTTATCTCTTTTCATTTCTGCTATCAAAATTTCTATTTTTGTCTTTTTTTTTTTTTTCTTCAGTTTCATTGCTAGAAGGTTTTCAGTACATCTGTCTCACTGTATGACCTGCCATCCTCATTTGGTCTCTAGCACACAGGAACCAGCATGTTCTCATTACCTTTTCTCTCTGTATTCTGTGGTTGTGATCCACCCTTTGAAGAGTTATTTTAAGTTTGTAAAGAAAACATTTTCAATTTCTGTTTGTGAGGCTCTGGAGAAGGTTTGCCCCAGACTAATTGGTAGCCTCGGCCCATTACAGCAGCACACGGTGTCGCACAGAGGACCAAATATAAGAGAGGAGATTTTTATAACATTTTTCAAATTGTGGTGCGTCGTGTGTGGGAGTTTGATGCCATGTCTATACTGTGGGTTGAGTTTTGAATGGTTTGATCTGAAAAAACAAAACTTCATTGTGGGTTTAGGAAAATCTTGGTGGTATTAAATTTAAGTTAAGCTTCATCTTAAGATTCAACTGAAGCTACATTTCAGTATTTCATCTATTTATGGCAATTTAATCTCACCTACCGCGACTTTTACTGTGGTAAAAGTCTCTTCTCTCACCTTAGGCCATTTGTGCAGAATCTGGCAGCATGCTGTTGTTAGCATGCTGCCAGATAAAGCCTCCTGCTATGAAAGATATAAAACCATTTTGGAGTACAGTGAAGTCCATTACTAAAGATGGTTTTTCTTGTGACTGCTCCATCTTTGTGGTGAGACCACCTGTTGTGTTGACCTGTGCAGCTACAACCCCACAGTCCCTCCTGCTGCAACAGCCAAATCTGTTTCACACTGAGAAAGTGTAAGACAAGGGGACCTCACATTATCAATATACCACATGACACTGGACCTTTTGTCATACATTCTTTGTGTATGATTCCTGTCTCACTCCTGAAGGTCGATCTTCTGATAGTAAATGCTTCGATAAGGTTTCTCTTGTTAGTTTGTTGTTTGATTTCATTTGTTCATTTTGATATTTCCGCCCCCATATGAAGCTGATTGGAAACGTGTGTTCAGCTGAGCAGCTCATGTTGTTTTTAAAGACAACAGGGCTTTGAACTAAATGTTGCCCATAACATACTAACCCACACCAACATGCTGAACCTTAGCATGTTTTTTATGTTTTAATCTTAGTTTAGCATGTTAGCATGCTACAATTATCCATTCATCCACTATCTATAACTGCTTAATCCTAATTAGGGTCACAGGGATCTGCTGGAGCCTATTCCAGCTCTCTTTGTGTGAAAGGCAGGGGTACACCCTGGACAGGTCACCAGTCCATCACAGTCAGGCCAAAATTTGGTCTTTATAATTCTGTAATTAGTGAAACCTATAAACTCATTCAGGAATTGAGTTCAAGCCATTCCTTTACTACATGCTTACATACAGCCCTCACCTGAAAGCAATGCTACCTGTAGGCTTATAGTCTGGCTCAGTCTCACTGGGGCTGATGGGAAATTCATTATTTTGGTATTTGGTCATAAAGCAAAGCTGGAAAAATTCAAATTTTTATTCTAGATGAAATGTCATTTGTCCTATGGATAAATTCTTGTGCCAGATAATGAATTAAAATCTGATCCATGGAGAAGTTAAAACAAATGTGAAAAAAATTCAGGGACCACTAAAGTCATTATCATACATCATCTGGCAACCATGAACCTCTGTACAAAGCCCATCAAATAGTTGAAATATTTCAGTCCGTACCAAAATGGCTGACTAACATTTCCGACCTTTGAGTCACTCCGCTAGCACGAGTAACAAAAAACAAACAGAAACATCCAAAAACAATTATTTGATGAGAGATATTTCTTTAGAAGAAAGTTTCAAAGAAAACCTGTATAAACTAGTATATTGTTATCGTAACTGAGCTTTGAGTCATGCTGAACTCTCATGTGGGATTTGGTTCAGCTGCCGTGCAAGCAGAGTAATAGTGATGTTATCAGATTGGCTGGAAATCATCATCGGTGGTCTGTGTCGCTCACTAATCTGCTTTTTTCTTTGTCTTTGTGTGTCCTTGTGTATCTGGATCACTGGGAAGATTTTCAGACAGCAGAGCTCCCATCCGTCACTGCCTTTGCCTGCTTTCACAAAACATATCTTAACACATGAAACATCTATACATGAGGCATTATCCCTCACGTTTCAACAGGTCTGTGTAGAAATACACTTAAACAAAGCAGATCCCCCTCAGTAACCAAATAAAGTACAATCACATTCAGTGTCCCCAATGAAAGCAAAGCAGGCCGTGGATAAATGAATGAACGCTGAGATGAATGGTGCAGATGTGCCATTGACAGTGTCCAGCTGAGAGTGTGAGTGGGTGGGTGAATGAAAAGGCTGGGAGGGATTGGTTGAAGTTTGAACTTGTTCCCACTAGAGCTTCCCAGCCTGAGCCTTGACAGGTGCCGCTTTGGTTTGGTTTGTTATCTTGTGTGTGTTTGTAATGTATCCTTCCTCTGTTTGATGTCCTGTACATGCAAAGCTGCATTGAACACATCTGACAAAGCAGAGCATGTTGGTGTTTTTAATCAGCACCATCTCTTCTCATTCCTGCTCTTTCCGGCTGCAAATTGATTATTTACCAACTCCTCTGCACTTTCGCTTCCAAACCCTGTGATCTCATTTCTTCCTCTGGAGAATGCAAGTAAAGCTAGTTATTGTATCCTCAGGCAAAATGAGATATACTTTCATTTCAGAATTCATTAACTGAATAAGATGTAATATATTTTAAAGAAAACAATTACAATCATAACTTTCAGTCTGAAATAAATCAAAGTGTGATGTGACACTGTGGTGTCCGTATGCTTTTCTCAGAACCATGTCCTGTATTGTTTACAGTGCACGGTATGGGATTTGTTCTGTTCTGATTTATAGTCTGATCTCCACTGATGCAATGACCTGATTTCTCCCATGGGGATCATTAAAATTTAATCTTCCTAATAGACCATCACAGCAGTTAACTGATACTGCCACTGCCGTAAACCCTGGTAATGTAGCAGGACGTGCATTGTGCAGGTATCCAACACGAGATACTCCTTTACATTCCTGTGGCAACAAAGCTGTTGAAAGTAATCTAAACTGTGTGTTATAATATTGATCTATTGGGGAGTAGTTTTATCATTAATATTTCAGAAATAAGAAGCTGCAGATTTTGAGTTCAGGACTGTGGAAAATGTGAAACCTAAGACGTAACTCATGTAACACCCCCGAAATATGCTCCTGCTAGGACACTTGTCCAACTTATGCAAAGGAAAACACTTATTTACAGACTGTTTTTTTTTTTGTTGGTTTTTTATTTGACTGTGCTATTTGCTGTTTTGGCTGTGGCTGTTCCCTGTTTATTCACCATCTTTCTCTTCATTGCTCTGATGCTCTCAGATGAATGTTAGTCAAACTACACCACATGTTAGTGCTGTGATCCAGTGTGATCACCACATGGCCTGATAGCCTGCCCCATGCATGCAGGTGTTCCACAGTTGATTACTCTATCACTGAACAATGAGCAGCATGCACACTTTTCTTATTCTTTGCCAGTGTGTGTATCTGCTGTCTTCAAATCACAGATGATTACTGAAAGGCACTGAAAGTGTAGTGTTGCAGGTTAAACCTGAGACTTGACATGTAGGCTGTGGTTTAGCTTTAGTGTCTGCATGGCCAGAGGGTTGGGGTCATGAAGGAATCTTGTGGTGTCAGTGTTTTGCCCATCTATCAAAATTTCTGTTCAATCAGACTGTAGGCAGGTCACGTTCTGTGGGTGCAGCTACTAACCAGCCTGAGTTCTTGCAGTGACGTTTTCTCTCAGACTTCTACTCTGACACTGAGCATTTTTCAGACCATCTTTGTGAGCTCATCATCTGTAACTGCTGTAATTCTTTGCTGTGTGAGAAATTTTCTTTCTGTTTTATTTCTGCAGTAAACACATTAGGAGATGCTGTGGACTCATTTTCACTCACCTTTAATTTACTTCCTCTGTGGCAGCAAAACACCTCACAACAGCCTTCAGAAACCTGGGCTGAAAAAACACTTGAATAAAATGATGAATTCACAGCATAGTTTATTCCTCTTATAGTGAATAGTGTAGTATTTGTATTAATTCAACGTAATGTGTATGGATAAAACGGTTTAATCTGTTTAAACCAGTTCATTTAGACTGATCTTGCGATTCAAAGTCGTCTTGGAAAATTCTGTTTCAGGCACAGCCCTGGACTCCACAGGGATGAAATCAAAATCAAATCTGATTAAACAAGGAAATTCCCATTTTTATCATATCATATTTGTATCTTGCTTTTCACAAATTACTTGCCTGCACAAATATATCAGCAGGAACATTTTGTGTAAAAATTTCACCCTTCTGTCTGATTCATTTTCTTTGACCTGATTGTTGAAAATGTGAGCCAAGCATGGAAAATCTGATCTGGGTACAGCTCTACAGTCACAATTCTTATATAGCTACAACTACCCTGCTAAGTAAAATGTTAGTACTGATGGGAGCGATGTGTGGAACATTGTAACACACATCTGTGGTGTGTAGTATCAGTGTCCTGGTTCTGCTGTATCACTGCAACCACTCGCTGTGTGTTCTCCCTGATGTAACAGCCCTGCAGAGAGAAGATGAAAGCGCTCTGCTGCAGCACCCTGCCTTCATCTTTTCTCCATCCCACCCACCCCACTACGTTACCAGGAGCACACGGGGGAAGGAGGGAGATAAAAAGCAAGGGGGAGGATAGAGAGAAGAAGAAAAGAGTGGAGGAACTGAGGAGGAGGAGGGAGATGAGAGAAGGAGGATGAAATCTTCTCCTAAATAATGGAGAGTGAGAGAGTTATTTTGAAGCAAGGCTCCCAAGTGCCCCAGTTTTTGGGGTTTAGTGAAAGTGAGATGAGGCTGGTAATACTGGCAGATTTTACTCCGCCTGAAGGCCGTCTCCGCAGTCCTCAGAAGTAAAGCTGTGCTGCAGGAACCTTTCTGCCGGGGGTAAAGTAATTCTCCTGCCATATCCAGCACACCCTTTTGAGCTCGTTCACCTTGTAAACAGATAGTATAAAGAAGTGCGTCTGAGTGCCCTTGGAGCTCTGACTTCCGGAAGAATCCTTTTAAGGTGTTTAATAGGCCAGTTCTGCTGGAGTCTGTGTAGTTTATCGCTTCCTCCCCATAAACACTGAAGAATCTCTGCTTCATCCTTACGGTTGCGGCAGTCAAAAGCCAGACGTCAAAGAAGATGACAGCAGAGTCACTGCAGAAGCGACGGCACATCACTAACGTCATAAGATGTTCATGGCGTTCTCAGTGATATGAAAGGTGATTCGGATTCAGTGTGGGGTCTTGTACTTTTGAAGTATTTGATGTGTTGCTATTGTGATTCTACAGTGTGGGATGGGCACAGGTTTTCTTCACAATATGCAGGTTTAAACATTAACATCCACTAATACTTGAATTTTGTCCAGATGAAGGCTGGAATCCAAGGAGACTGCAGGGTATTGTTAACCTGAGCTCTGAAATTATTAGAAAAACACACAGATCTGCAGCACAGTTTAATACTGAGTAAGTCCTCAGAAAGTCATACTGTATGAGATGATCAATGACCCCACCTGTCCTCTGTGACTACTTTGAGCTAATGCCAGGAATGTGTTTCTGATCGGCTGCACATAAAACAAATAGAAGGAAATTTGTTTTCTACAGAAGCCATCAGATTTATGAACAGCACAAGTACAAGAAACTGTCATAAGCGTATTAATCATTTATGAAAAGATTTTTTTCCCTCTTCCACTCATGTCTGATAAACCTGAGCTCAATGATTCTCGCTTTGTGATTGTTGTGTTGAGGGACCTGCTCTTCAACATCCGTCTTACCGTCTCCATATTTGTTTGCTAAATGAAGATAAACACTGATGCATTACTGTTATTGCTGCACCGTCATGACATGGGTGTTACCAGGAGTTCGGATGATCCTGTTGTGTTGCTGTTTGTACCTTAAACGTGAATGTGCTCTAAATGAACACTGTGAGTTTGTTGTGATGATCTGGGGTTTTGCTCTTGTGACTGAGGGTGTGTTTGTTTATGTGAATGTAGTTTATGTGTGTTGGCTTTGGGATTACATGCGGCGAGTGCTCCAGTGGCCTGTTGTGATGTTCACATTGGCGCCATGCATTTTTGTGGCAGCAGTGGCTGCCTGATGTAAAAATAACCTTGCTGCTACTGCTGCAGGGTGAAGCATCCTGAAATCTGAAACACGTCGGGTCAAAAAAAGGAGACAGAGATAAGAAGTGAAAGACAAATGAGATAAAGAAGCTTAAATGCAGGTACAGAAAAGTGAAGGAAGGGTACAATGAAAAGAGGCAGGGTGGTCTAAAATTAGAAAACTTAAGAGGTAAAGATGGAAGCTTAAAAGCTGGATGGCTGCTCAGTTTCTAGAGAAAAATTCCAACTAATTTTCAGATAGACAAGGAGGAAATAGTGCAGTCTCACAGGAAGACTAAGAGTCTTGCTTTAGGTGGCTTCACCTCCTTCCGACGTTTCTTTCCCCAACAGACACAGATAAGACAGGAGGAAATGCCATGCTTCTTTATTAAATTAGTTTGCCAAGTCCACTGTTCGGACAAAGCACTAATTCAGCTTCCCTGCTCTTTCTTCCACTGGCACTTCGTAACATAATACCCATCCACACGCAGAGAAGCTGAAGGATAATTCCACAGGGCCTGCCATTTTGGCTCTCAGGCTGGCAAGTTATGAACAGTAAGGTTACTTTTAGTTAAAGCACGATGTTTTTTTGTGCTTGTTTTTGTTTTTTTTTGTTTTGTTTTTGTTTTTTTGGACAATATGGACATGGAAATGGCTGAACTGGAAATTGGACTTGTTAGCCAAAATAGCTATAAATCGCCTATGTTTATCTCATAAATTTGAAAGATGTGTTTTTGAAGGAGTAGTGAGCATGCCTCCAGAGAGATTTGACCTAAATATGGCAAACTGCTCAGTTAAAAGCTGCCAAAACTCGTGTTTTGGCTTTAAGATGATGTTTTCCCCATAGCAGCACTGTCATCAGGGGTGCACACATCCAACCTGTTCTCTCCCTATACCGATTCCAATACCTAAGCTCTAATTTCTGCCAATATACATTACTGATCCAGTAAAAATTGCTGTCATTTTTCATCCATTATCTATACCCGCTTATTCCTTAACCAGGGTCACAGGGATCTGCTGGAGCCTATCCCAGCTCTCTTTGGGTGAAAGGCAGGGGTCCACCCTGGACAGGTCACCAGTCCATCACAGGGCCACATAGAGACAAACAACCTCACACACTCACACTCACTCCTATGGGCAATTTAGAGTCACCAATCAACCTGACATACATGTTTTTGGACTGTGGGAGGAAACCAGAGTACCTGGAGGAAACCCACACAAGCACAGGGAGAACATGCAAACTCCACACAGAAAGGCCAGGTTGTGAACCCAGGACCTTCTCGCTGTGAGGCAACAGCGCTAACCACTCAGCCACTGTGCTGCCCTGTCATTTTTCACCAGGGATTGATTTGTTGCCAAAAACTGAGCTAACATTCCCCTTGGATTGCTGCACAGGCTCCATTCATGGTCTGATCTCAGCCTAAAAGAGGTAGCTGCTGAAGGAGCCAATGTCTCAATCAATGACACCTTGTTTTCTGAGATTTTTCCGTGCTTGTCTGGGAATTTAAATGAGCATCTAGTCATCCACAGTCAAGTTTGTCTAACCTTTTGACAAGCAGAAACACAGTCCGCATGTTCTGCCCTATATCTAATCTCAATTCAGTCAGTCATTACTTGTGCTTTATTTGTAACAAACTCAAAGCTTATTTTAACCAAATGGTCACATGTTTAAATAGGAAAACTTGTGTTCACCATCAGCCATTAGTTTTTTAGACTATTGGACCAGCAGGTTTCAGCCCAGGAACCAAGTTCAGAAGCAACAGTCCTGAAACGATTGGTGAGATTCTGGGTACCACTGTCATTGTCTCATAAGACCACAGTGGTTTATACCGTGTCCCGTAATATTATATACCCTATCTTTGCAAAAATGCTCCCTCATTCCTTGCATGATTCTTCAGCATTTTTTCCTCAGCACCCCACTATCACTTCTCTCCATATGTGCTGCATCAGTGAAGAGGCCTTCATGCTGAAGATATTTTTAATCAAGGTAATCTTTCTACTTACACTTATTTGAGCACTTGATGACATGGACAACAAGTGGGCCAATGTTTTTAGGTTGTGATAAGATTTTGAGAAGTTGGAAAAAGTCACACAGGAAAACGAGAAGTCTTATTTAGGGAGCACTTTTGAGGAAATTGCAGGTATATATTTAGAGAATAAAAATGTTCATTGTTCATAACTGTACTATGTGAGTGAATGTGTGTTGTGCAGCATTTGCAGTTATTTTTTTCTGTAGGTGTGATGTAAGATGTTGCATAAAAGCCTAAATTCTTTTCTGCATATTTTGTAAACAGTAGTGTTGAAGACTGCACAGCTGATGAGGAAATGAAAAACAACAATGAGCTAAGGCCTGATGGTCTGAGTTAATGAAGTGAATTTAAGACTTTGGTGGAGGAGGGAAAAAAGATGAGCGCGAGAGAGGAAATGCCTGAGGTTGTAACCAACGTTCCTCACTCCTGCAAAACCCCCAGTAAACAAAGCACAAGCATGTACACATAAATACTAAAATCTACCCACACCTCAGGATTTATTTTCACTAAACACAACTGAATTTTTTTTTGTTTTTTTTTTTTTTTGTTTTTTTGCAGAGGCAGAAGTTTGACCCTGTGTAGTCAGACCCATTTTAATCCTAGAGTAATGTTGGTAATTTTACTTACGGGGGATTTATTCTCACTCTTCTGGAGTGTATTTAGACATGATCCAGGAACACATATGACAGTTTGTGAGACAAAAATAATTGTTAAATATCGAGAACTTCTAACGTCTAGAAAGTTTCTATTGGATTTGCAATTATACATAACCATAAGTCAACATATTATTTTGTCCTCATTGTGCAGTAAACTGTCATTAACACAAAGATATTAAATTTATTATCACACAAGACATGCTGAATCATTAAATGTCCACATCTGAGAAGCTGAAAGCTGTGAAATTTGTGGCATCTTAAATTCATGAACTGTAATCACAACTGTTGCAGACTGATCAACTATTTAACTATTTACAATGACCAATCATTTCAGCTATATCTGTTTATTTAAAGTATCTGTTTACAGCCTTCATAATCCTACACACATTAGAGACTGTCTAAGTAAAACTGTTGTCTCACATTCAAAAACATACACACTTGCAGTGCCTTCTGGATACAAATGCACACTAACTATATGCACACACAACTCACACACACACACTCCTCCCACTGAAATCCTCAAATTAATCATCTCTCGCTGCAGCACACACACTACAGCATGTAGGAGGCCTGCTCTCGAAGGATTAACACATCAACACACTCAGTCGTGGGATTTTCCCACACCACCTCGCACATTGAGTTACATTTTCTGTCAGTCACACCGCGCTGCGTTACAGGATCACTGCCAGCTCCAAGCACACTCCCCCAAACTCTCAGGATTTGCCAAACATGGAGAAGCTGTGTTGTGTTAAAGTGCTAGGTTGAAGCAAAGATGGTTTGGGGTTGACTATGTGTCCCAATGTTTGTTGAAAGGTGTATATTTTCCTTTGCTACAAGCAGCCTGCAACATACACTATGGCATTCTGCTGTGCTATGGTATTCATGAGGTATGGTTGGACTGACATAGACAATAGTTACACACACACACACACACACAGCCAGTTGTTCAGAGCTACATGAGTAATAATCATTTGATTAGGTAGAGCTGAATACAGATCTGTCTATGTGTAGGTATCCATCCTGCTTTTGCATGTTTTTCATTTGTGAACAAGAAGATTGGAATAAAAACGCCAGAAAAAAGGGCAGAAATACTGAGAAGACTGTGCCCATGGTCAACATGGAGAAAAAATGTTAATCTTAATGTTTCACAATTCTAGTCCACACAAGAGAAAAACAAGTAAAGATTAAACATAATCCCTTTGTCTTTGATTGACAGTGACCCTTATTGCTCATCAGCCTCGCACAGACTAACTGTTTTCCCTGTTTACTGAGCTTTATGCTGAGCTAAGCAAAACCATCTGCTGACTTCAGCTACATATTTTGTTTGCAGACATGAGAGTGGTATCAGTATTCTCAGCAAGGGAAAAAATACAGTACAGTAGGATGGGTTGAAATATACAGACATGGAGTCTTTGCTGGGATGGTTTATTATAATGAGTCCAGGAAGGTTGAACTTGTTGACCTCTACTGTCTTGCCATGGACAGAGATGGAGTGTGTTTGATATTTAAAGTCACCTTTTTGTTGCCACTTGTGGAAACATGATTTGTATTTCTACCTTTCTCTGTCATTCTTTTATCCTCCTTTTCCTCTTCTTCATGAACCTTTCCTGAATCACATTCACTTTCCTTTTTTCCTTCGTCCTTTTCTCCCTTCCATCCCTCTCCTCCTCATCCTTTTTCTCTAATTTCTTAAGCCTCCCTTCTCTTTTTGTGTCTTTCTTCTCTTTAGCTCTTCTCACAGTGGTGTAGAGCCTGTTGACAGTCTTGTGCAGTGGAGGGAGGCTTTTATTGGGCCTTTGTGTTCAACCCTTCCTGGGGCCAATGGGATCCAGATGTGGCTCAGCTCTGTAGTGACAGCAGCCATTTATGGAGAGAGAGAGAGTGTTAATGTGTTTGCGAGAGAGAGTGTGAGAAGGATTTGTCTTCTTCTGCATGTGCTGTTCAGTGTAACTTTTCTCAGCACATGTACACGTGTTTGGCTGTGTGGGGTTTGAATGCATCAATACATATGAGACTCACACAGAGATAACACACCACAAGGTCACCAGTTTAAGACCCAGGGGGCACAAGTGGCCACTAATCTCCATAGTTCCCCTGAGCAAGACAGTGAAGTGACAGTTTAGTGTCAAATGTCCTGATGGCAGGTTTAAAAGCTGGTAGTTTGCCTTTTTTTAAGCAAGACCACTACTTTTTATGAAAATTTGGGGTTAAGGACATAGCTGGATGTTAGGAAATACATTATGTCTTCATTGAAGGCACAGATGTGTATGGGTTTCTGTGTGTTGACATGTATTATTCTGCGTTTCTACCTTCCTGGCGTGACATTCTCTCTTTTTTCATGTTGTCTTTATGTGTGATCCACAGGTGTGTCCTTTGTGTGTACATGTGTGGTATGCATGCATATGTATGAATGGAGTAATGGGGCCCTGTTGAAAGGATGACCCTGACACAGCCACAATACACAAGAGTGAAGAGCTGCAGATGACTAGCATGGCACATTCATGCAGCCACATCCTGTATATGTGCAGAAAGCCACATTCAGCCTCTATCTGGAGGATTATGAATGCATATATGCAGACACACTATGCTATCTTTGTACAGTATGGTCTGAATCTCTGGAAAGTGTCAGAATTTCCAGTGTAGCCAAGACAAATGACTACTTGTTTATGCGATCATTTTTTCATAGTGCACATGTATATGAGCTCGGCTGGGGATTACTGGATATTTTCTCTTATTTGTTCTTTAACTGATTTTATTTCTGTCACTTCAGTGATAAATGCAGTCTTGTTGAGCACTGTATTTCTTTCCACAGTGAAGTATATTAAATACTCACTTTAGTAAAACCACATATATTCAGAATAAGCCTTTTCAGCTGTGTCTGATATACCCCCTTGTGGATCCACAGACCAATATCAGCTTGTTGCCCAGTTTTAAAGCTCCTTGTGGTCAAATACAGCAATAAATACTGGGCATGACCTCAACTTTTCAGGCTTTTCATGTCAAGTACCCGTCTTTAGGGTGTGACATTAACTGCTCTCATTCAGCACATGGGACACACCTATGTCTCAGAGTGTGTCAGGTAAGAGCAGAGCCAATAACTGCACCCACAAGGAGAGTCAGGATGGAGCCGGTTCTTTAGAGAGCTGGAGTCAAAGCAAATTGACTCTGTAGGTGATAAAAAAATGAAGTAACAGATGTGATTCACATCATGCTTCATATCCAGGGTGTTTACCATTCATTCTATTTATTTTGAATAAAGTTTAATCGTCCATGTAGTCACAGGCAGAACAGAACAGAACAGGGACACTCAGTAAAAGTCATAATACGCCATAAACTCTCACTACACGCACTATTTAATCAGTAAACAGTAAATGAAAGCACGCAGGCAGTCAGCGGCTCCGTACTGGGCAATAATTATTGGCTCATTAAGAGAAATTATGGAGCTCTTGTTAAGACGTTCAGTCTCTACCATTTTGAATGAAATTTACTACTTAGTTTTTTGCTTACCAGTAAGAATACTGATACCACTCTCACATATGTCTTTGGTTAATGTCTTTTGACACTGTTTTTGTACTGATTAAATGAATCATATGTTTCCAGTCTTTATGCTAAGCTAAGCTAATGTCCGAAGCTTAATTATTTGTGTACAGAAGTCAGACTGGAACTGTTGAACAATTGTCTTTACTTCATTTATTATTTGTCCATAATTTGGCTTCAGCCTTTCGTTGTACAGTTTAGAAAGGCATCCCTGGTTAAGTTTAGACACTACAAGACATAACACAACATGCAAAATATTTTTTGCTTAGTATGTTTAACTGATCTGAATGTAAAATGTGTGTTAACATGCAAACAAGTACATGAATGGCTTTTTTAAAAGCCTGGAAAAGTAAGGAAGAGTTTGACAGCCATACTCAGTGTTGACTCATACATGTTAGTGAATGTTTGCTTAAATATGTGCATATTTTCAGGCCGTATCCAAATAATATATAAAGTTTCTTAAGTTTGTTGTTGCCCTAACAGATCTCTCTACATATGTTGGCTGTTATGAGGAGGCCCCTTCACTGTGTGACCTGTTAGAATTATGTAACTGAACTCCAACTCCGTCCTCACCGCCTTTTCCCACCCTTGCTTCCTTTTTTCCTAGAAAGGAGTGCTCATCCCATGTGTCTGAGGGAAAGAGAAGGAACAGAAAAAAAAGAGAGGAATGAGAGTGAAGTGTCTAGAGAATGACAGATTATAGAGATGGACAAAGAAAATGTTAAAAGCAAGTCATAAAAAAGAAATGCAGTAAAAGAAAGATCTTAAGAGCCTTGCTGCTTTAGTCTTGTCCACATTATTTAAAGTCCTTGATGTTTGGAGAGATGCAGCCTCATGGTGCCTTAAACACATGTGTTTTGTCAATAAGGTCTGGCTCGATTTAGTACTTTGTGTTAAGGGTTTAGTGCGTCTCTGTGGGTTTTTTTTGCACAACTTAGTACAAATGTAGCAAAGACACAGTAACATACCCAAAAACTAAAGTATTACACTACAACTGAAGTATTACACACAAAGCATCATATACAAATCCACACTTAGGTTGGACTAAAAAACAATCTCAGGGCTGCGGTGGGTATTTTTATGTTCAATACTAACTGAACTAAACAATTTATTGCAAGAGAAACCATCCATCTATTTTCTATACCTGCTTATTCCTTAACCAGGGTCACAGGGACCTGCTGGAGCCTATCCCAGCTCTCTTTGGGTGGAAGGCAGGGGTCCACCCTGGACAGGTCACCAGTCCATCACAGGGCCACATAGAGACAAACAAAGACAAACAACCTCACACACTCACACTCACTCCTATGGGCAATTTAGAGTCACCAATCAACCTGACATACATGTTTTTGGACTGTGGGAGGAAACCGGAGTACCTGGAGAAAACCCACGCAAGCACAAGGAGAACATGCAAACTCCACACAGAAAGGCACCTGATGGGTTTCAAACCAGGAACCCATTGCTGTGAGGCAACAGTGCTAACCACTGTTAATGCCCTAGTTTAGTGCATTAATGGAGCCAATTTGGCAGTGATGAAGGCATAATACCACCTTTTCTCCTCCCTTTGTATGTGGAAGATCAAGAATAGCAACCTCCATTTACTGTATGCGTCAGCCTCCCAGCTGCTGGTGACAAACACCAGTTAACCCAGTTAATGAGGACTTGTGATCATCCAGATGCATGTGATAGCAGTTTACAGACATAGCGTTGAGCAGGTCTCAAAGAGATTAAGGATATAGCACACCACACACACACACAATGTTGTCATTTGTCACATCTTATGAATGTTACAGCCTGCTGCTGTGAAGGCCACAACTCTTCACAGCCACCTGCTCTCCTGCGTGAGTGTATGTTTTTAGGCCTGACCACACACCTAGAGGAAGGGCTGGCACTGCAGCTACTCTAAACCACACACACACACACACACACACACACAGTCTGTTTTCTCAGCCTGCCATGTGACGCCAAGCTGCACCTGCTAGCAGAGGAATGCGATGTGATGTCATCTCACTGAGCTGTGAGTGCCTCTGTGAATGTGGAAGTAGTGAAGGCTAAAAAAAAATCCCTTTGGGTCTAAAATCAGACTCAGATGGAACATCTGGAGAGATTCACTCAGCATGAAATCATTCTTGCTGATCCAGATGCTTTTGAACAACAAGAAATGGTGCAGGGGAACATAAAGTAGATAGACATGCATGACCAGCATTGACATTTCTTTCATTTTTTCAGATAACTTTATTTGCATTAGTGTTGCTAGGTTTGACCGCCTCATGATGTCTGACTTGTTTAAACCTTGTCCCAACCAGTTTTGACACCACCTTCCTCTACAGTACTGTATCCAGACCTTATTACTGAACTTCAGTACCTTTTTGGTACAGACTGAAATGAATCGTAGTAACAGAAATAGTCTTTTTGTCCTGCTACCTGAACTCAGGTAGGCCTGTTGTTGTATCATATAAACACATTTATCTAAAAACTATTGTGCACTAACTAAAAGTATGAATGGCAGGCCATTCAGTTTAACCTGAGTTGAAACAGCTTTGCCCTAACAGCCCTATGTGACTGTCTCTTTGTTTCATCATGTTGTAATATGCTTGTAGAGCAGAGAAACACTAAGGAGCAGACGTCTACTTTAATAAGCGCCCAGTGGGCTGAAATTATCAGCTCTGGAGTAAACCAGTGTTTTGCAGTGCAGCTACTGAACATGCCTTTAAAGGGGAAGCCTTTTATTAGAGGACATGGCTCTAACACACTCACAGTAAAAATGTTCTCAAATGTTCCTGTGGAAACATTCTTATTATATTATGTTTTTTCCCTAATTTGAGAAACAAGAAATGTTTCCTCTCTATGGTTCTCATTTGTTTGTAGTGTGAGGCCCTCCCTTGAGTGGTTCGTACATAAGCTTGAGTGACACGTTTCCATACTGCCAGTGTGTGATTGAGCAGTGTCTCTTATTTGGATTCACCTGCTGGTTTTAAATTTAACTGCAGCAAAAGGAAACAAACCCAACCCACTGCTCTGGCCAAATAAAATATGTTAAAAAGTAAATTGTATGAACAGTTTGCACAGCCAGAATTCATAGTTTGCTAACTTGCTGATTATTTGCCTCATTAATGATTTCATCTGGACGATAATGAAAAAAATCTATCTCAGTTTCTCAACTTCTAAGGTCAGATGTCTCACTTTGTCTTCCCAGTAGTCCAAAACAAAAGAAAATGAATTGAAATTCTATTTTCTATACCGCTTATACTGGAACATCCAGGGTTGCACAACATGACATGCAAACTTCACACAGAAAGGATTTGAACAAACTGAGAAAAGCGTTACTAAAACTCTGAAATTAACCGAAGTAACAGCTGATTTGACAAAAAATGTGAGCTGGAAGTTCAGGTTCTATATTTAATGTTAACCCCCCTCTGACCTGGATTTTGATGCAGGCAAAAACCAAAATAAATAAATAAATGCTGAAACACGCAGTCACCGTCACCTGGACATCAACCATCAACCTCTACAACCAGCATCAGTAATTTCAACCACTCAGCAGTCCATGAAATGCAGAAAACAAGTTAATGGAAGCCAGCCCAGCAATGGGCCTGGCATGTCTCCACTTGTTTTTCATAATCTAGGTCACCTAATGGTTTTTGAGAGTGTTTGGGGAAATGCTGCTGCTGTACTGTGGAAGACAAAGTGAAAAAGAAGAAGAGACAGAGGTTATTTGCATTAATACTAAGCTGATTTTAGCCACTGCTTTGAGGAAACTCTTGACGTGCTAATTAACCAGCTAACTCCCACTTTGTCCTTCGCCCCTCAACACTTAACACGCTAAATCCTATTCTGAAATAGCAGCACCACGGCTTGCTTCCTCTGAGACTGAGGAGCTGGGCTTTTCTGCAGCGGTGGAGGAAACAACTGACTAACATAATATGACAGCGTGGAAGAGCCCACAGGGGCTAACACAGAGCATAAGCATACATTAACATACCGTTAGTATGAGGCCAGCATTGCCATTTGGATTTAAACATAGGGATACACACACACACACACACACGCACTTACAGAGTCACAGCAGGATTAAGCCTTGGGGTCAGCACATTTGCTTCAACATAAAATCTAACATATGGCTGGCTAAGCACTACGTCTTTGATTTGTGTAAATGGACACTGTGGTGAGCTGTTTTTAACACAATTAAGTTGGTTATTTCTGGAGTCCATATGGCACCAGGGGCAACACAGTGAAGGCTGGGGTTAATTTGGTCTTTAAGTCTATGGTACCTGAAAATGTTCTTTGAGTTTTCCTAAAGGCTACATGTTCCTTTTAAACAACAAACATAAAATCACGGTTATGTGTCTGTGTACATTTCATAATGCATGTCATCACTTTAGACCCAGATCCAAACACTAAGCATTTCATTAGAAAGAAGAGGCAAGGCATAACAGTTCCTGGATTGTGTTAAAAGTTAAGAGTGATCTATTAGCATGCATCAATGTGTTGTCATTAGTGTGCAATCACCGGAAAATACCAAGCCTTTCAAATCTACGTAGTGAACGGGTCTCCTTTCACAGAGGCAGCCATGTTTCTTCTGTGGCCCAGACTGGACAAACCAAACATTGGCTCTAGATAGGGAATCATGTTTTATTTTAAAAGTGACCACCGTACAGTCGCTCACATCTGGAAACAGGGGCTGCTCAGAAGGTTGCATTCTGCTTTCTCACCACTAGATGCTGCTAAACCTTTCACATTTTACGCATTGCACCTTTAAGTCCATTGTTGTTTGCCCATATTTTTTCACATTCAGGTTCTGCATCTTTATATTTTGTCCTTCTCACTGAACACAGTTTTTCTCAATGGTTCCCAAGTTCTGGTCCATGGACCAGCATCGGTCCATGACATGTTATTATTTATTCCTTGTTACTGGACAAGGAACATTCAATACAATTTCTCAAAAAATTCTATTGTCCATAAAAAGATGGACAAAAAATATGTTGTTTCCTGCCACTTGCTATTACTTGAAAGTAGACAGTCAAGAGGTGAAAGAAATGCAACTAAAGGTCTGAGACTAAATATATTTTCTTTTTTATTATTAAACAACTCACAGTGAAAGCCAAATACAATTAAGTTTTGTTTTTCTGTTTCTCTTTCTGACTGACTTTGACTGTGCATTTCATTTTTTCTCTGCCTCTCTCTCTCTCTCTGTCTCCCTGATGTATCCACACACTCTCACATGTTTTGGACACACACATCCACAATGAGTAATCACCGATTCACAGTGTGTGTTTTCCTGTGCTGTGGTCACAGCAGGCGTTGATCACGAAGCAGAGTTCACCGCTAAATCATCTAGACACTGTGGCCCTGCTCATTAATATCTTACACACAAACTGCATGCAGCATGCCTCCTGCATCCACACATGGCAAACTCTCGCAAACAGAAAAGCATAGATCATGAGCTCAAGCGGTGCATGAGTTCTCCTATGCACACAAACATAAATATACCCGGGGCATGTCTTCCCACTGTCGTCTCATATTCTCCCAGCAGTGATTTTATTGTCATTGACTATTTCCATCAGAGCCCAGCTCATTTCACCCAATCATTTGAGGAAGTGGATTTTCCTCTAAAACTCAAATAAGGAAATATTTTGCCACAAAGGCCTCTTACATCCAGAAATGACTGAGAATGAAAGGTCTGTCATTATCATGTGGGTTGCAGTTTCGATTTACATTTTGGATTGAGTGAATTCAAGGAGATCTCCCTGCCAGTCCATTCTCTGTTTCTCTTTCTCTCTCTCTCTAGTTGACAACAACTGAGTCAACTCTAGTGTCTCACCCTGTGGACTTTTGTTTATAAAGCCCCAGGAGGGATCTGGTGGAGAGAAAGGAAAGATGGATGTATTTGAAAGAAAGAAAATCAAGGGAAATGTTTTTTTTTTTCTTGTTTTCAAACTGTATGTCCTGATTGGCTGTTAAATGTGTGTCAGGTTGGTGGTGTTTGGGGATGAATGAATCATCACAGAGATGAAAGCCTCAATCAGAAGCAGGATTTTACCTTTATTATCTGTGTTATTCCAGAGCTGCAGCCACAATCAATTTTCTGACGCCCACTTCTGTCAGTCTCCGTCTCCCCTCTTTCCTCCCTTCTTCTGATTGCTGGTTCTTATTTAGACATTTATCACAAATATTGATTCCATCAGCCTGAAAGTTCACCCCTGCCTCTGTGAACTGTAGTGCTGAAATATGAAAATATGTCTTTTTCCCTCTCTAATGTCTCACATCAGGCATGTCTCCTATTTTCTCCCTCTCCTCAAACCCGCCTTCTCTGTTCTTTTATTCCCTTTCCCCTTTTCTTCTTGCTCTCATTTCCAAAATCATTCCCCTGCCATGAAATTCTTTTCTCAGTTTTTATTTTATGCCCTGTCCTCTTTTCCTTTTCTGTTCATCTTTTGCCTTGTGTTCTCTGCCTCAGTCTTTTGCCATTCACTGTCTCCTCTGTCCTACATGATCTTCCCTTCTTCCCTCCTGCTCCCTTCCATTGCTCCTCCACCCACTTGTCCTTTACAGCATCTTGCTATATATTCAATTTCTTCAGTCTGTTTTTCCTTTTTTGTTTTGTTTCCTTTCCTCTTCATGTCTTCTCTCTTAACCTTCTTTCCTTTCTTCATCTCCTTTCCTTATTTTTCTCAACTCTCTTCACATAGTGTCATCTCCTTATTGCCTCCCTACTCCTCTTCTTTCCTAACCAGCTCCACTGGGGTCCATCAGACTCCTAATGAGAACCTGAATGAATCCTCCTGGGGCCTCTAATAATGGACTTGTGTGTGTGTGTGCGTGCGTGTGTGCGCGCACGTGTGTGTGTGTGTGTGTGTGTGTGTGTGTGTGTGTTAGTAGAAATGACCACATACTTCCCTGTTTAGTGACGGCGGTTCAGTTGCAGCGTGTTTTCCTCCATAGGAATTTGACAGTTTTTGTGTGTGTGTGTGTGTGTGTGTGCGTGCGCCTCTTGCGGGCCCCTTCAGGAGCCTCATGACCTTTGTTACAGTGCTGCAATTGGTAGCTCCACTCCTAACACATTTTTTCACTTTGGTCCAGAGTTCAGTTCCCATCATAAAGTTGTAGTCCTTCTCAGACTGGGATGTAATGGTCCTGTTTGGTGATTTTACTCATCCTTAACGGATTTCATGGCACTGAGGCTCCCTGACTTAGACTTAGAGTTAATTTTTTTGCAGTGGCTGAAATTCACTCTCTAATCAGTGTATGGTGTGTTTGGCATTTTGTAGTTTGTGTCCAGATGCTGAATGTGTAAATCTATCCACTGGACGTTGCACTAAAACATTCTATTGAACATAAAAAATTAATGCCACGCTTCACATTTTATTGGTGGGAAAATGACTGTTGAGCAGCTCTACAGCTGTTGGTGATGATGCAACGTGACAATAATTAGTATGTGTCCAAAATCTTGAATCTACTGCTTATTATTAAATGCACATAATATGATGAGGGAGTGATTTTGGACACAGCCTTTGGTTTTGTATTGTTTTCCCCCCTCATGCTGCTCTAATGCCTGGAATTTCCTTTGGGATCAATAAAGTGTCCGTCCATCTGTCTGTCGGTTTATTCCCTATTTGTAATATAAGAGATAAAAGGGCACACTGCACATTTATAGGCATTACAGATGTACAGTATCCTTTTGTGCATTAGTGCTGCAGACATTTTTGTCTTAAGTGTTGTCGAGTATCTGGTGCAGCTGTAACTGTCAATTATCACCTGTCTGTGACCTGAAGCTGACACTTTCCATTTCCTCCTCAGGCCTTTGGGAACGCTAAGACAGCCCACAACAACAACTCCAGCCGTTTCGGCAAGTTCATCCAGGTCAACTACCAGGAGAGCGGCACTGTCCGGGGGTGAGACAGACACACACATATACACGGATTGATATCGACAGAAACTGCAGGGGATAACGTTTTTTAACTATTGGTTTAAAAGTCATACTTTTCTAATGTGTAACTCTGTTCTAATGAATACTGAGATTTTCTATTTAAACAAAAACAGGAAACTGAATTTCATTAGAAAAGACATTATCCTGATGCAGAATCGTTATATTATGGTTTACACTGGGAATTACTTAACCCTGTCTGTTGAAATATGCTGCTCAGTTTGTATGTTTTCACCCCTGCAGCTTTCTCATCTTTTATTTTTTTTATAATTATTCCAGTGTGCAAGTCTGTTCGTTCCCTGTACTTCTTTAACTTGACATCAGTTGATTTCTAATCAGCAGTGGGTTTTTCTGACATGGCTCTTTTTGTCTTTTCAGAGCGTATGTGGAGAAGTATCTGCTGGAGAAATCACGTCTGGTCTACCAGGAACACAATGAGAGGTGAGTGGAGACGTGTTTAAGCAAACACAAAGCCAGTCGGACACTAGACTGACCGCAGAGTTTGTGAATTATAAAGTGGTTATCAGAAAACTTTACCAAATTGTGATCTTGGGTGATGAAATTTACAAAAATAATGAAGCTTAAGTAACTCTAGTTTGATGTGGTGCAGCCTTAAATAATCCACATCAGAAACTGGAAACATCCCTGCTTGTGTGAAAGATAATATTTCAAATCCATATCTCTGCACTCATGTTCTTTATCTAAGAAACTTAATATTGAAGTAGCTTTCATTTCCTCTGCAAGCTAAGGATGTATCGGGTGTGCATTTGATATAGCCCTCTGCCCCGTGCTCAGTCAAGAGTTAGGTCATATATGCAAACAGGTCATGATTGTGTTTTAATAAACTGCTTAATTATACTTTAGGATTCTTCTGAAACATGAGAGAATGTACAGATTTCCACACATACTGTACACATTAGTCTCCACCTGCACCCACATTCCTAAAATCATTTTTCTCCTTTCCGTCTGCCCCATCAGCTCTGTGCCTGTAAGGCTCACCTCTCCCAGGTGATAGTAGAATTCATAAAAACACCTGTCCCACCAGCAGAAAGGCTTTTTGAAGGAAGAAAGAAAAAAACACTATAAAACCCTCCAGTGGTCATCTAATCCCTCTAACCCTAATTGGCCCAGGCTTTCTATTTCATCCTGATGACAGGCCCTGGCAGCCATACTGATGGGTGGAAACTAAAGACAGGACCTCACAAATGGCCCAGACCTGAAGCAGAGAGGTGGTAGTGGAGCCGGCAGACCGATGATAAAGTACAAGCTATCTTAAATCTTACATTTTCAATCTGGTTCCAGGGCAGGTTACCTCTGTTTGAGCTCAGTGTAGGAGCAAAAAATACTAGGGAAGGAAGTAGCAGAGCTTTCAAGATGTGCTGTCTGACTGTTCATACATTTGAAAACTTCCCAGGTCATTAAGAGTCACGGCTGTTGTAAGGAAAAATGTTAAAATTAACTCAAAGTTTTGGGGAATTTGTCGATTCACTGTCTTCCCAAGAATTAGATGAAATGATTCAGTCTCATGGCTGCATGATGCCAGCAGTTGTTCACCAAGTTAGCTTAGCTTAGAACAAAGAGTGTAAAGGAGGTGGAGTAAAGGGAAATATCTGGTTCTTGCCAAAGACAGAAGATCTGACAGATTTTGTCATAAAACCTGAAACCTAAAAAAAGTTATTGCTCCTGGAAAAGGAATACTCCTACATGCCTACAACACCCAGTATCACCACAACCTGTTTGTTTTACTCTTTAATTAATTAAAGAATTCAGAAGTTTTCTTCACAGTATTTTCAGCAGGTTTTGTCTGTTCAGGAAGATGAACAGCTAATTAAAAGAACTTTGAACTATGGTTTGAAAAAGGAACTAAGAAATCTTGTGACCTGGTTTTTGGGTCCAGTGTGTCAAACGAATGTCAGTCTATAAACTCAACTTTACAAGGCTGACTGAAAAATGCAAGTGCAGAAAAAGTCAGAGCTGCTGACAGCATTCATTCTCACACCACAGTTACTGCATTGTTTTTGAAGGCCACATTACTGCAACTCAACAAATGTATGTTGTAATATTTTAGTTGCTAATGGAAAAGTGCAGTGCATTGTGTAGTTAAATTGCTGATAGTACTGGACCTATGTGGCAACATTACCCCTGTCTTTCCACACCATGTACAGTACATATGACCCATCACAAAGAACCAGACTGTACTTCCCCTGCAATCTTGATTAACCCACAGTATTTTTTTTTTGTCTGTTTGCATGTGACTTTATTTAAGGTTTTTGTTGTATTTGTTTTCTATGGCCCTTTGTGTTACTGTATGTCTCTTCTTCAGCTAAATAATAATTTATTTTTTTTTAATTATTTATATTCTGTGTCCTTAATTTGTTGTTCTGACACATGCACCAAAACAAATGTACTGGCTGGATAACGTCCAGTTATGAAGCTAATAAAACCTGGTGTATTCAGTGGCTTATTAACAATGAAAGTGTTACAAATACTTCATGCCCTGAGTTAAATTGCTCACACTCCAGACTCTAGTAGCATCTCTGTAACTGTACAAGGTTTTAGGTAAAAACATCCTTCCACCCATCTCCCAATTACAGCTGGGGATTCTTTAATATCCTCTTTGGGCTGCCTAACTTTCCACCACTCCATCAAGCACAACGTTTCCCTGTGCAGAAATCTGAAGCTTATTTTCAGGTGTAATAGAAGTACATCTCTGTGCATTGGCCAAAGCCTCAGCCTTTGTCATGGCTAATCACAACTCCCCACCTCCAGCCCACACTGCTGCTTTGTTTGACCTGATATGTGAGCCTGCCGTGTCAAAAGTGTGACTTGGTTGTTACATGTTGTAGGTTTGGGTTATGAAATCTGCTGCAGATAGTTTTCATTTTTTCACTGCACCCTCCTCCTGGTCATGTTAGGTCGTCCACTCGCCAAACTTCAGTTCTTCAGTTCTCCGCTGAGGAAATTTCAAATGATTAACAAAATTAGTATAGGAAAAAATTATTTTGTGCTGTGGAGTCATACACTCTAACTTGTGTTTGTGTGTGTCTGCAGGAACTACCATGTGTTTTACTACTTGTTGGCTGGAGCCAGTGAAGAGGAGAGAAAGTCCTTCCACCTGCTCAAACCTGAGGAATACCACTACCTCAACCAGGTCTGCACAAACACAACTGTATTCAGTGCTATCACACTGTAAATGGTAAAATAGATTCCACACCAGTTTACTGTTTTAATGCCATGCTGTTACATTATCTGTTAAATTCTGAGTATATTTGTGAGGCAATAATGGAATTGAGGATTTGTGGTATTATGACAGACTTTTAGTGTCACAGACAATGGCTATGACTCAAAAATGACACTGGTTGTCCTGTTTCAAAGCAACAACATAAGCCTGATAATACACAATAGGACATAAAATACAAATTAAACAGAAATCCAATAATAAAATAAGGAATAAAGTTTCTAATTCAATCATAAGAGATTGGGGACAAACAATCTAAATGACACAATAAAACACCCAGAGAGCTGCCTAAAATTATAAAAAGACTAACTGTAACTTAATGAGACCAGTAACATGAAGATTAGAAAACAACCCAGAACAACAGCAGCCAGAAGAGACAGCAGGTTCTGCAGCAGAGGTTCAGTTTTTTTTCAGCACAGTACCAACCCAGAATTGTCTGTAGCATCAAATATGAATTTATGACATGCCAAAGTTTAAAAGAATGTTTAGGATCAAATGCTTTGACAGGTTCAGTTTACACTTTCTTGGTCCAGATATTTTCTGATTCAAGGTTTTATTTTACCAATTAAAATATATTAAATATAAGAGGTTTAATATTCTTTGAAGTCATTGTGGCTGTGGTATCAGTACTGAAACCCATGTATCATATTAGCAGCACCCAGCCCTACTAAAGCCATTTTTATTGAGAGTGCTATCTAGTAGAGACTCATCATTATGTACAGTATGTAAAACATCTGTCATACAGCAAAGATAACATTATATTTCTGTTCAGTCATTAAAGGTCAGAAAGCTTGAGGTGACAGAAAGACAGTAACGTTACAATTGCTTCTCTTGACGTTAATTATCCGCAGTGGTGACATGTCATTTGTCAGCACTTACCAACCAAGTAACATCAGCTAAAAGCTGTTTTGTGTTAACAAAATGATACTGTGACAGTATCAAGCAGAAGAAATTATTTTATTTTATTTTGAAAAAATTTAATGTGAAGGGAATAATGTTAGTTTTGAATCTTACTGTGCTTCAAGTGATAAACACTTCATCATAAATAAAGGAAAAGGCTGAAAAATGATTAAAAGGCGAAGCAAAGGCGTTATGTAGAGATGATGATAGATCACTTCTTCATCTCCCTTTTCTCCCTCTCTCCTTGTTGGATCCCATCGATCATAACCAGTTCACTTCTGAATGTGCTGATGGTGTTGATTGCACCAGTCCAGAATTTTCAACTGTCTCGTGTGCGTGTGTGCGTGTGTGTCTGTGTGTGTCTGTGTGTCTGTGTGTCTGTGTCTGTGTGTGTCTGTGTGTGTCTGTGTGTGTCTGTGTGTGTCTGTGTGTGTGTGTGTGTGTGTGTGTGTGTGTGTGTGTGTGTGAGGTGAGGGGGCAGAAGATTTGTGGGCTTTCATATTCTCTCGTCCTAGAGGAGCACAATCGCGAGGCAACAAAAACAAAGAAGATGAAAAAAATTGTTCATATTTTCTCTTTTTGGCTTCAACAAAAAGTAATAGTTGTTTTTTGTTTTTGTTTTTTTTTTTTTTTTTTTTTTTCCATCCTCTTTTTTATCCCCCACAACAACAAACCTCTGCCTCCTCTGCTACTGGCTGCTTGTTACTATGCAGCTCTGTTTCCATGGAAACAGCAACATTCAGGAGTTAATCTGGCGCTGACTTGCTCTCGTGCAGAGGGCGCCGGCAGTTGCATGTGTGTGGACATGCACATACACACACACACTGTAAATGATGTCACAAGGGAGCAAAATGATTATCCATATTTAGCTCTCTCCCCTCTCGCTGATGGATTTTTCTGTTTCTGCTGTTAAGAAGTGAATCTGAGATAAGTTTATTTACTCAAGTACAGCAGAGTTACTGTAAAAGTTGTAATCCTTCATGCAGTTCTAATCAATGTTTTTATAAGAACAGAGTAAATGACAGTCTGTGTAGCCCATTGTTTACATCTCTAGTCACTGTTCATTTTAAGCTGCACCAAAACACAAAATTCACTTACATTATATATTTTCTAATATTTTCTCACTGTTACAGATTAAACGTCTGTATCAGTAAATAATGAGCTGTAACAGTAAAATATGCATAATATCATATATGATATAGTATGGAACAGTAACGATCATAACCATCTCATATTTTTACTGATATTACTGATACTCTGCTTTTCAAGTTAGCCTTTGAATACAGGACTTATAAAGATGTATTTTTACACAGTTCTTCTCTTACTTGAGTCTGAGTACGACTTCCAGCAGTGCTGTGTCTCTTTTGAGTGTAAGAAATGTGATTGTGTCACCCAAACATTGTATCCAACGCCATCCCTGATTAAGTCACATCATGGATTCAATTAGTGCAGCTCTGGAGACGTGTGTGTCTGGTTCAAGTGTGTGTGAGGTTTGGTAATTTTTTCACAGTCTCTTCAAAGTCTGCATGTTCTTGTGTAATTCCTGCCTGTTTAACCCACTCTGCGTTGCTTCCAGATGACAAAGAAATCACACAAACTTCACTGGGACAATTACTATGAGAGCGAGCTGGTCAGTATCATGTGGATGACAAATTGTTTGTGTACGTCTGTGCTCATGGGTGTGTCATGGCTCTCTGGGTTTTTTGGTGCCTTGGTGTTGTTTGTTCTCTGCTGTCAACACACGCCTGCTTTCACTGAAATGAAGTAAAGCTGGCAGCGACCCATCCTGACTGCAGTTGGTCGTGCTCTATAAAAGCTGCCTGTAAATGTTCAAAGGGATACCCTTAATATAATCATTTTACTGTATTTTCTTATTTCTATCTCTTAAATTTGTTTACAAAAAATGATTGAGAGCGAAATTGTAACTTCTTTCTTTTAAAAGGGATGTAATTAAGACATGTCCTTCTAAATTTACTTTTTTCTAAAAGAACTTGAGCATTTATACTTTTCATGTCTTTTAAAAACCGAAGGGTATGACACTATGCTGATTAGCCAAATGAGATTTAAACGTAAAGGAATCCCTTTAAACTCATCTTTGGCTTTCGGATGCTCACCACCTTTAAAGGGAAGGTTCAGGATTTCACCTTTATTTAGTTATTGGACACGTACGACACAAAGTAAGTGTGACAACTTGACATAGGCAGACACAGTGGACAAAACTGGTTGTTGTCGCGGTGCACAAACATACTTATTTGCAACAGCCTGGTGAATTCAAAGTCAGACAAGTAAGGAAAAGCAGGAAATACTATAAGCACCATAAATCCATAAATGTGGTTTTGAGTCAAAGATAGTTCAAAATGACCACAGTGGAAATGGTCAGAGGCATTGTGGTGGATGAATGCTCATGCAGACAAAGACAGTCTCAGAGAAATGACCTTAAATGAACTCAACTTTTCAGGGTTTAACCTTTCTTTGCCATGCTAGAGGAAAACATCAGGATACCACAATTAATATTTCAGAATTAAGCTTTAATAATCATATGTTCCATACGTCTATTTTGAGTGCAATAACACAGTCTTAATACACATAACAGAAAAGAAAGTCACATTAATATGAAATGTCTGAAAATAAAAATACACTTTCAAACAGAAATTTGCTCTTTAGTGTTCCTGAAACCTCCCTTTAAGTGTGTGGTCCAGTGTGGTGTGTTTGTTTCACTGGTGTGTGTGCCTGCTGCTGTCTTGCCACTCTCCAACCTGAAGTGAGTAATGTTTGGTCAGTGGGATTTGTTTTCTCTGATTAAGGGATTCAGTATCTCCTAATCGAAGATTATGTTCCTTTGACTTTGCCAGGGAACAACCACTTGACATGCGAGTCTGGGAGTATAAATACAAGTCTCCTGTTAGTGTATTTGGCTCTTTGTTTACTGCTGTTTTAAGTGTTTTTTTTTTTTAATCCTGGAAAGGGTTTTTTAGGACACTCATTGTTTTTAGTGTTTAAGTCGTGATTCATATTCATCCAGTTAACAAAAGACATTAGATTGGTATTGATCTTTCTCGTCTTACTCTCACTAACGGAGCAGTTGGGTCTCTTTCTCTCTCCTTCCCCCCCTGCTCTTGTCCTTACATGACCGTCCGCTCTCTCACCGTTTGTTGATACAGTCTCTCTGAAGGGTCAGTCAGTGACTTCAACAGTCTGTGACTCTGTCTAAGGAGATGATGTCACTGTCTTCACATACACAGAAAAGCCTGACAGCTGTCTGAGCATCTGACCAACCCTTTGGCCCTACTTAGCCTCTGACCTGTACCACTGGTCAAAATGTGGAGGGCACGCTGCAGTAAAGAGAGACACCCAACACTTGGAGCAGTGGCCCGATTCCAGACGTAACATCGGGACAGAAGGATAGGAAATAAATAAATGTGAATAAAAACACTCTCAAAAGTATTTAACTAAAGATCCCAAAGACCAAACATTTCCTGGATGTTTGTGTTGGATGCGTGCTGTTGAGTGTTTTGGTTCTAGGCCTCTGTGGCTGTGGGCTTGCATTTTGTGCCTGTTTGGTGTGTCTACGGTTTTTGCTTGTGTGGAATGTCTAGTGATGGGGTGGCATGTTATTTTTGGCACACAATCAACCGGGTGCCTTCGACAGCATAAATCATAATTAAGTCATGGTAAGTAACGGGAACACCTTGACTGAAATGCACATAAGTTTTAACTGGATCCATGAGAGATCTGTTAAAAAGCTCCATGTGCATGTGCAGCTGGGCTCCTGACTTGACTCTGTTCAGTGTAAGCCCGCAGCAGAACTTTTGCAACTGGCATAAAATTAAATCTCATGTTCTGAAGTGAGAAAAGATGCTTTGTTTAAAATAAGTAGGAAGAACTGATTGTTCCTTAATTATCCATTTACTGCATTCAAAAATCCCTCGTTCTTTTATTTTTCTAAGCACCATTACCAGGGTCTGGCTTTTGACCAAAGTATTCTCTCACAACTGGCCAAAGCTGATCTCTTTATTTTCGCAACTTCCTTTAACGTATCACATTGTGCTACTTGGCATTAAGGTCAAATATACCCAACAATTTGAAAACTGGATTTTCCTGGGTCTTGCTGTAGCCCAAGAAGCCTCAAAACCCTTCTACTGCAATTGGAGCCCACTGGAGAAATACGCTGCTTCTTGGCTCTGCGGTTCCTGACAAATTCTAAGCCAAAAGAAAACAACAGAGCAACAGGGGAGTGTTGAATGTTAAAGTGTAGAAAAGGCAGATCCAGAGTGTGGATTATGGGTTCTTGTGTCTCCTGTCACTGGCCGGTCGCTGTGGTATGTGCTAATTACAGCCTGAGAGTGGCTCGCTGCTAAAGCACAGGCATGCTGACCGACCGGAGGGCCCGAGGAGACACACACACACACACACACACACACACACACACACACACGTAGGTAGTCAACTTATACATGAACATCCACTCTCTCACTTAGCATCAGTGTTCACTCAGGCAGTATTTGAATCGTGGCAGCTGTCATTCATGCATAAACTAACTAAACAGTCACTATGTGATGTCTTAGCAGTGTTTCCCCAGAAAAATGGTTCATTTTACTTCTGCTTAGTTTCATTAAATAAACTTAACATTATAACACAGTGTAAGTGTTTTAATGAAATACTGCAAAGCAAACAGACAGTCTGACTGTGTTGTCGACTGATCTGGCTCAGAGACACAACCATGACCATACGTCGTCTCCTGTGATCACTTTAGTTTCTGCATGGTTGATTTTTTTTCTTTTGATTGATGATTGATGAATGATGAATATAAGGCTTGACTTTTACTCAAACACCAGTGACTCATGACTATCATGACTATACATGCACAGTACCATTGAAGACTCACTGCACATTCCCAAAACCGGTGCTAAAAAATGATGCTATAATTAGATTGATATAACAGGTTTGAGCTAACTTGGTCTGTTCAATATTTATTAAAAAGTCCTTTGGGACACTAATGTCTCTCCGGCGTCCTCTCTTCTTTTGCCTCTGTGTTTTCACCTGACACCAGCAGGACTGCTTCACAGTGGAAGGAGAGGATCTGAAACATGACTTTGAGCGGCTGCAGCTGGCTATGGAGATGGTCGGCTTCCTACCTTCCACACGCAAACAGTAAGAATAAAAGTGATGTATTGTATACGCATCATAGAGGTTAAATAAACGCTTACAAACCTCAGCAGCTCAGCATGTGTGTTTCAGGAGTAGCAATGTAAGTGAACTGTCACAAACCAGTCAATACGTAAACACTCCTAGTACTAATGTAAGGAATTTTTAACCCAAAACCGACCTGCAACAAGTATTCAGAGATAAATAATTTGATAAAGGTGAAGCTGCTACTGACTGAGTTAATATGTTACATGATGTGACCTTGTGAAGTGTCTTTGTCAGGAGTCTCTGAGCACAGAAAATGTTTTCATTCATGTGAAACATGTTTGCTTCAACAATGTAAACGTGTTAACAATAAGAGTCTTTTTTCCTCATCAGGATCTTCTCCCTGCTGTCAGCAATTCTCCACCTGGGAAACATCCGCTACAAGAAGAAGACCTACAGGGACGACTCCATCGACATCTGCAACCCAGAGGTCCTGCCCATTGTCTCAGAACTGCTAGAGGTGAGCGGCATGAAACATGGTGCACACTATTAAACTTTAAGTACAAGCCATTAGTACATTTAAATCATGTGTTTTCTGGAAATATGTATGGTTACAAAGATTTTTGTCAAATGTTTTTCCATTTGATCTGAAAATCCAGTTGTGTCTGAGTCAAAAAACACTTTTTGTCTTGCTGCCTTTATGCTGAAATGCAATACTCTAAATACTGTGATGGATAATAAAAATGAGGAATGGGACCAGGGCTTTACCACAGGGCTTGTTTATTCTCCCTAAAGACATTCTTTGTCATTTTGTGTCCTGACGTTACTCCATCACATGTTCACTGGATGTACTTAAAACTCCATGGACTCACTGAACTTTAAAAGAACAAGTAGCATCTACTGCAGCAAATACGTCCTCTCTCTGTTCTGCTTTTTAAATGCTGTGAGAAATCACGATTCCTGTTGCTACTGTTTATCTCCCGTATGTGGGTTTTACAGAAAGGCTTTTATAGAAGGGCTCTCTGTATACAATCACAGCTTGTGGTGACAGAGCAAGTTAAGAGGTACTTCAGGTCCCAAAGAGCTGTCCAACCATCCAGTACTTCCACAAAGTACTGTTTGTGTAGAGGCTATTTTCAGAGTGCTTGTGCTGTTGCGTAGGCACGCTTTCCCACCAGACACGAGTCCTTGTTGTTCTCCTAATATGACCTGCATGGTTAAATCAGATTTCAATCATTCTAGAAACAGATCTCTGATAAATATTCCAATAAGGAGTAACTGTAGGTCTGTTACACATGACTCGCTTGTCAACAGCTTTTTGTTTCTTATTTTTGAAGGTGAAGTGTTTTTGTGAAACGCTTGTTTTTGCAGCTGTAAATCACTTATGAGCACATGGTGGTTGGTCAGTGCTGATTTAATCATGTCTGTGCTGGCACATTACAGTCTAAATTCATCTAATTGAATATTTACAAGCAGATTAGTTTGCACTTCGTCTCTAGATAAGGTTCAAATGACATTCAGCCTCTGATTTCTGCAACTATATTTTGGTCAGACAGTAGAAGTAAAACTGTCTCCAGTATCGATGCATTGCAGTTTATTGTTCCTCCTTTTTTTTATGTAAATATATTTTAACATTGGATTTGTATTACTTCCCCTCTGTTGTTTTTTTTTTGCTGCCACATGAACAAAAAAAGAAAAGCAGTTCTTCTACACACTATACTTTGTACAATACTTGCATAATCATTTATGGAAGTAAAATTGTACTGTCACCGTACTGTCAGTAAATGTTCATTCCATTTCTTGGGCCATGCATATTTTCCTGCCCAACACAGTAGAATCTGGAGGTTTAGACCGTTTTACTGGCCACATGATGTGACATGGAAAAACATTTCCTGGTATGGGTTAACATATCAGACAGACTTCACGAGTTTATGATGTTTTGCTGTGTTTGGGTTCAGTCTCGACACTGAGTGCAGACCACTCACTCACACGCATCAGTGTACAACGTGAGCACGGCTCAGACATCCACATGCTGTTCTGATTTACCTTGGGATCGAGAAAGAGTGTCACTTCTCAGTCCCTGTTACAAACTGCAACGATTAGACGGATGTGCTTGTTGAGTCGCTGACAAAACAATGTCTGAAGTGTGCCGGAGACTTCTGTCAACTGCACAGCAGGGATGTTATGACTGGGGGGGGAGCCTGCCTGGGTGCGCCTTTAACATCCAGACTGGTTTCTTTGACTTTCCAGTTGTCCAGAGTGGCGGTGACGTGAGCTGAGCCACATGTTGGCCACAAACTCACGGGTTGGTGTTTTGAGTTCAAGTTTTTTTGGAGGTCTGTTAGTTGGTGCAGAGGCAACTGCTTCATCCCGAGGGACATTTCAAACATTAACGTCAAGAAGAGGAAACAAGGAAACCAAAATAAAGCTTAATGAAGTCAAACAAAGAAGGAGTCAACAATGAAATTATATTCTGAGGGCATTTTGGCACAGTTCCTGCTGAAACATGTTGCAGCAGGATGAAAGATCAACTAATAGGAAAGCAATTTCATTTTCCTGGTGTTTATGTGGGAGGAATAAAAATGGAGAGGCAGAAAATATGTGATAGTTTTATTAGTTTTTTGAGTTGTCTGTTTAAATTGTGTTTTCCAGACATGACATATATTTGTTCTTGTATTGTTTAAGTTGAGAATTATAGTATTTTTCACACATATTGATAAAAAAGAGGTGAACAAGGCAATAATATTGTAAGATCTTGCCTGTCCTTTCATTTCATCCTTGAAGTGCATTTGAATGTCTTTGAAAATTTGATTTGCTCACTGCCAAGACTTCAGATGGACATATAGACAAGAAAGGCGCCATCAAAAATACTCAGCACTTATGTTTTATTGATGATACGTGACTTATTTTAAGACCGTTTGCATAAGAGAATCTGCTAAAAGGCCTAAATAGGTTATTGAGTTTTGCTAAATGCAGTTATATGTGAGTCATTCGAGACTGGAATTGTTTAAAGGGAAAGCTCAGCCAAAGTGCACACACTGGCTAAATGAGATCTTAATATGCATCAGGAACCAGTTTGTAATGTAAAATGGTTTAACATATTACACAGGATAAGATGTGAACCCCAGCTTTCACTTCTGCTGTGACACTCTAATGTGAAGCACCTCTCAGGGAGAACCGACTGGTACGAGTGTGGATTGATGCGTGAATAGGAATGAAACTCACTGGGACAGGCTGTTTCCCGTGGAGGCGGAACTGGAGGAGGAAGTAGAGCTCGTAAGGCTGATGGACGGCTGACAGACTGGATTGTCTCAGCTGTGGAGTTGAGTGATTCAATCTAAGAAGAAACATTCCTGTACAAACTGGAATCCACTCCAGAGAGATTGGCTTTCTGTGACAACACATCCTACTAAAACCTGAACTTCTTGTTATTCTAATACTAAATATCTTCCAAGGTCACAGACATTTTAGTTGAAAATTTTAGTTTTGTGTTTACTTGGGTAGTTTTCCTTGCAGAGCTGCAGTGCAGACACCCATCGCTTTCACTGGGTGTGCATTGAGAAGGATCTGTAAACAGGAGGAATAAGCAAAGCAAAATCTGTTTCCGTGTTCATCTGATTAACTATAAGACAGACTCGAAACACCGGGAGCCTGTGCTTTACTGATTCTTTGGAACGAGCACGTGTGTCCGAATCATACTGAGCTAACTGTTAAAGTCATTATGTATAGCTCAATGCACAGTTGCCACTGCAGTAGAGTTTAAGATGTTTGTATGAAGGATTGTTTTGATGCTGAGCAGTTTTTAACACTAAGAGAAACACTGGCTGAAGTTGTTCGGGTTTGTGTTCAGATGTGATTGGTGTATTCAGTGGAGGCTGCTGTCATATAGATCCATCAGTACTGGTGTGGTGCTCGCTTGGTCAAATATAGAAACCACATCGATCAGAGTTAAAGGTTTGCTGACATAGAATCAGACTTGAGGTGTTTGTGCACCAGCAGAAAAAAATTTCTTGTTGACTTCAGAACAGAATTACTGTGTGCTTATGCACCAATACTTATAAGATTGTGTGTATTATGGTATTAGAGCTGCGATCACTGGCAGAGCAGAAAGCCTGTTACCAAGCGACTAATACAGGAAAATGTATCGGATAAAGACCAATCACAAGGCTGCAGAATTGGCTTTGCTCTTAGTGGAGGGATTACCAGGCAGTGTGAAATGAACTCTGATCATTCTAACCCACCAGCTACTCACACACACACACACACACACAACACACACACAACACACACACACACACACACACACACTGCCCTTCTCCTGTCAAAGACTTTACAAAGGAGGCAGTTAACAAAAATAGATCCATAATGGTATTAACAACAACATTAACACCCTTTTGTATATGAAGTCATCATGCAATCACACAAAGACATGCTCTCTCTTGTATTCACACACAGAAACACATGGTCGCTGCAGCAGCTGTTCAGCCCACTTCCATAATCCCTGTAGATGGAGTTGATGTGTGTGGTGACATCTGCTTCTTGTGGCGTGGCCCCATCATCAATGGTTTGACTGGAGCCAAGTTTAGAGTCTGTGTGAACTCGCAGGCAGGGTCACATAGTATTGTCATGTGTGTGTGAGTGTGCGCAGAGAGCAGTGTTTATGTGCTCAGTGAGTCCTGAGACCTGCTAATCTTGTCCAGCTATGTTAGTTAGAAGCAGCAGAGATATTATCAGATCAGGCTTAAGTAGAAGAAAGGATCAGGTACGGATGGTTGATTCAGTGTAATGTCACAATGCGTGTAATTTTATATCACTCTCGTATTGTGATATGTTGTGTTATAGTACATTTATAGTACAACTCAATCAATAAACAAAGGCGCGGCTGTTTATCTTATTGTTGGTGAGTTAATTATCATAATGACATCAAATTCATGTTAATGCAAAAAATTTGTAAATCCAGCATTGTACATATTAGATGTTACTTTGCATATTGTCTGGCAAAGTATTTAGTATTTTAGTTCAGAACTTAAAATGTAAAGCACAATACTAGTAACGTTATTCTTACTATCAAAATGCTCCGTTGGTCAGAAGGTGGAGTGAGAACGCAAAGGTCCCTTTACTAGACATATTGAGTACAACTCAGCCTCTGAAAACTGTGTCCACTGTCATCAGCTTCGTCCAGTCTGAGCAAATTCACTGATAGTCAAACTCGCATTAACTCAAATTGGACCAAGAAGCTGAAAATAAAAACTATAAATTTCAATAAACCTGGGGGTATGGAAGGCAGGAGGAGTATAGTGAGTTGCATTATGGGAAAAGTAGGATTCAGTGTTTATTCTTGTTAGGGACTAAAAGGATATTTAAGCCTCTGTGGCTTCAGTTTGGACCTTCTTTTTATTTGTCTCAAGAGGTCAGTATTATATTGCTTTAATAATAAAGAAATGAAAAGCTTCTTTTTATTCCCTCCTATACATTCATAGTGTAATAGCTCTATTTCTCTTTTGTGTGTCTTTGTCTGCAGACTCCTGATCTTTCCCTTGTTGTTTTCCTCCAGGTAAAAGAGGAGATGCTGCTTGAAGCACTGACGACCAGGAAGACTGTGACTGTTGGAGAGAAGCTCATCGTGCCCTATAAACTTGCAGAGGTGAGCTCCTTAGTAACTGCACTGTCCACATGCTTCACCACATCAAGATGTGACACCTGCCCACCTGAATCCAAACACTGTCTGACCTTCTACAACTGATGACATGTTGCTGGTGTCTTGTGAAGATGTGGCTTGAGTGAACTCCAGTCAGACGAATGAGATTCTGTGTTTGTGTATGCATTGCTTTGGAGCTTGTTTGGGGATTTTGTTGTGGCACTCCCATAGCCCCCACCACTTCTGTCTAAGACTCTTTTGATGGGGGACTCTTCCTCTGCAACTTCCTGTTTCCTGTAGAGCCAAGCACTATGGCTCTCTGGACTCCGGCTCTATAAAATTGACCTCCAGGATGTTGACCTAGATAGACTCCTCTGATCATAGTGAATATTAATATTCAGTGGTTTTCATTTATCTCTCCATCCCTGAAGTCTTTGATGGCTCTGTGCACAATTTGGTCCTGGTCTCTGCTTGTGGCTGCAGGGTCTATTTTGTCTGAGGAAGGAAATGCTACACACAGATTGTCTGTTACTCCACCGAGCCCCACCTCCCATCTGATGTACGGGTTAGTTTTGCCCAACAATGGTTGCTCCCATTCTCTCCCTCACACCCACCATCCCTCCAGTCATGTGGTGCTGTTTTAGGAATGTGCAACCTCCACTGGAATATACAGTACAGAGGCCAGAAACCAGATCCAGAGTCTCTCTGTTTGTCTGTCTCTTTCCCTCTCTTTCTTCTTGAGTCACATATGTTTCAAACACATAAATTCCAGTTTTCTAGGCTAGCTGTGTAGCAGATGCAGTGTGATCAAAAAACTAATCCTGGAAAAGGACTGTTGCTACGATAAACCCAGTCCTGCAGCTGTAATGTCATGGACGTTCCCTTCTGTCCTCCCTAAGCAGGCCTTATCTTGAAAGGAGCGAGAGTTAAAGGGATCTACCAGGACCTGGAGAGTGTCAGGCAAAGACCTCTGAGTCTCTGAAAGCTGTATGACCGTGCCAGGAGTAGAGTATTTTGTTGAGGTTTTGACAAGCAGTAGAGCTATGGATCAGTGTTTTCATGTATGGGCTTTGTTCTGTACAAATACAAGAAAATGCAGGAGTCCACTGATTTAAGACCATTCCACTGATGCTAACGATAACACATTAGCAATGAGCTGAAGATGACTGTTATTAAGTAAATGTAAATCTAAGACAGTGTAGGAGTTAAAATATTTGTGTGTGTGTGTGTGTGTGTGTGTGTGTGTGTGTGTGTGTGTGTGTGTGTGTGTGTGTGTGTGTGTGTGTGTGTGTGTGTGTGTGTAAATATATGTATATATTTAAACAATGAGAAATGCACCAAACACATTTGTTAAACTTTAAGGGTAGATGTTCGAGAACATACAACACACACACAATAGTAACGAAAGTGAAGCCCTGCTCGACGTGACCAAAGGCCGTGGGAGCGGGTTGAGGCCACCTGTGGAATCCATAACACGCCTGTTTTTATACAAAGGAAATGTGGAAAAAAGAACTTGGCAAATGTTGCTGGTTCTTCTCAGAAATAACTTTTTTCCTACTTGGATGAGAAAGGTTGAAAAAGTCCCATCCACCCACAGTCAAGATGGGGAGATTGGAGCGAGCCGTCTGACCTGTTGAACCTCAGTGTGAGGTTGGCAGTTTATGAATTTGAGTCCTGTTTGAGTCACGTGGAATACTTTTATGAATTGCATGGATTTGGTTCCAATGTAATAATGAGAGTAAAAGTATTTCTGTGCTTGGCAGGTCAGAATCTGGTGAGTGTGAGTGTGTATTGTCTTTGACTCCTACCTGAGTACAGTATTTTTAGCTAAATTAAATTAAAATGCAGTGTTTTAATTTTCAATCCAATCTTTGATGCTTTTCAAACCTCCATTAATTTGTCTCTATGTTCTGGTTCTTACAGGTTTAGTCAGTCAAGTCAGAAAGTTTCACATGAGTCTTCAGATTAGAAGAGCAATTTTGAATCAGTGAATCACTATAATGTGTAACGTGTTTTGAAAATTTTTTCCAGCAATGTGTAACTCAGAAAAAACATCTCAGCTTATCCTATTGATTAGACACAAAGACTGGGAGTGTTGTTTTAAAATGGTGAACATGGTAAACATAAAAGCTGCTAAACATCAGCATGTTAACATCATCATCGTGAGCATATTAGCATGCTGTAGACTGTATCATGTCGGTTATATACAGGACTGGGTGAATCTGCTCTGTTCTGTTTTGTTCTCACTATCAGATAAAACACCATGTGTAGATTTATATAGAGACCAGGAGTCTACACAAGTTCTACTACATTTCAGCCTCTGTTCACACCCTGTTACCTAGTTATCATTGTTACGTGATAAGTTCTGGGGCTTTCCATCAATCATCTAAACATACTGGCTGCAGATAATCTTTACTTTTGTGGTTTAGACTCAAAGTTTCTGTTTCGCCTTGAGAAATGAGAAAACCTCAGTGTGTGTGATGTATGTCTGTCAAGATGAGGTGTGCTGTCTGACTGACATTTTTGATGTGATGTCAGCATTTCCTTCTTAGACAGGGAGACGTGAGGAAATGAGGTCGGAGCTGTCAGACATTCATTATTTGCATAAAAACTACTGCTTCATTTTAGAAATGGTCTGAAGCATCACAGTGAGAGTGTAGGGACACTCTCCCACTGCTGGGGGATTGTGAAATGTATCACTTAACATATATAGAGACACATATATGTACACTGAGAGACAAAAACAACTCCATAAGTACTAATTAAAAACATTTGTAGATTCGCCTTGTGGTGAAGCACATGCACACATAAAAAACATCCTGTAGTGAGGAAACTAGCAGGCCACGTGCACACTGAGCGCATGCTGGTGTTTCACACCTCCTGTGGTTTTCAGGAAGAAAAAAACAGAAATAAGTGATAAGAGACAGAACAACAACGTCCCGTCTGCAGCCTCACAATATGGTTTAACAGCCAGGACCATTATAGTTTACAGAAGTTTCTGATAGTGCTGCTAATTATTTCGTCAGTTTCTTGTGTGGCCCTCTAGTAAAACATTTTCAGGCCATTTGCTTCCAGCTATGTTCCCTCTTATTTCCTAACTGGTCCCATTGTGGTGAATAATTAAATTACATGGCGAACACAGAGACAATGCATGCTCAGTGAGCATGTCAAATGTTCACATCAGATCCTCCAGTCCCTCCAGTTCCTGCTGAAGCATTTAAATCTTGATTCTTTTTTAAATGTTGTATTATTCATAACAGTCTTACGTAACTTTGTGGGAACAGGGACGTCACAGGCCTGCTTGCTAAAAATATAATAAACAATAATGCAGGAGTGAGGAGGCAGCTTTTAAAAGGCTCAGTTTTGCTTCATCACGACTGCTGGCTGCATGTGGCCTCAGCGGGCAGGTTTCAGAAACAGTCCTTCAAAGTGAGTGTGTCCACAATGGGACCTGATCAGACTCACAACTTATTTGAGACATGTTTTTAGAGATTTTATATTTTTCAGCTTCCTCTGACAGATCTTCTCCTTTATCTTACTCTAAGATAAGGTTGTAAAATATTTCAGTCTCAGCCTCAGTCAGTTTTAGTGAAACAAGACAAAACAAAAGCAGGTCTCATTTAGAATAGCAGAAAAATGCTAAATCTTGGTAGCAATTAATGAGGCTGCCATTCATGTGTTGTTTCATATTGTTTAGCAGAGAAACTACATAATTACACTGAATTAAACTGAACTAGTGCCCGGCAGCACCCTCGTGACCCTAAATAGCCAGATTTCTGCAGTGAGCATTCCAGCTTAATAATCTCACTGAGATACCACTTCCTTCACCCGTTCATTCTTACAACGACTTGTTCAGCTGTGTCAACTCCATCCACAGTTGTCGCCATCATTCTGTTGCTGCATTTCATGAATTTAACTACGGATCCATGTAGGGAGGTGACATCATGTAGGAAGGTAGACCTGACAGCACCAGGTTCACTGCAGGGAAAAGTGGAGAAAAATTTTATTTTGTGCATCATTGAATTCTTGGGGTTATATAACTCTAGACTCTCCAGAGAAGGGACACCCGTCTTCAACAAGACTAGAACATTTATTTTTGTAATTAAATGTACTCCATAGCATCCTGGTGACCTGTTTGCTAGATCTGTCATAGTTTACATAAATGTTTGGTATAAAATCAGTGTTTTTCCAACCAAACACTTTGTTATTCACTCTGCTCTCTGGTTTTGATTTAAAGACCTGTGATGCTAAAGTTGCAACCTTGCCTGTGTGTAAGGGCCCTTGTTAAGGTTTTATGTGTGTTCTTAGCATTTATAAGGAGCTGTGTGAGTTTATGTTGTTTAACACACCAGAGGTTTCCCATGTCCTATTTATATTTGTTCTTTTCTAAATTAAATCTAATCTGATTTAATTAAACTCTTTCACTATTTTCAAAATGGAGGTCTCTGGAATGAAAATATTTGACCTATTTGAAGCAGATTCCTTTTGTCTTGTTTTGCTCCCCATTCAATCATAACACCTCTCGCTGCCAAAGAACGTGCTCTGGTGTCCAAGTCTGTATTAAAGTATGCTTATGTTAGCTTAGCATGCCTTTCATCATGTCTAAAGAGAGAGTGTAGCTGCTCCTCGGCTTGAGGAAGAGTAATAATGGCTCCTCTTGGCAGCAGCTGCTTTTTATGGATGAAAAAGTGATCTATAAAAAGTTGTCCAAATAGTGATCCGCAAGTCTGGAGGCACTTAAGGCCCTGGCCCCTGACTGAAAACACCTAAACTATTACAGCACTGCACACAGCAGGGCTACCAAACATACAAACGGTAACTCACAGTTGTGAGCATTGTGGGAGCTTTTACACAGACTCTGATTCCCATTTAAATACACAGTGGTGGTTGTTATAATCCTTTAACAATTTATTAAACAGCCTGAGATGGGCTTGCGTTATTACTTCAGCTCTGTTTCATTTCCCATCTATAAATTACTGAAGCACTTTTTAGCTCCAGCTTCATGTTTAGTGTAATAGAGTGGTATTGATCTTCTAATTCTCATAAGAACGCAAAAAAGCTACTTCCAGTAAGCTTTCACACTAACTAATATCACCACAGGTGTCTATTTTTTTATTAATAATTTAGTCAATACAGTGCCCATCATATTTTCCTATAGCCTATGCTGAAATTTGTGTCTCTGTCTAAAAATCTCGTTTTATTTAATCCGCGATCATCTAAAACACAAATATTTGGTATTATAGATGAAATTTATAATACCAAATCTATAATTTGTGATGCTATTTTTTTTGTGAAACTGTTGACAGATGTATGGATATAAACTTGTACTGAAGTGTTTTACTGGTTGCACAACTGTATTATATTCTTTCAGTGCAGCAACAGTTTCATCACGGTGAAACTGAATGGTTGAGTTACTTCAGTGAAGCTCTGAGTGAGACTTTCAAAACACATTCACAGTGGGTTAAAATAGAACTGGCTCCTGCGTCTGATTAAATTATTCCATATGTTTTTGATCAGGAGGAAACTGACGTGTTATGTGTGCGTGTTTGTGTGTAGGCAGGAACTGTGAGGGACTCCATGGCCAAGTCACTGTACAGCGCGCTGTTTGACTGGATCGTGTTCCGGACCAACCATGCCCTGCTAAACAACAAGGACCTGGAGGACAATTCAAAGGTAGGAATGTACACAGATAAGATTTAAAACTCATACACACGTAGAAAGTACCTACACCAAATCAAAACACAAAATGCTGTCATGGGGCTGTGAAATAGTTTTTATCACACACTCCTTAGGTGTTAGATGATCAGTGTTACTGATTTTATGCTAAATTCCAGTTTCGTCATAGACAACATGTTTAGATCATTTTTCAAACGACATGCTCTTCGTGCTTCCATCCATAAAAAACAGAATAATAGAATAATAAAAATTAATAATAAAATGCTGGATAGCCTTTCTGAACTTTTGCCATTTTATCAGCAGCAGCCTCAAGTAAGAAAAAACAAGAAAAGCATGTCCTTCTCACAGCTTATCATCATGTTCCCCACGCGTTGCATGACATCCAGTTGTTATCTGCGTGAGGTGCACAAAGTAAATGCACATGTAAGTGCATCAGTTTCTCCAAGATACATGTGTAATATTTACTCCACCTATAGTGTAACTATGTCAGGAAGCATAAATAGAAATATAGTAAAATTACACTGAAATTAGCAGTTCCTTTCTTCTGGACTGGAGGAGAACCAACACTGATGCATACATGTGTCTAAATGTTATTGAAAATGTCTTAAACCTCATTTAGATTTATAGACGTAGCAGACATTTAATACAATGATACATTTAAATGGCCATCATTAACATCATTAATAACATCACTATGACCAATGAAAATGTCTGGCTTTTATACTGATGGGGGAGAAACATGGAGCTCTTATATTAACATGTATGTTTGTATTCATTGTTGTTTTGTTCTGTTTCCTTCTGCATATTTCCTTTATTCTTTTAGTCTTTCCTTTTTTGTCTGACTTATTCTCCCCATCCTGCTGTCTGTCTGTCAGTCAAGACTTGAATCCTGCTTCTTTTGCTCCCAGACAGAGTCGTGTGATATGAAATTCCACTCTGCGTGTGTGTGTGTGTGTGTGTGTGTGTGTGTGTGTGTGTGTGTGTATTTTCTAGAGTGGCAGCTGGCAACTCAAACCCCGTGGGGGCATCGAAAGGATTAGAAAACAGATCTTTCTGTGTGTTTGTGTGTGTGTTTGCCTGGAACATTTGGGCAGATGGCATCAAGTTCCCCTCAGCTCAGTTTACCCCCTGTGGTCCTCTAACCCTGTATGTGTGTATGTGTGTATATGTGTGTGTGTGTCTTGGCACTGACATCATCTGTTTGTGTGTTTGTCTTCCCTCTGCGATGTCAGGGGGTCGATGAGGTTGCACTTTCTGTCAAGGTCATTGTCCTTATGTACAATTAATGGTATGTAGGCTGCATGTGCTCACATATGTCTTTATGCCAAAATGAAAAATTTCCCTTGAGAGAGAAATAAAAACTGCTGAATAAAATTGGAAACAGCTTTTGCAGTCCATTTCATAATTAAAGGCCTTCTTTGCCTCCTTCAGATGGTTCGTGTTAATGATGTATCGTGACATGAATCTTACTGACACCCAGGGGGCAGCTGGGCCGTTGAAGCTGTGAATAATGGGACATAAAAATAAATTCAATTAAAAGATGACAAAGAAGCCTATCTATCTATCTATCTATCTATCTATCTATCTATCTATCTATCTATCTATCTATCTATCTATCTATCTATCTATCTGTCTGTCTGTCTGTCTGTCTGTCTGTCTGTCTGTCTGTCCGTCCGTCCGTCCGTCCGTCCGTCCGTCCGTCCATCTATCTATCTATCTATCTATCTATCTATCTATCTATCTATCTATCTATCTATCTATCTATCTATCTATCTATCTGTCTGTCTGTCTGTCTGTCTGTCTGTCTGTCTGTCTGTCTGTCTGTCTGTCTGTCTGTCTGTCTGTCTGTCTGTCCGTCTGTCCGTCCGTCCGTCCGCCGGTCCGTCTATCTATCTATCTATCTTTTGAATGTGTAAAATATAAAAACTAAATGAACTGTCTGTTTGCCACCAGATCCTGTCCATAGGAGTCCTGGATATCTTTGGTTTTGAGGATTATGAGAACAACAGCTTTGAACAGTTCTGTATCAACTTTGCTAATGAACGGCTCCAGCACTACTTCAACCAACACATCTTTAAATTAGAACAGGTACAGTGGTATTACAGTATCTCCTCTTCTCTCCTCTTCATCCTGCTCATGATTATCAGCAGCTGCTGTTAACACACCATTGCATTTTGCATTTTACTGCCACGGTGACAATGTTATGATGATGACTCCTTGGTATCAAGTGATGCCTGTTAATGCCCCAGCGTTAAGCTATGTGGCTGTTGCATATGCCTGAGAAATGCTTTCATGTGGTTGATTGCTTCAGATGACAAAGTACATGTAGGAATTAAGGCTTTTTCCCTTTAATTGTCTAAATGCATTTAAGATCTATCTCCTTTTACAGTATCTCCTTCTGTCCTACAGTACCACCAGTCTGTAATGCTATTAAGGGTTAAAAATGACTTCTGATTGTGCCCACTGTGCCTCTCAACCCACGTTATTTACTTGCAGTTCAACAGAATGCTTTCTGACAGTGACTACCTGTATTTAACTAGCTCTGCCAACCCTCAGTATAACTATGGTATCTTCATCCTGAGGGACCAAGCCCATAATCTATGGTTATAGTTTCTATAAATATAAGAAGCCTAAACTTCAATTCAGCGCTGAGTTGTTTATAAAAACTGACTGTAAATTCTGCACAGAAGAAGAAAAGAAAAAAAAAACATTTATAGCAAACAGCCTTTTTTTTTTTCCGTGGTCCTGTTGTGGCAGCCTAACATTGTCAGACCTCTGACATTACAGAACAAGCAGCTGTAATTATGCAACTAGATTAAGTTAGCTTCCAATAAAGTAAAAGGTCAGAGGTAAAGTGCTGAATGACCAGAACAGGCTGATAGACTGGGTCAGAGTGCAGGAATCAAACAGAGCAGTTTCCTGAGAGATTTTTTTAGGGGATTTTGGTTTTTCTTTGTTTCTGTTTTTGCCACTGATTGGCTTCACTGTCTCTTTTCATTTAAGTTCATTATTTTCTCTCACAGTCACGGCTGCTCTGATCACAGAGACATCAGCTCCAGCATCCTAACTACCCCTGCTCTTTTTCCACACTCAAAAGTACAGAGCTGCTAATCCCTACCCAGCTATATTATGTATTCAATATGCTCATTTATTCAGATAGCAACTACTTAATATTCTGTGAGCATGTTTTTTTTATTTTTCCATTTCTTTTCTACCTCATAGAACAAGTGGGGTAGCACTGGGGGGAAGACGAAGGAGAGGAAGAGGGAGAGTTCGGGGGAGATAATGAGTCTCTGTCAGTTGTGCAGTAGCAGTCAGCTCTCGTCTTCCTCGTACAGAACCCTGATAGGACACAGCATCTTTGCAGGCAAGCCTGTCGCCAAAGGCTAAAGCAGGAGAGCAACAGAGTTAAAAAAGAGCAGCGTTTTAGTAAACGAGTGCAATAATGTCCCTTCACCCTCGCTGAAGATCACAGGCTGCCGTTCAACCCGAGCTAATGGTTCTGTTATCTGTGTGTGACAGTTAACCCTCAGGCCCCGCAGACACACACACATGCATCAGGATGCAACATGTACTAACTAACAGGCTGTGTAGCTTTAAATGAAAAAGTGATGGACAAGCACTCTAGGGCTTTCATTTTACATCTAGATTTTCCCCAGCTGAAGCTGATGAGTACCAATACAATCAAAGTGAGTGGAAAGGAGCCACAGCAGCTGTACAACAGAAAAAACACTTTAAATTATTTCAAGCGTGTGTGTGTGTGTGTGTGTGTGTGGACATATGGCATTCTGAGTTAAAAGTTTGTTCCTGTGTTATGTTATGTTATGTATGACAATTATTAGTTATAATTGTCAAAGTGCTGCGAAGACACTCACCCGTACAGGACGGTACCCACTATTGTTTCAGCAGAGTTCACGTTTATTATCCTTTACTCACTGGGGTCCTCAAACCTTTGGCTGTCTGCCGTTCGTGAGTTTATTTGACAGGACAACAGCTGAGATGGAGTTGAGCTCCGGGGCCCCTCTGAGGCAGGTTGGTGCAACTTCCTAATCAGGGGTTGCCAGATCTCTACTGATTTGTGTTTGTTTGAATAAAGTTGTGCAGTTCATAGCAACAGTCCTTCTACCCTCGGTTTGACACATCTAGCATTGTGTAGAGTCTTTAACAGATGACCTCAGATCATTGGGAGATGCAGAAAACTTCCCAGATTGTATAAAATGACCAAATGAAACAGTAACAAAGACTGACAGCTCATTCTGGTCCCTTGGATTATCAGTTTATACATCAGTCTCAACCCAAGGCCCTCGTACTTGATTGATCTGGAGCTTTCAACCCTGTTGGCTTAACAATGAGAAAAACTCCTATTAAGTTTAATTACCTGCAACAGAAATGACAGCTAAGCAATCAGACTCTGCTCATGAATGGTTAACAATTTTAACAAGATAAGGTGTCTGTGTATAATGACAAGGTCGGTGTGTTTTGTTGCTATCAGCTTTACCCGTTTGTCCGTCTTCACAGAAAAGAAATCTTTCCTCTTTTCTCTGACCTGTTACACGCAATGTTTACAAAAATATGTGGTAATTCTTTCCTGTGCCTCAAACTGAGCTTACACAACATGGAGAAATGGCCATAATACATCATGTTAATATTCAGTTTTATGTTTCTTCAGGGTCAGCATGTTACTTTCACGTTAGTTCTGCATACTTTTTGGGAACATTTAGACTCCGAGGTGGTCCTTTCATGAAAATTATTTTATAAAACTAAACAGTAATTTAAACAGACTTATAGTGTTTGGTGTTTTTGGATAGATGGTGTTGTAGTGCTGTAACAACAGATACAAAGCATAAGAAAATTTGTTGTATTTACATTTTGAAGAACAAATGTAAGTTTAAATCATTTTTTGTGTCATCATGTTAAAAAAAATCATGTTCAGAAGAAATTCATAAGAGAAAGCAAATTATAGGTTAGAAGGTTAAATGCATCATCTGATGGTCTGGTAAAGAAAAAATCCGTTCTCTAACTAGTTTTGTGGATATAAGCATGAACCACTACTTTCTGTTAGTCTGTGGAAAGTGATTTGGATTTTCTATCACAGGGATTTTCCTTCCCCCAGGCTTCAACCCCTCCGCCCAGCCAATCAGTTGGTCTTATCAGCAGTGTGTGTTTACCTTCAGAACAGCAGCCAAAGCTAATAGGACCGGCCGGCCACTGGATGGTGGAGAGGTGTGTGAGGGCTCTCCAGTCCGGTGTTTACACTTGGTGCTTGATTTCTCATCTGTGCGAGGACGGTATATCAAAGTGAGAAAACACACGAGAGCCACCGCCCTAGGCAAACTGCGTATCGTGTTTAACTTGTGAGGCATCATATGGGCCCGGTCTAGAAATAAAAACCATGTGGCCAGGTTTACCTCCTTCTGACATGAGGACAGTCCTGCTGGTTTTCACAGCGGATGTAGAGGTGTCCAGTGATTCTCTTTCTTTAAAACAGTAGGAACTGCAGCATTTTAAGTGGTCATACTGATAAAGTGCCAGTTAATTATTCATTGGTGCAGATTTTTGACAACCTGAGCCCTAATTCACATCATACAGCCTGGCTCACTTTCTGAGTCATGCTGGGCGACGGGGTCTCAGCTGATCTCTGTCTAGTTGTCCCACAAAAAGCAAAACCCACTTACAGAGCATGTTTAATGATGGCACATTTTTCTACATCTCTTTTTCTTTGTGCTTTTAAAACCACCAGAACCTGCTCCAGCTCCCATGATTACACCCCTGTCCCCCCTGTCTGCTCAACAAAAACACTCTCCTGTCATAATAAGAGAGACGGTGAGAAGGGAAAAGAAAGAAGGACTAGAGAGATAGCAGGAGAGATGGGGAATTACACACAAACACATAACCTCCTTCACCTCTACATCAGGGCACTGGGCCAATCACAATTCAGGCTGGTTCAATGCTGCACTGTGTTACGCAGCAGAGAGCAGACTGAGTTGACTAATGGATGAGGCGATCGCCACAAATCCTGACCAACCTCATCGACCACAACAGAACTGCCTGCTTTCTACAGCACAGCAGGAAGTTTTAAGGCTTTTATTGCTTGCAGATTGGCTTAAGTCTGGGGTTTTTACATCTGTGTCTGTGTCTATTTTAAGTCCCAATCTCTGTTATGTCTCTGCCTTTATGTATTCACTGTGCAAATATAAGGTTTCAGTTCACCAAAATTACAATAGGACTTATCTACCTCTTAGTGGTATTTATGCATATACATGGCATATACTCTTAGTAGTTGATAGCTCAAATCCTGGGTAAATTTTTGTCTGTATGTGTAGCTGCGTGTTTGGATTTGAATCACTTCTTCTTTTAATGTTGTGCTTTTGCAGTTGTATGTGATTTCTGAGAGGGCACCACAGTCATGGGCCTGAAACGAGAGATTCTTCTGATATGACACTTGGGTCACTTGCACGTTTTTATAGTTGATAGTTGATGGTTTAGTGCACTGCATCTTGTCATCTGACGCAACACTTATGTAGTGTCACATGCTGTAACCAGTGTTTGGTCCCCCCTGCTGTCGGCCGACTCCAGGCCCACCCCATTCCAGAAGTGCTGTGGAGTTAAGTTTTGTTGACACCGTATTTGTGGAGCTGCTTCCAAACATGGAACATTAGATACTGAAATGATTAATTAGACATTATGATAAACACTGGGAAATGTACCAATGCAGAAATACATATATGTGTACAAATAGCAAACCTTAATGGAACCACATTTTGTTAGCATACGTTCTTACTTTCATTGGTGAAATTAGCACCAGTTTGTCTTTGTGTTTGTCATCTCGGATTGGCAGAAATGGAACCAGACAGCTTCAGCTGCTGCTGTAAGCCATCCTGTTCAACAGAGAATGAGCTGTGTGTCTAAGCTGTACTGATCTCTTACTGTGTCAAGTCGATAATTTTCAACAGACCTCTCCTATCTGCAGCACTTTTTTGATTTAATGTCTCCATTCTCTGTAAAATTTACTAGTGATCCACATTGCAGCCCTCAGGGCCTGGACCACTGCTGCCTTTTCTATTTTACCAGGTGTTTAGTTGCATTTTGAGGCTAAATCACTGCCTTAATTTGACTGCTATGAATACAGGCTTGCAGAAGAATAAAACAGTAACACTGGATTTGTAGGTAGTGGTAGGTAGTGCTGAGTTTACAGAGGGTGAAGTAATAAAACCTCGCCTGACTAATGATTCTCATTATCCATGAATACTCCTTGGTTACTCAATAAATCATTTAGCATTTGATACTTGTATTTGTGATATGTAATTGCTAAACAATAAATTGTTTCAGCTTAATCTCAAATAGTAGCAGCTTGATAGATTGAAGGTCATATAAAAATGTGAAGATTTGCTATGCAGCACACAAATCATCTCCTAAAGTGTCTGTTTCTTAGTTGCTGATGATGAAACTTCATTCAGAGTAACTGTTTAGTTGATCTGTAACTATCTCTGCGTGCGTCACAGCTTTTTAGTCCTCATCTGCTTGGCCAAGCTGTTTATGTAAATGTGTGTATGTAATAAAATAGCTGATGAGTGCGTGTTTATCTATTTATCTGTATGCCTGCATCTAATTGTTTCTGAGTCAACACGTGTGTTCACAGACGCAACAAACTTAGACAAACTGAGTCAGCCTTCGGTCGGCGCTCGGCTTGATGAATATTTAAACAAAAGCACAAGTGTGCAACTTTTTTACGGCTCTGTTTTCATTTTGCTTGATCCAGTACAACCTTCTGAATGAAAGCAAACATGCCACATGTTATGAATGCCTTGTCAGTGATTCAGCAGCCTAGAAAAAGCAGGAGAGGGCAGACGTGTCGCATTTCTAAAAGTATGTTCTGATTTGGATGCTTTCCCAATGTCTTATTTTACTAATCGAGGAGTACGTGTTCTGACTAATATTCAAAATATTTCGTTTCTTTCCCTTCATTATCATAACAGACTCAAAAATGTATACAGACTCTCATAGATATCCACAAAATGGTTTCAACATGCAAATGTACATTGGATGAGGGTAAAGACAACTCTGGCAATCAGAAAAATACTCAGTGACACCTTAAGGATGATGATGTACAGTAGGTGCACCTCTTTGTCCAACACTAGATATTCAGTTTATTGTTTATGTGTATATATTTTTCTGTCCACTTAGTCATCAAGCTTTGATTCCTAAATATTTCTTTATGATTTTTTTTGAACTGATAACTTCATATGTTGCAGTTTATACTTCATCTCCTAGATTTTTGTTTTATATGTTCTCTTTCCCTGATCTTTTTTCCTGTAAAGGCTTTTTGCAAATTGTTTAATAAATAGAGCTTGTTTGCTTGTGTCTAGCACCAACAGCTCAAAGTTTCCTTAAATTTTCTATAACCGCAGACTGTTCCATGTGTGGTGTAATAGACATTTGGATTCTGGCCTGATTTCCACTAGATAGTCTGTCTCTATTTATGGTCCACTGAGGATTTGGGTTAAGTTTTTTTTTTTTTGTGATGGCCTTAATCATTGATCCAGCACAACCCATTTGTACTAAAGAAGCATCAATGTAATGGCGATGAAAATGCACTGAGCACATTCATGTTTGCAATGACCCCACTGCTTTTCATCGAACTACTGGCAAAACACGATGAATAGAACAGAACATTTACCAATATGCTGTTTAAGGAGAATAGAGGGGTTGGTATAAGCACCTTTTTAAGTTTTGCTATTGAACTGCCAGATAAAGCCCCTCTTTTTCTTCAGTTTTTGTTAAGCTATGCTCTGCCTTGCTGGATCTGAGCCTGAGGATTTTAAGTTGTATTTATTTCAGGAAGGTTTGCATGATCTTCTCCAGCAGTCCAACAGTAAGATGCACCAGCTCCTGGAGCAGAGACTGTTTACATACCTTGCTCAAATGTACTGTACATCAACAGGACTTGGAAGAACAAAGGAACATTTTTTTCTTCTGTTCCTCTCTGGGAGAGGGACTCTAGGTGTCTCTGATGGGTTTCTCCCTTATGACTATAAAGGGAACAGTTGTCATTGGCCCCTGGGGGCTCATAGACATTACTGACTGTGGTTTTACTGACACCCAACAAGCAGTCAGCTGTTTTCATAGCATGGTTGCCAGTTTTAGTGCTGTGAAAGCGTTGCCTGCACTTTTTGGTTTGATGCCATAAAGACTATTGGCACACAATTAAAATAGATTCTGTCCCATTTGAGCCACAATTTACTGGTTCAAACGCCAGGGAGCATCTTAGTGAAGTTGAGAGCAGATCTATCACTTTAAAGTTGTTAAAAACTTCATTTGAATTTGTTGAGTCAGTGGTGAAGAAATAAGGAAATAACATGATCATGCAAATAACCTCAGTAACTCCAAGACTGATCCCATGTTGCTGCTCAGTGACAGTAGATCACCCTGCTGTTATATGTTGTATGTTGCATGCACATGTACCCATCAAGTATTCCTGCAAAGTGTTGTCATTTGTATTCAGGTAAAGGTAAAGTCAGTAAGATCAGCACAGTGGCTGATTTGCCTTTCATATAATAACTGACCTGACATCTTTCTTCCTCTGTGACTTCCCCTGCAGGAGGAGTACAGGGCAGAGGGAATCACCTGGCACAACATCGACTACATCGACAACAGCGGCTGCATCAACCTCATCAGCAAGAAACCCACAGCTCTGTTCCACCTGCTGGACGAGGAGTGCAAGTACGCCACCTACAGCACAGTCAATGCCTTCAACAACAGTTGGCCAGATTTGTGCATTTCTGGTTATTTTGAGAATATAAATGAAACTTAAAAGCTGGGAGCTTTGGGTTTTTTGCTACCATGACAGTCACTGCTCCCTTTTTCTGAACAAGATGTGTTTTCTTCATTACTTTAGTGATTCATGGATTTAATTTAATTATAACAAGTAGTGTCAAACCTGAGGGAGTCCAGCTGGTCAGTATGATTTGTTAGGATGCGACTTGATGCAGATGTGCATTCAGATAGCTTTTGATTCTAAGAGTACTGGAGTGCAGTGATGAGGGTTTGTTCTGACACAGCAGCATCTTATGGATGAGTCCATCACCTTCTGAGCCAGTCTCACTGATTAAATACATGGTGTTTTCCATGTGTCACTGTATGTGATGGAAAAGGTTGATGAGTCAAATATTAGATTTCATAAAAATATAATGATACAACAATGCAATAAAACCTTCCACAGTAAAACACGCTAAGTGTTCTAAACATATGACAGATTATTGTTGGTTCTTTAACATATAATGGGCAACAATTTAGTTTATTGGATATCTAGCAATGACTTAATTTTTGTGAAATTTGCTCATACTCTCCTAAAACTCTCCTTGCCACATGTCTGACCTTTGCTTTAGTCCAGTAGTTCAGTTATATCTTAACAGGAGCATTCTTTCTAAATATTTAGTGGTAAAATTTTGAAGAAGAACTTCAGACATGCTTTCTGTACACCTTCATACATTTTAGATGCTAAACTGCTTTACTCTGCCACGGTTTTCACTTTTCTGTTGTAATTATAATTTGCAGATTTGCCTTGTCAGAATGCTGGAAAGCAAAATATAGGATGCTTTGTTGAAATTACATTTTGATCATCTTGCACAAGCGTGTTTCACACCCAACTGGTGAATCGCAGATACAAACTGCTCCCTGCTCATCAGCTTGATTGATGCTAACACTGGGACTTTTATCAGGACTTAACTAAAGCATAAAGATGCATGTCTCGATTATGTTTTTGATTTTTTTTTTTTTTTTGCCTTCTCTATTGTGAAACGCTCTCCACCTGCAGGTCAGCGCGCTGCTTCTGCAACTTTCCCCACCATTAATCAAATCCAGTGTGCTTCTGCCCCCCTCTCATAAAAACACATCAGGCGGTACACACACAGCCATATTTATCTATGTTAGCTGTCATCTTACTTGCCACTTAGCATAGCTGGTTCATCTGGATCTAATAATGCCTGGAATAGACCATCGTCTGTATGTGTTTGTGTATATATGTGTGTGTGGACAGAGAAGACCACTTTAGGAAAATTAAGGTCAAAGGGGGGATCTCTAAAGGAAAAATGAGGGGGGCAGGATCTCTCCTGGGGTTTTATGCTGCCACAGGAAGGAGCTTCATGCTGAATGATTACACAGAAAGAAAGAAAGATGCTAAGAAAGCTCATCATTCACAGTCAGTGGAGCTTGCAGCGCTTCAGGGCCTCTGGAGAAGTGGATTAGGTTACTGCAGGCTAGGGAGCGAGTGCGGGGGTTCATTTTTACAGTAACAGCATCAAGCTTTAAGACCCCTGTGGATATACTTCAGCCAGCAGTGTGTTACAGATGTGTGGGGAGGAGAGGTTTCGATGATATGAAAAATCCCTTTAGGAATGTTGATCCAGCCAGCTGAGGTCAGTGGTAAATGGGTAAAATGTCCATGAAACTGAAGTGAAAACACCAAAGAAGAATGTGCAAACAGAGACACTGTACCTTTGGTTAAATCTGACCTGTAACATTGAGTGTGAATCCCTGAAGATTAGAGGAATGGAATAAGGGATACTTAAATTTAAGTAAGGTCATCTTGAGAAATGCAAGGTGTGACCATCAACTGCTACAGTGCTGCGGCTTTGTCGTCGAAAGAAAGGACAAATAAACATATAAAACATCAAATGTAATGGTTGTGCATTGCCATATTTTGAGTGTTCATTTTAAGACATGATGTGGCCTTTATTCATTCTGTCAAGTTTTTAATTGTTTTTTCTGATGTCTCTAGTTTCCCTCAGGCTTCCAATCAGACCTTGCTGGACAAGTTTAAACGTCAACATGAAGGAAACAGCTACATCGAGTTCCCTGCTGTCATGGAGCCTGCCTTCATCATCAAACACTACGCTGGTAAAGTCAAGTACGGAGTCAAGGTGAGCAGTGCTGCCATGTTGTTCTGTAAAGGCTTTTTAAATGATGTGACAGCAACACAAACAAATGTGCTGTCACATCAAACTGTCCCAACGACCAACTTCATGCTGGTCCTGGTGAAACGCCAAGGAAAATGTCAATGGTAAAACAATAAAAAGAGGTAAATGTGGAGAAAATAAAGGAAGAAGTCATCTGAACTAAAACCAGCCTTTCTTCATGACACTTCAGTAGGTAGCCAAAGAGCCCCCAGTACTAACCTCATAGATTTTGAGTGTTGAACCCCATGTGTAGTTGTAATAATTCAAATGTGCTCGATGAAGAAGTCAATGTGTTAGTCAAGTCACTGATTAATCACTAATCACTTGGACAGATTGGGATGTGGGTTCGGTTCTTACTGGAAGCATTTTTACAGCTGGAAATGTTGGCTTTTTTTTTTCTTCTTTGTCTGTTTCTAATGTATGAGTCAAACAATGGGGAATAATGCAAAAAATAGAATATATATATAATTAAACTGGGATTGAATCTGGATTGAGAGTTAAATGCCTGACAGGTAATTTTGTGTGGCAAAAAGTGAAAACTCTGGAAACGTCTTCCATAAACTTCACTCAAACCTTTATGGACTCTCAGCAGATCCACTTGTGGTTCTGTCGACCTATTTTTCCAGTTAAATCTATCTCTCTGTTGAACCTCCCATCTGCAATTTGATAAGAAGCACATGTGCTGGAATGGGTCAAACGTATTGCTTAACTGTACAATATAAATCTATAACAGTTGGTTCGTGCGGCTGTGGAAAGGTCTCCTGTATCTGCTATGAGCCACAGTTGTGAAATGTGTCTAGCACTGGATCTGCAGCGAACACACAGCTGACTCGTATCATATGGAGAGAGAATATGTTGAAGGGTTTATAGCTCATGGCTCTGTTATCACAGCACAGCTCCGTGGTTTCTGCATTCTAATGTGTGTGAGAAATGATTTTCTTCACCTCATATTTTATGTAAAGAAGTGAAAAGGGTTTTCGCTTTAATTATTTATAATTGAATCATTTTATTGAGGAAGATGAGGATGTTGACAGGTTTTATGTGGGGTTTAAGTGCCAGACTAGATGCAGATGTGTGAAGTGAGTTTTAGAGGTGCTTTAGGAAGGTTTTGTTACCTTTAGACAAAGTTACGCTTCCTCTTTCTCCCGACGTCTAGTTTAAAGCTAGGCTAAACAGCTGCTAGCTGTATCTTTAATGGACAGATCTTCTCATCTAACTCTCAGCACAAATAAAAAAAATGTCCATGATGTTAAAGTACTCCTTTAACTCTATAATTCTTTAACTCTAGATTCATAACTGTGGAATAACAGCAGTGAAACATCTGTTTGGAAACTGTGCTGCTAAAAGGCATAAAAAAGCAAAAACAATTAAAAAAGCAAGACAATAACATCTAATAAAACTGTATGTTTTTATTTGTTTAAAAACTAATAAGTTAAATGAATGTTCCCTTGTGTTTGTGGATTATTTTTCTGTCACCGATGTTGTGATTCACACACAAAATGTGCTAAATTTGCTCTTTTGATGAGAAGAAGCCAGTGAGTGGATAGAGACAGACAAATCTCTGCAATGATAAACGCTTCACTGAAGGCACATGTGTTTTTGCTTCATTCAGGACTTCAGGGAGAAGAACACTGACCACATGCGTCCTGACATTGTGGCCTTGCTGAAGAGCAGCAAGAACGCCTTCATCTGTGGCCTCATGGGAATTGACCCAGTGGCGACTTTCCGCTGGGCAGTGCTGCGAGCTTACTTCAGAGCCCTGGTGGCTTTCAGAGAGGCTGGCCGCAGACACACCCACAAAAAAACGGGTGAGGAAGGGTCTGTAAGTCCAGAATGGGACAGGAGCTTCAAAGTTAAGGACTGTGTTAGGACCCCACTCAACTATTTTTTGGTTATTTTACTCTGACTGTATTGCTATTTGCTTACTGATTCAATGCGAGGGGCAATGATTTCCTAAAATCAGACTTTCAAAATAACATACTATGTCTCTTTTACTTACAGACAGCCATCACCTTTAAATTTTATTCTGTCATTTATTGTAATGAACAAAAACATAAAAAAAAACTAAAACGTAACGTTTTGCACTTAAATACTTGGTGAATAAAATATTTAGTGGATTGGCGTTAGCAAATTCTTTGCTTTGCTTTGCTTTGCTTTAGCCAGCAAAAAGACTCACCTGTTCTGGATTGCTGCTTATAGGTCTGAATCTGATGTGTGTGTTCAAATGTTGGTTGAACCAAACAGTGCCTTTAGCTCTGGAAACTTGCACTGGCCATTCTTAATATAACATTTCTACATGACTGTTCATTGCTCAACACCCACATGTAAAGTCATGTAAAGCTGTGCTCCATGCAGGCCTGTCAGACTCCTGTTTAAACACAGTATGTTTGGGGATGTGAGCAGTTTTTACGTCATGTTACCACTGACGTATCTTTGTGAGGTTCTGTGACTTTTAATTCTTTGTACTTGGAGAATTGCCTCTTCTATTCTTAGCTGCCTCATCCACCTTGTTTTGTTTCTGCTCATGTTCCTTCTATTTCTTAATTCACACTTTTTCCTTTTATCTATTCTTTTATGTTTTTATGTTCCCTTTTTTGTTAAGGTATTCATAAAGGCTTCACTGGAAGACACTAAGTCTGTTTTATCTTTCCTTTGCGCTCCCTTTCTCTGTTTTAGGAAATGATGCAGCAGTTCCCTGTGCTGTGTTCAAAACTGACAGCTTCAGTTTCCTCCATCACCCAGTTCACCAGAGGAGCCTTGAGATCCTTCAAAGATGCAAAGATGAGAAATACAGTAAGTAATTCCAAAAAACATTGAGCCTGTCTGGAATACGGCACACGAGAGTCGTCAGTTTTTGTTTTTGTGATTACCGTTTGGAGTTTTGTTGTTCTGAGCTATTTTGGCTTAACCTCAGTTCAATCACTGCCATTAAAGTAATTACAAAACCTATAGTGAAATCACCAGATTTACACAGTATTGATTTTTAATCAGAAAATGAAAAATTCCCCTAAACTATAACAGTAAGCAATCTGCACACTCACCATTACTCACCTGTTTTTTTTTTTATTACCTTTAGTTAGGGGGTTGTTTCTCATTGTTTGCACATATCTGTGAAAACAACAAAACGTCTCTGGCATCTTTTCATCAGTGCATATAAAATTTTATTCCAAATTCGTACAGTGTGTTTCTATCATTTCTACTGAACATAAAGTACAACTAATAGTGACTGTTCTTTGTGTTTGCTGGTAAAAGCTTGTGCTTTCCTGTTGTATTTCAGCTTCTCTTGGAAATTTATTTTCTTTTTAAAATTGTATTATTTCCTGAATGATATTTTTTGAGTAAACTCCTTCATATCTAAGCAGTTTTTGAAAGGTGATTACTCTTAATGGGGTTTGAAATGAAGTGGTTTCCTGTCGATAAAGGTCCGTTAAATTGAGGTTAGCTGAAGTGAAAAGTATGCCTATTTCCCATTTTTTAAATCCTTATCAGAAGTCCTTCACATAGTTTACCCCAATCAAAGAAATCAATTCCAGGCAGTAGAGAAAAAGTCCTTTGTGGTCAGGTGGAGAATAATGGATCGCTTATTATTTTCAGCTGCAGTCAGCTGGTTTTATTGCAGCCGTTAATGAATAATTGGAAATAAGACTTAGAGTGTGGGTCTTCTGAACACTGGTCATATTGACTCACCTCGTAGCAAAGCTCATTACAGGAATACTCCCACACATGAGTGATCAGATGGATGAATCAGATCCAGGAGGATCAGCAGGATTTAAACGCGCCCACAGAGTGTCTGGTCGCCCTTTGTCGTTCTTTCATGCCGCTTCTTTTTGTGGTGTATTTGCATGGCTGAGCGTGTCTTCATGTGTCTACACAATCAAGTATGTGTTTGCATGTCATGCTGTAGGTGTAAGTATGTTGTAAAGTAACACTTCACTTTCATCCACATAACTCCTTTTAAAAAAAATGCGGTCCAGAAATTGGTCATGGAAATTTTTAAGAAAATTCTTTAGAGTTTCCTCTCCACTAATTTTACACCCCAGTGTTTTAGTCATGGTGAGTGTTATTTAGCCTGTAGAAACACTTATCTTGGCTTGTGTTTGGATAAGGAAGTCCTGTGTTACAAACTGGGGATTTACAAGACTTGTAGTTTCTAATGAAAAGACAATGAGTTGCATTTTTGGTGCTTGACCCAGAGCGTAGTCTACAACTTAGTGTATCTCAATATCTGCTGCATTAATTCCAACCATTCCTCTCTGAAGCCTCTAACTTAATAGAAATACAATACAAACCTCTATTAACATTCACTGTGAAAAATCCAGAAGTTGGAGAACATGCTAACAAGAACTAACATGTTAATGAGTGACCTTTAGCTGGATCTTTCTGCCTTTGGACAAAACTATGTTACCTGTGTCCCCCTATTTCCTGGCCTAAGGCTATGCTAAGCTAATTAGTTGGTAGCGGTAGCGTCATATTTACCATACAGACATGGGAGTAGTATCAATTTTCTCATATCGCAGTATGTAGAATTATTTCTTTCATTCAGGTCAGCGTATGTGACAGTGTGATGAATTATCTTCTACTGAAGTGAGCCTGTGTGTTTGCTGCTTGTAGAAACATCTAGCTGCTTGTCTTTATATATAATGTCTCTGTAAATATTCATGTTCCACTATCAGAACCGCTGAGGCGAAGAACAAAAACCCCTCCTCGGTGCACACACAAAGAAGCTGAGGCTGAGTGAGGAAACATAAGGCTAATCTAAGATATGAGCAAGATAAAAAGCTTCAGTACTGGATGAAAGTAGGAAAGAAAACACCAGTCAAGCACGATAAGAGATAAAGGAAGGATAGATGGGTGGTAGACGGTGCATGCACATCCAGAGTGAAGACAAAGAGTGGTGTTTATGCTGCAGTTGAATGTGAAAGTAAGAGCGAGGACTGTGGAGGCCCTGAAGTGCCAGACCTTCATGCTGTTGTCACAAACAGAGAATGACTGAGATGCAGATGTAGATAAATCCAGTGAGGTGTGAGATTCTCAGATCTTTTCTATTCTCTGTTTTCTTTTCCTCCTCCTGTCCTTCTTTCCAGGTATCACTAGGAAAAATCCCCGGACACCGTTGTCAGATCTTCAAGGCACCAACGCCCTGAATGAGAAGGCCAGCTGGTGATGTGGCTTCAGATCCCTTCAGTCTTTGTTTTTTCAAATTGTGTTCATGATAATCATTGAAGTGGACATTTTACAGTTCAAAGTCACTGCACATCTGAATATTTCACAAGTGATTAGAGGAAACCGGATATATAGACAGACCTAGTCTGCGTCCAGCAGAAGAAATCATTTTGACAATAACACTGTGTGTCATTTGTACCTGCTGAGAATCAGCATCTTCTCTTTCCGTCCATTCATCAGTCTGCTCCTCTCTCCCCCTGTAGGGATGGCTATGGTGTTGGATGTAATGGTCGTAGCTCCAGGTCAGGTCGTTTCTCCGCGACAGGAAGTCCCTCCCTGGAAGAAGATGGGATTTTTCTCAACTCAACCAATAGCAAGCTGCTGGAGCGAGCTCAGGGTATCCTACTGTGAGTGAGAGACTCAACCAAATATCTCTTCTCTTCTTCTACAAGAGCTGGATTTATATATACAATACATGTCTTCTTGTTATTTTCATTTCTTATAACCTTTAGCTTCAATAGCTGACAGGGGAAGTGGGACAGATGCTGTCCAATTGAATTATGGGTAGTGTAGTAGGGAGTATTTACAGATGAAGAAGCATAGAAATTTATTCATAAAAGATTTATTTTTAATGGTCAGAAATGAGCCTGTCATTTTTTTAATGTTACTGTGCAACATTATAATGACCATATTTTAAAGTCATGCACATTTTGTTTATTATGCCTTTAATACTGTTTAATATCTGTTTATTAAAATACCATTTCTCATCTGTAGGAGAAACAAAAACTGCAAAGTCAAGCCAACTCTTCCTAAGGTAAGAAACAACCATAACACAGAACAGTCTTAGAAGCAGCATTTAAGTGGTTTTTAATAGATACACAGGTTCTGATTTGGTCTGGTTTGCCATGGGCAGCACCTGTTAGACGTGAAGTCTCTGCGCCACCTGAGCAGCGTGACGCTCCACGACCGCATCACCAAGTCTCTGCTGCACCTGCACAAGAAGAAGAAACCGCCCAGCATCAGTGCACAGTTCCAGGTGAGTGCTGCCATTGCCCTCTGCTGGAAAACACACAGAATCACCACATCAGTGACGGCAGATTCATGATTGACAGGCGTGAAAATGTACAAGAAAATGTACAAGTAAAGTTAAAGACAGATTTTACAGTATGTAGAATTAACTATATAGATATGAGCTGTTAAACATTACTTTATATGTGTGTGTTTTGTTGGATTGGTTCTATAGTTTTATCTTTTTGACACTTTTTCATCAGGGTGACATCCATACTATGTTGAATAGTAACATAAAAGTGGGATTTTTCTTTATTGCTTCTGGATGTGATCCTGTTGTGTTTGTGTTGCAGGCTTCCCTCAATAAACTGATGGAGACTCTTGATCAGTCAGAGCCGTATTTTGTCAAGTGTATTCGCTCCAATGCTGAGAAGGTAATTTCTGCTGCAGAAGAGTCATCGCTTAAATACAGCTTCTCCTCGTCACTAACAGCTGATTTCTGTTCTGTTTCTCTTTCTGTCTCGCTCAGCTGCCGTTGCGTTTCAATGACAGTCTGGTGCTGAGACAGCTCAGATACACAGGTATGCTGGAGACCGTCCGGATCCGCCAGTCAGGATACAGCATCAAGTACACGTTCCAGGTAACCCTCTCCTGTTACTGCAGTAGATACACAGTCAGTGCCATGTCAGAATATTACTTACTTGTAGCTGTCAGCGATAGAGGTGGCTAATTTTTTTTTAAAAAAGCCTTATTGATGAAAAAATAATTCAGTATCTTGCTTTTTTTATCCAAATTGTTTTATTTACTTGTTTTAACTATTTTATTGTTTAGTTTTTATATCTCAGGCATTTACAGTATGTCTTTGTTTGCTTCTCCGTGTTAAGCTCTGCTGTCATTTTAGAACTACACAATGTACAGATCATTTGTTCTTGGCACTGTGTGTAAATGTGATAAGCCTGTGAAAAGTCAGATTCTTAGTATGACTGGATATATTTGGCCAACAAAGCTGATTCTGATCATAATCTTACTTTCCATTACTGCACAAAAATTAAAATTAAAATTGTTCATCTTAGTTATTTGGCTAGATGTTGAGATTTACTGTTATTAGTCTACTAGGAATATGTGTTAAATATCTGAAATTGACGAGCAGGCTATTTAATCCTGCATTAAAATGTGGAGCAATATTCTATTTTTGTGGAGCCTTAAATCTAAAAGTAATTGCCTGCTGTCATGTGGCCACATTGTTTTATTCGTACATTCATCCGCTTCCAGGACTTTGTGCGTCATTTCCATGTGCTGCTGCCTCGAGGCACGAGCCCAACCAAATCGGGCATCAGGGAGTTTTTCAGACGGATCCACCTGCCACCTGCAGGGTATCAAGTGGGCAACACAATGGTGCGCAAACTGGTTCACCTCTTTCTTTACCTCCTTGCTTTTTGGACTGGAGCAGTGTGTGACTGTGCAGTTTTAATGATGCAGGTGTTCCTGCGGGAGGCGGAGCGTCAGCGGCTCCAGACCCTCCTCCATCAGGAAGTCCTGCGGCGAATCGTCACGCTGCAGCGCCGCTTCAGGGCCGTGCTGGAGAGGAAGCACTTTGTCGACATGAAGAGAGCGGCTTGTGTCATCCAGGTGAGATGTTAGAAGGTGGTGGCCTAAGAACTGGTCTCAGTCAGACCAAGTCCCTTTGGGTTCCTTCATGCAGCTGAAGCAACATGTCAGATGTGTTGTAAGTGAATCATTAATCAATTTAGCAGTCCTGCACAGCGAACTTTCTTCCACATTTCATGTGGACTTTCCAGAGTCCATCAAGGCTATTTATTGTAACCTTGGACTGTTTAAGCATTAGGCGATTAGTGGTTGTGCATTTACCCCAAATATACAAGCAACAGGATTCTCTATATATGGTCTCTTGATTAGAGATAAACACTTATTCCCTTTCCACTCATTATTCAAGCCCTTATTGCTCACCCACACACTATAATATCAAGAAAACCCTCACATGGAGACTTCATTCAGAGTGCACACACCTTGACAACATGCATTCTGTTGCATTTTAACAACAGACACAAAGATATTGACAAATATTGAATAATATTTCAATGTCATAACTCCTGCTTGTAATTAAATCTAACCTGTAAAGCTGAAAGAGTATCTTTGTTCATCTTTTGATTTCTCAAGTGATTTGAGAAACATACAGAAAGGATTTCCTCTAAAAGTAGAAACATGGGGAGAGCAAAATGTGAAAGAAAGTAAATGGTGAAAGGACAGATAGAGGAAGAAAACACTGCGTCACTGTCAGATTGTTTAAACTGGAGCAAAGCTCAGATGGGAGCTGTCCAAATCTTTGTCAGGCTGAAACAAAACAGTTCAGAAACAGTGAAACACTGAGCAGCAGCTATTAACATGTAAATTCTCAAATGTCTAAAATGTAAAAGTGTCTCATATTTTTCAGAAAGACAGTGTGTTTTTAATGGAGAAAACTTGGATTGAGGTGCTTGTTGATGACATTTCTGTCTGCACCTGCCAAGAACACAGGTTGAAGTTTTAAACTGGAAGAAAATGAAGTTATTACAAGGTCAAATCAAAATAATGGAAGATGTTTTCAAAAAATTCCAGTTCTCTCTGCCAGATGCAGGTGCCAGATAAGTCAGTCACTGGATTGTAATTTACAATGAATAACAAAAATATCAAATTCCACCAATTTCAGTTAATTACATGGGTCTTAGCTAAAGCCAGGCTCAGGTCAACCCAGCATGAAGTGAGATGTTTTTAGAGAGTCAGAAAGGAGTTTGTTATGGATCTTGATCAAATCTTTCAGTGAACAAAAATCTCCCAGCTCAATACTCCATTGAGTTGTAAACACAACCTGCAATTTTTCTCCCTCTCTGTTTCTGTGCAGCGGTGGTGGCGGTGCTGCCTTCTTAAACAGTCCACCATCAACTTGAACACTGAGGAGGAGGCAGCGATTTGTCTGCAGGCGGCCTGGAGGAGCTACAGGGAGCGTAGGAGGTTCCTGCAATGGCGGGATTCTGCCATCGTCATACAGAGGAGCTGGAGAAACTGCTGCTATCGCAGATCTTTGGCAGCCGTAACGGTTCAAACAGCCTGGAGGGGGTTCAGGGAGAGAAAACACTACTGTCAGACATACAGGACTGTGATGCAGCTGCAGCTGATGGGCAGAGGATACTTGGCTCGACTCAGGTGAATGGAGGTTGAGTGTGACTGAGTGGATGATGAGTCACTGAGGCTTTGGATGGTTTTTGTGTTTAAAATCAAATCTAAAATGATCAGCAATAATATTAATTCTGTTACCCTTTTCCTTCACATGTAAACATTTTTTGATTTTTTTATTTAAGAATAGTCCGGTGTATAACCAACATTTCTATTGCTCTTTCACTGTTTTTATTATTTATGCCCATTTCCCTCCACATTTTCTGAGCTTTTCTTGTGCGAGAATCAGCATATTCTTTAAAACTGAAATACAACTTTTGTTTTATGCACTTTTGACAAACAAGGTGCAATTATCAATATTATGATATTGACAAATGATAGCCTCGGTACTTGTAAGTGAAAAGAAAACAATAACCTCAGCTCTCTTTGACTTTTTAGTATCTTGATTTAGTATTGTCTTGGTTTTCTTAGAAAGCTCAGACTCAGACTTCAGACTTAGAGAGACTTTTATAGGCGTTGTTTTTGGCAGCAGCTCTTTTCAGTGATTTAAAAAAAATTTTTTTTTGACAAAGTCAGCATCATGATCGCTCCTCATAGATATAAATTAAATAAATGATGATACGTCAGTGTCGTGTTGTTTCTACTGAATGCAACTGGCCAAAACTAAAAGAAAAAACATAAACACTAGTCATAGATTTTCACCCTTCGTATGATACGTGTTGTTTTCTGCCGGTTTGTGTGGAGACAGGTGTTAGTTACACTTTTGTCTTCTTCACCAATTACATCTACAGGTTCAGAGAACTGAAGGAGCAGCATGAAAGACAGCAACTCAGCCGAGAGCAGAGTCAACCTGCAGACATGGATGCAGGAATCATGGAGGACCTTACCTCATCAGAACCAGAAAGTTCTGTCCAGAACATCTGTGTTTCTCAAGACTCTAAACCTGTTTCTTTTGAAGTGGAGGAGACAGAAAAAGAAGAGGACTCAGAGAGAAGCAGGAGCATAGATGAGACAAGCCTTAAAACCCGCTCAAAACGAGAGAGTAGACGAATGAGAGAGCTGGAGCAGGCTCAGTTCAGTTTAGAGCTTTTGAAGGTCCGGACCACCAGTATTGGAGGTCCTCTGCAAGGAGACTTGGTTCCAGATAGTAGCACCTCCCAGCTGGATGGCCATAGACCTCCAGCCCAGGGATCTCCAGCTACTCATGGAAGTTTTGAAGTGCTCAATGTGGAAGATATAGGGACTGAAGGCTCTGGAGGTTTTAGTTCTCAGTCGACTGCTCCTCAAGATCAAACACTAGATATTCAGGTAGATGAGGGGCTGACAGATTCAAACCATAATGAAAAGCTTGTGATGGACGGTCCCAGGGCAACATTTTATATTGCTTCTGACCAAAGTCCAATACATGAACCAAAATTTGAAAGCCCCAGTAAATCTTACAGAGAGAGAAGGGAGTCCACATCCCGAAGGCCGGTAGTGGTTTTAATCAGTATGCAGAAGGAGAGCCCTATAGAGGAGAAGGAGCTGCTGGCAGCCCAAACCCTACAAGGAGCTTCTCAAACAGGAGCAGCATCAGTCACTCCTCAGATAACCCCCATTGCAGGCTTGGAGGTAGGATCAGAGATTGAGCAGCCTCCTGGGATTTCTACACAGGCCAAGAGAGATGTATACGGGGTGGACAAGTCTTCTAAATTCCAGTCTTCATCCCCTCATGGATCGAGTCCAGATGTAACAGGGATTTGCTCCTCAGAGGTGGACATCCAGATCATTCTGGAGCCAAAGTCCCCTGTCCTCCCTGGACCCCAGGAAAAGAAGTCAGCCCAGCCTGTGCAGGAGGCACCCAGCCCAGTCCTGGACACCAAACCACCAAAAGCCCAGAAGAAGAGCTCAGCCCAGACTGTGATTGTGAACATGGTGGAAAAACCGTCCAACACTGTGTTCTCCCCACCCAGACGCAAGCTGCCCTTCTCCAAGTAAGTAACCCACTCTACTGAAGGATGTGACCGCAGTTTAGGGAAGCTGTTCTTATTATTTTTATCTGATTATGTCACAGTTTATCAGAATCTAAGAAATGTGTATGTGATCATGTGTATTTTAAATTCCAGAAAAAATGTACATGACATATTGTCAAGATTAAAAGTACAGAACCAAATGCAGCAGCATTGTTTTAAGGCAAATAAGCACCACATTGTTTTACATACATGTGGAAAAGGAATCAGTTAAGCTGCCTTTCTCTGTCAACAGTTAAATGTAAAGAGTTGAACCTTTTTGTAAACACTTCTATGTCTGGCTCTTTGTTGCAGGTCAGATAAGGACTTAGTGAACCAAGAAAGATCTCTGGCCATGTACAGAGATGACTCCAAATCTGCAGGACCCAGAAACAGAGAGGTAACACACACACACAAATAAAACCAGCATAGATAGACATAACAGAAACAGGTGTAACTATATATAACTTGCAATGTAATTTTGATGAAAATTTGACAGGAACAAATCCATTCTGTGGGGGTTTTTGTAAAAAAAAAAAAAAAACCGGGGTAAAGATGAGAAAGGTTTTCACTAAGGAAATAGGGTTTTATGAAATACATTATAGTTTATTTAAATGTTTTCTCCTGGATTTTTTGGGGTTTTTTGTGTTGTTTAGTTCAGCACCTGTAGCTACTTACTGTAATTCTGGCTTAGAAATTACCCCATAAAAGAAATGTCATGATGTATCAGGTCTACTACATTTACTTTTGATTAGATTTAGTCTTGTACATAATAAATCAATTACAAGATTTTATGCATGCAACACACACACACACACACACACACACACACACACACACACACACACACACACAAATGACGTAGTAGCTGATCTGATGTTCCTGTGGTTGGTTACCTGGAAGCAGGTGGGCCGCCCCGGCCCTAAAAAGAAAGCTCGAATGTCCCGGACTCGCTCTGATTTCCTCACCCGCTGTAACTCTGAGGGGGCGACCCAGTCGGACGATGATGATGAATACTACGTCCCCGCCCACTCCCGCACGCTGCCCCCCTCCCTGTCTCCCTCATGTGCCCACCCTGAGGCCGACTGTCACAGTGACTCAGAGATGGTAAAATACCGGATCCCATGATCTCCAAACTAGTTTCCTGTCCACTCTGCCTCCCCTCCACTCACTGTTTAGGTGGACCTGGCCAAGCGGCTGGGGAGGAGCCCTTTAACACTGCTAACAGCACTGGTATTGGATTGTTTCACTACTGAGCTGCAGTCTGACTGACCGATCAGACTGACACTGCTTTGCTTCACTCAAACAGACCAGCACTCTTGTGGGTCTGCATTGAATGGCCACATGCTCTGTGGACGTTAGCCCAGCATCTCAAGAGCATGAATCTTTTATCAAAGGATAGGTCAACATTTTTGAGTTTGATCTGATGTTTTTTTTTCAGTAAACATGTATTTAATTTGAGGATAATTGTTTAAATCTTAGTATAAGATATAATAAAAGGGGACAAATGTCTTAAAGTCGCTTTTGTCAACCAAGATTTGCATTCATACTGATTTTAATCTAAAATATTCACAGCAGCATTGCTTTTTAAAGTTGGAACAATAAAATAATTAAGTTAACTAATAATTAACTAATATTCTAAAATGACAACAAATATTCAGGTAATTGAATAATTGATTATATAGTCATGAAGGAAAGGTGTTTGTTAGCTAAAGCTTAATTCTGGTTTGTCATTGTCAACAGTGCATCGATGAAAGAAATACTGAAGCTGCAGCCTGAAACAAATAAAATCAGGATCCTATCAGTCACTTTTAACTTCTCTAAGTTTTCTTGAAGGAAAAATTAAAGATTAAAACTCAAAATGCCAACTTTTTTTTTAACAGTGAGCACATTTTCACAGTAGGGGCTGTTTGACTCTCAGAAACTGGCCTCGTCTGAAAGCACATGCTGCTCCTGCATGCTGGAGACGTTTAAACCTCGAGCAACTTGTCTTCTCACTAACGGCGTCATCATCTAACAGGACCTCCCAAGCATGACTTCTGTTTCTCTCTCAGTATCTTAATAGCAGCCTCATTTTCTGATTTATTGGCTGGTCTTACTTCAGATTCAATAGATTTAGTATAAGCACAGAATAGTTTTAGCTTACATGATTTTCAAACATCAACAATAGTGATGTGAGATTATGCATTCATTGTGAATAACACAGTATTGCTGTAGATAATGCATGTGAGCTCAATAAACTGCACCCATCAAAAAAAAAACAAAATCACACACATACACACAGACAGCGTCATAGACGAAGCCTGGTCAGGTGATTCCAGTAAATTGAAGTACATTTGTCTCACCTGGTTGTTGATTTCTGCTCTCCAGCCTTCTCACAAAGATCAGAAGAAGATTCATAAAACCATGTCATCAGGAGACCTGGGCAAGGTGGAGGTCCTCAGGAAAACCTCCAGTCACGATGGAAGGTAGATCCCCAAGTGTCTAACAAAGGAAATTCTATTTTTCCTGATTTTTTCTGGCTTCATGCTTAAATGGCAGAAAGCAACAGCTTTTACATAAACATAGCAAAATCAATATGTCCTTTTTCTTCAGTGGTGCATTTGGAAATTAGTCTTGTAATGTACCTGTGGTGCTTTACTGGGTTTTACATATTGCACTGTGACATCAGGATGCATGTCATGTGCCAACCATACAACTGACAGGACATGACATGTTTTACTTATCTTATTTAGTTTTTTATGTATTTTTTAATGAAGTTGTTTTAAATGAATTTATTGTGCTTGTGATTTAGCAGGATGAGAGGGAAGATGCGCTTCTGGAGTAAGACAAAACACAGTGAGAAAAAACTGTCAAGAGAGAAGCAGGCCAGCAGGAGTGAAGCAGGAGAACCACAGGGTAACAACAAGACACAAGATGTGTTGTCTTTAAGTCTACAGAACACACACATATACACTTGTAGAAGTACAAAAATAAATGTGTGTTGCTGGTTTTGGTGAGATGGTCAACAGAGCATGGGAAATGGTGGTTATGAGATAAACACATTTTCACTATAGAGACTTTAGTCTTTCACTTCTGGAGTAGCTAAATCACAACTCATTTTAGTAAACCTACTCTCTCCACCTCCCTTTCCATCTTCGTTTCCAAGAGGCCCAGTCACCTCCTCACAGTCCAGATTTGGAGGTTGCTCCTTCACGGGGGGTCAGGGACACTAAGGAGAACAAGGAGCTGTCTCCGAAGATGAGGAGGCGTCGCAGTGTGAAGATCAGCAGCATTGCCCTGGAGCCCTCTCAGTGGCAGAACGACACACTGCACATCCTCACTTCAGCCCACGACTACCGCAGCATGAACGACTTCCTCATGAAGAAGGTTAGAGGGCAAATATTCCTATACACACTGAAATCACCTTTGCAATTTAAAATTCTGTTTTTAAATATGCTTTTTAAAAATCTGAAAATATAACTTCATTAATCCTACAGCAACTATGTCCATTTATTATGTGACCATAAGTTCTGATTGGTCTTTTTGTTAATGGGTCAGATTTGTTTCCGCAACAGTTACTATTAAATTACTACAGACACATAGTTAGACACGTTCCAGTGTTCCCCCAGGACCCATGGATATGGTTATGTTGTGATAATCTATAGTGCATTGCCTTCATATTTTGTGTGCTCAAATTGCCTAAAGATGCCTAAACATGCTGTTGCATTCGAGTACCATAGGGTAGTTCCACATTTTTGCATTACACATTTTAGCGTCAAATAGTCTCTGTAAATAGTTGAATGTTTTCAGCTGTTTTATTGTTTCTGTGTCGTCCCTTCTTGACTCATTGAGCTGTTTACATGTGTCTGCAGATCGCTGACCTGGACTCTGAAGATGGTAAGAAGGACACCATGGTGGATCTTGTCTTCAAGAAAGCATTGAAGGAGTTCAGGATCAACATTTTCAACTCGTACTCCACTGCTCTGGCTGTGAGTCCTTGCTGCTTTGTCTCTCTTTAATCTCAGATGCTCCAAACACAATAAGATCAGTGAAGGAAGTCAGTGAAGTACACTAAAGTATAAAATGACGCTAAGATAGTTTCTAAAATAAACTGTAAATAGTTTCAGTGGAAGGTCCCTGATTAGCAAATGTTAAGTCAAGAAGTCAAGTAGCTGATGTTTAGTTGATGTTTTGATGAATTTCATTCAGACATTGTGAAGATAAATCTGCCATCAGGTCATTCTGTCAAATTTTCTTTTCTTTTCCTGGCCTGCACCACCAGATGGATGATGGGAAGAGTATCCGTTACAAGGATCTTTACGCGTTGTTTGAGCACATCCTGGAGAAGACCATGCGCCTGGAGCAGAGAGACTGGAGCGAGTCGCCAGTGAAGGTGTGGGTCAACACCTTCAAAGTCTTCCTGGATGAATTCATGACTGAGTACAAGCCCATGGAGGGAACCATTGGCAGGGTAAGATATATACAATGGATCATTGGATGTAAAGGTAATTAGGGAAATGCTGTCTCAAGCTGTTACACTTTATTTACAAGCAAATGATTGGTCTGGAGTAATTTTTAACAATGTAATCTGCTGAAAATATAAGAAAATGTAAGCAAGCAAAAACTCTACAATACACTTTAATAAGTACAGATAATGGGAATTGTAAAATTGATAATAGGAAATGTAAAAAAACCTTTTTAATTTAAAATCCATGTAGTAGATTCTAAGACAATCAAGCACGTATTTCATTTCTCAGACATAAAATACATCACAGGCACAATGTGACATGTTTGTCTCTTCTCAGGCTCTTAAACGTGAGCGCAAGAAGTCCAGGAAGAAGGAAACTGACATTGTGAGTTTATAGTGACCCTTTGGAATAACAGCAATGATTTTTATGTTTTAACTGCGGTGACCAATGGCTCTGCTGCCCCCTGTAGGTGGAGGAACACAATGGCCACATCTTCAAGTCTACCCAGTACAGCATTCCCACCTACTGCGAGTACTGCTCCTCCCTCATCTGGATGATGGACCGAGCCTGCGTCTGCAAACGTGAGGAGTGGAAACACAAAAACATACATGAATTTGTTAGACCTGTAGCTCAGTTAGGTTGGTCCTTCCTTTCTTTTCATGTAATTTGCACAAGTAAGGTACAATTCTCATCAGGGTTACAGTTTCTTCAAGAGATCTGGACAAGAACACAGAAACAATAAATGCAAAAACCCAATGTCACACATTACAATAAAGTCAACCTAAGATGCACATGCTGATGCCAAGTGTTGCCAAAACCCTTTAAATAAAGTAAATTGAGTTCATTTTACCACCACCAGGCCACAACAACTAGCGTCGCCAACATGTGTTCCCTCGGATTCAATGTGTTTCTATACACGTCAAACCCAAACTTAGGTTGTTTGCTGCATGCAGTTAAATCAAAACCAAACTGTCCGCCACTTTATTGTAAACACAAGTTACCAGGTGTCAAGTTTTAATGTTGTTAATGTTTAATATATTTCAGTGACTTTCTGACTTCTGGATTTGATGCACAATCAGAATTCAAATTTGTAATATATGATAAGCTTTACCTTGGGGAGCAACTAGAGTTTAAAAGCCTTAAAGCAGGCTGCAAAGATCTGCAGTCTGTTCCACGTTACACACACAAATATACACACCACCAGCAGTTCCTAATGTTCTCCTAACTCACTTACCCACAGTCACTCATGTCCTTGTGTGTATTTTTTATTTCCAACCACACAGCACAGTACACTCTCCCCCTCATCACACTATTCTTTCCACACACTCAAAACACACACTGACCATTTATACTCACAAACCTCACCCACTTGCCCTGCCTCCCTGAGTATCAGAAAAATTGGATTAGGCCTCCTGCTTTTTTCATAAATCTATCTTCAATCTAGTTACAAAGCTCCATCTGCGCTTTCAGAGAGTGCACATCACAGCCAAACTGTGCCACTGCCTGAGCCTCTGAGCTCTGACCGAGTGCAGGGGTATGAGGTGTGAGGACGCTGTAGAAATGCCATCACTTTGACTGTGTTGTTCTGTTGCCTGCAGTGTGTCGCTACGCCTGCCACAGGAAGTGCTGCTCCAAGATGACAACCAAGTGCAGTAAAAAGGTAGGTGGGGATTTGTTTTTGTTTTATGGTTTCTTGTTTTAGGTTTCGATATCACAGTGAACAGAAAACTGGGTTTGGATATCATAGCACATCACTAACAATGATTTCAGTTATTGCCTTTGTGATTTACGGCACTTTTTGACTAAATGTCATCAAACTAAGTAAATTACAATATTTCTGTCATGTGTATTTCACCAGCATTTGGTGTAAACATTGTAAATGTAGATGTAAAAGAAATAACATAACTCTAAAAAATTGCTAACTAATCTTGTCATGTCAAAAAAACCTTGTCTTTCTTGGTTTCATTTTCTGGCTTTGGTCTAAGGACAGATGCACATATGTAATTACACTTATCAGCCACAGCTGTTTGTGTGCCATGAAGTCATAAAATGAGACTTTGCACCCTATTGAGTTAAGAAATAAAGCAATCTCCTTTTTATGGCAAGAATTTTCTTAGAAGCCATAAACTCACCCTTGTTCAGTTCAACACACTAAGAGGGTTGCTGCTCTGAGCTTTTATTTTTCTGTTTAGGTTGAATACTGTTATCCTAAAAATAGTCTGGCTCCAGGAATACCAGTCAGCTCAATGGCTTGTCTGTTAACTCCATTATTTTGGGGTTCTGAGGGCTGAGGATTTACAGGAATAGCTTCACTGGGCGAGTTCAGGAACGATGTCTGATATTCTGCCAGATATCTGGTGGTTTGACATTGTGGTGGTCATCTATAGGATTGTGCTCTGGCTATTAAATTGAAACTCTGGCTCTAAGGGTTATAGAATATTTTGGTCAGCCCAGTGTTTGTTATGACAGACAAGCAAAGACTATGGGGTATCAGTCCATTCTTTTATCTAAGCTATAGCTGGAATTGATTTGTCTGACAGGATAAAAAAATAAACATCGTAACTTAGTCTTGACATAAACATTTCTAATCACAATAAATTAGTAATTTCACAAAGATAATTTCCAACGCAACTATTGTCCAAACTAATGAAACAATATTTTAACCACTATTAAAACTTAATTTATACATTAAGTAAATATCATAAAGCTATTAAGGGTAGAAAGCTTTTTTTAAACTATCATTGACACAGTCCAAACCCAACCGTCATATGTTTCTGTGTTTTTGTATACAAGTATGATCCGGAGCTGTCATCTCGACAGTTTGGCGTGGAGTTGTCCCGCCTGACCAACGAGGAGCGAACGGTGCCCCACCTTGTGGAGAAACTCATCAACTACATTGAGATGCACGGCCTCTACACAGAGGGCATTTACAGGAAGTCGGGCTCCACCAATAAGATTAAAGAACTCCGTCAGGGGCTGGACACAGGTGAAACTGACAGGGGTCCAAAACCAAGGGAAAATGAATTACATATAAATTGAATTCAAATCTTAATGCCCTTTTACATTTCACGTCTACGTTTTTAGTTGATTTATTTACAGCTACTTCTGTGATTAGCAGTTTTAGCTAATGTACCTATATCTGTCATGGATTTTACAGGTGTTTCATCATGAACCAAAGTAGTCACAAGTAGAAGTTGGACATGAAGAAAAGTTTTAGCCAGATTTGGCATAACTGAATTCAATTGTCTGTACCGGATTCTAAGGGTATCCTTCAAATAGTTATGGACAGACCAACATTTCCATCCTTGGATCCGAGTTGCTAGCAGGCTGAAAAGAGAAGCGTGGAGGGAAGTTAATTTGCCTCATTGTATTTGCCTGTTCCAGATGTGAACAGTGTGAACCTGGATGACTACAACATCCACGTCATTGCCAGCGTTCTCAAACAGTGGCTCCGTGACCTGCCCAGCCCTCTCATGACCTTTGAACTGTATGAGGAGTTCCTCAGGGCCATGGGTAAGGTCAAAATTAGCACCTTCAGTGACTCTTTCTGTATGTCAGCCCTGAGAGTCACTTTCAGAGTTTTCAGCTGAGAGTCACTTTCAGAAGGTCCTTGAACTCTGTGGTCCTTTTTCAGGTCAACCAGACAAGCGGGAGGTGATCAGAGGGGTGTATTCGGTGATCGACCAACTCAGCAGGACCCACCTCAGCACACTGGAGCGCCTCATCTTCCATCTGGTCAGGTGAGTTATGAGATAGAAGCAACATCAGCAGCAGAGCCTCAGGCAATAGAGCCAGAGTTTGTGTGGTCAGATTTTTAAACCTTTAAAACCTTTTTAAACCTTTAAACCAGATTTAAACCGTCCACTGCCATCACATGCCATACTCTCAGTGTTCAGTGAGAATACATTCTCTAATTAACAAAATCAGGCATAACAGGATCATACTGGGATGTGTTACAGGATTGCTCTGCAGGAAGAGACTAACAGGATGTCAGCCAACGCCCTCGCCATCGTGTTCGCTCCCTGCATCCTACGCTGCCCTGACACCATCGACCCACTGCAGAGCGTTCAAGATATAAGCAAGACCACCGCGTACGTCCTTTCTCCTTTACAATAGCAGTTTCACAAATTATTCCATTTCCTACAGTGATGCAGCGTATACACAGCTCCACAACATTAGCAAGCTGTTTGGCAGACAACCACATAGATTTAAATTCATGGTAAAATGGGTGGGTAGGTCATGTAAGTATGCTTTATCGAATTAAAACAGGTGGCACCACACAAACTAGTTCTTTTTAGTTGTTAAGACATAATTAAACCCAGTAATTGCCAGGTTAGGTATCTAACTAATTAATTAACTAATTGGGAAAACTAATGCTAATTGACTAATTCACAGTATGAGCTGCTGAGTGAAGAGTAATAAGTCAACACATTTGACCTGACATGTGGTGTGATTTGACGGTGTTAAAGGCTTTAAGTGCTAACAAATGTCTGTTTTAATGGCAGTTTAATAAACTCTAGCTGGTACTGCTGAGAACTTACAAACAAACTTTACATACAAACTTAAGGATGGATCCGCAGTCCAATCCTCTGTGTTCTCACCTGTAGGTGTGTGGAGCTGATCATCAACGAGCAGATGAGCAAATACAAAGCTCGTCTGAAGGACATCAGCAGTCTGGAGTTTGCAGAGAGCAAAGCTAAGAGCAGACTGACCCACATCAGGAAGTCCATGGTAAGACTGTCAGACATCAAACAGCAGGTTCCTGCGCCAAGTTACAGACTCATCATGCTAAAGATATTATGATGAATCCTTACTGACACCAAGGTGGATGTTTTTCTACTTGTTCCACTCACTCATCATTGAAATGTTGACAGTTTTCAGCTCCATGAGCAGCTGGCATGGTTTTCACACAGCCATGGCAGGAGTTCATTTCTCTGTGTTTATTTACATCTTTCATTAACAGCTTTTGCTGTGTTTTTGTTCCACATGCAAAAGCTGACAAAAACACACTCAAGAGGATATACCTTCAAATATTTGTATATAAAATAAAAATAAAAATTACAAGTGTCCAATCCTTTAAAAATTGGCTGCATATGTGAAAACACCCTCTCTCTTTTCATTTCTGCTGTACATTACCTATTACCTATTATTCTCTTAGTTATAGTTGAGAAATTGAAGCAATTTTACACAAACAACAACAAAATATACTAAAACGCTACTGGTCCTAAACCACAGAGTCCATCTACAACATGGAGCCACAAGCTGGAGGATCACAATATTCCCAAATATATTCATAAATCACAATAGTTGAGACATATGTCAGACAAACTTGTTATTAATTATATTATATAGAACCAGCTGATGCCGAGTAACCCTGAAGGTTTTGGGGCCCATGGGCAGTAATTCAGCCTTGGATTAGATCTGTCTCTAAAAACTCTTACTTCCAACCAAATTTAGCTGTTTTAACCTAAATTCTTAGACATTTTCTGACCTGAAAATCACCAAATCCATGCTTACTTGAATACCTTCACCGCTCCCTAACCTTAACCTGTCCTTCCTTCCTTCCCTCCTTCCTCCCCTCCTTCCAGAAACCTGTACTTATTGCTGTTAGGTTTATGAGCATAACCCGCACTGCCACCCCGGTATGTATGCCCCTCTCGCTCCATGTGCCCGCCAACCACCAGTCCTGTCCGTCAGTCTATTTGATCATACTGTCTGTAATGTCCAGTCACAGTGGCCGTCACATCTGTCTATAAACTAGTTCTCTTTTAGATGTCTGAGCTTCTGTTTGTGTACTTGTTACTGTTTTGTTGTGAGTCACTTAGTTGACAGGTTATAATGTAATAATGAAATTATTCATTCATAAGGTTTGCAAGAGACCCCTTTGAAATTGTTCATTTTTCTACCTGCACCTGGTGGGAAAGGAAACAAATGGTTTTATAACTTATATTTGTTTACTCTAAAAACCGTGTGATGGTACAGTGAAGTAATATAATGTGGTCTTCAGAAGGCACATTTTATAGTTGTCTATTAGAGTCTTCCTGGTAATCATTGTGTCATTGTTTTCATTATGTCTGTAGATGATTGCTGCTTGTATTAAAGCCTGGAGTCCATGAAATGTATCGCCCAGAGTCATGATGAATACTTTTGACTTCACTTTAACTTTTGATTGTTTCTAAATTTGGCCTTTGCAGTTTTTTGAAGACATGCATTGAACATATTTAGTTTAGAAATACCTTGATCTTTCAGATAAAACATGCAACCATGCCATGGCAAACACACAGCTATTAGTTTTCTGTGGCACTGAGTCCCCTCGAGTTAACATATCCTCTAAAAACATGGTGAGACTTAAGGCAGAGAACTTGACTTGACTTATAGTTTGAAACTGAACTGCTCATTGAAGTTCACCTGGTCACACTGAGGAGCTAATATGACCTTGAAGTGCGGCGATGCTGGTCATCAGCGTTCAGTTCAACTGATGCCACACAAGTGAACATTAGAAGAATTACACTGATTTGTATAAAGACACAGATCAGTTGACTAACGTCATAATGTAGGTATAGATCTATATATATATATAGATCTTACAATGCTCACTTACAATATACACACACTTTTAGATGCAGTACTTGTGCCTCTTTTGCCTTTGTACAACAAATTATTATCAGATTTTTCCATAGTAGTGTTGTAGCTTTGGGTTGTCTTTGCCAGATTTCTGCAGAAAGTAACCCAAGCTAACTGCCTAGCTGGTTGATACCAGTATTATTCCAGTGGGATAAATGAAATTCCTGTTCTGTACCAGACTAAAATGAAAAATGATGAAGTAATTACTGTATAATTTATAGCTTGGTGTTCAACTGCTGCTGTTACTGCAGCCTCGTCTGTGTTTGTGGTGAATGCACAGAGAGAGCACCACTCAGACTGTAGCTCACTGACTGCCCTTTGCTTTTTGTTTCTGCTCCACAACTTATGAACCCACAGCCTAACACAGCTAAACTTAAGGTAAAGCCTACCTGTGTGTGTGCAAGAGAAGACATTTGTGTGCAGTGATATCCAGTAGAACCCATAGTTTCTTAGGCTGTTGTGAACCGTGTTCAGTCAGTCGTCTGTATGCTGTAGTTACCATGTGGTCAAAACATCCAGCTGTGTCTAAAGTGAGTCTGCTGTCTGTGCTCCATCCCTGTTACTGTCAACTAAACGATTTTTATTGGTGAGCCTCCACTAATACACACTCTCACTCTGTGTAATATTGTTTGTGTGTGTTTACAGAGCAAAGGCCGTGTTTGGCAAAGCAGCACCCACATGCCCTCACCTCCTCTCAGCCCCAGAGCGTCCCCTGTGGTGGATGGAGAGAGTGCAGGAGGCGGAGGAGAGGACGTAGCTGAGGCCGGGCTGAATGAGCAGCAGCAGCTGGCGATGCAGCAAGAGGAGCGAATTCTCACTGAGCAGATTGAGAGTCTGCAGAAAGAAAAGTACGATACCTCTCTGGTTTATTCAGATCATGACACTGGAAGGGTTTTCGTGTTATCTACTGCATAAAGCTTCTGCACGAGCTAGTATATACACCTAATTTTCTCCACATCAAACAAAAACAATTTCAGAAAACATAACTATCCAGTTCAAAAGCAAATAAATAAATGAAAATCACTCATTCTTCATATCTAACAGCTAGAGATTAATTTTAGCAAATGCAACACCCAATACATGGTAAAGATAAAAAACAGCTGCAAGCTTAGAGTAAATGTGTGTTATATAGATATATAGATCACTCTAAGGACACACACAGATGTATCGCAAAATAAATAAATGCCTAAAATGTAAATGAGCTGATTTAAGTAAAGCACCATCTAATCTGTACATGTGGGTCGACAGGGAGGAGCTGACGTATGAGATGTTGATCCTGGAGCCGCGGGCGTCTGATGATGAGACTCCTGAATCTGAAGCGTCCATTGGTACAGCGGACAGCTCTGAAAATATCACCATGGAAACTGAGGGAGCCACCTCCGACCCCTCTGGTGTGTGTGTGTGTGTGTGTGTGTGTGTGTGTGTGTGTGTGTGTGTAAATTGTAAAATGTGTCTTTACCACCTGTCTGCCATGACTGCTGCTCTCTCCCTCCACAGAGCGTGGCACTTATCGGTCAAGAAAGTTGGAGCCAAAGAGCCGGCGAGCTCTGCGCCGTCAGCCGGACTCCCAAGACTCAGCAGACTCCATCTCCACCATCTCCTCCTCTTACCACCCCTCCTCCTCGCTCTCCTCTAATGCCTCTGGTTCTCCAACCCCTCACTACCGGTTCCGCTCTTCCTCCTCGGGACCCTTGCTTACATCGTGCGGTTTGGGGACCCCATTGACGGAGGGGGAGGGGACACACAGAACCGGTAAGACACGGCACAGGCTCAGGCTGAGCCGCAGCTCACCACGCGAGCCGTCAGGAAACCACCGGAGGGACTCGGACTTCAGCTCGGGGCCACAACAGCTGGTTCTGTACGGCAGCAATGAGTTCATGGTGTGAAGCTGAGTGGGAAGGAATACCAGCCGACGCCTGTTCCAATGAAGGGGAGTGTGCAAAATGTGGAGCAGGGAGAGTCTGGGGTTGGACGAGACTGGTCACAGGGTAAAGTTAATGCCCAGCGTCAACTGCTGCCCTTTCTCAGTGCACACCCCCCTCCTCCCCTGGTCCAGTCATAGCAGAAATAAATAAAAGAAGAAAAGACTGGGGATGTAACACAGAAGTAACAGATGGTCAAAGGAGGAAGACTGACAATTAATGTGAACACCTGATAAACATGGTCAGCCATGTTAGATCTCTGATCTCAGTGCTGTTTGACCCCTGCTGGAGCATTCAGGGTCAGTTAGAGAGAGAAGAAGAAGAAGAAGAAGCAGAAGAAGAAGAATGAAGAAAGAAGAAGAAGAAAAAGGACGGGGGGTGAGACACAGATAAAACCCACACCTGCAAAGCCTAATCTTATAGTGCCCCTTCTTTATTTTTTAGCATGTGGGCAGGTGGTTAACACCACTCAGAAGAAATGTAGCCATACTTACTGTACTGGCGGACATTTTGTCTGTAACCAGCACCAAGCTACGTCTGCTTTTCACGTTTACACAAGACACAGCAGCCAATAGGCTGCATGCTTCTCCATCACACTTTTTCTCATGTTTGTTTGAAGAAACTGTATAGAAATGTGTTACAGCTGTATGTTATATTATTATTATTATTATTATTATTATTATTATGTTACAGAAGAAAAAAGTGTACATAGAAATTCCACTGCTGCTTCTGGGTCATTCATTGTTGATCAGCCTGTATTTCCTGTTTTGCAAAGTGAAGAATCTGAAACTCAAATTTCACTTTTGTTTCTGTGCCCAGTTTTGCTTTCCTGTCATTTTCTGTTTTTTTTCCTGTTTGCCAGTGAACAGAGCTAGTTATGGATGTCCTTGAGTTATACTCTTCAGAAGTAATAGAAGGAATCTGTCTATCTGTGCTGCCTGTTGGGTGTCACACATACTTGATCTGAGATGTCATTCAGCCATAAGTGGTTTGTGTTTGCCTTTCCATGTAAACCTTTGTTTTCCCTTCTGTTTTATTCAGAAACACCAGTGTTACTGTGTCAGGACTTGAATTTTTATATATATTATTGCTGTATTATAAATGTTGTTATTGATATCAGAGAGAGTTTTGTTGTCAATATTGTTTCATTTTGTGTTCATATGAAATCCATGTTTTTCCTCTGTGTGTGTGTGTGTGTGTGTGTGTGTGCATGTCTGAATGAATGAATAACTCCAGCCACTGTTTCAGCCCCCAGTTGTGCGTGTGTCTCTACTCACATATAAACATAACATTTTCCCAAAAAATCGTCTTCTAAGGGTGAAAACCATCAAGTGACGCTAAAACTAACTCAGACTTATGAAATGCTTCATTTGTCTAAATTTTATTGCACTCATTCACGCTCTAACCATTTATGATGTCCTCTGAGCCATCCGAAATGCTTTCTTCTTCTCTTTTTAACAGACATAACAGTAGCTCTTTTTCTTCTCTCTTGGCTCTGGCTGTGAAAAGTAGCATTTAATCTGCCTGATAACCAGACAAAAGCAAGTAGCAACTAACTCTCAGACCGTCCACGTGTTTCTACATATTCCTGCTCTTTGTCTCTGTCCATACAAAATCAGAACAGTCAGCATATATTCAGTTTCATGGCCTACTCAGTAGCTTTACAGCAATGATGTCTCATTTGGAAGATTGCAGTATCTGTCTGTGCTTACTGCATCTGTGATCAGATGCTTTTGGCGATTATTGCTCCGATGTCACCAACACAGTCAGTGTTAATCTTAACTTTTCCTTAAGGCTGCAAGTCAAAGTCAGGACTGTGCTGATCTCTCTTTGAATGCTGTGGAGACCTGCAGTGTGTTGGCTTTTTTTTTTACAACAAAAACTTCCCAGAGGTGAGCTAAATGGACAAAACTGATCCCTGGTAAAATATCTCAACAATTAAGCTGATGTTTGAGGGGATGCTATTTGTACATGTCCTGGCTGTCCATATGGCATTCTGTAAAAAAACAAAAAAGAAAAAAGTGAATGTACCTGTCACTGGAAGGCATGCTCTGCTTTCTCTGGTTGTTTTTGTTGCTCTTTTATACACAGTGTATGTACTATTTATGATCATGCTTTGGGAGTGTACAATGGTTTAAAAGAATCTGTTATAAAATGTGTTCTAAGAGGATATATTATCCTGTGTACGGTTCATTATCTACTATTAGTCATGCCAACATTTTAACAGGCCACACTCAGTCTGTCATGTTTGTGCTACAAAGCAAAAGAAAAAAAAAAGCGTTGTGTCTTTTTTGTCTGCGCCACTCCAGACACAGTTATGTAAAAGGTGCAATTTGTGTTATATTTTGTTTTTTATTGATACAAACATGTCTATGGTTGTAAGAAAAGACTTTACAGGGGAAATTCATCTGCTTATTAAAAAAGCAAAACTGCAGCCAAAAATAACGAGTCGTGTAATATTTTGCATGACAGACATCCTGTCAGTGTATTATCCTTTGAAACAATCAATATTTTCCTTATTTTCTTAGTGTGTCTTTTTTGGGACAACATGAAACCTTTGTGTTCCTTTTCATTTGAGATAAAAGGTTTGTTGTGTTTTCTTATCAACAAAGTCACATTTACATTCACGTAAAAGTATTTGCATTTTGCAACCTAAGGGTTTTGTTTACCAAATGTACCCTTTAAAAATATAAAGCTGTGTTAGTCAGAGTACATTATGACTTCATTATTTCTTTACACTTCTCTAAGGACAGTTTACGAAGGCTAAGTAAAAGTTTACATTTTTTTAAATACACTTTTAATGACTAAGCTGTAGATCTGTTGAAAACTCCAATATTGAATCAAAGTAGATGATACTCTCAGTTTTGGTTTGTTTAATTTTCCTTGTTTAATTATTTTTGTCTTAAAATAGGCTACAGGAATAAATGATCTCGTATCGTTCACTGCTTTAATAATCTGACATTTGCTCTATTTCTCCTACCTCCCGTTCAGAAAGTTAGAAAATAAAGACACTTTTTCGTTAAACGGACTTAGACTGATCGGATTCAGAGACCGGGTATTAGAACCTTTCATGTTATGAGCATTCTTGTTTATTCTGTACTCATTATTTGATTAAATGATTTGGTTGATTATTTGATAAACAAAGCAAACGCCTCTTTTCACCTCGTCAAAAATAAAACTTACAAACTTGTTTGTCGACAACCGGAACAGTGAAACTGAACAAGCAAAAAAAGAAAAGCGGCTCGTTTCTCTTTCACTAAAATGAAAGTAGAGGTGCCTGCGTTTCTGTAGGTTTTGAAATGCTTGGGCGGTGGAATCAGCTGTTAGTTGGCACAGACTATATAAAGAGGCTGTTGCAGCTGCCTTCACATGACATCTGTCCCAGCACGCAGCAGCACGTCCAACTACCACGGTGAGCTGACACTTCATCAGTTTAGCAGATGTTTTCTGTCTCTTCTTCTGATCGGACTGCCAGTTTTTAATTCTTTAAGGTTTATCAGGTCATCAGAGCCTGACTGGAGTTTGACTTTGACCTTTTTTTTTCTTAAATCCTGCAGATGTCTGATTACAAAACCATCGTTTTCTTTGACTTGGAGACAACTGGATTAGGTAACATTATGTTAATATTGTCTGTTTATCAATCCTCTATCAGTCAGGTTATTGTTACATGTGAAATTTCATCTACCTTGTTTAATGATAGTCTGTGTTCTAATAATCTACTTTTAATAATATTTGTGTAAAATATTTTCTGTATTTTTAGAAAAATCTATATTAATGATAATATATTAAGATTTATGTTTAAGCTGAGAAATAGTGTTTCCCAAGGTCCGTTTACTTGGATTTGCTAGTTATTTTGCAGTTTTGCAGTTTGCCACCAAGTAAAGTACAAGTTGTTACATCAGCAACAGACCAAGTGTTTTTATCAACCCAGCCTGAAGGCTGATTAAATAAGGCAGCACAGCAATGCTATAGCCAAACAAAAGTCACAATAAAGATAAAGTATGACAAAAACAGTTTTAGTACTATGTCCATTTTTTCTGGAGCTTACATCAGCCTTCTTATGGATTTCATCAGTGGAAAGAGTTTGCTCTGTTGACATTAAAATGACTCATTCTATAGGTGTCTGACTCTGACAGATCAAAATCTAGAGGAAAAATTTCTGTATGTTTCAGGCATCGTCTAGTGTCTACCCGCACCCCACCATGACGTTACTGGGCGTTAGATCTTTCTGTAAATGTATAATATGTGGGTGTCAGGTAGGCGTGGGCCTGGAAATTGTTCAGATTATTATTTTATTTATTTATTTTTTATCATTAGTCACGTTCCGAAACTCCCTCAAATTTGACCCCCCGAACGTGTGTGAAAACTCACCAAAATTTGCATACCCCTCAGAATTGCGTGGAAATTTGATATTTTATGGATTTCATAAACAAACTCAAAAGAATGGCTCTTTGACAAAAATCAAAATACATTATGCCTATGGGAGCTCCTCTGACATTTTTTTCATCGCACACTCACCAAACCTGGCACATCTCTTCTTCATGTCAGGCCAAGCAAAAAAGCCTATCATGTCAAGGTCATGTGACCAACAGGAAGTCCACCAGCTGGGAGTTTATCTTGAGATCATTGAGTTCGCTGTTTTTGCTCACCTCAAACTTGAACGAACTCCTCCTTGGGATTTTCACCCAATGAGCTAATTTTTGGCCAGCATCACCTAGACCCATGGGGCTGCAACAGTTATCCAAATTTTGTGAATAAGTTTTACGGTTTTCCTTTGGCGGACGCGGCAAGTTGACGCAGGTTTTTGGCACCTTCGAGGTGTCACAGATCGCGCACGCATTGTCGGATTGGAATCGGACCACTTGATGAATTGTAGATCCCGGGGGCCTGAATCCAGGTGATTGAACAAAATCACTGTAGGCGCTATAGCGCCCCCTGTATAACAATTTGAAAATTTGCAAAAATTTGAATGGAGAGACAAGATTCACTTTGTCAGAAATGGACCAAATTTTGCCCACAAATCCTTTAGGGCATTCCGAGCAAAAAATCCAATGAGAGTCATGCTCTATTTTCCATGCTGTTATCTTGGAGATGACAGACTCCTATGGGAGTTTTACACTTAAAGATGCAAGTGCTGTAGCAATATCTGCAGCTGCTGTGTTGTCAGATTTTAATCACTTACACTCCCCACGGGCCTGAACCCACGTGACCGATCAAAGTCACAATAGGCGCAGTGGCGCCCCCTTTGTAAGGGCTTTCAAGTTTGCATGGAGAGCCACATTTTAGTTTGTCAAAACTGTACCAAATTTTGCAGACAAATCCTTTAGAGGATCCCAATCAAAAAAGCCAATGAGAGCCATGCTCTATTTTACATGCTGTTGCCGTGGTGATGAGTTTTAAACTTAAAGGTGCAATAGCTGAATAAATGTCTACTGCTGCTGCCGTCCTGCATTTCTGTGTGTCTGTATGTGTGTCTGTATGTGCCTGTCTCACTGTGGCCGCAGAGATGTGCCCTCTGCAGCAGTTAACAAAATCCCACATCTCACCTTTCTGGGTGCAAATTCTCTTCTCACTTAAGACTCACAGTGAGGTGACTGGATCCACAGTTTGACCTTGGCATTGAATAAATCTTGTGTTTTCTGAGAGACAATACTCATTTCACTGTGATGTTGTGACAAATGTGACTTTTGATCTGTACTGTGGCCTCCCGAGTGATTTACAAAATTCCCCAACTCAGCTTTGGTAGTCCTGTCAAATGCAAATTTAGGACAATAAATGTGTAGAATTCTTGTTCTGCATGTGTTCACGGGTGTGTGCTATGCTTTGTGTGGCTGAATATATTTGTTAATGTCCTAATATGTGTGTCAGTGTGTTTTTGTGTCTCAGTACATCTGGAAATGTGTGTTTACAACTGGTGAACTGTCAGTGAGCGTTTGTGGAAAACTGTATCAAGCCAAGCTGGGCTCCTGTTTTAGGAGTGCCAAAACCATCTATAATAATGAAGGAAGAAAGTTTGAGCTGGCTTTTAATCAACAGACTTGACTTGAGTGTTGTTTGGGAGCACATCCTCAGTTCTGCCATCAGGTGGTAGTAAAGCTCTATTTTCCACACTGTTTCTGTGGCAATGACTGATATCCAGCATTGTTTTTCAAAGGGAGTTTTAAACGTAAACGTGCAATGGCTGAATGAATGTCTGCTGCTGTTGCTCCTGCATTTATGTGTCTGTATGTGTGTCTGTATGTGTGTCTGTATGTGTGGCTGTATGTGGTCTGAATTCTGCGTCCAGTCAAATGAACATTTACGATGATATATGTGTAGGTTTGCTGGTCTGCGTGTGTCCACGGGTGTGTGCAACGGTTTGTGCGGCTGAATATGTTTGTTTGTTGTTTGCGTGACTGCGTGTTTTTGTGTCTCGATACGTCTGGAAATGTGCAGCTGTGTTTTCAACTGCTGCTGTGGTTACCATGGAGATGTGAAGCGTTTCGCCGTTTGTCTCTAAAACGCACGTTGACCGGGAAAAACTCCTCCGCCTCGGCTTTCCGGCTCGGACTCGTGCCATCGTTCAAAGGGCTCCCGGTGAGGCGGCTGGCGACGCAGTTCGAGGTCGGCTGCGCGGTTCGAGGAGGACTACTGGTTGCTCACGGGGCGGTGCGCCGGGGGAGGCGGTGCTCTCGAGGCGAGGGCCGCTTATCGCCGCTTGCGGCTATATTAAATTTTCTTTTTGTTATCCTCCAATAATCTATCTCTCCTCTACTTTCAGACACCACAGTGTGTGATATTATTCAGTTGTCGGCCATCTGTGGAGACAGGGCCTATAATGTCTACATTCTCCCTGGCCGTGACTTCGATGTGGGCGCCAAGCTGGTCACAGGCTTTAGCGTCAGAAATAACAGTCTGTTCCTTGGTGAGAATCCAGTGGACACCACCCCTCTCCAGGAGGCTCTCACCAACTTCATCACCTTCCTTCGCTCCTTCCAACGCCCTGTGCTGCTGGCGGCCCACAATGCAAGGCGGTTTGATGTGCCAGTGCTCACCAGAGTTCTGAGGCAGTGCCTGCTCTGGCAGGAGTTTCAGCAGGTGGTGTCTGGGTTTCTGGATACCTTGCCACTAAGCAAGAACCTGTTTGATAATCTGAGCAGTTATTCTCAGGAGACTCTGGTCCAGGACTTCCTGGGAAGGACCTACAATGCCCATAATGCTACGGAGGATGCCAGGATGCTGCAGGAGCTGTTCAAAGCATGGAGGCCCGAAAGAGCAGACATCTTGAATTGTATCACCATGACAAGGTTGTGAAAAAAGCTGCAAAAAGAAAAACTGATAGAAAAGAAAATATGCTTTTGGAAAAGATGTTTTAAGTATGAGTTAGACAGACTCACCTGTCAATTGTAAGATTTAGAAGAAAATGCAAGTTGCCTAAATAAAATGTCTTTAGAAAAAATAAATAAAAATATAAGCTACAAAAATGCACCCCAAATACACAGATATGCCATATTTTTGTTGTTTGATGATTTATTATGTAATCTTTGTAAAGTAATTCTAACACATCTCTGTGTTGTACTCTTTTGTCTTTTCAGTTAATAGTAGCAGATATTTGCATAAGAAACAATAAACATTTGTTTAATCCTCCCAGATTTTTTGTCTCCCATGTTTTTCCTCTGTGTGTGTGTGTGTGTGTGTGTGTGTGTGTGTGTGCATGTCTGAATGAATGAATAACTCCAGCCTCTGTTTCAGCCCCCAGTTGTGCTTGTGTCTCTACTCACATATAAACATAACATTTTCCCAAAAAATCGTCTTCTAAGGGTGAAAACCATCAACTGACGCTAAAACTAACTCAGACTTATGAAATGCTTCATTTGTCTAAATTTTATTGCACTCATTCACGCTCTAACCATTTATGATGTCCTCTGAGCCATCCGAAATGCTTTCTTCTTCTCTTTTTAACAGACATAACAGTAGCTCTTTTTCTTCTCTCTTGGCTCTGACTGTGAAAAGTAGCATTTAATCTGCCTGATAACCAGACAAAAGCAAGTAGCAACTAACTCTCAGACCGTCCACGTGTTTCTACATATTCCTGCTCTTTGTCTCTGTCCATACAAAATCAGAACAGTCAGCGTATATTCAGTTTCATGGCCTACTCAGTAGCTTTACAGCAATGATGTCTCATTTGGAAGATTGCAGTATCTGTCTGTGCTTACTGCATCTGTGATCAGATGCTTTTGGCGATTATTGCTCCGATGTCACCAACACAGTCAGTGTTAATCTTAACTTTTCCTTAAGGCTGCAAGTCAAAGTCAGGACTGTGCTGATCTCTCTTTGAATGCTGTGGAGACCTGCAGTGTGTTGGCTTTTTTTTTTACAACAAAAACTTCCCAGAGGTGAGCTAAATGGACAAAACTGATCCCTGGTAAAATATCTCAACAATTAAGCTGATGTTTGAGGGGATGCTATTTGTACATGTCCTGGCTGTCCATATGGCATTCTGTAAAAAAACAAAAAAGAAAAAAGTGAATGTACCTGTCACTGGAAGGCATGCTCTGCTTTCTCTGGTTGTTTTTGTTGCTCTTTTATACACAGTGTATGTACTATTTATGATCATGCTTTGGGAGTGTACAATGGTTTAAAAGAATCTGTTATAAAATGTGTTCTAAGAGGATATATTATCCTGTGTACGGTTCATTATCTACTATTAGTCATGCCAACATTTTAACAGGCCACACTCAGTCTGTCATGTTTGTGCTACAAAGCAAAAGAAAAAAAAAGCGTTGTGTCTTTTTTGTCTGCGCCACTCCAGACACAGTTATGTAAAAGGTGCAATTTGTTATATTTTGTTTTTTATTGATACAAACATGTCTATGGTTGTAAGAAAAGACTTTACAGGGGAAATTCATCTGCTTATTAAAAAAGCAAAACTGCAGCCAAAAATAACGAGTCGTGTAATATTTTGCATGACAGACATCCTGTCAGCGTATTGTCCTTTGAAACAATCAATATTTTCCTTATTTTCTTGGTGTGTCTACTTTGGGACAACATGAAACCTTTGTGTTCCTTTTCATTTGAGATAAAAGGTTTGTTGTGTTTTCTTATCAACAAAGTCACATTTACATTCACGTAAAAGTATTTGCATTTTGCAACCTAAGGGTTTTGTTTACCAAATGTACCCTTTAAAAATATAAAGCTGTACTAGTCAGAGTACATTATGACTTCATTATTTCTTTACACTTCTCTAAGGACAGTTTACGAAGGCTAAGTAAAAGTTTACATTTTTTTAAATACACTTTTAATGACTAAGCTGTAGATCTGTTGAAAACTCCAATATTGAATCAAAGTAGATGATACTCTCGGTTTTGGTTTGTTTAATTTTCCTTGTTTAATTATTTTTGTCTTAAAATAGGCTACAGGAATAAATGATCTCGTATCGTTCACTGCTTTAATAATCGGACATTTGCTCTATTTCTCCTACCTCCCGTTCAGAAAGTTAGAAAATAAAGACGCTTTTTCGTTAAACGGACTTAGACTGATCGGATTCAGAGACCGGGTATTAGAACCTTTCATGTTATGAGCATTCTTGTTTATTCTGTACTCATTATTTGATTAAATGATTTGGTTGATTATTTGATAAACAAAGCAAACGCCTCTTTTCACCGGGTCAAAAATCAAACTGACGGAACTTAAGGGAATTTTCCTTCACACAGTTTTGTTTTGTCGACAACCGGAACAGTGAAACTGAACAAGCAAAAAAAGAAAAGCGGCTCGTTTCTCTTTCACTAAAATGAAAGTAGAGGTGCCTGCGTTTCTGTAGGTTTTGAAATGCTTGGGCGGTGAATCAGCTGTTAGTTGGAACAGACTATATAAAGAGGCTGTTGCAGCTGCCTTCACATGACATCTGTCCCAGCACGCAGCAGCACGTCCAACTACCACGGTGAGCTGACACTTCATCAGTTTAGCAGATGTTTTCTGTCTCTTCTTCTGATCGGACTGCCAGTTTTTAATTCTTTAAGGTTTATCAGGTCATCAGAGCCTGACTGGAGTTTGACTTTGACCTTTTTTTTTCTTAAATCCTGCAGATGTCTGATTACAAAACCATCGTTTTCTTTGACTTGGAGGCAACTGGATTAGGTAACATTATGTTAATATTGTCTGTTTATCAATCCTCTATCAGTCAGGTTATTGTTACATGTGACATTTCATCTACCTTGTTTAATGATAGTCTGTGTTCTAATGATCTACCTTTAATAATATTTGTGTAAAATATTTTCTGTATTTTTAGAAAAATCTATATTAATGATAATATATTAAGATTTATGTTTTAGCTGAGAAATAGTGTTTCCCAAGGTCCGTTTACTTGGATTTTCTAGTTATTTTGCAAAGTTTGCAGCCAAGTAATGTACAAGTTGTTACATCAGCAACAGACCAACAGTTTTTATCAACCCAGCCTGAAGGCTGATTAAATAAGGCAGCACAGCAATGATATAGCCAAACAAAAGTCACAATAAAGATAAAAAACAAAAAGACAAAAACAGTTTTAGTACAATGTCCATTTTTCTGGAGCTTGCATCAGTCTTGTTATGGATTTCATCAGAGGAAAGAGTTTGCTCTGTTGACATTAAAATGACTCATTCTATAGGCGTCTGACTCTGACAGATCAAAATTTAGAAGAACAATTTCTGTATGTTAAATGTGCGGCAACAATTAACAGCTGATTAGCTTAGCTTAGCACAATGATTGAAACTGTTCAATTTTGATTCTATAATTTGAACTATTGTAACTGCTGTTTTTAAATTTTCTTTTTGTTATCCTCCTATAATCCATCTCTCCTCTACTTTCAGACACCACAGTGTGTGATGTTATCCAGTTGGCGGCCATCTGTGGAGACAGGGCCTATAATGTCTACATTCTCCCTGGCCGTGACCTCGATGAGAGCGCCAAGCGGGTCACAGGCTTTAGATTTAGAAATAACAGTCTGTTCCTTGATGGGATTCAAGTGGCCACCACCCCTCTCCAGGAGGCTCTCGCCAACTTCATCACCTTCCTTCGCTCCTTCCAACGCCCTGTGCTGCTGGCGGCCCACGGTGCAAGGCGGTTTGATGTGCCAGTGCTCACCAGAGTTCTGAAGCGGTGCCTGCTCTGGCAGGAGTTTCAGCAGGTGGTGTCTGGGTTTCTGGATACCTTGCCACTAAGCAAGAACCTGTTTAATAATCTGAACAGTTATTCTCAGGAGAATCTGGTCCGGCACTTCCTGGGAAGGACCTACAATGCCCATAATGCTACAGAGGACGCCAGGATGCTGCAGGAGCTGTTCAAAGCATGGAGGCCCAAAAATAGAAACATCTTGAGATGTATCATCACAACAAGGTTGTGAAAAAAAGCTGCAAAAAGAAAAACTGATAGAAAAGAAAATATGCTTTTGGAAAAGATGTTTTAAGTATGAGTTAGACAGACTGACCATGTCAATCGTAACATCCAGAAGAAAATGCAAGTTACCTAAATAAAATGTCTTTAGAAAAAAAAAAATATATATATAAGCTACAAAAATACACCCCAAATACACAGATATGCAATATTTTTATTGTTTGATGATTTATTATTTAAGCATTGTAATTTGTAAAGTAATTCTAACAAATCTCTGTGTTGTACTCTTTTGTCTTTTCAGTTAATAGTAGCAGATATTTGCATAAGAAACAATAAACATTTGTTTAATCCTCCCAGATTTTTTGTTATTTAATTTATATATATATATATATATATATGACACTAGGTGAAATGTCTCTATAATGTATATCCTATCTCTCAAATAACCAACAATTTTAGGTTTTAGTGTATGATGTACTCTCTTAATATGTGCAGCTATATAATCAGTGTTGGTAAATGTAAAATCCAATCTGTTACAGGGATACAACTATCGTATTTTCAGTTTGTGAGTTTTATTTTCATCCTTAAACCAGGTTTTTGTTTTGAAAGTTTTGAGTTTCCGGTCAGGTGTTTTAAAAAACATGGCGGGAAAACTGTTGACGCCGAGTAGTTAATTTACGAACTATCAGCACATTTCGCTTCGTCTTTCTTACGTTTGTTTTACAAAATTTAACTATCGCAGTCACGGTTTAGGAAGCCGTCGTGGCGTGATGCAAAAGTCAGAGTCAGAAAAAGCTGAAACATCTCAGCGGCCTCTGGTTTTCTTTGACTTGGAGACGACTGGACTGGGTGAGGTCGTTTGTTAACATTGTTAGCCAAACTTTACATGTTGCTAAATGACTTATCTCGGCTAAAATTTCACTGTGGTACTGCCAGACTTGACTGAGGAAGGGCATGGTTTTAGTGGGTTGCTACTGTGGGATTACCACCTCAATGGCTACGTGCCGTCCGTTTTTACTCTATAAGTGTTCACATTAGGGAAAATTAATGACGCCGATTTCGTTATTGGCACCTCCCGTTTGCTGTGTACATTTATCTTGGCTATATCTACCAATAATGTCAAGTTAATTCCACAGAAAACCTAAAATCGTGATGATTTTTAGGCAGGTTTTGCAGTCAGTGGGACCGTATTTTTATAGATTTGTAGATATATGTTATATGTTTACATAACCCCTTCCAAGTAACTTCATTTTTGGCTGACACCAGGGTGTAGTTCAGGCTATAACGAGTTTGGTGGAGTTTTCAGATCTGCTGCTTTGCTGTCATGTGTCTGGAAGATATTTCCAGGGGAAAGAAATCATCTGAAGCAGTTGTTATTCCACCAGGTCAGGGCTGTGAGATAGTCCAGCTGGCTGCAGTAAGTGGCAGACACTCACTCAACCTCTATGTGATCCCCCGGGGTCGAATGGAGCGAGGAGCAGCCAGAGTGACTGGCTTCCGGGTCTGCAGACAGAAACTGTACCTCCATCGTCAGCTTGTCCTCACCAACTCCCTGCGAGAGGTGCTGGTCTCCTTCATTGCTTTCCTTCAAATGCTCGGACGCCCGCTTGTCATTGGCCACAACATCCGTCGCTTTGACTGTCCTCTACTAGCTCGAGTGCTCGATGAACTGAACCTCAGAGCGCAGTTTGAGTCCTCAATCTCAGGCTTTGTTGACACGCTACCACTGTCTAGAGAGATGCTGAAGGACAGTCGTGTCCAGAGTTTCCGACAGGAGAATCTGGTCAGGGAACTGGTGGGTGTGAACTACAAGGCCCATGATGCTTTGGAGGATGTGCGGGCATTACAGACACTTTATGGTGTGCTTCAGCCCCTGCCACAGTTGGTCTGTAAACATGCGTTTACTCTGGACACCATGGAGAACAAGCCATCGGTGACAGCTGCCAAAGCTAAATCACTATGTAAACCACCAGGACAGCGCCCCCTGTGGGAGCACTTCAGGCAGGCAGTGAAGGTCACAGAAAACCAACCAGAGGACCATGATGATGAACTTAATAGATTATAAAACATTTTATATCAATAAATTATTAAGAGAAAACTTAAAGCCTGTATGTACAGTGTATAACATCTAAAACCCACTGGATTCTGATATGGCACAAGACAATAAACAGTCATGGCAAACCAAGCCAAAGGTCTCCAGTTTAATTGTTGATGGTGGAACACATGAAGGACTATTGAGGAACAGTAACTTCAAACAAGCTCTTCCTCATCAGTTAAGGAACAATGGAGAACGAGCACGGCAGCAGTTTGTGGAAGCCTTTGAAAGGTGAGGGCAGAATACAAACACAACACATCCACATGTGGAAGTCACGAATTATGTTCTCCCTGTGCAGCACTGGGGTGTTAACATTACCTTCTGGTGATTAGAATCTGTAACCTCCAGCGTTTTAATATTTCCAAACAACCATTGGCAGGGCTGGGAAATGTGGCTGGATTCAACATGGCTATTAGTAAGAATACTACCTTAATGTTGAGCAAATATTTGTTTTCATTATCACTTAATCTGTCAATTACCATGAATTACCATATCAATGAGTTCGTTCATGATTTGTCTCTAAAATGTGAGAATAAAATGCTCATAACAATTCCTCTATATTCGGAGTAATTATATGGATAACCAAAATAACAAAAATAAAACACTTTTTTTCCCTGCCCCACTGTTAAATTATGCTTAATCAGGCTGATGTTCAATTTTCTGAAGGTATTACTGTGGGTATTTAGCTGATGTATGAAATGTGTTAATAAAAACATAGGTAGAAGTAGATTGCACTTGCTTGCACTTTGATAATACATAAACTCCTCAATTTAAGTACATATTCAGATTATTGCATAGGTCAACATATCTTACTTGTCTGAGTCTTTTGCTCAGTAAGGAGCACACAGTGTAGTAACACAACAAGGCTTTATTAAACCACTTTTACAGACACGGGTTCTCTGCAGTTCCATGCTTTCAGCATCACTATATTTAAAAATGCTAAATCATGCCTTCTCTAGAAAAACATTCAATGACAGGTTATTGTAATAGTTAAACAATTAGGATAAAACACTGTGGCCTTCAGACCTGTGTGCATTTGAAGGACATAAGTTAAAAAGTGAAATAAAACCCTAAGGCCAGAAATAACCTATGTGCAGTCCTGGACATACAGTATTAAAACTAAAATGAGACTTAAAACAAGGCCAGTAACAAAGATGTGTGATAGTTAAAATTCCCAGAAACCAAGACCTCTACCAGGTTACATCATAAAATTAAAACATTTAGAAAACATGGCAGATAGTATGTTGTTTCTAGACAAAATAACTGGAGGCCCCACAGTTTTACAGATACAGAACAAGGAATTTGAGGTAATGATTATTTAATTCAAAAGATAAGTCTATTCCATCTTAGTATTATCCCACTTTCCAACAACTTTAGTAACAGCAGACAACTAAAGGTTTACTGCATCTATCATAAGGACAAGCTTAGAGATTGACCCACATCACTAACATGGTCGTGATGTACATTAGATAAAAACATTAACTAGGTTGGCTCAATTCATCCATGTCAAACTCTAAAGATAAATATTTATTCACTGGTAGGATGGCAGGCTGATAGAGCATTCCTTCTCAAATATTTGATTTCAACATAGCCTATAAAAACTATTACAACAAGAAAATCCACATCATGGTTTACTGAATTCAGTTTGACCCTGGTATGAACTGGAATATTACGCAGTAGTTTGCACCATACTGAAGTTTACAATATTGTACCTTCTTGGACGAAAGTCACCATGAAATACTCTGAAGATAAACCACTGGCCTCATGGTAGCAATGCACATGTAAAAACCTTCTAATACAGTACTGTTTTAGGGATATAGTCTTAGCATGTAATGTCACATATTGATAAATAACAAAACATACAAAGCCTGAAAAGTTTGGCTTCAAACACTCAAATGTTTGTTTATATATTACTGTCAAACTGAATGCAGCATTTTGTTGTACTATTGTACAAGTCATGGGGAAGTTGATGGGTTAAGTTGTGCAAGTATCCAACAAGCAGCAGCAGTGCATTTCAATACAAGTTGGGGTTTTAATCAATAGGCATTCCTGTTTCTAATGTAGTCATGCTTCATGGGATACATCCAAATCGGTGGCCCGTCTTGCTTGTTTCTTTTTTTTTTTGTGTGTGTTTATTATTTAGGATGGTTCAGTACTTTTGTAGTTTCCTGACCGTAAACATGCACTGGTAACAGTTAAAAGCAGTAATACTCATTAAGGGTCAACATCACTGTGACTAGTGGGATTTGTACCATTATCAGTCAAGAAAGTCCCTCCCTAGTGTTACTGCTTTACATCAAGCATGCACAGGCATGTCAGTTATAGCACTATATACTCTCAACTGTTAATACACTAATTTATTCTAGAAGGTGGATATTTACTTGTTAAAATGATAAAACAGGTAGTTTCACCAGTAACCCTGGGGGAAGACAACTGCTGGCTTATTAAACAGATATGCTCAGTCCTCTGTGGCACTGTAGGTATAGCAGTGAGTGGTGGTGTACTGCACCAGTGTAAACATATTCTCCACCCTGCTGTTTGAATAACCTAGTTAGTGTGTGCTATATATTTCAGACTGAAAAATTAGAACCTGCAGCTGTACATAGACTAAAAAGCAAAAATGTCTCCAACACTGAATGCCTCCCAGTAACAAAACACACATTTAGTCTTCAGCAGGTGCTGGAGTTTGCTTAGTTGTCATGAAAAACTGTGTTTTTGAAGAAAACAATCCTGCTACTAGATTAATTTAGTGGATGGACTTTTCTCTTCTCATCAGGAGATAGTTTGCCCTGTTGTCATGGTATTGTATGTTTCCAACTTTATTGTTCAGCATGTAGAAGACTTTAAGCTCAGCTATTAAATTAACTAATTTAAAAATATGGTGATGATCAGTGTTGCAGACAGTGTTGGCAGTTTAGGTGTTATGAAGTGATAATGTTCAGTTATTGATGAAATATGTTTTTGAACACTAAAACTGCTCAGCAGCAGCACAGACTACATATTATACATTATAATGCAATTCATACAGTTGAATCAAGACCCTTGTAAAACAGTTTCAACAAAAATTGAACATTATCACTTTCACAAAAGGTTTTATTGCAGGACTGTTTTAGTAAACTTTATTAGATCTAGCTAGATATACTGTACCTAATAAACTGGCAGCTGGGTATGTTTTACTTGTTATTCTAAGTACAATGTTCTGCATCCAACATGTTAGATGCGTACATTTGAGGACGAGAAGTTGTACTTGCACCACTACAGGTAGAAAGACCAAATAAAATCCAGCAGCACTGGGTTACTGCTGAATTTTAAAGCTGCTGATGCAAAGAGTTGACCCAGCAGTCAGGTTAGGTTTGGGTTGGGGGAAGCAGTGGGCACAGACAGGCATTTGACACACTGTCTGAGAGCTCCTTTAGCATACTACCTACCAAGAGTGCACATCAGTCCTTGGGCTCAATCCATGATGCAGTATAGACCTTGCTGGGTCAAACCAGAGAAACAATAGGTAGTATGTTTCAAAAAGCCACAGACTAACTACAGGAGGCAGCAGGCCCGAAACATGGTCATTCCTAAGGGAGAGGCAATGTGCAGGGAGACGCTCTCATTGGCAGAGACAAACAGGACGGTGCCCCGCCTCAGTGTAACGTCAGAGAAAGCAGCAGCGGAGGTTGCTGTGGCATCGCCTTCGATGACCAGGAGGATGCTGGCACTGTCAACTGGAGCCACAGTGTACTGCTTCACTGAGGCTGGGACCTGGGAAGAGGACAGGATAGAACAAGGTGAGCGTGTTTGTATATAACATAATTCAAGCTTCTGATGTGTAATCAGTTAATTAAATGAGGTCTCCTACCTGTATCCTTATTACAGCGAAATCTGGCACTGGGGGGTCATACAGAGACACACAGGGGTCTGAGGAGTCCTGCACATGCGGGAAGATCTTGGAGCTGGCGGGGGCAGGGCTGTAGTTCAGCATTTCACACAGCGTGTTAACATCGATGTATTTCGGTGTGAGACCTGCCCTCACTGTGTTGTCTGAGCAGGCCATACACTCGATACAGTCTACATAGGTGGATGAATAGACAAACGGAGATCACATTTTAAATGAGCAGAGCAGGTGGTTAACTGATTCAAATGGAAAAATTAATTCTCAGTCTTACAATCTAAGACACAATCAGCCTGTGATGTTAAATGTGTTCAGCAATCCATAAATTCTTTAACGTGCTGGTAGTTAAAAAGAGAACACTTAGATTATCAGCTTTTAAAAATGTGTTTTCAGTAGCAAAGTTTGAAAGTATTGAGACAGACAGACACACTAACATTGTTGATCTTTGGTTTTAATTGGGTTTGTCAGACTATAAGAAAAACACAGCATCATTCCAGTGCTATCTTTTGATATTGCACCTGTTGCTTCTTTGTCATGCAGGGCAGGGATACTGGAGCTATTGCACCAAGTCAGCACTAAATCTCATGAATGTAAACAAAAAGCATCTACTGACCTCCATAAAGGTAAGCGTGAGGCTCGTTGGCTCCCAGGAACATGGCCTGGCCTGGATTGAGGACCACGTGGTTGAGGAAGTAGATGGAGAAGCAGCCGATGTCTCCGGGATACTGGGAATGGAGACGGAGCAACAGGTCACCATTGCTGGTTGATGTGTCCTTCCCCGCTGCACCTACACAGATCAAACATCCATGGGTATGTCAAAAAAAGACTTCTTAAACATATAAGGCCCTTTATATGTAGGATTAGAAAATATTTTAGCATGTATCACTTTTTTCAACCAGTCAATAATTCTAACATACATTTGCATCTAATACCAAACTGTTGACTGTGATCAAATGAAGAATATTCATGGTTATTTAACAATCCTCATGATAATGTCTGTATGTAACAGGCACAGCAAATCATAACTTTATTACAAATTCTTTTTTACACACCAAAAGATTTTTTTTTTCAGTTTGCCTGTTCTGCAGTATACCAGTTAAATGAAGTACATAATCTTCATGTAGAGTGCAGTTTGCAATAAGAAGCCTGATATGTTGCAGTTCAACCCTTATACACACATACGCAGTATTTTTAATAATTGCTGACTAAGTGTTTACTGACGGATAAACTAATTAACTGTTCATGTCCTCACCCTCTTCAGTGACTCTCTTCACCAGCATGTTTAGCTGGTCTACGAACACCTTTTTTTCACAGTTCATCATCCTGGTGAAACACTTCTTCAGTGCCTGGCGTGTACGGGCTGCATCCCCCACACTGCATCGCAGCTCCTCTGCTGCCTCATTGCCCACCAGAGCATGGAACTCTGGGACACCTGATGGATACACATAGGCAAAAAATCTGGGTAGGAATTTTTTTTTTTTTTTTTTTTTTTGTAGCCTTTATCTTTCAGAAGACTTTACCTCACAACCCTGCTTATCTAACACATCTGCATGATCCTGCTATCAAGAAACAATATCACCATCGAAAATTTTATTTCTTTAGTTATTCTTTCACAGATAATCCAATATCCTCCAATGAATGTGTTGTGCAATGACTTTGGGACTCACATTTAAGGAATCCCAGGATCTCCTCTACTGGTCTGAAGCCACAGAGGCCCTGGAAGCGGGTGAGAGCAATGGCCATCTCTGGCTTGTGGTTGTTGTCTGGATAGTGCTCCGGAAACTGAGCATGGAGACGACCAGCTAATTCCTGACCAAACCACAATGACAGAAGAGGAAGAGGAGTTTTAGAGGGAAAGCAGTGTGTTTAAACTAAACTCTGTTTAGTTCATGCACATGACCAATGGTTATATTGTCCAAAACATCTGTGCCAGATACTCAAAATATTAGCATCTTTGTGCTACGACAAATCCAACTATGTTAAAAATTTAGAGCTCTATATTACTGAAATCTGCTAATATGTATGGGGATGCAGTATAATGCAGTTGATTCTGATATGTGTCTGAACCTATATTTAATATAGGGATAGTGCAGGAGTTTTTTTTTTTTTTTAATACTGTTATCACCATACAGTAGAATGGACTAAAAAACATCCCTGCTAAACATAATAATCAGTCATCTTATGTAGAATCTGAACACTGTAGATTTATATTTGTGAACTCACCCTGTTGGGATGGGCCTGTATGGACAGAGCTGTATTGACAGAGAGGACTTTGAAGAGGAAGGGCAGCTGACCGTGGAAAGTGTCTTTGACTTTAGAGCCCAGACAGCCAGGAAAGTGGGCAATCCACTGGCCCAGCGTGGTCTGTGCGATCCTGTTGTCTTTGATCTGGGCATCGCCTTTTGGGTGGGCACCCATCCACAACTGGAAGAGACACTATTTTTAGATGGACAGTTTATGTACATTTTAACATTTATAAATTATTCCTGTTGGCTGTTTTGGTATTAAACATCCTAACATCACTGTTTTCAGGCTGCCTGAGACATAAGCATGTTATCTTTTATTTACTCATTTTATACTCGAGTAGCAGGAAATCCAAATCATCACGCACTGCAAGTCAGCCTGATAAGAGGGTTACTGTAATACCTTAAATGTAAATGAAGGATGATATCTGTTGAGGACAGAGTTGTTGGTGGACAAATACTGACTACTACTTTGGGGTCAAACCTGTGATCCTTTTGGCACAGGACAGTTTCTCTAACTTGTGTCCTTGTCAGCCTTTGCTGTGACACTCGATACAAATATGTTTTACAGAACTGATATAACAACTCCATAGATAATGTACATTACTTAAATACATTCATTGTATTAGCATATACCTGCTTTTTTTAATAAATCCTGTAATGATGCCCACATACATTCTAAACCTATTACTGCTAGTTTGTCAGTTTTATGCTAAAGAAAAAGGTATTCCAGAGAACTTCTATGTGAAACAAACACAGACCACAGGAGTTTCTCACCTAAATTTTATGGTAATAATAGGACAAAATAATATACTGCATAGTATGCAGGCATCCATACCACCCCTTATCCACCATGGCATGCTATATTAATGTGACTACATGAAAATATCACTGCTACCACAACCTGACCTTATGACCTTCAGGATAAACCATCTGGGGCTGCTGTAGCTAAATAAAGACTTATGAAAGGCAAGGACAGAATAAGGCTCTCCGCCAAGACACTGCGGAGCAACACTATATTTAAAGCCCTTGAAAATGATACCAGATAATTGAAATTTCATACTGGATCTCTGTATTAAAGCTGAGTATAGCAAATTGTCCAACTCTGAACTCAAAGTTTGTAATGGCCACATTAAAACTATGAGAGAGAAAGAAAATATTGGGGTGATTTTGATTAAAACTCAGGTCACCTGTTCCAATACAGACAAAACAGAAACATTATTGTATTCCATTATTTCGACACCAAAATAAAGGTCAGGACATGCTTTGCACTGTTCAAGAACCAGTGTATTGATTTGAATGTTCTCAGTAATAACTTTACCTCTGCATAGGGCTTGCCATCCTCTATGACAGCTAGTGGGTCTCCACCAACCACCAGTTTGGCCACCTCACTGTCCAGCCCAATTTTCCCCCATGCATAATTTTGCACAGCACAGGTCAGGGGAAACACTAAGGAAAGAAACAAATTATGTGAATTCTTAAAACAAAAAGAGAATACATTACTGAATCCAGTATAATGTTACTAGTCAATTGATGGATTTAATGATTGACAGTCTTTTTTTAATAATCAGATTATACTTTTAGACATTGTTGAACAAAAATGTGTAGATGTGATCCTCTTCTTTGTCATATATGTTTTTCAACCACAGATATTTAGGTTTTTGACTGCTGGCTGGACAGAAGATATCTGAATATGTCGACTATCTTAAAATTAAACAGCCATTATGACGTTCCGGCTTCATTTAATCGAGAAAATGATTAACTAAGAATGTAATCAGGAATTTAAGTAGTTAGTTAAAAAGTTATTAGTCTACCCAAGATGCTTCCAATCTGTTTACAATTTAAAGAAGTATATAATCTAGTCTGTCTGAGATGATGTGCATAATTTCCATGTTATCATATACTAAATCTATGTGACTGTGTGTGACAATCTTGCAAGCGTTGCAGTCAAAGAAGTGCGCCTTATTTTGACAAATCACCAAGCCATTCTCAACACATTAAATGACCTCATTATGAAACTGTAAAACATGGCAAAGGGATCCCACCGGGGATAACTAGGTTACATTATTTGGCAGAACACCGACCAGCTGACGGTGCAGCGTTCAATGACAGAAACCCACAGTAAGCAGATTTACATTCGCGAGGGTTTGTTCGCCGGTTTGAAGAAATAGCTATAACTAGTTACCCTTTACGTACAGCTGTAGACAAATACTGCCAAGAGTCACGTTATCTTGCTGTTATTTTAAACACCTTTCAATTAAACAGACATAGCTTAACGCCGACTGAACTAATTATGTAAATGATCGCTAGCGACGTTTTAGGTGGCTTTCGTCACCTGTTAATGTTGTCATGCAATGTAAGTAAATGGCTGCAGAACTGACTGACAGTATATCGATAAAACAGAAACAGATTTGAAACGGCTATGAAAGGCGATTTCACTCACCCCTCACTTCCTCCATGACTGCAACGTTGCCTGTCCAACCGGTAGTGACGTCACGAGACGCTAAACGTAATATTAAATGTATATTTAAAAAATGAATAAATAAGATATGTAAAATAAAAATAAAATAAAAATAAATGATGCACTGAATGCAAAATATTACGGCCACTATTAATTCGGTGGAAATTAAAACTAAAACTTCCTCTTTGAATACTGATTAATATTTCATTTTTTATTACTCTTTTTATTTATTTTGATAATCTCTTTAGTCTGTGTTTAGCTCTGTAGGGATATCACAGACCAAATCTAAAAATATACACTCAGTAGACCTACTGAAAACTGCAAATACTGCATTTATATTAACAGTTTGTTGTCTTTGTGGGGTATTCTGGTAATTCAGTATTGCACTGACAGATTTCACAAATAATGGTCAAAATCGATGTAACAAAGGGCAATATATTACCATATATTACCATATTAAACATTTTGGCCAACCTTTCAAATCTGGATTCCACACTTTATCATAATGCAAATCAATAGAGTCGAAGTCACCATCATGACTTTCTTGTTGTTGTTTTGGAACAGAAACGGTCAGAAACCTAGAACTTCTGGTTTCACTTGCATTCAGTACACTCTTTAAATCTCCACTGTATAATTCAGGTTTCTGACAAAGATATATTAAGCCTAAAGCTAAAACCTGCCCTCCAGTCAGATTTAACATACAATTGACACGTTCATCTGAATATGGAAATTCTGAGTAAAATCTGTGTAAATTCTTCTTTTAGTTTTACTTCCTATAAAATTGTGTATTTATTTTGTCCGACGAAATACGTAACCTAGCCATTGTTGCTTAGCAACCTTTTTTTGGCGTTCTACTTTTGAAGAACTGTGGAATTTAGAGGTTATCTTTAAAATAGCATTGCACACTTTATATTAAACTTTATATTTATTTATAGAAGCCAAATCCATTGGTGGCGCGCTTTCGCTTCGCAACGTTGTACGTGTATCAACTGACGCACACGTCTTTGTCCAGCTGGCTCAGTGCGCCTGCGCTGTCCACTTCGTTCGAGGAAGTGGGTAGGAGCGAGAACTGAGGCGACAGAGAAGAGTTTGGCGTTTATTGCCCGTTCAGAGCAGAGAAAACAGCCTGCAGTCTTTTCAGAATGTCGGAATTTGATAGCAACCCGTTCGCAGAACCTGTTACCGACAACCCTTTCAATGTAAGTGTGTGGTTTTTAAGATTCTGTTTGAGTAGCTGCCAAGACTACGAGTCTGGGTGCTGACATATTCGTTAAAAGGAAACTTGTTGGGTGGATGTTCGGGGAGGGCTCTATTTCTGTTCTCTTGAATGTCATTTGATAAAGAGGGCACGATTGACAGACCTTTAGCCTATCAGCGAGCTGTGTTAGGAAAGAAGGTGGGGTATTTTTTGAGCTAAGTTGCAGGAAGTTAACCTGTTGCCAGCAAAGAATGTGATCAAACCTTTTCCAGCCACATCACAACTGTGTCTAATATGTTTTCTGTGAGTGGGTAAAATGTTGGATCCTAGAATATCATTAGCATTCTTGTTGCACACCAATAACGTAAAAGTAACATTACCCCATTACCAGTCCTCCATTCTCAGTCTTACGTTGTCAAAGCGTGTAACGTTCGCAGTAACTTGTCTCCTGTGACACACGTGATTCTTTCTGTCTGTTAATATTAGAATAATAATGATGGTTCAGTGTGCAAGCAGCATTTTACTGTTAGGAACTTTATTTTTAGGGCAGTGTCCAACCAAAATAAATATGAGGGGTTGTGAGAGGGAATATGAAATGATACATAAATCTAGTTTCATTTTTTGGACTTCTCTTTAACCGCTTCTTTTTTCTGTAAAGTAAAATATCGGATCCTTTGAACAGTTGAAATGAAACCGCGTGAGATGCTTAGAGAGGAAATCCGTCTGTAACGGAACAGCTAATGATCATAGACATTTGTGACAATGGACCTCAACGAGACACTGTTTGTTTTTCGTTTTGTAACTTGTCACATATCATAATAGTTGGAAACCACCAATTTAATCTTTAAAATCATGTTTTTCTTTAGAAACCTAAGATTTTATTTTTTTTCCTGTGATATTTTACACAACAAAAACGTTGTGGCTGCAAATGTTAGATTAAGCCAAAAGGACAATATTTCCCACTGATAAATTCATGAATAGCTTTGGCTGTTTTGAGTGTGTCTAGAGACTGTGGGCTCTGACCCATATTGTCTTCTTGGTAGCTGTTAAGCCATAAACACACTAGTCTACTTTTCCGCACTTGTCATAAATTTATTTAACCATATACCCATATTATAGTACATCGAAACACTGTTACCACATCAAGTGTAGTATTTCCAGTTAAAACCTGTCATTTGTTTAAAATCTGTGAAAAAAAGTGTTTGATTGCATTGACCTGGTCACTTTTACAGTAGTGCCGAGGCACACTTTATGTCAGGTGCTCAATAGTCTTGACGTCAGTGGAGACCACTGTTTGTTTGCTGGGTGTGGAAGTAACTGAATAAATAACCTAGTAGCAGCTTGAAAATGTTGCCTGTGCTGTAGTGCAGATGTGTTCATTACGGAGAGATTATAGTTTTAGAAGCCTCCAATCTCTGGTTACCATAAAATAGTTAATACGTTGCTAAATTGTGAACGAATTTCAGTACTGAAAAATTGTTTCAAGTTTTCAACCATAATGACCTTGAAGTTAAGCTTGTGCTTTTGTGACTATGTGCTTCTGAAACATATAGCACTGTAGGGCTGCAGGACCCAAAATGAACACTGGCTTAAACATATTTAGTAAGAATACCCATCTGCAGTTATGAAATACGTGCCACAACTTGGAAGCAACAGTTATCACAGCAAGTGACAACTTACTGCACAGGGGTCAGGACATCATGAAAATGTGATCCCAAATTCATTTTTATACTCTTAGGTTGGAAATAGTACAATTTTAAGACTTTACCAATGTAGATCTTTGCGTGAATATAATTGGAGTAGTTCGTCACTGTCTCCACACCCATTTACTGTTGTTTAAACATGGGGTCCTCTTCTTTTGGCCAGTTCCACATTAGTCCTATACTGGGACATCAAAAGACACAAGTAGTTGTCTCAGCAGGATAGTTTTCCTGTCTTTACATGAGGTAAACCCATTTTGTATTTTAAGGTTTGAATATCTTCATAGGTTGTGTTGAACATGTTTAAAGCCAACCCTGGCAAAGTGATGTTTTTGTTCAGAACCAGTTGACAAATCAATCAAACAGAATGTGACGAGTTTCATTTTTAAGTGTTTATTGCACCATATTTTCTACATAATTCCAAGTCTTAAGTGGTGAAACTGTTCAGACATCTGGCTGTTTCCTGCTGGGAATGTTTACAGGTGTGTCAGGAGCAGATAAGTAATGGTGAGTGAGCTCACACTTGTGGCCGTGACGTTTTGGTTTATCATGTGAGGTTTTTGTTCATAGCTTTACAGGAGAAATTCACACATATTGAAGAAAAATGTTAGTGCAATTAATCTTTATCCAAATGTTTGTTTTAATGTGTAGTTGGCAGTTTCTAGGTACACGAAGATAAAACTAATGCAGCCTCACACAATAGTCATGTAATATATGCTCCTTTCTTGAAGGTGATGATGTTTAGTTTTTGTTAAACTATTTGAAATCATTTAGAGATTGTTTTTTGTGGTGTTAAATGCAGTATCTACTGTGCATGAAATTGATGTATATTTCCATATTTAGAACTACAAGTAAGAAGGTCGTGGGTTCACAACCCAGCCTTTCTGTGTGGAGTTTGAATGTTCTCCCTGTGCATGTCCAAAAACATGCATGTTACGTTGATTGGTGACTCTAAAATTGCCCATAGGAGTGAGTGTGAGTGTGTGTGGTTGTGACCTGTGACCCTGGTTAAAGGAATAAGTCGGTATAGATGATGGATGGATGGATGGATGGATGGATGGATGGAACTACAAGTATGAGTTGCATCAGTTGTCTTCCTATTTGGCTAGATCTAGATCTATTGAGATCACTTATTAAACAAATGGCAGGGTAACAGATATGCCTCAGGATATAATTGTTTTCATTATCGGTTAATCTGAATTTTTTGTCAAGTAACGGATTCATTGTTTAATTTTCACTTGATCTGTTAATTGTCATTAGTCATTGCAGCTCATATGTTTAGCAGTCATTTAGTCATGGAATTAATCAGGGCCCAAAATGCAAAATTTGCTTGTATCAGATTTTCATTTTCTGACTCAGTAGCATGTTTTCTCACATATCACTTAAACTGATGTTGAGGTCTTTGATCATACACAAACCATTAGTGTCAAGTAACATTTGCCAATGGTCTTTGCATGGCTCCTCTATGTTCTTTACAGGTAATGATTCACCAGGATTGTTACTGCAACAATACCAGGATGTCACTGTATATTGCAACACGATACCAGATTTCATAGTCTAGACTATCTTTAGGCTACCTTTGGTGTTTCAGGAAATGAAAAGTTCTTCAAGTTCATCTGAAAATGATGTCTCAAGGTTAGCGTGTGGTTGAGGAAACCCTTATACAATATTTTATTTTTAAGTTCTAGGAAATGCATCCCTGATTCTACTAGTGACCTGGCTATTGTTGCAGGTGTATTGTTCAGGGACACTAGGCTGTACTTGAAATGTCCCACATTTAATTCCAGTGAGCCCCAAAAAGTCTCATTTGTGTGATCCAGGCACTGCACCTCTACTCACTTGAGCAGCTGTGACCAAGAGACAAGAAATGCCAGGAGATACACAGAATTTAAGTGTTAGGATTGACTTCAGAATTCATTCAGTTAAAGTGTCAGTTGACCAGTTTGTGGGCATTAGCTGAATGACTGATAATAACTAGGCACACCTGTGTTTTTGTTTTCCAGGATCCTTCTGTCACACAAGTGACCAACTCCAGTGTAGAACCAGTTGACCAGTACAACCCTTTCCCTCCTCATTCCACAGTAAGATATCTGGTTGGTTTTTTTGTGGGGGGTTTTTTCTTCACCATCATCACTTTTATGTTGTTTTTTCTTCTTGGCCCTCATATTTATTTTGCTTGTTCTATTTTCTCCCCCCTTTTTTTTCATCCACCTGTTTCCTCTTACTCTCCCCAGTTTTTATTTCATTGTCTGCCTTTATTTTCCTGTTTGTCCTGGTCTTTTCTCAGTCTTGTTTTCCTTGTACCTTTCCTCACAATCACTGTCATTTATTTATTATAATTTTTCAGGAAGGCCTAGCAACTCGTACAACTACGGCCTCTACCTCTCCCTACCAGCCTGCCGTCTTACAGCCCTCTACAGAGCCCACTCCACAGGTACGTTACATATTACTCTCTCTGTCAATCCCTGCACTTTACTGCTGCAGCTAAGATTGAGGAACAGTATTGCTCAGAATTTGCATAAAAGAAAGTAAACTAATCAAATTCAAGAAAAAAAACTAACAGAAGCGTAACCCTTTGCAGAAGACAACATTCACAGACCCTTCAGTGGTTTCTATTTATTAATGAATATGAATATTAATATATTGAATATTATAATATATTGTCTTTATGTTGGGCATTGTAACACACAAAGTGAAAACATGTTTTCTAATTTATTCATCCTACAGTGTTCCTGTCAAAATAAATATCCAAGGATGACACCAAAATAGTAGAAAACATATCTTGAATGTGAGAGCTTTTGAATCTGTTCAGCAATCGGACTAATCGGAACACTACAATCAAAGATCCGAAAATTTACTTCAAACGTGATACATGACAAGCTATAAAACCACCTTTTGTCAGATTTGAAAGATTGTGTATCTTGGTGCTGTTATCTGGGCCTGTTAAAACAATGTCGGAGATAATAGATACTTTAGGGTCAAATGCCCCCCAAGGTATATTTACTTAGTAACCTTCAGTTAAGCATAGGAATGCACAGCCTGGAAAAACCTGATACATGTGATTATTCTGGATTTTACTTGTAGCCTATGGATGCAATACCTGGATGTGGCTAAAGTGATAGCCATTGATTCAGCAATGCAGTCCTCTCTCCTGCAACAGCAAGAATTATCTGAGGTTGTTTGGAAACTACACAAACATCTATTCAGTTTATGCAATAGTATAATGAACCTCCTTGTTCCACTTTTACACTTATAAAAATTCATGAAGAGCACTACAGGTCCTCAGTTATTTTCTGCCAAGTCTGTGATCAAGATATGATCATAAATGTTATTATTATTAGGTTACCATGTCTCAGACTTTGAAGCATGCAGTAAAGCTGCAACATGGAGGCATGCCCTTAGAAACAGTGAAAACAAACATTTGTAGTAGATGTTAAATATTCAACATATGTTGGTTGAAATGTTTTCTGTCATTTTGAGAAGATGTATGGTCCTGTTGTCTATGAACCATATATGTCTGTACTGAGTCTGTAAAGTGAAGTGTGCCTCCCCTTATTCAGGCAGCTGCTGCTCAGGCTCAGGCCAACCTGCTGAGGCAGCAGGAGGAGCTGGAGAGAAAAGCTGCCGAGCTGGACCGCAGAGAGCAGGAGCTACAGAGCAGAGGCGTGACAGGTCATTAAAGGCAAAACCTCTCCCCTCTGCAGTAGTATCAAAAGAAGGACATTGTATTGAGACAGGAAAGCATTGTAATATGTATGTAATATGTACATTATGTGTCACGGAGCCAAAGATGAACCTTATGTGAAAATGACATCCTTGCAAATAGGCAAAGTAAATGCTCTGATATCCACATGAACAAGTCTGCAAAAGATCACACACTCAACCCGAAACAGGTTTTTCATTATATTGTTTTAAGACACAGTATAAAATTCATATTAATCCCAAAATCACAAAACTATGCTGTACCCCCTGTGGATGACCTCCACATATGTTAAATGGTGTTCACCATTCTTAAAGTTACTTACTCTAAGTAAAAATACCAAACATCTCAAATGCAAAAATTGCGTTATTGTGTCTTACACGTTTTTCACATCCATTTCATTTTAGTCATAATTACTACACAGAGTAGTCTGTTTAGCCTACAGCACAGAACATCTACCACTGTTGCATTACTTTCTTGCTGTACTTATATTATTGCTGTGGCGCTTATAGTTATGAGTGAATAATCCAGAGACATTATCCA